>NC_051220.1:23597718-24797718 GCF_015220715.1 Pygocentrus nattereri
AATCAAAACTAGGCAGGTTGAAAATGACTGACTAAATTGCCACCATGCTAATTAGGGATGTGCATTCCAATGAATTATGATATTCAAGCAACTGTTATTCAAATTCATGAACTGATATCTGGGTAACCACAGAGAAAAAAAAACATGGCAACCAATTACACAACATTGTCAAAAGCTGTTTATGTTGTCTCATCAAGTTTGTCACAACCTCATCATTAAGTAACATTGGCATGGTGTTATGACTACATATTGGCAACCTTAGCAAAAATCCATGTATTTCCATGCACAACATGAGCACTGTTGATATTGTAATGCTGATCATTGTCTTCTTTTCTGGACACATCAGTCTGGCCTTTTTAGCCATAAAAGCTACTGTCTCCACCTTTTATGTCACATCCTTAATGACTTGACCTTGGCAATCTGCTGACCATCAGGTATGTCATAAAATCAAAGTTTGAGAACTGGCACCTCAAACTGTTAACCTGTCACTCAGATACCTGTGCACATCCCCAGTGCTCTGTTACACTACCAAAGTTTGTGCATTCTACTGTAATGTTACTGTTCACATGCATGTAGAAACTCATTTGAAATAAACAGCACTAAATGTAGGTTATTTTGATTAAAAACTCTTCAGTTATCTTCAAATTTGCAAACATCCTTGGGGTCAGTTTGACTGAATGATGAGAAAAATTATTATAATCAGAATGGTTACTCAAGTTTGTGTCGGGTGCTTTGTTTCTTTGCAAAAAAAAAAAAATGTTTTTATAAATTATATATTGTATAGTGTTTATAAATGTTAACCACTGAATGTCAAATTGACCCCAAAGATAGTAGGAAGGCTAAGCTGCCAAAGTCTTTAGATTAGTCCAGCCTTACAACATTTGCTACAAACAAATGCATTTGTGGACAAGCATGGATAAGTCAGTTGAACACTATTATTGACCATAGTGTCTTTTTTGGCTTGTTAAATTTTTTAGTTGCCTGTTTGTCATCAGGAATACACCCCTTTAAAAACTGAGAGTAGGCTTCCAGTTCCAGTTTGTTGCTTTGATAATCGTATTCAGTCATCTTTACACTGGCGACTTGGAGTGAATCTGAGGCAGCTTTAATATGGTGTGATTTTTTTTTTTATTTTATTTTATTTTTTTTTATCCCCCCCCCTCCCTGTAAAGAGGTCAAGCTAATCCAATTTTGACATAATGGATGACTTATCTGAACCACCTCTGCCTCTGGTACTCGGGGGAGCACTGATGCACCTTAACTGCAGAGTAAATTAAGTGCTGCTTCTGAGACCGTATGAAGTGAGGGGATATTAGTGAAATCTCAAGGTGTACACAGCATTCAGTGTTCAAACAAAGAAAAAGAATCGGTGACTGACTGTTTATCTTCTCCAAAGTACAAAAAAAATTAATTACACTTTACACTATTTATGCACTGATCCAACTTCAGAAAGCTCTTTAGGATTGTATAATTTTTTTAATTATATTGTCCTAGAAGGTAAAATAGGCAATATTTTATTGTATCAGGACCATTACATAACAAACACGGCACATGCTTTTCTGAGCATATCGCTCATATTGTCATCAGTTAAAGAACTTTCACTAACTGAATTTCAGAGATCATAAGTAGTCCTATGTAGTTTATTTGGATTTATAACACAGTATGTTAATAAAATCATTGTATTCAAAGTTATATGAGGAAAATCATTGTATTCATTGTTTATGAATGTAAATGTGGCACTGCTGGAGCTTTCTGTCTGGTCCAACTTCTCAAACCTCAGAAAAACTAAGTATTGCACGTATTGTTTATCATGAAAACACCTTCAAGCGTCATGATATTGTATTGTCATATCGCCCACACCTACCAATTTGTGGTAAAATGGTAATAACTTGTAATAAAAACTGAAAACAGGATCAGTGTCACTCAAATTCTCTATAAAAGGACTATCACTGATCTGATGTTTTGTGGAGAAAATTCTAAGCACTCTCCCACAACTTTCCCTTCAAGATTCACATCTTAGCTTTCAGCTCAGTGAATACTCATTCTTTTCGGCGTTCCACCACACCCATGTGCTGTGTACAGTGATTGTTTAACAGCACAGCTCCAGTACTGGCTCTTTGGTTGAATTGCTAGTATAACTGCCCCTGTCTCTCCGTGTGTATGTGATGGAATGAGGGGTTAAGATCATATGAACCTGTTAGGTCTTGCCTATTGTGTACACTGAGTGTTGCGTTCGGTTGCCACGGAGGCCATTGTCCCTGAGGTTAGGTCAAATGGGACACGTGTGTACATATGCACAGACCAGAGCACTTCCACTGAACTTTCTTCAGGAACACTGTGTTGGCATGCTGGAGTAATCAGCACTCTGTCCAAGACTTGGTGTTCTGTATTGTACTATGCAAAAGTCAGAGAGCACCTTTGTTTATTAAATTTCCTGTCAAAACAGGCGTTATTTATTTTTCAGATTCAGGAAAAAAGCAAAAAAAAATTATATTTAAATTTGTATTTTAAAAAAAATTACAGATGCTTCAAGAAGTATATATAATATAACATGTATTTTCAAAATATATATTTTCAGTATTTACTTGTACTTTTTGCATTTTGTGCTTCTCATGATCCAAGTAATCCCAAAATCATTCAGTGCACATTTTCTTCTGTTTATCTATTACTTTTTCTCAGAATAGCTTCTTGACAGCTGCACAGCCTTTCAGACACATAGCATTTAGTTGTCTTCTCACAGTGGAAGGATGGACAGAAGCACTTGTGGAAATGCTCATTATCTGATGGTGAATGGTTTGGTGGTCTTTGGAGTCCCATCTTTTCTATATCTTATTTAAGTTATTTAATAATAACTTATTTTATCTAATAATAACTATTTAATAATAACCTTTAAATTATTTAATAATAGTGATTCACATGTTCTTTCACTTGTTAAAACTTTCCTTTCCCCTTTCTTGTGCAACTGGATCAATGTATATCTAATTTGAATAATGAATGACTTCTATTTATATATTTTGGTTTGTATGTAATGAAAACTAACTGCCAAGCACTGTATATTCATACTGTATTATGGGTGCACATTATTCCAGCTTTGTGTTCTGTATGAATACAGCCCTGCCCATCCTGTTTCTATCACTCCAGGCTTGAATCATTGGACTCTGTAGATTGTGATGAGTTCCCCTCCCCAAACATGCCTGCTAATGCCTGCCATTTCCAGCAAAGTTTCCTGTCTGTCTGTCCGGAGAGCTGAGTTTTCTGTTCCCACCTTACTGCAGATCCTAGTTTATGACCTCAGCTTGTGTTTTTTCCAGCTTGCTTCAGTCAGCTCCCCTGCTGGCTGGAGCCTGCACCAGGCCTGTTTAATCCTGAACAGCTCTAATGCAGGCATTCCATGCCAGTGAAGGATTCGTCCCACTGCCCTAAAATGACCTCTACATATGGTCAGCTCCTCAGTCAATGGAGAGTGAATAAAACTGGCAGCAGACTAGCTGCTGGATCTAAACTGAATTCCTTGCTTTATTTTGTGCATACTGAGTTGTATATGGGAGTAAAGCTCTCTTCTCTTTTTTTCTCCCCACACAGGAGAGTCTACAGCAGCTCATTTTGATGACTTTGCCAAACGTACTGACCATCGCTAAAGACCCTTTGTCAGGTAGTGAAAAGATTTTTTTTTTCTGCATTGTCATTTTGTCGTTGATGTCATTGATAATGATTTCCTTTTTGGGCCAAAGTTCAGATAGCCAGTGTGTTGTGGCTGATTGGTAAGGCAAAAATTATGCAGCCTAGGTTTTTCACTGATCTACAGCTTTAAGACTGCATGGTAGGTGGTGTCCAGTGTCTCTCCCAAAAGATAACGAAAGTTCCCAGTTTCCCTTTTCCAAGCGCAGTAGCTTCCTGGAGTACCCTCCTCCCTCACTGGCAGTCCAGCAGTCATAAACAAGCTCTCACCTGTGGACTTGGATGCTGCCTCTAAGAGGGAGGAAGCACATGTTTTAGGCTCATAATAGCTGGAGGAAGAGGGAAGGACTGGAGGAAGGAGGCTGTGGGGGCCTGGCCCAGGCTTGAGTGCTGATTGCAGGACCTGCTGTTGACAGATCTCTGGCTCAGTCACTGGACACACACCACAGATACTAACAGAGAGAGGGTCTCTTGAGTCTCTTGGCAGCTTTTGATAGCCTCGGCCGTACAGCGTACAGAGTTTTTCTTCTGCTGGAAAGGCAGAGTTTGAAGTCCTGATGAATTTGAAATCAGAGTGCATTATCCTTCCATACCATAAGACATGGTCTGGTGGATGGTCTCAGAGTTAGCTGAGCATTTGCACTCATTGATGGGCAGATGTGGAGGAAGGGGAGGTGAAACATATTATTGCTTAATATTACTTTTCCCTGCCTGGAGGTGCACAGTAATGTAAACAAAACCAAAAAAACAAACCAAATCATTTTATTTAAAAAGATGCAGTCCAAGTTGTACAGTGCAGTGTAGTGTGACATGACTAGTAATATTTAATATTCATAACTCATGAAGTTGGTGTGCTATCACCTGGAGAAACTGCTACCATGTGTAGAGAAGAAGCCACAGTAAAGAGGGAGATTTGCCCTACTTGTTTCTCCTGTTGTAAAGCAGCAGGTCAGAACTAATTCCAGCTTGCACAAGCCTATTCTTCATGTGTTTACATAGCAATGTTTAATGCAGAGACCTTTAATTTGTTTTATAAGGAGTCTTGCTATGTCCAGTTAGTTGCTAGCATAATGCTAGTTTTTATTAGCATAACTGGAGGAATTTGTGATGTTTTATGTAATGCTAGCTTATACACAGTATCTGAAGCTTATGTAAAGCTGTAAAGTAAGTACATGTAAAGTATTTTTACTCTCTATATCGCTGCTGTCAGAACAAAACCTTATATCTCCAAAATGACTTCACAGAAGAAATAAAAAAACCTACTTTATTGGGCTATTTCTTTTGGTCTATTTATTGTGAATTTTACACACAATGTTAGGGCAACAGACGTTTTCAAAGTATGTCAACAAATGAAAAATGACCAAAATGGAGATATGAGGTTTTGTTCTGACAGCAGCCATATGTAGTTTTACTGTGACTCTTCCGGAAAGCCCTAGTTTCTCAGTATTATCCAAACAGATTGCTAGCATGTTAGCTAGCTTTTGGCCTCAAAACACTGCAGACTTGAGCCCACTGCCTCATTAAACACACCCGATTCAGCTTATCAGCTAATTAACAAGGCCTTCATAAACTGATCTCAGAGCGTTAAATAATGCTATACCTTATAGATGACAATAGATTTAACCCTTGAGTTCATCTTTAATGGAAGATTACAGTGAAAAAATTTTGTCTTTTAAGTGATTTGATGAATCAGGACTAATATGACCAGAAACAAACTAATAAGGGGAAAAGGTTTGTTTTCAGATTGCTTTAAAGTGACCGTACAGGGAATGGGGTGAGATTAATCTATATTTGCCCAGTTTTTTCTTTAATCCTAATGTAGTTAAAAGACCTATTTGGTGTCCAAAGCTTGTTTCTTTAGTTTTGCACTGGAGCTACAAAGCTAATGCAGCTAACAGTTAATGGAAGCTTTCGAGGACATTCGATTTTTTTTTTTGTCAGTTATTATGCAAATTTAGCCATTTGTGGCAGAATGTCTGTGACATTGCAGCTTAAGTAAAGGCATAGTATTACAAGACATCACATGACTTTCACACTTTCTAAGACTATTTGCCTTTTATTTACTCTTACATAACTGCTGACCACTTGCGCTGCTAAAAACAGAAAGGACGATGAGGCCCTTGTGTTGCAGGTCTGTGGTGAGATAGTGATCAGCAGGATGACGCTGAGAGTGGCTCGGCTGCTGGTTTGTGTTTACAGTCTGTCGTATTTTTGGAGGTGCTTTGATTGGCTGTGCTTAGGAGACTGACGCAAGCTGATTTTGCATGCAGGTTCGTGCAGGGGATCAAAATAATCTTTATCACAGTCACTCCCGCATCTTTGTTTGCTTCCTGTGATGGGTAATCGAGAACTAGACCAGAGATTGCACAATATCTTCTTTCAGATAACTACAGCAGGTAGCCCAGCCGGCCCATCCTTGACCAAACATTAGTTGCTGAGTAGAGCTGGTGCTGTGATGCTTATATTAGCAACTGAGTAATTCAGTGATTTAAATTGACTAATCGAGTAACAATGCTTTTGGACAAAAGACCAAACAGTAAAAATGGGCTGTAATGAACAAAGGCTTTGAAAAGCATTTCAGTGTTTGTAAGATATTTGATTGTAAAAAGCTAAAGAAAAAGTTAAATCTATTAAATAATAAATATACTATGTGGCAAAATATGCATATAAATTGGTGCATCTATCATGTTTCTCACTGTAAAATAAGACTACTTGAAGAGTTTAAAACATACATTATCATTGAAAAGCTATATGGCCTAATAATACAATAAAGAAAGCATGTTGTAGAAAAGAACTCTACGAAGATAAATGTGTTTATGGAAGTCTATCCATAAGGAAATAGTGCTGACTTTGTGCACAGAAACGAATGGACATGCGTGTGCATGCAAATTACATCAAAGCTGGTGACATCTGTGCATTGTTGCATAAGGTCACAGTAACAGTGGACAGTAATAGTGAAAGTGCTTCAGCTCTATTGCAGTGATCTCTGTTCTCTGTATGAATGGGGTACGCTGTGGGGCAGGGCAGGGCACGGTCTCCATGACAACTCCCTCCTATTCTCCCCAGAGTGTTAGTCCAAGACACATGGGCAGAAAAACACTCACCCTGCCGTAAAAACACATGCACACCTTATTTGTATTAATGCTTTGAAGTCTGTAGTTACTGCAGTCTTTTTGCTATGCATTCAGTTTACGTAATCCCATAGTTACAGGTTCAAATCTGCACTTTTGTTTTTATGTCAAAAAGACAAAAAAGTGTTTAACGTAGTATCTCAACATAGTGAACTGCATGAAATGATATGTTTAACAAAGCTGCAAAAACGGTCCACTTTGAATTTATTATTTTTGTGGTATCACAAAAACAAACACATTTACACGTATCTACCTTTTTGTACCTACTGGTTTAGTCCCACCCATTCACATTTGAATCTGTGAGGAGGAGTGCAGCCAAGGATCGGATCATCATGAGTGAAAACAGTAAACTATAAAAAGCATGTAGGAAATGTGCCTTTAAGTAATTATACTCTAATGCTGTCTACTTTTTGCCATTTAAGGGGTTTGTTGTACAACTAACATCTATTTTCCTTTTTCTTTAAAATATTATGTTAGTAATTATACATTCTAAACTCCTATGATACGCAGGTAGAATATTGATTCAGTTGGCTGAAGGAGTGGCTGACTATAAATGGTGTTGGATGTGCATAACATATGCAAACGATTGCACCCACTGAACCATGTGTGGTGTGCTGTGCAGACTGACCCACTAATAATGGGTCAGGACTGACTAATAGACATGGCACAGAGCCTGTGGCTGCAAGGCTACTGTAAAGGGGGTGGGGGGGTGGTGCGGGCTTCAGAGAACTGTCATCAGGGATTAACTGGTAGAACATAATCAAAATCTGGATGATTTAAAGGCAGCATGTGTTGCTCCAAAATGTGTGTATATCTTTCAGCATCTTGATGCAAGTTACCCACTTATTCCTTTCCCACAATAGTATGACAGACCCTGGCCTTTGAACTCAACCAGATTGCTACCAGCATGGTCTTTTACTTCTTTGGCCCAGAGAACATAACGTCCATTATTTCTGTGAGCAATTCACATTTACACTGTGCATCAGTCTGTTTGAGATGACCTCTAGCCCAGAGAAGTCGTCAGCGTTTCTGGACGTTATTGATAGATGGCTTCCGCTGTGCATAGTCCAGTTTTAACTTGCATTTGTAGATGTAGCATCAAACAGTGTTTATTGACAGTTTGTCACAGTATTTGCTGAGCCAATGTGGTGATGTCCATTACAGAACCGTTTTTAATGCAGAACCATCTGAGGGATCGAAGGTCATGGACAAGCCTCTTTTCCATTTTCAGAGTTTGATTTTTTAGAACACTGTTCAGTTAAATAAGGTTTTTGTAAAGATGAAACAGCTGTTGATACTTTGAGTATATTCTCTGACACTCAGCTTCACGTTCATCAAATAAATGTCATTTGTTAAAAGCCTGCATTGGAAAGTTTTTGCTTCAACAAGGCACCACATATAGTACCATACAAAAATCAAAGACCCTTCATTAATTTCATTTCCAGTCAAGCTGACTATTAATTGATTTTTCAGAATCAGGGAAAAAAGGTGAAAACATTCAGTGATGTGAAAATTTGTCCAGGATGTATTTCCCCAGAATAAATAAAAATATTTTATGAGCTGGGGCATCCAGGAGAAATCTGAAAGCAAATTTTGTACTTCAAATGAGCTCACAAGACAGCAGCTATTAAAAAGACACCAGCAAATGAAAAAGTCTTGTTGCTTTTTTGCTGTATTTATCCTGATGTGTTTATGCCTTTTTATACTAATGATATATGATGTCTTACTGGCAAAATTACACATATCAATATAAATGGTTTAAACAGTGTTCTTGCTTTTAGATTGACTTTTTTTTTTCTTCAGATCTGAAGCAAAGATGATTGATTTTTGCCTTTCTCTCAAAAATATAAACAATAAGTACTGTTTGTCTGCTGGTGACAGTTTTGATGGTCTACCAGGTGTTTAGAATAATATTTTATAATATTAAATTTGAATACTTTTTGAATGCTAATTTTGGAAACTCACTTTTTTCAGTTATTTTTACTTTTGACTTTTTGCTTTGTTGTGCAAGTGGATTATCTTATCTAATCAGAAATATCTCCTTTAGCTATTGTAGATGCACATGAGGGAGAAATCTGCAAGGTAGCTGAGATGTGTTTGGGTAGTTGCTTGTTTCTTTGAAGAGCACCATAATGTCAGTGACGCTTAGTTACAGCTGGATTTAAGATTGGAAGGATGGAAGAGTTAATGCGTCGGTAAGGTGTGCAGATGTCTGGCACTGCAGTGAATGAATAATTTTTACTTGAAAGGGAATTCCACTGGTTTTTCAAAGGTAGTTAAATAATAGAGCTGTAAATAAAGTAATTCAGAGTGGTTTGATGGGAGACGGGATGTGCACAGAAACCTGCCAACCAGTGAACCAACATGTGTAGAGTTTTAAACAATGTTTATAGTGATAAAACAGTGATAAATTTTGAAAAAAGATTTTTTTTTTCTGTTACTTTTTGTTGCAACATGCTGCTGGATTAAAAAAAATATGTTTAAGGCCAAAATCCTATCTAAAATGGTTCTGAAACATCGAGTTTCATGTAATAATTGTCTGTGAGGGAGCGTTTAATAGCATTATATGCTTTAGTCATATGGTTTCTCTTACCAACATTGAAATATTCTGGTTCTGTTTCTCTAGAGCAAAGCATTTTACATTAAACCACTCTGAAAGCATGTGTCTTAACTAAGTACTTACACAGAATTTAAAAAGGAAAAAACTGGCCTTAACGGTCATGTTGAAAGTAAATTCACTATACAAAACGGTCGTCTGACATTTTTACCATATTGTACAGCAAGATGATAAAATGCATTGAACTTTACATTATTTATAAAATAGTACTTTCAGATTTTGCAGTTTTTGCAAAGAGGAACGGTGAGAGACAGTGATCTGTAAAGCTCTTACAAACTGGCATGGACTTCCAAACTTGGATGCTTGATGCTGATGAATAATTTTGGTCTGCAGGGAAGAGCATGGAAGAGATGAAGAGGCTGCTGCTGCTGCTCCTGGGCTGCGCTGTGCAGGTAAACTGAGTCGTTTGCCCTTAGCTTCCACACCTCCAACCAGGAAGCAGCAGTAGAATCGCCCTGTCTGAACACGCCTGTCCTTTTCCCTTCCACATCAAACATGCACACTGATTTTCACAAATAGTTTCATAAATCAGTCTGATTATAGCCTCCACACTTCAGCTGAGATTCCCTTCTGTGGAAGAGTCTGATTTCTGTTCTGTGCAGATCTCAGCTGTTCACTGCCTGCTTTACTCTAGCTCTGTCATTTTATCTCTTCTGCCAAACACAAGCTCCTTTTTCTCCTCTCCCTCTCTTACTCCACAGGTTTTTCCTGTTCTCAGTATAGATGGTAAACAGCATGGATAGACTGAAGCAGTATTACATTCCAGAGTGCTTCTGAATCTCTCTAGTGTTTAGCTTTAAAACAGCAGTAACAAAGGCCTCCATCTCTTGCTTCATCCTGAGAAGCTCAATCCTAGTCTTTAATGTTCTAGAGACCAAAGTGTCTGACTTCAGCTCTTTCATGTCCTGTAAAGCATTTATCTAGCTAATCATCATCATTGTCATCAAATCCCAGTTAGGAATGGTTTGCTAATTCTTGTCTCTGAAAAACTACAGGCAAGTCTTAACGTCAGCAGAAAACACATGGCAGAATCAGACATGCCTCTGTGCACCAGCATTCATCCCTTTCTTTCTCTTTTGCTGTTTTTTTTTTTTTTACCTTCAGTGTGAGCGTAAAGAAGAGATCATTGAGAAGATTAAGCTGCTAGATATTGAAACACAAGCAGCTATTGTCTCCCATATCCAAGAGGTTTGCATAGATTTTGAATGATTTTGAGTTTTCAGTCAAAGTTTTGATTTAAAGATGTGAGGTTTTAGTATCAATAAAGGTCTAAGCATCTTTTTGTGTAGGTGACTCACAACCAGGAGAACGTTCTGGACCTGCAGTGGCTAGAGGTGGGGGAGCTGCCGGCTGAGGAGCTGGATCCTTTGTCCCGAACCATGGCCTTTCACCTCCGCAAACTCATCGACGAGCGGGATGAGCACTCAGAGGTAGCCTCATTTCTCAGCTCTGTCTCGGCTCCATGTGCTTGGGAGAACAAATGGGTTTCCCTTATCTGTTGAGCGAAGAGCTTTTTGTCATTAACATTAAAGAATCTATAGATTGGAAAACTGAATTGTTCCCCCTTTTTTCTTTTGAACCAGAGTTTGATGTTGTATGGAAACATTTCAAAACATACCATTCACTCCACACTGCATGCAGTCCATACATGGTATCAAAACTGCAAAACACCTTTTTGATTCCACGGTCTTTATGATGACACAACCAGTGCATTTGCAGTTTAGCAATGCCCATTCATGAGAAGTGTTCCAGCCAAGACAGCCTTATTTAGATACAGCAGTTTTAAAGGCACTGTAACAAAAGCAGCTGTTTAATTCTAGGGGATAAAGTGAAGCTAAAAAATAATCACCTAAAAATTAATTATGACTGTTATAAAAAGTGGACCACGGGGAAAAAGGTGGACTTTTTATTTAAACTGTCTTTAAAATCCTGTATTCTATTAGTTTTATTTCACATTGTGTTTTGAAGGTTTGTTGTATGTGCCAAGTGTTTGTTGAATAAGATGGTTTTAATGAGCATACATTGCTAATTTGTATGAGCCTACATTTATACCAAGTAGCCGGCCCGTAGCCGGCCCGTAGCCGGCCCGTAGCCGGCCCGTAGCTGGCCCGTAGCTGGCCCGTAGCTGGCCCGTAGCTGGCCCGTAGCTGGCCCGTAGCTGGCCCGTAGCTGGCCCGTAGCTGGCCCGTATTTAGCCCAATCAACTAATTTAACAATTGTTTACTCTCTTGTAAAAGTGCAATTCAATTTGAATGTTGAAAGATTCCACGTTATTTGATGATGTTTCTGTGGAGCACTGGACTAGGGAATGTACCAAAAGCTGTTTCAGTTATGGAGCAGACTGTGATTGAATCCAGAGTCTAACTGAATTTGCTGTGTGTCATGTTGTTAGATGATTTTGGATCTGACCCAGGAGAGGGATTACCTGCAGTCCCAGCAGCCCCCTAGCCCCGTGAGCTTCTCCAGCCCTGAGAGGCCCTCCCAGCTCTCTGTGCTCTCCAAAGAAGACCGTCAGCATCTTGGAGTGGAGCTCGCTGACACCAAGGCCAAACTGCGCCGCTCCCGCCAAGAACTGTGAGCAACAGCACTACATCCTTCTGTTGACCCAAAATAGCCCATATCAATGCATATGCATAAATGCCTGCTTTGCACTAATTGACCATTCAATTATTATATGCATCTGAACAAAGACGATACAAGGAATCAGCTGCATATCGGTTTATATAAATTATAAAAAACATTTCTGCTCTTGCACACAGAGAGGAGAAGACTGAGCAACTGATGGACACCAAGAATGAATTGGAGCGGCTTGATGCAGAGATGCAGAAACTGAAGCAAGAGGTTAGTGTGTCCTGGATGTTTCTGCACTAATCGCTTGTATTGCATTTCCTCAGTCGACTTCAGAACAATCAAAAGTATGTTTTACATGCTTTAGAACATGCTAATACAAATGTGCAGTGCTTCCAAAGGCTTTAAATGCATGGTTATACCTTGGCATTAGGCCTCATATTCAGCTTCCAAACTTATTTTTTACCAATTTTAATTTTTCAATATTATTGGAACACAGCAGCTGCCCTTGTCATTGTGTGAAAATTTTGTGATTTAATGGACCAAAACAAAGGAATAAAATCTGTTTATGTTAACTTGTATTACCTGTAAAGAATGTTTGCTCCTGTAAAGTTACCTTTTTGGAGATCCTTTTTGTTTTGGACAGGTAACGGTATACTACTGTAGATTAATGGTTAGGCATATTGCTGTTGTTGGAAGAAAACCTTATCATAATTTGAATAAACCTGTTGTCCTTTCCATTGTAAGTAAATTTCATGATGAATGGACTCTAAATGACTTGGAACAAAGACTGGTTCCACTGAATTACATTAAAAGTAAAGTAGGTTTTTTCCTTCTCCTGTAAACTTACCATTTTGGAAAATTAGGTTTTCTTCAGAAAACAGTGATTATGTATGCGAGCTGAACTAACTGTCCATTTATTTACAGAACACTCAGCTGCTGGCCGAGGCACGCTCTGTACGAGCATATCGTGATGAGGTAGATGCACTGAGGGACCGTGCAGGGAGAGTGGACAGACTTGAAACAGAACTGGCCCGGTTCAAAGAGAAACTGCACGATGTCCACTTTTACAAAGCTCGCGTGGAGGTAACTTCATTGTGCCATTGTCTCAGAAATAATACTGTGCTCCTTTATATGCTGTCTGGCTCTGAGAGCCCCTGCTGGATCTGTTAGGCAGGCATAAAGCTTTAAGGCTCAGCTGGGTTCCACAGCTGTCAGTGACAGGCATCTGACTCTTTCTGTTTAACTGTGTTATCCTTCTGTTTTCTTACATCTTCCCCTGTGGCTTCTGTAGGAGCTGAGAGAGGACAACATGACTCTTCTTGAGACTAAGTCAATGCTGGAGGAGCAGCTGAGCACAGCTAGGGGGCGCTGTGATAAGCTGCATGAGCTGGAGAAGGAAAATCTGCACCTTCGCTCTAAACTGCATGACATGGAGATTGTAAGTAGAATAGTCTGTGCTGATTATGTGTGGGTGTAAAGCTGAATGGGTGCTGATTGGACATGCTCTTTTGTGTATTGTAGGATAGGGATAGTGATAAGAAGCGTTTGGAGGAGCTGCTGGAAGAGAACATGCTACTGGAGATCTCACAGAAGCAAAGCATGAACGAGTCTGCTCACTTGGGCTGGGAGCTGGAGCAGCTGGCTAAGAACAATGAGGTCAATGAAGGTCAGTCAAAAAAAACAGTTATGCATATTACAGCACCCCAGTGCATGGCATGAACCACTGAATGCTTTTTTTTTTTTTTTTTTTTTTTGGCAAAATAACGTTTGATAATGGCAGCCATCTCTGAGCACTGAGGGAAAACTACTGACACTAAACCTGCACTGAGAACAGCAGTAGCAGTGACTCAGTCAGGTTTATTAGGCTGAAGATGGGGAAACAGTGTAACTTGGGACAGAATAATTCAGAAAGACAGTATCTTGGTCATCTGGAGGATAGTACAGTTTGTATTTCATTCCTCAATATGTAAAAATTTTGGTTTCAGCTGTGTGGAAGACCAAACTCACAGCTCAATGTCAAAACTAGAAACAGACATTTAAGGTAAAGTTAGCTTAAGTAATTGTGATCGAATGCAATACTTATTTGTGTGGAGTGTTTGTTTGTCGTATGCAATGTTTTCTATTGTTCCAGTTTGTTTTAGGCAAGTTTAGTCCTAGGGTGCTTTGATATTTTTTGTAGACTTAGAAAAGTGTTGCATGAATAAAGTTTACTTACTTACTTGCGCAACTTGATTGGACAGCTATTACAACATTAGCTGCCAATTTTCTTACAAAAGATAAGCATCCTACCCACCCATAGAAAGCAAGGCAAATTATGCTCTCTTGGACTTCCAACCAAAGATGACTGTAGCATTGCAGAGGATCAAACTTCTGATATCTGATGTTAGGGCTAGCGCTTAGATGATTACTCCATTCAGGAGCTCCAGAATGTAATTTAAAGGGTGGTTGGAGGCACAGCATGCCAACCCTCCTACTTCTCAGCCTAGCTTGGTTACATGATGGATCTATTAGTGCTGGTTGTCGCAGTTGCCTGTTCACCTTCCTTTTATTTTGAAGAAATTTACATTTTTAGAGTACTGTATGCTTGTGTTTCTAAACTGTGTCTCCTTGTAGCCTATGCTGCCATCAGGATGAGACACACTACACTTAATTGTACAGTTATTTGCAGAGAGCAACCTGATTGGTTCAATTTGAATATTTGCAATAAATTAAACCAATCATATAGAGATAATATTCAGGTTTATATTTAGCTGCATTAAGTGTTTGTATGCTAAAGCTGCTGATTGAGTTGGACATTAAATCCATATCAACAATGTATGTGATAGATCTGAGTGTCTTACTTTGATAGGATAGTGTTCTTTGGCCAGTGTTAAAAATTAATGCGCACCACTACAAAGATTACACCCTCAGGATAATATGTTCTATAACAGTTACTTTGACTTTCCTTTCATCAAATGTTCTCAAAAAGAAGTAAGCCCTTCTATCATTCCTTTAAAGAATGACCCAACAGTGTTTATTAACATATTTGGGTCAAGCACTTGGATTACCCATTTTTAGCCTTCATAACAAGTCTTGTAAATGTTGTCCTTTGTAGTGCTGAGGTTTCTCAGTGCCTAAGGACTCTTGAACTCTGTCCAGCTCTTATTCGTTATATGCTGCTGTTCAGCCATCAAATATGACTCTGAACAGACATGTTCTGATCTCATATCAGAGCTTGATATAGTTCCTTGTACTAGAAAGTGAAAGTGCTGAATGCCTCTGTTCTCCTGCAGCGCGCAAGTCGTTTGTGTTTGAATTGAACGAGTCAACGTCCAGCCGATTGCTGAAGCTGGAGAAAGAAAACCAGAGCCTGCAGAGTACCATTCAGGAACTGCGCGAGGCCTCACTCAGCCTGGAAGAAGGCCAACTTCATGCCATGGAGCTGGAAAGGGAGAACCAGGGCCTCAGCAAGAAGGTACATCTCTGCTCTCTTGGCTCCTTATGATAACAGCCTTGTGCCTGAAGTGTTTCATGTTGTTTTAATGGTATTGTGACACAAGTTGTGGTCTGTTCTTCTCAGCTTGAGCGTCTGCAGACCCAACTGGACCAGGAGAAGCAGACCACACAGGACATGGAGAGCCTGGGAGAGGAGCTACTCAAAGAAAAGCAAAGGGTGGAGAAAGCACTGGAGATGCTGCAGGCAGAAAAAGACAAACGAGTAAGGGCTGCGTTTTTCATTTCACTGTATGGGTGTTTTCACTGAATCTGCAAAGGTTAGTATAATAAAGGTATCATATTCCTCACCAATTAAGACTGTATACTTAAATCATTGCATATTTACCTCAAATCACCTTGAGTTGCTGAATAATAGACTTAAATTGACTTATTTGGGGTTTCAGACACTGATTGTACTTTCTCTGTTTCTGTGGTTTGGGGCAAATGTGTGATGATTCACACCTTGGTATAACCTACATTGTTTGTCCAAAAGGGTGTAGACACCTGACCATCACACCTTCAACAAGCTCATATTCCAAAACATAGGCATTATTATGGAGTTGACCCCCCCCCCCCATTTTGCAGCCATAGCCTCTACTCTTTTGGGAAGGCTTTGCACAACATTTTGGAGCATGTATGTGGGAGTCACCACCACTTTACACCGCTACAGCTGACATTTGGAATTGCACTTCATGGTCTCGGGCTTGTGCACAGCTGATCTACTATGAAAACCAATTTCATGAAGCTCCTGACACACAGTTCTTGTGCTGATGATGCTTCCAGAGGCAGTTTGGGACTCTCTAGTGAATGATACAACAGAGTATAGTTTGTGGCAAAGGTGGCATCCTATGACAGTACCACATTTAACGTCACTAAGCTCTTCGGTGCAACCCATTGTGGGTTGTTTGTCTGCGGAGATTGCATTGCTATGTGCTTGATTTTATACACCTCTTAGCAGTTGAGTCCTGAAGGTTTGGCCATATAGTGTACCATTACTTGTGTCTCTGTTAGCCTGAAAGCTCCTGTGCAAAACTAAAGAAGCAAACTTAAGGCACCAGATGTGTCTTGGCTGATTGACTATTTAGTTAATGAGAGAATTGAGGATGCTGTTGATCCAAAAGCTGGAGTATAAGTTTTCATTGTTTGATAGAATATGTAAGAATTATTTTCTATGAACAAATAATGATTGTGCATTTGTATCTGCCAGATCTCAGAGCTGGAACAGGAAAAGGAACACCTGAATCAGGCTGTCGGTGCGCTGCAAAAGCGTGCCCAAGCAGACAGCGAGGCCCGTGTGCGGGAGGTGGAGACCGAGAACCGCGTCCTCCACCAAACCATCTCAGAGACAGGCAGCCGGCTGGCGCGGCTGGAAGCTGATAAGCGTCAGGCTACCAAGGAGCTGGAGGGCCTGCGGGAGCGCAGTGAGCGCTGTGAGGAGATGGAGCGGGAGGTGGCGCGTCTAGAACGTGGTCGTGAGCAGCTGCAGCGAGAGCTAGCCTCGCTCAGGATTGCCAGTGAACGTGCTGAGGCCCTGGAACGTGAGAATGCTACCTTGGAACAGGACAACCGGCGACTGAAGAAGCAGGCGGACACGGCGCAAAATGCTAGTATGCGCCTGGCTGCACTAGAGAAAGACCGTCAACAGCTGTATGAAGAGAACCTGGAGCAGCGGCGCGCCCTGGAGAGCCTCCGGCCAGCTGCTGCTCGCCTTGCCCAGTTACAGCTGGAGCACAGTGACCTGGAGCGAGAGAGACACGAGCTTCAGGGCACTGTGGAAGAGCTCCGGGCCCAGGCCAAGCGCAGTGAGAGGCTGGAGCTCAGCTGCAGCAGCCTGGGTCAAGAGAACCAGCGCCTGCAGCAAAGCCTGGACAACAGCAACGCTAAAATCCAGGATCTGGAGAGTGAGCTGCGGGAGGCTGCAAACCAGAGCAAGGAGCTCCAGAGGGAGTTAGAGGAGCTAAAGGAGGCAGGGAGCCGAGCAGAGGAGGCAGAGAGGGAGAGACGGACCATGGAACAGGAGTTGGGCCAGGCAGAAAAAGAGAGGAAGCAGCTGGAGAAAGAGGCACACAGGCTGAGGTGGCAGCTGGAAGCGAAGGAGGCAGCACTAGAGGAGAGCTCACTCAGGTTGAGCAGCATGGAGAAAGAGGGCACAGCCATGAACAGGGAGTTGGCGCGGCTCCGAGAAACTGCTGGGAGGGTCAAGGAATTGGAGAAGGACAACAAAGATCTGCATAAGCAGGTCACCATTGACAAGAGGACCCTGGCCACCCTCCGAGAGGTACTGTAGTGGTTGCTGTAGCTCTCCTGACAGAATCCAGGTCTAGCAAAAGCAAGGAAAATTATATAACTTCTGTGTACTTAAAGTTGCCATGGATGAAAAAGTCAGACGAATAAACACTAAAGAAATGTAAATTATTAGTAAATCTTGGAGAAATCTCTGGCACAGTCTGTGTTACAAAGTTTGGTGATATATTTTTGCTGGTTTTAAAAAATTATTATACTTTTTTTTTTTTTACATAATATGAAAATACCAGCTTCTTATGTCACCATTTCATGGTGAATTGACCAACAGAAATGGTCTAAAATGATAATGAAATGTATATTGCTGCTGGCGGAACAAAACCTTGAATGTCTATTTTTGTCATTTTTCAGTTTTTGACTTTTATTTGAAAATACCTGTTTCATGAATTTCATGATGAATGGACCCAAAGAAACGGCCCAAATGGCTTGGAAAGACGTCTGGTTCCATTGAGTTACATTAAAAGTAGAGTATGTTTTTTTTTTTTTTTTTTTTTTTTTTTTTACCTTCTGTAAAGTTTCCATTTTGGAGATACGAGGTTTTTGTCCGACAACAGTGATATAAAACTTTACAATAGTGGTGTAGTTAATGATTATTGATGTATGAAAAGAATATTAACTATATAAATCTACATTAGTAATAAATAAATACTTAATCATTTAGAACAGGGTATAGACAGTTATTTATAATAATAATAATAATAAGTAAATGTTTAATATTTCAAATTATGATCATAAAAAAAACTACAGCATTATTAGCAAACTAGAACTAATGATTTGACTACAGTTCAGAATAATTTAATGATTATTCATGTCAATAAGCAAATGGTTAAGAGTTCATATGGTAGCACTTATTATATAATAGGTATGTATTATTTCATTAGTAATAGACATTAGGCAACCATTAGATAATTATTAAATTGCTGTTTATTGAGTCCTGTTATTATAAAGTGTTACCATAATGTTTATAGCTGTGTGTCTGTGCTGTAGGAGCTGGTGAATGAGAAGCTGAGGGTGCAGCAACAGTGTAATGAGCTGGAGAAGCTCAGTCACGAACTAGAGAAGATTGGGCTAAATCGAGAGAAGCTGCTACAGGAAGAGCACAGCTGTGAGGACAAGTGAGTGACCAAGCCACTGCAGTGACCTATCTGATACTTCTCTGAAGTATTGTTTAGTATCCGCGTTGTACATATGAAATAGATGCATCACCAACCGTTGGTTGTTTGTTTTGTGAATGCTGCCTCTGCTCTTCCAGATGGAGCAGGTGAGTTAACAGGGCATAACTTACTGTGCAGTGACACTCTCTGTGATCATTTTCTCAACCTGTCTGAGTGTCTGAGTGTGTGTTGGCTCTACCTCTAGCTGTAGTGAGATGTAGTGACCCAGACTAAGGTTGTGCTAAGAGGGCGAGGCCAGGGCTGCGTGTGGTGGAGTGTATGTAATCATTTTCTCATATAGAGGCCATTATAAAGATACACGTGTAATTACAGAGCGGCCTAAAACACTGTTTGGAGGCTGTACTGCTCTTTGATGAATTTTCTCTGGAATGTTCCCTGGAGAGTCGTCTCAGGGGGACCTACCTCGCTCGCTCGCTAGCTCTCTCTCTCTCTCTCTCTCTCTCTCTCTCTCTCTCTCTCTCTCTCTCTCTCTCTCTCTCTCTCTCTCTCTCTCTTCAAATTATTTCTATTTCCCTTGTCATGTTACTCTTTTTGTCTTCCCATCTTTCTCTTTCTGTCGTTTCTTTTTTCTTCCTCTTTCTTTCCTTTTATTGCTTTTTCTTACTTTCTCTTCTCTTACTCTCTCCTTCTCTTTCTTTCTTTCTTCTTTCTCTTTCTTTTTTTCTTTCAATTTTTCTGTCTTGTTACTCTTTTTCCTCTCCCCATTTCTCTGCCCCTTTTAAATCTTCTTTGTCTTGTGTCCTTTCTCTCTCTCTCTCTCTCTCTCTCTCTCTCTCTCTCTCTCTCTCTCTCTCTCTCTCTCTCTCTCTCTCTCTATGTGTGTCTCACTCTGTCTGTCTGTCTGTCTGTCTGACTGTCTCACAGTGTGTTATTTTTATAGAGGTCTGAATGGTGTGACTGGGTTCTGGTAAGTGTTGTTTGTAATGTGCTGAAGAGTGTGATCAGAGAGGATTAACAAGCCTGGGCGGAAACAGTGACATTCCTCAACGGCTGTTAGTGCTCAGTGAAACGCAAGCTGCTCCTAATCGCTTAATGTCAAAAGACATTTACTATTACCCGTCACATTCCATCACTGCTTTGTAATCGCTATAAGATCTGCTGCTGTGTGCATGTGTGAGTGCTCTTGAGTTGCTCTTGCATGGATTCTTTTCATTTGAGTCATTTTGGCCCATAGCAGATTTAGTGGTGATTTAATGATGGAAAAAATGGAATGGCTATAGGAAATAAGTTTCCATACTCTTACACAGCACGCATAGCACAGCTAAACTAGGTCATCTGATCATAAGTCCCCAGCTCTGGGCTAGTGATAAGATCTGTTGGCTGATTTTGCACTGCTGTAAGATCTAAACGTTTTACAGTAGTTGCTTTATAACTCCTCAGTAAATATAAAATCCTGGAGACGAAGATTGAGTCAACACTAAAGAAGACTCTGGAGCTGAGGGAGGAGAAGATCCAGGGCCTAGAGTCTCGTCTGGAGGAGAGCAGCAGCTTGAACCAGCAGCTGCGCACCGAGCTCACTACTGTATGAGCACAATACACAAATACATATACATAAACACAGCTACTTAATGGACTTAGGCTTCACCTTTATTTATGATGATCCACTCTTGGCTCCTCCTCTTCAGGTGAAGAAGACCCTAGAGGCCCTACGGCAGAGGCAGGAGGAGGAGGCTGCTCACTCTGAAATCTCCCAGAAGGCAGTAGAACAAGGCCGTTGTGGCCCCAGCCAAGAGAAATGGGAGACTGAACAGAGAGAGGTGACCGCTGAGCTGCTTAAACTCAAAGACAGACTAATTGATGTGGAGAAGAACGTAAGTTATGAGCACGGAGACACAGAACACATTTTTCTTTTGCTGTACAATTTTTTTTTTTTTTTTTTTTTTTTTTTTTAAACACGTTAGGCCATAATCTTACTTCAGAATTATCGTAAAAGCAACTTCTCAGGCATCAGGGAGTGTGTTCATAACAATCTCTGGTAATAATTTTCTGTGAGGGAGATTTTAGAGGCATCAAATGCTTCGGATGTTGCAATGTTTGGTTTCTATCACCACCACTGTAAAAGAGTTGGACTCTTAGTATCTCTTGGACGGCATATTTCACATTAAACCCCTCTGTATTACTTTATTTGCATCTTAACAGATTATCTATCTATCTATCTATCTATCTATCTATCTATCTATCTATCTATCTATCTATCTATCTATCTATCTATTTTTTTTTTTTTTTTTGAAATGTTGTAATTTATCTTCAAAGTAATATCATTTTAAAAAATAAAAGGTATACAGTATTATCATTATCTTAAATATAGTCTGTAATTCAGTACATGTTGTGTGAGGTTTGCCTCTTTAGTTTCGCCCTAGAACTGCTAGGCTAGTGTAGCTAGTAAATACTGAAAGCCTCATGCCAGTTGCACACCTAAACCCTCTCATACTTTCAAACTCTGCCAAGTTAAGTGATCTTACTTTAAGGCAAAAACTGTGTAAATGAGATTTTTTGCTTAACCATTCATTTTCACCATTGTTTCCCAGAATGCAGCTCTGCAGACGGAGAAGCACCTCCTGAAAGAACAGTTGAAGCAGCTGGACTCTCAGAACTCGCAACTGAACGCTCAAACACTGGCTTTGCAGAAACAGGCCACCACACTGCAGGAGCAGAACACCACACTGCACAAAGAGACCGCCAAACTACAGGTACTAAACCAACACTACAGCACCGCTGTCCTCTAAAGATAGTAATACTAAGTAAACGAACATTACTCACTGCTGCCCTCTAAACATATTAATAAATATCAAATAAACAAATATTACTCACTGTTGCCCTCTAAAGGTGCTATTAACAAACATCAAATAAACAAAAGCTACTCACCACTACTATCTGAAGATATTAATCAATGTCAGATTAACATTTCTCATTCTTGCCCTCTTAAGATATTAATAAATATAAAATTAATTGTGCTATTATAATAATAATAAATTACTCAACACTGTCCACTAAAAAACTGCTGGGATAGGCTCCAGCGCCCCCCCCCCCCCCCCCCCCCCATCCCCCCCGTGACCCTGAAGGACAAGCAGCTTAGAAAATGTCTGTGTCTGTGTCCACTAAAGATATTAATAAATGTCAAGCAAGCAAATATCACTCACTATAGACCTCTAAAGGTGCTATTACCAGTTATCAAATAAACATTGCTCACTGCTGCCTTCTAAGGGTGTTCTAGCATCAGGCAGAAGTTTGAACCATGATGTGTGTAATGTAACTGGAAAATAATTGTGGTCAGCCTAAATAATTACGTAATCATTATGACAGGCCTGTTTTCAGGATTTGGATCAACACAGTTTATTACAAAATACTGTATTGGGCAGGTGTGGACAGAACTGTGTGTGGGTGCAGGCGAGTGCAGGATTAAAGATTAACAGGCCCAAGCACATCTATAGCTTTCACCAAATGTTCACAGTTGAGTGCTCCTCTGTTGGAGATAGTCCACATGGCTCAGTATTCAAATAAGGAAAGAGCTCTGTGATGTTTTGGGTCATTAAAGTAGTAGTTGTGTTGAAGTGGTCACTCTTGACTGCTCACCCTGGATGAACATTTCTGTCTGTGTGTGTGTGTGTCCAGGTGGAGAACTCCACGCTGAGCTCTCAGAACGCCTCTTTGCTGTCTCAGTACGGGGCTCTGCAGGCTCAGCTGCAGGCTGTGGAGGCAGAAGTGGAGGTGCTGCAGAAACAGAGGGAGGAGGCGCGGGCGGCCCGGGACAGCGTCACGCATGATCATGAGCGACTGATGGGCGTCCACGAGAGACAAGCCACTGAGTACGAGCAGCTCATCTCCCAACATGCCACTCTGAAGAGCAACCAGAGAGCACTGGAGCAGGAGCACAGAGCACTGGAGAACAAGTCAGTACCAGCACTGCTGCTGTATACGTTTCCATTGGGGTACACTTAGTCTCCTTTTGAAATGTTCTTTAAAGATGTGCCACTAGTGAGCGTTGCATGAAGCTATTCAGCAGCATCGCATGGCCAAATTTAAAAATTCTGTTTTTTAGCTATCTTACATTTTTATCATATAAATTGACGTGGTGTATTTGTGTTTTTAACAAAAACTGCAATATTTCATTTTTAAATGACCATTTTTCAACTTAATTTTGTCCTTTAGAATTAAACAGGCTTCGGTGCTATACTACTAGACTCATATAGACTCTCTGTTATTATTGGCTGACCTGTACTGTTCCTCTTTCACAAAGAAGTCCAGACTAAAACACTAACTAAACTTAGGTTAAACTTTTCACAAAATTTCACAAAAGGGTTTTTCATAAAATTTCACATTCAAAACGGGCTTTTTCGCTGCTTCCATATATGGACAGTATTGCTGAGGATTAATGTTTCTTTCTGAAACTTTTCTGGTTGTCCATGGGGTTAGTCTTACAGGCTATGTTTGTTTTCTCTTTTTCTTTTTAAATATGCGTCTTCGTTTTCTATTATTGATGGTAGTATTGCCCCTGGCATATTTAATGAAGCTCTTTTTTGACTTTGTTTTTGAAACCCCTTTGACCTGAAGGCGGTTTAACCTCTGAATGATTTGATTGCTGACATCACAACTCAATAAAACATGTGCAGTAGGACGTAATACCCAAGGTAGCACTTTTGTCAGCTATTCGTTTTTCTATGCAGTTTTTGCAAAGACAAAAGGCAAAATATAAACAGCTTTCTGTTTAATTTATTAGCAAAACAACAGACAATCTCCTTTATTAAAACTAAGGAGCACCAATAATTCATTTTTATGACCCATTTGGATTGCAGTTTCTTTTTTTTTTTTTCTTGTTTTTTGGACGATTTTTATTAGCCTTTTTTTTTGTAGCACACACTGTGTGGGGTAAATGAACTCATGAAGCACACAAGCACATTTCCAGTTTTTTCTATCAGCCAAACATAAACAACATTTATTCACTCTTTATTGGACCAAACAGGCATTTTGAGTTTTTTCACTTTTAGATCAGTTGCCTGTTTAAATAACATGAATCAAATGAAGTGCTTTATTAAAAGCAGAAGACGACTGGCTATTTAGCACAATGAATCATGTTATAATATAAACATGTTAATAATTACATAATATATAATTAATAATAATGCGCCTTCCTGTCTCATTTTATTTACATAATAAAAGTGCAACTCAGTTCTGCCAAAAAAAAAAAAAAAAAAAAAATTAGCTGATTGCCAGTTTTGTGTTTTAAGTAAAAATCGGACTATTCCGATATGCATCCCCATTAAAATTAAAAGCTGGGTGTGCTCAAACTTTTGACAGCCGATGTGTAAAAAAATCATTTCAACTTGATTTATCAAGTTCCTCTTCATTAGGAGAATGACCTGTGCTGGTCTGTTGGTTCAGGCGTGAGGTGATGGAAAGTGCTTGATATCCTCATTGGCCGCATGTGTGCTGCAGGTGTGTAATGTTAGAGTGATGAATCATGTCTCGACTGTACGGAGACGCCACTGTGACTGAGCTGTGAGGGTTGCTGACAGAACAATAGTGAAAGAGCTATAATGGTCACTTACAGCTTGATGTGGGCAGACATTGATACCAAGACAGCACTGTGTTAAAACATAGTCAGTGGTTTTTATGAGCTAAACTTAAGAATGTGAAACAGAGAATCTCACACAGTCTGTGTGTATCGAGGTGAATCCTGCTCTTCATATAGTCTATATTTTTTATCAAAACGGGCCTATTGTGGCCTCACCACATGTTAATGCTCCAGCTCCTGATCTAATAAGATCGTACGGGAGTCGTTTTTGAAGTCTGTTCCAAAGAAACCACATTTCTTTGCATCTGCCCCATAAGAAATCTGCAGAGGACAAGTCTAAACAGCTTATTGTCATCTTAACCTAAAATGTATCTGCTTTCATATCTGTATTTGTGAAACTCACATTATTGCTGAGCATTTTTAATCGGTACTTCTAAACATGCTTCAGAAGTCATTTTATAAGTATCTATTATATCTGTCGTTTTAACATTTCAGATATGAGTATTGCAGGTATAACCAGACCTGCTATGCTGATCTCACAACACTGGACAGGTCAGCCTATATGAGTCTGTGATATGAGAACATGAGAGTTTTATATGTTTACAGGATCACAGTTTGGCTATTTGATAATCATTGTTTTTTTTGTTGTTGTTGTTGTTTTTTTTTTATGCAGAAGTAAAAAGGAAATTGACATTTATTCCAACAAAAGCAGCACCTAGTGAACACATAATTAGTGCAAACAAGTAACTTTCTTTGAAGATTAATACATTTAAATGCACAAAATGCAACAACAGTGTGCATGAACAAAAGTGCATGGAATGTTGCTTATTACAGATGTATTTGGCAAAACCTCCTGATAAAGGTAAAAAAGGACCTAGACCTGATGTCTTCAAATCCAGATCTTAAATTCAGTGTCTGGTCTTGAATTTTGTAATTGCTTTAACTTAACTGAACTGTTGATGCCACTGTTTGGCCTCCTAGTGTCGTACCTAAGAATGATTACAAAATGAAAGACCGCAAACCGGATTTGAAAACTTCTCCTCTTGTCAAAATATAAATCAATAAGTATGAATAGCAGAAACATTCCACGGTATCAATTTTTTCATAGTATCTCACCGTATTAAAAACATTAATGTGTATTTTATATACAGTCATATAAAAAATTAGAACACAAAGTCAAACAACACGTTTTATTGTTTGTCTAAGTGAAAATTGATTTATTCTTTTTTTTTTACCAAGTTTAAAATGTTGGAGGGAACAAAAATACAAAAAATCTTAAATATAACGTACAATAACAGTGCCATTTACCCCTTTTATACACACTGTCACTTTTTTCTACCAAAACTTTTTTCATTCATTATGCATACATAAGGCATTATAATCATATTAATATTTACAAAAATGCATCACCCTTCATGTTCATATGTTTCTTATGGCATGTCTTATGCAAACATAAGACAAACACATCATAAAAATAATATATACTTGTCATTATTGTTATAGACAATGTTACTTAAAGCATTCAGTGATGTTACAATACATTATTATACTTGTAATTATTTCATTTCTGATTCCTGAATATAGTGCATCCACACAAATGTGCGCACACGTGCCTGTCACGGCACTTTTCCACGCTGCTCAGTGGAAATTTCTCCGTATTGTTTATGAAGTGAGGTGAAAAACAGAGCGGTGTTTAGTCAGGCTTAGAACTAGTGTGCGTGTGTGTATCTCCTTTGCTGTCTCTCATGAATAATGCAGCAGTGGGTCTCCAGAGACCTAGAGCTCACATATAAAGCAGCCGGGTGTCAGGGGCCCAATCAGCTGTGATACCGGCCAGCCATGAGCCTCAGAGGGTTGATGGGATTTCACCCTGCATTCTACAGACCACATGTCACCCACACTCAATATTTCATGACATTCATTTTTTAATGCCCCCGCTGTTGACTAATGGCCCCCTCAACTGCATTGGTGCTTCATAACGTGAGGTGAAGACTGTTAGGAATTTATTTAAGTATATTGTGTGAAGCTGTTATGCACTAAACGAAGGCTACTTTCCTTGTTAAACCGTTTCTGTGCAGATATGTGCTGCTCCTGAAGCAGAAGGACGCTATGGAAGCACTGGAGGCATCTCTGCAGAGAGAACGTGAGAGTTTAGGCGAGGAAATCCGCAAAAACACTCTGATTCTGGAGGAGAACCGCGGCCTGAGGGACGAGATGGACAGGTCAGCCTTACAAACTGACCTCACAGAAACACAAAAGTTTACTTCGAGGCTGTACTACAAGCTAAGAGTTAATCAGGTGGCTAATGCTGCCCTCTGCTGGTTAAATAATATTACTGTAGTGTTGTTGCAGACACAGACACAAACTTCTAAAGGTTATAAAACTTATCATAGTTGCCCCAAACCCCGGGGCAAATTGTATTTTGTTGATTTTCTACGTGAAAATAAGTTAGCACTTTCTCTGAAGGCAACACATATATGACATTTTTCTGTACATTTTAGTTCACAATTCGTATTTATTTACTGATTTTAAAGATATTAGAAAAAATAAAACATGACATAAAATATGTGCCATAACTTTTATTTAATGTTCTATTATTTTTTCTATTATGTTGGATACAGCAAACAAACAGTAATTGTGCATTAAAATATGTGGAGGTGTGTTCTCTATAGAGGATGTCTACTTACTTTCATTTAATGTATTTTCACTCTCATGTTATTTAACCAATTCAATTGAATGGTTGGAGCACAATAATTGCTACTATTTTAGGACACAGCACCATATTTAAGTCCATTTGTTATTTTGTAATGAATTACATTTACAGTACATATCATATATATGTGAAAGGCATTTTTGTAAACTGTGAACATAGATCCACTGTACTGGAAAATAACTCTCCTTTTTTTTAATCAGTGTTTTCCAATGCATGCTCTTTTACATGAGCACCTGTAGTTCTGTATCATATTTCTAGTATGATGGCTGTGTGTTTGCAGGCTGTCACACACGCATGCGCAGCTGCAGCAGGAGTATGACAGTCTGCAGCATCAGAGCAAGGAGCTGAAGACGTCTCTGAACGAGTCTCAGCTGGAGCTGAACCGCTGGCAGGCGCGCTATGACCAACTCAAAGAGCAGCATCAGGGTCTGGACATCTCCATGACAAAACTGGACAACCACTGTGAGGTGAGGGGGGGACTGACTGCAACTCTAAGGCCCAACCCCATTTCTTATTTTTACCCTTACCCCTTGTTTTTGAACGTCACTTTGCCCCTTGGAACTGAGTTACAAGGTGTAGTGTTTGAAATCTTCACCTACAAAATGGGACCCTCAAATAAAAAAGAACTTTACTTCAATAAAAGGCAACTAGCAGTGCTCTGTAGGTGACCCTGCCAGTGTGCGGTGATAGCAGAGGAGGGTAAAGTTCAACAACTTTAGGGGGGGTGTGCCAATTATATATTATCACCCACCTCTAATTCTTTGGTGTTATGAAGCTGAAGTCAGCTATTTGCCAGCTTCATGTAAAAATTTTCCTATTCTACCTTAAGTGGTGCAGCAATTACACTCTGACACCAATTAAGGCAGAGTGGGAAAATTAGTGAGCAACCGAGACATCAGACATTTGGAGAGCCATGTAGCCGTAACACTTTGCCCTACACTTCTATATAGGTTTCAGCAAAAATCAGGACACCCTGCCCCTAGGCATGAATGGGCATAAGGAAGGGGTAAGGGCCAAGTGGTAGTGGCAAGGAGTGAAATGGGATGGTGCCTGAATCTCAAGTTTGTTCTTAAGCAGCAGTTAAATGTCCCATAATGCCCTATTTCTCTTAGACACAAAGATAATTTTGTATTGGTTCAAAACTGTCATATTACAGCAGTTAGTCTGCTGTTCTCCTACACATGAAAACTTCCTACACATACAGTCATATGCAAAGGTTTAAACACTGCCAGCCAAATGATGTTTTGTTGATTTTCTAAATAAAAATGTTATTTATTTGCTGAGATTAACATATTGGAGGAGAAAAAGAAGGAAATGAAGTGTATTAAACGGAGTGTTAAAATGTGGAGAAGTTTGTTGAGGATGTGTTCACGTAGTTTCACTTTGAAAATCAGCAAAATGTCATTTAAATCAGAGCAGCAAACATTTGCTTACAAATTGTTTGTATTTAAATCAGTTTTCATTTAGATTTTGAGATTATGCTGTTTTTGATATTTTACATATTTAGTTCTTGACTATTAATTTAGCGTTGACGTTGGCGGGGGTGTCAATGTCAGAAGGAGCCATTCAGATGTAAAAGTGTGCAAACAAAGTATGCCTACAGTTATAGATTCTTTATTAATATTAAAACACATAATAGTCATTAGAGATCGTGTTTCCTTTTTTCTACTGTCACTAAAATTGAGTCTGATCTGCAGTTTTTTAAATAATTTGTAATATATTATTTAATGTTTTACATAATATTAAACAATATAATACAAAAATAGCAAAAAAGCCCAATAGTGATAAATACAATGGTAATTAAGAAGAAAAAGGAAGTAACTGTTGTGGTGTCAGTAACTGTTGTGGTGTAAGTCAACACACGATCATAGCAGTCAAGAAGTGTTGAAAACAATTACTTTACATTACTGCCTGTAACTAAACAAAACAACAACCTGTTTTGGCTGTAATTTACTGTAACATAATAATTGATATATGACTTTTGCCACTCAGCTATGTACTTTTTCAACAAATGTCCTGCAACTCCAAAAGTTAAGATTTTTGGCAAGAGACCCATTGTTAACCTTTGTTTCAGCGCAGTTAATTAGAAAGTCCCAGTGTTGAGCTTTTGAGGCTTGCATTCTATTCTTCCTCTTGACTGTGTGCACTGGTCCACTGGACTGGATGTTTACAGGAAGAAGCGGTTGAGTGTGAAATATTTGTCTGTGATTGCGCAGCTGCTGACCCGATTGAAGGGGAACTTGGAGGAGGAGAACCATCACCTCCTGAGTCAGATCCAGATGCTGAGCCAGCAGAACCAAACTCTGCTGGAGAGGACCATGGAGAGCAAAGAGCTCTACCACGAGGAGCAGAAACAGTACATGTGAGTGTCTGGAACAGTCTGTTGTAGAGGCTTCAGTTCCAGCATGTTGTGATTGTGTGGTTTTAACCTGTTTCTCTGTGGGCTGCAGTGATAAGCTGAACTCATTACGGAGGCAAAAGGAGAAGCTGGAGGAGAAGATCATGGATCAGTACAAGTTCTACGACCCGACTCCTAAAAAGTGAGCTTAACTTTAGCTGTACACTTGGCATTAAGCATACATTTTAAAATCTAAAATGGAAAAAATTGACTTTTTTTTTTTTTTTTAAAACCTTACTTCATTTGCCTTGGTTCATGTCCCTGGTCATGTTAAGCGCAATTCATCAAATATTGTTAAGCGAGGTGCTCAGCTAAATCGGAGACCCTCCTGGATACAGTGTTTTATTCAGAAACACATTAGGGAACAATACAAAATTTTCAATACATTTGAATAGTTGGAATACATTGAAATAGTTTATGAAAAATCATGTATATCTTATTTCCCCCTTCCCCCAAATGAGCAGAGTCATTAACTATGAGGTCAGTGTAGCTAACAAGTAAAGGCATAGCACTGTGCATTCATTATGCATGAAGTAACTTGAAATATGCGATTATTGTAGATGTGGTATTATCCACAAAAGTAGTCAAAGTACATTGCATAGCTAAATACAGTAGCAGCAGCCATTCTGTTGTATGAATATTGGCTGTGCTTATATTAGCAAGCTGTATGTGTGTATGTAGGTGGATGGGTGTGTAGGTGTGTGTGTGTGTGTGTGTGTGTGTATGTATGTAGGTATGTGTATGTAGGTGGGTGGGTGTGTAGGTGGGTGTATGTATGTATGTGGGTGGGTGTGTAGGTGGGTATGTATGTATGTATGTAATGTATGTGGGTGGGTGGGTGGGTGTGTAGGTGTGTGTATGTATGTTTGTGGGTGGGTGGGTGTGTAGGTGTGTGTATGTATGTATGTATGTATGTATGTATGTGGGTGGGTGGGTGTGTATGTATATATTTACTTTTTTGTGTGTGTTTTCATGTTACAGGAGGAGCCACTGGGTTGGAGCTAAAGCCATAGCCAAGCTGATTAAGCCCAAGAAGGATGCCTCTCGTGAGAGGCCGGAGAGCACTCGCGAGCGAATCCGCAGCGCACCAGACATTCCTCTTCCAGAGATCCCGGTCACCTTAGACTTCCCTGACAGCAGCCCACCTCTTCCTCCCCCTCCACTACCTCCTCGTCAGACCCGCCTCAGCCTGGACTCCCCAGTGAACCACTCAGTGGAGGAAAACCACGTCCAGTCCCTAGTCTTCTCACCTCTAACCAATAACAAAGGTGAGTCCACGCTGCCTGTCTAGCTGCCCAGTCAGTATGTACAGAAAATGAAGTGTTGAAACATTTGGACATCCCACTAGGGATAGAAGAGTAAATGCATTGCTTTTATAAAGCTATGATAAAATGTAGTATGATGATATTTGTAGTATGTAATTTATTAGTAGTAAACTACCAAGTTTCATTTAGCAATTAATTTGTTAACTGTAGTCTATATTTACCTGTATTGCACAATGGTTTTTAATAACTTGGCATATCATTACAGAATTCAGTTAATGTATGCATTCATATGTGTGCATATTGAGTATTTTATAGTGACTCAGAACATGGCTCAGTCAGACCTTAGCACTGGAAATATTAATTCTATAATGCATTAATCTTGATCACATACCCAAGCTTTCATGAAACTGAGTCATTAGTTCTCTATAACCATTTTATTCTACAAGGGGTCCACATCCCTACATTCAAACTTCACTAGACCTCTGCTCTGCTAACTGTTCCTCTAGACATCATCTTTAGCATCATGTATCATTTTTCTATCTTTTAAAACTCTCCAAGTCAATCATTTTAACCTATATGTGATCTTGCATGCATTTCATCTAATCTTAATCTGAATGCATTTGTTTCTTCTAAGGGTGCTGGGACTTCATTCATAGTGTTAACTTTCTGACTCATCTTCTCTCTTCCACTGACCCCTGTCTCTCTCTCTCTCTCCCCCTCTGTGTTGCTGTTTGTACATTAATCCATTCCCCTACACACATACATACACACACACACACATACACACACTCAGCCCCTGTAGCAGCTAAGCGGTTCCGTTTTCTGCGAAGTAAGAGCCAGGAGAAAATGCGAGTGCCTCGGACCCCGCCCTCGCGGCCCTCTCTGGCCAAACGGCTGCGCTTTTGGGCCTCTGCTGACGTCATCATGCCCAGCTCCCCCTGCGAGTCGCTCTCGCAGATTGGCCAGTTTTAGCTCTCTATTACCGTCCATCATCAGCACCATCATCACAATAATATCTCTCTATAAGCTCAGTCATTCTCACTCATTGTTCCAGTTTATTCACGTTATGATTTTTGATTACGTCAGTTTTATTTATTTAATTAGATTTTTGATTGTTTTTATTGATTTGATGTATTCTGTAGTTCTTTTATAAATGTGCGCACTAATAGACAAATGCCAAAGAACACCATTGAACATATTTCTGATGTCACAGACATAATAGCATAATGACTGTACACTACTTGGGTTCAGTAATTCAGTCCACATTCTAGGGAATCACACAAGCACACATACACAGAGGCTGAACTCTGCATGAGCACTCTTATGGGGACCCCTGATGTCCAGGCCAATGGGATCTGAGTAGAACGTTGCCGTAAGTAGCTGTATGTTGAAGTGGAGCACCTGAATGCATCTGGCTTTGCTCTTGCTCCTTGAATGATGTTTGTGCCACCTGCTTGTGTGCATATTTGTTTTTTGTGCGCTTTAAGGTCAAAAATGTCATGACTTTGTATTAATAACAGAGAAAAACGCAGCCAACCTACAATGTTCAGACTTACAAAATGGTCTGACTCTATAAAATTCTTTTTGCAAAAGCTACATGCCATTTATTTTGCTGGGACTGAAAGGGCAAAGCTGTTTCTCTTTTCTTACTGAGGTTAATGCAATAGTTTGAGGAAAAAAGTGGTAAACTAAAGAAGCAAACTTTGGACACCAGATATAGTCTATCTTCTGAGACATGTCTGGTGTCCAAAGTTTGCTTCTTTTTTAATTCAGCACTGGAGCTACGTTTTTAACAAACACGAAATCAAATGTCCGCCAATAGCAACCAGTAAATACATTCCCAAAACATATTTTAACCCGCTTGAACTGCATCCCAATCTTCTTTAAGGTTGTGCAGGCTTGTCGGTTCAGCTACACTGATGTGTTTTAGTAAGTCAAACGGTCATAAACCCAGTCTGCATGTCCATGGCCAGAGATATATTGAAAGGCAAGTGACGATGTACTTCCAACACATTGCAAACCTTCTGTCTTTCTGTACAAACTCACTGTGTTCTTGCATCACTGTGGCAGTTAAAACCCTCAGTACTCAAGGAGCTGAAAGAGGACAAATCAGCACGTTATCAACTGTTATTCCAGCAACCTCAAGAGCTAAACACGTGGACAGTAGAGCAGTGTAACCTGTTTTAACTGTTCAGTCAGAACAAAAATATGATGTATATATTTATGCAACCAAAGCAATTATGCTAGTCTTATCCAACTGTTCATCTGCCATCACAGTCACACTGGTTGTGCAAGCACTTTTAATGACCACAGTGTTCAGAATATCCTATATAAATAAAGACAGCAGTCTATGAAAAGTGCTCTATGAATAAAGAAATCAGTGTATGAAAAGTGCTCTATAAATAAAGACTGCAGTGTATGAAAGGTGCTATAATAAAGACCACAGTGTATGAAAAGTGCTCTATGAAGGAAGACTGCAGTGTATGAAGTGCTCTATAAATAAAGACCGCAGTGTATGAAAGGTGCTCTATAAATAAAGACCGCAGTGTATGAAAAGTGCTCTGAATGAAGACTGCAGTGTATGAAAAGTGCTCTATAAATAAAGACTGCAGTGTATGAAAGGTGCTCTATAAATAAAGACTGCAGTGTATGAAAGGTGTTATAATAAAGACTGCAGTGTATGAAAGGTGCTATAATAAATAAAGACCGCAGTGTATGAAAAGTGCTCTATAAATAAAGACCGCAGTGTATGAAAGGTGCTCTATAAATAAAGACTGCAGTGTATGAAAGGTGCTATAATAAAGACTGCAGTGTATGAAAGGTGCTATAATAAATAAAGACCGCAGTGTATGAAAAGTGCTCTATAAATAAAGACCGCAGTGTATGAAAGGTGCTCTATGAATGAAGACCGCAGTGTATAAAACGTGCTCTATAAATAAAGACTGCAGTCTTTGAAAGGTGCTGTATAAAAAGACCGCATTGTATGAAAAGTGCTATACGAATAGAGACTGCAGTGTATTTAAAAAAAGTGCTGATGTACATAAAGACTGCAGTGTATGAAAGTACTATATAAGTAAATTTGTTTTGCCTTGCAAGACAGTTTAGCCAGGCTTGACTATATGGCTATCACTATAGTGCCCTTTGCTGTCATGCACAGAATGCAGCTTGTGCATGTGTTGCATTGTGAATTGTGTTGTAACACATCTTTAAATACAGAAATGCATGAAACTGTGTCTGCCTAACTTTCAGCGTCTGCATACCTGCATGGCGTATGTTTCTGGCCTAAAGAAGAGCTAACTGTGTATTCGGTTAAGAGAAATAGGGATGGATTTACAGAAAATATTTGGGTGATTATTGACTTTGAGTTTGTTAGCAACAAAACTCCAGCTCTAAAATAAAGAAGGCAGTTTTGGACACCAGTCATGCCTTGGCTAAGTGACTACATCTAGAGTAGGTGGAAAACTGCGTAAATTAGATATGTCAAGCCATTCTTTTAAGATTACAGTTGTGTTTAGGATTAGGCATAGATGTTTAATGACATATAGGCATATGCAGTATGAGCAGTTATGTATATAAATAATACAAAGGGGATATATTTATGACCCCATGTCCTGACATTACCAAAAAAAAGTGTTGTTTGTGTATCGATGCTAGCCAAGGATGAAGAAGATGAATGGGTCTGTGTGAGAGAGCAGTCACTAAAGGCTGTGGACCATGTGTTAAGCAGGCCAGTCAATAGAAATTTAATTGAGTGTGTGGAGTGAGGGGGAGCGTGAGGGATAAGTTAATCAGAGGAGGGCTGTGCTCATAGAGACGCAAGAGTGAGCTACAGTACTCTTCACAAATATTGGCACCCCTGGTAAACATTCTTCATTGCTTATCATTTTCATCTTTCATTCAAAATATTACCAACAAGTTAACCTTTCTGTAAAGAACAGTGATTGAAAACAAAAAAAACTAAATCTGATCAGGAAATAAATTTCTTCATGTAATACTTTGTGCAGCCTCCCTTTGTAAAGATAACAGCTCAGAGTCTTCACTTACAATGTTTAATGAGACTGGAGAACATATGGCAAAGAATCTGAGACCATTCCTCCATGCAGAATCTCTCCAGAGGTTAACTTTGTTTCTGCTGGTAATGATGGAGTCTGTGATACGATGTATCCGAAAAAATTGTTCAGGGGCTTTGGAAGAAAAAAGACCTACAGTATCCTAGATCCACCACCATTCTTCACAGTGGGAATGAGGTACTTTTCTGCATGACTGTCCATCTGTCCACTCCAAACTCACCTCTGTTATTTGTTGTGAAAACCTTTATTTTGGTCTCATCCACGGTCCCACTGAAAGTTCCAGTAACATTTGGCAAACTGCCATAGCTTGGGTTTGTTGGTCCTCAACAGCAGAGGCTTATACAGGCACCTCCCCAGCCCCAAGGTTTTTAAGGTAAACTTAACTTAAGCTTAAAAACATAAAATATGTATGGGTTTTTTTCCTTTAGTAAAATTTTACTGTTAAGAACTTCAAGAGGTGCCTGGTTTAGTTTTATCTTTCAATCATTATACCTTAAATAAAGATGAAAGATCAAAAGGATGAGTAATGAAGAATACTGTAGCTCATTTTGCTCATGATTACCAGGGGTGCCAATATTTGTGGAGGGCACTGGATGGCCTGTACTGTCCAGTCCACACTCTGTGCACCTACACATGATCTACATATGTGTTTCGCTCCCCAGGCCTGTGTTTACCCCATATTCTCGTGTTGATTAAGCCACACTTATGTGCTTCTAATGCTTGGACTGCTTCTTTTCCCCTATACTTTTCATCTAGATCTCACTCAGCCTCTTGTGCTTGTGTCAGTGCATTTGGCCTTTGGCATACAATGTGAATAAATGAATACAACATGCTTTTAATCTGCAAACACTATGTATTTACAAATGTGCCTAACTGACCTCCGCAGCATCACGTCTGTGTACTGAATAAGCAGTCTTTGACAATGGTGTTGGATTAATTGCTTGAAAATAGGATTGCTCAAGTAATATGCCATCATTTAAGGGTATTTGACAGCCCTGGTGCAGCTGTTTTAGACAGTGATTACCACCCCACAAACCTGTTCTCCCCTCACACAAGAGTAAAGTTTAAAATATATAATATAAAATAAAATAAAATAAAGACTTGTGCCTAAGCTGCTACAGCGCTGTCTGCCTCACTGCCCAGTGGTGTTCTAGTGAGATATAGAGGTGTGTCTAGGGAAATAACAGATGCCACCCAGATAGATAGATAGTGTGGTGTTAGCTGGATGAATTGTCTTGGCACAGCTTTCAAAAGCACAAGAAAACACCACAAAAACTCCTGCACATCCTGCCAGAGGTGTGGCTCTGCTTTCTCTTTGCATGCAAGGTTTTGTTCAGACAGCAACTATAGACAGTTATGCTTGGAAAGTAATGTAGATTTAGACAACTATTATTGTCTGGAGCATTATTTCAATAATGCTAAATCAACAATGTCATCATGATTTGTTGTTTGGTAATATAATTACAATCTAGGCTTACTTTAAATATTTCTTAATGTAGTGGTTGGTATAATGTCGTGAGTAAGATCTCTGCCTTCTAGGCTGGAGACTGGGTCTCAATCCTCCGCCTGGATAAGCATCCTACATTATACGAATAAGAGTCCCTGGGCAGGACTCCTAACACTGCCTCCACCTACCTGTGTAAAATGTAAAAATTGTAAGTTGCTCTCTCTGCCAAATGCTGTAAATGTAGTAATATATCAATAATTTAGAATACAAGTTTGGTAGGTAAAACAATGTGGTTGGTATTACAATTACAATCTAGCCTGGCTTCAAATATTACTTAATTTAGTAATATAGTAATAATTTAGAATAAAAAATTGGCAGTATATTAGTTTGTTAAAATGAGAACAAGTGAAAGTTGAGTGTTAATGTTACAAGCTGTCAGGACAGAAAATTAGCAGATTCTTAGCAAAGGTGACCCCCTAATTTATTTTTTATCTTGTGGCATCCAGGTTTGAGCACCGCTGCAGTAGACAATGCAACAACTATACAAGAAAAGTCACCTGATGATGTCACATGTTTGTAGAGGACTATGGAAATGTAGGACTAACACTATAAAAGTCTTAAGAGAGCCGCTTGTTCTTGGATCTGACCAACTTAAATGACCTAAAAATGCCAAACTTTGCAGCAACATATTTGCAGTGCTTTCTCTATGAGCTTGTGAAATGTAGCTTTAGTCTTCTGTTTCCTGTTATATGTGTTGGTGGTTAACATTGCACCTGCTTGCTACCTCTGTGACCAGCTTTTTCCTGCCATCATAAAAATACAAAATGTGGTATAGCACTACTTTGGGTGTAACCCTGAAAGTTGATTGTAAACTGCTGATGGTAGTTGTATTGAACTCCACACAGCATTATGCTGTAAATGGATACTAATAATTCAACATTAATGGCAGTGAATCACATAGTTTATTGTTAAGCGATATCAGGAAGTGCAGGATGTTTTCCAATCAAGCACATTGCTGCTTAATCTCATTTGTGCCTGTATTAGTTGCAGTAGCTTGTATGAACACACTGAATGTTAGAATGGCTCTCATAGGATTTTGGATGCAGATGCTGTGAACCTGATGGATTTGCTTGTTGACTGGTCGACAAACTGTAATGTGCTTAAATCCTACCATGGTCCTGCATGTTCACTGTCTGATGTCTGGGGCTGTCACTATTGATTATAATAACAATTTGCAGATTATTTAGATTATTTATCGAGTTTTTAAAATGGCCAAACAGAAATGCAGTGTTGAACAATAACAAACCATGCAGACACTTGCTAAGGTTCCTGATTACGTCAATAGAAAATGATCAACAAATGCAGATTTCAGTAACCTAGATTTCAGTATATACAAATGCAGTTTGGAAAAATGAACACATGAATGGCGATTTTCATTCTAAGTTAAACATTTTTTCCTGTAGAGTTAATTGTGGTCCAACAGCGACAGCATGCTTTATGATCATGCAGGTTTGTTTGGGGAGTTGTGGCAGCCCTAGTAATGTCATACATGTCTTCTGTACTAACACTTACATGTGCAATTGTTTGTCCTAACACAGCGGCACATAATCCCATGCAGCGGCCCACCGTGTCCGCAGGAGCTCAGCAGCACTGTTTGTGTTTTAGTCTTATGTGCTGATATTATTTAATGTAGCGCCTGACTTAACCTCTTCCTCATCTTCCTCCTCCTCCTCCTTCTCTTCTTCTTTCTCAGGTCTGAGTGACAGTGGCAGTTCCAGATGCAGAGAGGTTTACAGGCCAGCAGGGGACAGCAGTGAGAACGTAAATGGACACGAGGAGCTGGCGGTCAGGCGGAGGGCCATAGAGCCAGGAGCCTCCTGTTCAACCCCACTGGACCATAATTCCCGCATTGCACCAGGCTTCACTCCCCCCAGCTCGCGGCCAGGGCGTAGACCTATAGGTAACTTGGTGATTGACTGCAAGGATATGTAAAGATTTGTTATATATTTTGCAATGTTTTTTTTTTTTTCTGTTTTTGACTGCAAATTATTCCTCCGAAAGAAAACGTTTTGTTTAATGAAGTCATTTTGTACATCACTTGTATGTAGCAAGCACATTTTTGTAGAGTAAGTTTAAACAGATCCTCACCCAGTAGCTTTTACTTGTATTTTATAGTGGAATTTAAAGTTATGGTCTAAACTAATAAAAAATTATGTGCATGACACAAACAGAAATGCATGTTGGTAATCTATTAGTCTAACACAGGTCTTAATATGGTTTAAATAACAGTTTAATAGTAAAAAAACATGTATTTATACTGTTATGATATGATTTTCTGTATTGATTGGCTTTAAAGGGTTATTTCAATATTTTACATCTAGTCTTTAGTCTAATTAGGATCATGTTTTTGTTAATGTTACATGTTTTCATAAAATATGAATGTTCTGTTTATCACAATTTGATCAATTTGGGCCAATATCTTAGCAAATCACCATCTCTATTTCAGTTACCTCCTTACATGCAAGCATGAAACACACAGTCAGTGTGTGCTGTCTAAGAGAATCCAATACATTTCAATGGGAAGCTGTTCTGTATTAGAACAATATACACACACATGCACGACAAAACACACACAAGTTAAATTACAATAATATATGGCGTGTGAAATATATGTGATTGGATATGTGACTTGATTTATGATTGAAATGAAGTTATTTTGAGATTTTTGTTGTTTTTCCAAAATTGTAACTTTGAATAATGTTAGAAATATGAATTATATAGGGGTCATTAAAATGGTCAAATATTGATTGGATAGGCTGTGTCTCAAAGTAACGAAGCTAAATTTCAGCATTTTCTGTCAGAAAAAAACTGAGGGCCAGTTTCTTTATTTTACTTGGGTCATAAGTCTTTGGTATAAATGGGTTAATAACTGAGACTGGACTCCTCTGCACATCTATAACTCATTCTGCAGGTATTATGATCAGAGAACACGCATTCAAACTCCTAAACAAAATTGGCTTTAGGTGTGTTTTGTGCAGGCAGGCTTATTTTGGCTGGTCATTAAAATGTTTATTTCACTTTGTATGCACACATTTCTGATAAAACATAAGCAAGATTGACCCCTGCTCTCGCTGTCATTGAGAAGAGTCATCTTACAAGGATCATTCCGTCAAGGCTTCCACTTAATTAAGCTTGCTGTTATAACAGCGATTTTGCTCAGATTTAATGTTTATTTGAGTTGCCTGCATCGTTCTTCCATCTCCATCGACTTGCATAAGCAAGCAGGGACAGATACCCAAACACACACAGGAAGACAGTAGTAGCTTTAGGCTGCAGTATAGTGTTACTGCGCTTTTTATATGTTTATGTATGAAACATAAAACACTGCAACACTCTTTTGATGGGAACACATATATTGGTTTATAGGATGATTAAGGTTGTAAACTAGATTAAGATTTGTTGCCTCAAAATTGAGCTAAAAAATGCTCACTATGATAGAGAAGAAAAGCCTGAAAAAAATGGGTATAATGCAGAAGTTTGTAAAAATGATGTGATGCAGAAAAAAGGCTGAAAAATTCACAGTATGATGCAAAAAAAATCCCGTGAAAATGATTTTGACTAACACAGAAGAACAGAAACTGCCTTGCTTTCATGTCCGTGTTATGACGTTGGTAGCATTGCTGAAAGTGTAATGAATCATTTGAATTTCCTCTTTCTCACATGGTTCGCTAGTATTTCCTGTCCCTTGATTCAGGATGACTCTAATGAAAGAGTTGGAATTATATGCCTTCACTTCTCATACCTTCTGTGAAGGGACTTCATATTAAAAGAAAGACACATGAACCACACACAGTCCCACACATACAACCACCGCTTACTCATTCTCACTTCCCTGTGTTCTGCAGGATTAATCTCTGAGGAAGACTTGCGTCTGCACTCCCTTGATGCTGGCTTTGGGTCTGGTGGCCATGGAAACGCAGGTAGGAGCCCCAGTTGAAATCAATAAGTGTTGAGCCTCACTGCTGCCTTTCCCTGGCATTCATTTACTCAGCTATGTGGACAAACAAATAAGCATCCCTCATCTGTCCCTCCTTCTGTCCTTCCAGCAGGCCACAGGCCCGGCTCTGCCGATTACAGCCGCAACACCTCCAGCAGCAGCTCTCCTGTCAACTCCAAAGGTGCATGAGCTCCCCCTATGAAAGCCCGCTCATTTACTATTGTTCTCATAAGACAGGCCAACTATCGCTCTGCGAAATGCTAAAAATCTAGCTAGCAAAATGTTATTGCTGGCTAACAGAGCGTTTTTTCCTTTGCACGAGGTAATGTTCATTTTTAGTGCATCTAGGCTAATGTGTAGCCACGGAGGGGCCAAAGCCACTCAGTTGAATGCCAACAAAATACTCTGATGCCAATGCAAATATCACCAAATGTGTTTGTCATACTTGCTTTCCACATTAAATGAGAGCCTGATAAAGTTCTTCTGCAGTTATCACAAAGTTTCAGTAGACTCCATCATCATGGCAGCATTCATGCCACCATTCGTTGCGCAATCAGGCATAGAACAAAACCTTTTTTTTTTTTTTTTTTTTTAGCAAATATAGATATAGCATTAGCTTGCTCCTTGGCTCCTTGCTCCTAGGCTACAATACTGTGAGAAAGTAATTATAAAAATGCTGTTCAACCATTTGCCCTATATATTTTAGTGTTGTTATATTTCATGTAAGCTAATCGTTATAGTAACTAATTTTAGCCGTGTTTGGTAAATAGTTGTTGGGGTTAATATCCAAACATGTTTCTGCTGTATTGAGGCTTGTCTGGCTAGCTGGTCATCGTCCTCACTATACAGTTGTGATCAAATTTATTCAACCCCCACTGAAATAAAGTGTTTTGGCCAGTTTGACATTGATTTTGATCATTTCAGTCATCTTATTTACAATTATATCAAAGAGGCACTTATAAATTAGACAAATATAACATAACATTTATGATGAAATAACCACAAATGTCTTTTCTGTGCTCACATCATTATCAGTTTTATTCAACCCCCTAGTGACATTACTTTTTAGTACTTAGTACAACATCCTTTTCCACTTATGACATCTTTCAAGCGTGAAACATAGCTTGACACAAGTGTCTTGCAGCGACCTATGGGTATCTTAGCCCATTCTTCATGGGCAAAAGCCTCCAGTTCAGTCACATTCTTAGGCTTGCGCGCTGCAACTGCCTTCTTTAGGTCCCACCAGAGGTTCTCAATTGGATTTAAGTCTGGTGACTGCAATGGCCACTCTAGAATGTTCCAGCCTTTCATCTTCAACCATGCTCTAGTGGACTTGGATGTGTGCTTCGGATCATTGTCCTGTTGGAAGATCCAACGTCTCCAAAGCCGCAGGTTTGTGACTGACTCCATCACATTTTCCTCCAATATCTCCTGGTACTGAAGGGAATTCATGGTACCCTGCACACGTTGAAGCTTTCCTGGACCATTAGAAGCAAAACAGCCCCAAAGCATAATTGACCCCCCGCCATGCTTCACAGTAGGCAAGGTGTTCTTTTGTTCATAAGCCTGGTTCTTCCTCCTCCAAACATAGCGCTGGTCCATTGGCCCAAACAGTTCTAATTCAGTTTCATCTGACCACAGTACACTGTCCCAAAACTTTTGTGGCTTGTCCACATGACTTTTGGCATACTGCAGTCGACTTTTCTTGTTCTTTGGAGTCAGCAAGGGGGTGCGCCTGGGTGTTCTGGCATGGAGGTCTTCGTTATGCAGTGCGCGCCTTATTGTCTGAGCTGAAACTTTGGTGCCCACATCTGACAGGTCTTTTTTTCAGTTCCTTAGCAGTCACGCGGGGATTTTTCTCCACATTACGCTTCAGGTAGCGCACAGCAGTCGCGGTCAGGATCATCTTTCTGCCACGACCAGTTAGCGTTTCCACTGTGCCCTTTAACTTGAACTTGCGAATGATACTTCCGATAGTGTCTCTTGGAATATTTAACAACTTCGCAATCTTCTTATATCCATTGCCATTCTTGTGAAGAGAAATAACCTCTTCTCGTGTCTTCTGGGACCATTCTCTTGCCTTCACCATGCTTGTAAACACACCAGTAGATGTCTAGAAGGAGCTGAGTATCACAGTCCTTTTAAATCTGCCTAATTGGTGCTTATTATGCTTGATTGCTGCTCGTTGACATCCACAGGTGGTTTTAATACCTGATTGAAAACACTGGAATGAACCTCTGTTCTTAGGAGTGGTAGTCGTAAAAGGGGTTGAATAATTGTGTCAATGAAGAAATCACAAAAAGGCCATTTAATACTTCATGAAAAAAACAATTGATGCTATTTTAGTTGCATTTAGTTCTTTAACAAGTCCTTGTAAGATTTAATTATGAACGCAATTACAAATGTGCACTGAATTCCATAAAACCCTTCACAGCATTGGGGGTTGAATAAATTTGATCACAACTGTACCAAAGCTCCTGGTTCTTAAATCTTGCTAGCTGGCCCACCAATCCTGTTAACAGCTCCCCCCAAAATGATAGTCTAGCTATACCACTAGCTCTCTGTATGTGACCCATGTCTACATGTTTATTTGAAGTTTTTTAAACCAAGAAAAATAAACTCTTTTCTGCCACATTAACTTTTATAACATTTGTATAACATTATGTCCATGGTCTAACGACAGGCTGTGGGACAATGTCAGCCAATTGTGTGGCAGCAGTGCAGTGCATAAAATCATGCAGATGTGGGTCAGCAGCTTTAGGTAATGTTCACATAAACTATCAGAATGGGGAAAACATGCCATTAGTGATGTCATGGGGAATATATAAGGAGCTTTTCAAATAATTATGTACATATATTTTATTTATATTGGCCTAAATAAAGGCAAAAAAGTTGCAGCCCGGTGCATGAATATAACATGATTGCAGTTATGTAGCTGTATTAGCTGTAAATATTTAATTATTTTCATTTTGCCCATTAGTCAGTAGTGATGTCATTTTGTTAAAGAGATTACAGTGATGCTCTTTTAATTAGCAGGAAAATGTATAAGATACACAGCAAAATAAAAACTATATAAATACAATGAAAACCAGGTTCTGTACTTGCTATACATCCAGTCATAGATACACTGAAAATGTATATTTTAACTGTAATCATTTCTCACATCATTGCAATATCCTACAACTGTGTCACACATTATTTGTCCATATGGTGCAGTTCTAGTGCTGCCTTTTAGTTAATTAAATAATCCTGGAATGATATTAAAGTTTACATTCTGTCCCAACAGTACAGAATGTGCAGATTGCGGTTCATTGTAGTACTACTGGCACGGAGGTTAAACAAACCATATGAGACGCCTCAAATGATGGTGAATGAATCGCATTAGTCATAACAAAAAGACCAGGATAAAATAATTTTTGGAGAAAAACCAGTATCATGTACTAGATGGAAAACATCTGATATCTAGTCAGTACACAACAGCTTTGTGGCTGAAGTGTCAATTGCACCACATACACGGTAGGATGGCCCTCTGAGAGCACTGCAACATATTTACTTATAGATGCACATTAGCACTTCATTCAGCAACCCTACTAGCCTCACCACATCTCCTAGCAGTGAGGTGATTTCGTTTCTGTTTTGTATCAACATGGTCATGAAATTGTATTCATTTTTCCAAAACACAGCATTTGGTGAATACATTTCACAGACTGAAGTGTAGTTTAAAGGGGAATTTCCATAGATATTTCAGAATTTCTGCATAACATTATAAAGATGTAAATCAAGTCCTTCATAGTGGTTTGATATGAAATGCTTATTTGTTTTTAATTTACTGAGTCGCGCTTGCTCACAGCCAACCAAATGTCTGAAGCCTTTAATGCCTGTAAAAGCTCCCTCAAAAAAGTTATTAAATTAAATAGTTCTGAATATGCTGCCTGATTCATGAGACATTGTTTTATGAAGGTTTTGAGATAAAATCTGGTGTAAAACAGATTTACCGCTATTTTATCATTTGCACATAAAACACTTAAGACATGTAGTTTCACTGGTGGAATTTAATATTAAAATGCCTGTATTTGCTTCGTAGACATGGCAACCCCTGGTTCCTATCACTACCACTGTAAATCAGTCCAATAAATGTCTCTGCAATTAACTATTTCACATCAAACCACTCTGAATGACTGTTTACATCTCAGAGATATAATTATATCAACTTTTTTGAAACATTGATGGAATTTCTCTGTATAAAATTGCATTGCAAGGAAACATCTAATTGCAGAAATACAAAGTGATGGTTACTGAACCGTCAGTTGAACACCTGAAATTGTCAGTAGGACTGTTTTCTTGCCCTGTCAACACTCCACGTGCAGATTGTCTGTCTTTTTGAAGACAGTCGTACTTAAGTAATGTAATTAAAGTGTATGTTTCTTTTAACTTCTGACTAGATAAATGAGGTAGTTTTGAGACAAGGCCCTTCCTTCCTTGTCAGTTGTGCTCCGTTCTCTCCTCAATCCCACTGTTTTGTTAATTCAGATGATTTTGGTTTGTGTATTTCTCCCCTGTAGGTTCTCTGGAGCGTCTGCAGGGCCGTTCTGCCAGTCTCTCCAGTGATGATGTAGTTGGGCTGAGTCATGAGGGCTCTAGAGTCAGTCAGTCCTCTCTGCTGCCTCGAAGCTCCACCTTGCCCTGTGAGACTCCGCCCACTCATCGCTCCATGCTGCGCCCTGCCCCTACCCGCCCTGCACCTATCCGCCCTGCCTCACCAGGAAGTGAGATGGTCACCCTGGAGGAGTTCTTGCAGGAGAGCAATGCCCTCTCACCCCCCACTGTAAGGACACACAGGAAAACAAAAACGTTGATTAAAATTAGAAAGAATTAGAAAGGCCTGTGTTAAAGAGAATACATTTCATTTAAGCACAAATTAGTCAGTGTTTATAAACAGTTTGTCACCCCAAACCACAATTGCTATTATTGATAATAATGAAAATCATAACAATAATAATAATTTATTGTCATCATCATCATCTGTAGTAGTAGTGTTTTTGTTTTATTAAATGTTGTAGTATTCAATTAAGTAAATAAACCTACATTTGAACAGTAGAAATATCCTGATTTAGATCCTGCTGAACGTGAATGCAGTTATTGAGATTGAAGTGTTGACAAAATGTGCGGTTGATTCTGCGTTAAGTGGATTCATTTGTATTCATTTGACATCCTGTATCAACCAATAACGCCGATTTAACCCTCAAATTATTCGCATAATAACTAAAATTAGCTATGACTAGTTATGGCTATGCCCTGCGATGGACTCGCGACCTGTCCAGGGTGTATGCTGCCTTCGGCCCGAAGACTGCTGGGATAGGCTCCAGCATCCCCCCCCGACCCTGACGGAGAAGCGGCTTAGAAAATGGATGGATGGATGGATGGATAGTTATGGCTAAATGTTCAGTGTCAGCTTTTCATTTGTATTCTGTCTTCTTTAAGCTTTTAAGATGTAGCAAAATTTCTTTTTGAATACTATGCGTTTACCCACCAGAGGCAGCATATGAATTGTTGTGGCATAAAAGTTCACCTTTACACTGAAATCACAAAAAGACAAACTTAGGCTTGCTTCAGTTGTTATACTCATCTCTTGTTGCCAGGATCTCATTACCTATAGAATGAAACATCTGCAATTTATGGCGTCTTCAAGGTGGCATTTTATTTACACAGTTAAGGGCCATTAGAGACCTCAGGGGTTAAGATGGTTCAGCCATAAATAATGATGGCTCTGCAGCAGCTTGCTATTTTTGCATGGAAAATTACCCTGCCTCAGAGCTGCCTCAGGTCCTCAAGTCAACAGTGAGATTTCCTACTTGCCCTCACCCCCCATTTCCAATTTAACGTGTGGTTTGTGGTAGTTGCGACTGCACCTTGCCAGCACAGCTATGGTGTAGCAACAGCCTCCCCTAGACTTTTGAAGTCAACCTAAAATCAATAGTGGCTACCTTTTTATGGCCTTTCTTATTGATTTTATCTGATATCGTGAGCTTCTCTGCCTGGCTTGGGCTTAAAGTGCATCAGTGTTTTGTAATTGATGCCCATTAAGCTAATGTCACTAAGTGCTAAAAAAAATGTTTACTACACAGACGCCATATGCTCAGGCATCACTGTGGAAGCCAGCAGATACTCTAGAGTTTATTATCTGGCACCATCTCTCTTCGCATAGCTCTTGTTGTCGCTCTCAAGATCTTGCTCTCACTCTCTCATTCTTTCACTCTCTCTCTCTCTCAGTCTGCCCCATGTATCAATGTAAAATACTTAACAAGCTGCCTTCACAGTGCTTTATGCTTGTGCCCTGAAGCACATAAAGCAGAATGAGTTTCTGGCTCTATGTTTTGTTTATTGTAATCAACCATGCTGGTACTACAGTCCTGGCCAGAGGCTGTATATGTGACTGCTTTTTAAATATTTTTCTCTTTTTCTCCTAGGTGCAAACAGGGAGTCGGGAGGACCTGATGGCGGACTATTTCACCAGAGCAGGCCGACCAGCACCTCTGAGGGATGGAGCCAAGACCCCTACCAGTTATGTCACCCCAACAGTCAAAACGACCTCATCTGGAGGAGATGGACGAGCCTCCAAACCAGGACACAGTGTCAAGCCCAGCATCCGACCCTTAGAGGTTTCTACACCACTTTCTCAGTCTCAAACACTCCCTAACCGTGGAACTGGGAGCCGTCCATCACCTCTGCAGCAATCGGGACCTCGTGGTGTTAATTTAAGTAGCAGCAGCTTGAGTCGCACCTTCAGCCTGGCTTCAGCTGACCTCCTCCACTCTAATGGTCCTGATAGCTACCGGGCTGAGGGAGGATCACCTTCTCAGGCTGAAAGTTTTGTGAGGAGACAACGGGACAGGCCGCAGTCTGCCAGGCCCGTGAGCGGAGACCCCACCCACCTTTCGGTGGACCCCCGCCGCTTTTCTCTGGCCCAGTCGAGAGATGAGCCGCTCTTGCCTGCATCCTCTGCCTCCCCTCAGACAGACTGGGGCTATGGAGGCCGTCCTGGTGCAACAGGAACTCGTTCTGGGACAGCTCATGGCCGCTCAGTCCCACAGCACCACCGTGGCGAGGTCGCATTAGTGACCCCGGTGCGGGCCGTCTCCAGTCTCGGGCTGGAGGAGGTGGAGGAGCACAGCGAGCCCAGGCATGCTGACCCTGTGCCACTAAAGAAGTCAGACTGTGGTGTAGAGGAGCGGCCTATCAGCACCCCAGCCTCCCCAGACCCTAATAATGATCCACAAACCGTGTGGTATGAGTATGGCTGCGTGTAACCCAGGTGGAGCAATCCCTCTCATACTCCCATAGCTGCCTGGACATTGTATATTGACATTCTAAATCAGGGTTTTAGGAAATGGTGAGATCCACCTAAAGGAGCGGGTTATGGTGAGGTCACTCTGTCAGCACTCCCTCAGAAAGCGGCAGTCAACTCTGTCTAGTGCTTTTGGGGGCAGCGATGGTTGTTGACTTTTGACTGATAAAACTACAAAGCAAATAGATTTAAAAGCCCCAAAAAGCATTTGTGAAACCTACTGAACCAACAAAGTAGAGTGTGCTCGCCTGCTTTCTATAATCCTCCCAGTTCTACGTTCAGGACTTATACAAAGCTTGGCAAAGAGATGTGTTTGGGATGGACAGAGCTTAAGAATGTATTCCTTTTTTTCCCCCTCATCTCCTCTATTGAACACCATTTGACTTCCTTCAGCTCTCTGCGGACAGCACAGCTGGCCAGTTTGAGTTCTATTCTGAATGTGCAAATCAAACATTGGGCTTTTGCGTGAGGGACCGCTCCCTGGATAATCACAGAGTAATTACAGTATCCATCTTTAGGAAGCAGACAGCGCAAGTCCATCATTCAGACAGCCTCGGTGGGATCGGTTACTGGAAGCGGCTCCTCACTCTCGCTCCCTGCTGACAGACCTAGCGCTCAACTCCTTTCCGCTGCTGTGGGTTACCACCTATTTGCTAAGGGACCAGGCTTTTGGCAGTGCCTGTTGCTCGAGGGCATGCAAATGGAAGATAATTAACTTGAGGGTGAAAATGATAGAATAAGAAAAGAAATTGGGGAGGGGGGTGGGGGGGGGGTGGTATAAGAGCATTGAGATGAAGTTTGTGGTAAAGAATAAAGAGAGCAGGACTTTCTACACTGAAGTGATGAATATTGACTTGGAGCAGAAAACTCTTCTAACATTTGAGGCATTTTTAGTCCTCAAGGGCATTTCTAGACATGGTGTGTCATCAGACGACAATTAACTTTTCAACACTGTGGGTTTTATGTATGTAAATACATTGATAGAGCACTATGCCAGCAAAATAAGGCAGAGTCTAAACTGAAGTCTTTACACTGGACACATTTGACCTTTCTTTGCTTAGGTTTGAGTTTGTTTTAGTGTTGGATTAGTCTTTACTGTACCAGTAACACTGCGAAACTGTTCCCATGTTCTGATATGCTAGTTTATTTATTGTCTCCCAAATTAAATGACACTGTGCGGATGTGTGTGTATGTGTATGTGTGTGTGTATACATGTTTGCCTCCAAATCACTTTGTTGTGTAGTTGATGGAGCGTGCAGCTGAGTTGTGACTGTATAAAACAAACACGGCACAGTGTAATTAAAGCAGGGAAGCCCCAGTGCACACAACAATTTGTATACTGTGTTGTTTGCATATGTTTAGAACTCCCTGTTTCATTAGTGGCGCTCCTTATTAGCATGGCTTTTGCCATGATGTGAAAGCTCAAGAGGGGGGAAAAAAGAAGTAATCGCTCCCATAGGTGCTCGGACATTATACAATTAATAAATTAGTCTAACCTTGCATGTGTTGAGGAAAAAGCTCTCTGGCTTATGGGGTGTTTGTCAGAGCTTTGAGAAACAGGAAAGTCCCGAGAAAAGGAGTTGGTTAAGGTGAGGTGCTTCTTTTTCTCCCTCAGCAAACGCACATGCATGCACTTATTTTAATCAGGGCACAATCTGAACACACCTTCGGTTACCAATGTACAAACATGCACCATTTTCATACCCTACTTCACACAGACTTTGATTGTTACTTGTGAAGTTTTTTTTTTTGTTTCTTTTGGCTAGTCACCCAATATGATGTGTGAAACTGTGATTGATGCGAGTGTCTCTGTCCATTTGTATAGAAGAAGCTATTGTCCAAAAACTGAACTCTTTGTAATAAAGACTTTCCAAATTAACTGTTTTCGTTCTTCACATATCGAACTAACTCATGAAAAAATAAGGTCCTCTTCCACTCTTTACTATCAATATATAACAGGTGTATAGGCAAGGATTTGCCTGCATACTTAATATAAATCCCTTTTTTAAAACTTGATTAAAAAATGAGTTAAATACAGTTGTAAAGCAAACAGCCTAATTACTATTAATATATGATAGACTTGTGGGTTAGTATTCCTAGGCATGCTCAATATAAATCAAACTTTATATAGCAATTTTTAGAAAACGTGATAGAAAGACAGGTTGAATATGACTAGACAACCATGATGATTGCATAAGAGTGAGTGGTTGTATTTTAAGTTAATGTGTGTCAAAAAGAGTTGATGACCACATGCTGGGATTTAGACTGGCCAGTGCATAAATTATCCAGGTTAATGGACTGCAGACATGCATTAGAACATAAAACGTACCCAGGCCAGCCCTGAACCCCAGTGATAGAATGTTACACTTTATATATTAGGAGCCTTGCTAGGACAGTTCATTCACTACATTCACTTAACATTATAAATGATTCTGGATAAGAGTGCCTGCTTCATAACCTACCTCAGTGTTTTAAAGGCAGTCATGTCAACATTTCGCAGGCGCTAGCAGCATAAACATCTGCAACTAAAGACAGAGGGATTTACTGAAGGCAATTCTGACTAAAGAACAGCTATAGACATCTGCCAAAAATTATTTGTATTCTTTTTTTGGGGTTATGGACTGAATTTATACCGGAAAGTGGAGATTTTAATCAATATCAAGTCTTTAGTGGCAGCAGCAACAAGGGAATCCAGTGATTTGAGATGAGCTGGATCAGATCCAACTCCACCCCTGGACCAATGGATGTGGGAAGGGAGGAGCTGAATATCAATCCAGCTCTACCTTCAGGACCTTTCATTCTCCTGTGTATATAGCCAGCTGTCAGTGCAGTGCAGAGGCTAGCATGTTCACCTCTCAGCACTGGCCAAGAGTCCATGTTCTCCCTGCTCCATCCACAATAAGGGATCTAGGAGAGAGGTACCTCTTCAGTGGTAAAGTCCACATGTTGGTGAGGTCAGCATCGTGCAGACCTATAGGGCAAGAAACCTTCAAGGAGCTTTGTTTAAACACATACATTTGGCACATACTCATTAATGTGCAAGCTCTGCATGTGTTGCATGAATCATGTTGGTCATAATTGCATGTATACAGTGAATTAATTCAAAGTAGGAGCATAATATAATTAATTTAATGCACAAATTCATTTTTACTCTTTTAAGTATCTTCCTCTCCAACTTTGTGGTCAGATAGCTGTAAACACACTGGTCTAATGGAATTTTAAGTAACAGCTCTATTGAGTCTGAATTCACTTTGTCAATCAGACCACAAGATTTCAGTAACCAATCAGATCACAAGATTCAAGAAATCGGTGAGATCTAAGGATGGAACCAGCCAATCAGATCACAGCGAATGATTGCAGGATTTCAATAGCCAGTCATGTTCAAACAGCCAATCAGAGGCAATGACTGGGGAATTCAACCAGATGGTAATAAGCAGATGTAAGAAATGCTGCGGCTGTTTAACCTAAAAGATATGGTTTCTGGTTATCTAAAAAATTGAGGTCATTAAACTATTAGCATAAGAATAATTGTTTTCCATTTGTTGACTATTATTATTATTTGAATTATTTGAAGTTCATTAATATATAATACATCTTATTTTTCGTTAAGCTTAGAATTGTGCACAAGCCTAATGAACACATTTACAAAAATACGTGAGATTTCAGATTTACCACTGATTGAAAGACACTCCTCAAATACGATAACAGCTCTATAAAGAACTAAGGACCACATTCGATTTAGTAGCATCACAGGCGGAAAATCGGGGGAGAACGACTAATGTTTTACATGAAAGTCTAAGGTGAATGTGCTCGCAATGGAAATAAACGCTGCCCACCCGGGCTGAGGTCACACGCTCGAGCTCTAATGTTCTTCTGTAGCTGAAGCGGAATGAAGCGCCCGTCACTTCACTTCTCCTCAGACCACGTGTTGGAGGGCAGACGGAGGAGAAGAGGTCCAGAACTGCGCTTTCTTCTGCTCCATCAGCCTCTCAAGTCTGTGGCTCCGCGTCGAGCCCTGAATTGATGGCTTCGCTTGCGTTTTTATTGCCTTCTCGCACTTCCCGGAACAGCCGTGAAATGTTATCTCTGTAGTTCTGAGCCGCGCTGATGATGTATGCTCGTACAATTTGGCTGGAAGCTGAGAGATGATGATGAGGGTGATGATGACGATGATGATGTTGGTGGTGAAGGAGAAAGTGCTCTCGCTGTGAGGACTGTTGGACTAGTTGCATTTCGCTTGTGCTAAGACTCTACGCGACAGGACGACCGTTAGGAAAACAGACAGAAGGTAAACAATTTAAATCAGTTCGTCTGTTTTTTACACTTTTGCTGTCTTATATTGTATGTCTGTATAGATTTCAACACAGGTACATTAATTACTTTTCTGTTGAGCTAATAAACTGTTCATGCTTCAATGGAACAGACTTTGCTTTCTGCCCACCAGCAATGGAGTCGTTAGTGGCACAAGGAGCCTTCACAGGGATAGATAGTGCTGTGCTATTTTTTGTATTTTGCTATGAACTGTAGAGGCTTTTAATTATTACAGGAACGCTAAAGGACTTGTTTAGGTATGTATAATCATTTGAAGGCTACCACGTGTACCAGGCTATATTGTTCCTCTCCACGGAACCGCTACGCTACTTATTCAGAGTCTTGTCTGAAAATCAAAGCTGAATCGCTGTTACAATTTCTTTTCTAACTGGCAGTGAAACTAAATGCACCACAGCTGAGCTAATGACGTTGTTTTTGACGTACTTGCTGTAGCTTATAGCTTTACTTAGGAATTTACAGGGTGATTCCTAAAGTTCCTAAAATCTCAAAACTCTTATGTTCATCAGAACTGATGTTCAAGGGATAAAATGGCTTTTAGATTATTTGAATACAGTGTTGGGCAAAATACTAAATGTAGTGATGCCTGAACACTGAATACACCACCTTAAATGTGTTCCTATACATAAAGAAGGAACATATTCAGACTACATTAATAATACATTTAATATACATTTACAGAAAATCTTGGACAGGCACATTGAATTATTATTATTTTTTTAGCGTACACAGTCCGTCGCTCTTCGTGTAATGATTCTGCTCCTTGAAACACGTTTCATGAAAAGTCACTTAACGTTAAAATGAATTTCAGAAAATGTGTAACTTTTTTTCCCCTCTCACCACCGGCTTCAGTCCACTGCTGTGTCTGCAACCCCCAAACATATTAGTTTAATCATAACTTTAAAAGAGCTCAGTAACACTGAGATTAATGAACTGTTTCATTACAGTGGTTTATCAGTCTACTCAGGCTTTAGCAGGAACTTTAGTGTTTGTAAAGAATCCATTAATAGAGTTTCTCTTTAAAGTTCATCTTATGAGCATGTTTGCTAGATGCCTTGCTCTGATTCTAAATAGTCAATAAATGAGCATTGATGGTGCTTCTTTTAATGATGTTTTATATATATATATATATATGTATGTATATTTAACTTAGAGTGTAAGTATTTTAAAAGTATTCTCTCAAGAATGTAAAAAGTATGTGTATTCTGAATACTGCCTTTACAAAATGAAAACTGTTCTATATTCTGAATATTAACCTAACAATACTTGTATTCTGTTGAAACCAAAATCTGTTTGCATATATTGAATATTGGACACTAATAAGGTGAATCAATACTCCTGTATTCTTCACTACATTTACTTTTGTTCACTGAGCACAGCCTGATTCTGATAACTTAAAAATACTACTGCATTTTTTATTAAGAAAGTACCAATATGGGAATCGTAGGTAGATGTCGATATCCCACATTTATCAAAGAGTTGTACAAATCATATCAATATTTTGCAGATATTTGCTTAAAACAGGTATAGACATCAAACAGATTTCAGACCATTATTTGATGACACATCTGTTGCGCTCTACTGGAGCAGTTTTGTCAGCGCTGTGCTAAAATATTCTATTCATTTTACTGTACTTGTAACCCTCTATAGATAAATGTTATATTGCTCTGTAATGCTAATCCAAGTAGATTTAGTCCCAGTTTGTACATTTTATGAATGTTATGTATCAAACCCAGCATCAACTAATGACACTGATCAAAGACAAATACCAAGACACAGAGTTGTAAATAAACATTAAGTTAAAGGGATTCATTTTTAAATGTTTCTTAAAAGTGAGCTGTGAACTTGACTGTCAAATAAAAGGTGGAATTATAGTTTAGAAGCAGGATAAACAGGCCTCTCCATATTTTATGTATGTTGTGAAAGGTATTTGCAAAGGCCAGTATTATCAGATCTAACATGTGGAGGGTAGACAGACAGACTTTGTGTGATGTAAGCGGGTGCTTTAAGCCATTTAGACACTTGAAAACTAAAAGCAGAACTGTAAAATCTATCAACAGGACTTTTAAACTGGGAGTGATATGAGCTCTCTTTTTTTTTATTAGCATCTTTGCTGCTGCATTTTGTACATGTTATAGAGGATGCAGTGTTTTCTTTGAAAGCCCAGTAAGAAGAGCATTACAGTAATTAATTCTGCTGGTAGCGATTGCATGAACAGGCTTCTCTGTGCCAAAATAGAAAAGGCAGAAATATAGCAATATTTCTCAAATGATAAAACGCTACTTAAATATACGCCAACAGATAAATACACCAAGAAATAATAGCTTGATATATCGTATGCCGATATATTTTTGAACAAACATCTGCTGATAAAGATACGATGCTGATATCATCTTGCAAAACTGAATAATCACATTGCTTCTTTCTTGAATGCTGTGAACGTAACGAGGGCTGGCCACGACGTATCAGTGAAAGAAGAGTGATGATTCCTTTGTAGGATATTTGGGTCTCTTAAGGGGGATCCCTTACAACGTGACTGCGCTTTCTTGTGGTTCTTTAGTGTGCATAATGTTGGTTTGGCTGTGATCAGACTGCTGCCCTCAGGCCACACTGCAGCCCATTGCTGATGCCATTCACATTCTCTCGTGCCAGTGGTCCCAAATGAGCAGTTAAGGATAGACGACTGTGGACCACAGAATCAACAACAAGAGCCTTTTCCACCCCTCAATTACAAGACCAATATAACATTTCCAAACTCTAGATAAGAAAGATCTGGAACAGTAGGGATGCACAAAGTGTGGGCTTTGATATTTACATAGGGATCTATTGTCTGGTGTTCTAATATTGATACAAAGGAGGCCAATTCAGTTTTCCATGACCTGGGCCCTTTAAAACAAGGACTCACATGCTAAAACTTTGATTTGTGACATTTGTTTATCTATCTGAGAGCACAAAAGAATATATATTTGTGGGCGTTGTGGTGATAGCTATTTTCTGTCATTCGATTAGAATCGCAATTAGCCAGGCGGATTTGTGTGTGAAATAAGTGCCACTGTTTGCCTGGCCCTGTAATGCTATTATCTACTTCAAGCATGAGTAGGTTTTTCATAGTGTAGATGAGGAAGTGATGCAATAGGCTATGGTGTCCTTCATGTTTTATGTCAACTCTGTTGTGAGCTGTTCCAGCAAGCCTGATTAGACTCTGCAGCCAAGGACACATGACTGTTATACATGACAGCTTTTCATCACCTTGTCGGTGGGTTAGTAAAAGACTGTGGAGGTGTTGCTGATGACTGTTTTATATCAGGCTGATACATTTGCATACATTTACAGTGGACTGCCGCTCACAGATAAAATGCTTCTGCTTTTTTTAGGTGACCGGCAGCATTTGTCTCGGGGCAGTTTGCAAATAGTCAGGTACTCGTAACTCCTTGTAGTTATTAAGATTAATAGGGAAACTATTTTTGCCCTGCTGAACCTAAATACTGTATTCTCTTAGACTGACCTATCAATATCAGACCATTGGCTTTAATAGCCATTCTGTGATCATGTTGTTATTGTTATCATGATGAGTTTCTGTGATAGACATATTCTTAAGGGCTGCAATGACTGAACGGGTCACTGAATTGCACAGCATCTGAGTGATGCAATTAAGATGAGCAGTTGTTTCTAATATTAGCACTTTTTTTGGAGGGTGATTACAGAGCCAGTTGCAATTTACACTATTTACTATTTACTATCTACAAACTAATCTATCTTCAACAATTAGCCTGTAAAATGCTTTAATGTCTGTTGACTGCTCTTAGGCACAGATGACTATTGTCAGTCTCAGAGTTGTGTGTAAAATGTGTGTGAAAAGTTGGGGGTCGTGTCACAAGAATAAGAAGCTTTCCATAAGAAGCATTCTAAATTTGTTTTGTAGGCATACATAGAAAAAGCTGTTTAAGTAATGCTACTTTTCTAACAGCATTATTACAAACACAAAATGACCTGATAACCTATTTGTATTTTATTACAACTCATTTTTATTTTGAATTTTGAACAATATTGTTTGGTATTTTATGTCACATTTATGTCCATATTGTGCAGCCCTACTTTGCACATAAGGCATTTGTTTTCCGTTATCATCATACACAATATAAAATGTTATAGATAACATGTCTAGTACCTCAGTGCATATGTTCCTTGGTTGTACATGGGCATTATGGCATGAGGAAACAAACTAGGGATGTGTATTCCAACTAGTTTTGATATTTGAGCATCTGCAATAGTTAATGAATATTTATCCAGTTAACTGCAGGGAGCAAAAAAATCCAAAGGAAACTGATACATTTTGTGCCATATACGTAACAGTGGTCACATCAGATGACCAGTACACAAACCAGAGCATTGTTGGATGATGATGTGCACTTGTCATCTTCTACACAAGGTATGTTGAAGCTCAGTGGACAATGTGCCAATGTGTTAATTTGTCAGAAAAATATATTTTAATTTTTTCTGATCTAACTAACATTAGCTTTTTGTCCTAGTTAGTAAAAAAAAAAAAGCCCCGCCAGAGACAGCCTGCTATCTTTGCCTTCTCAGTCACATCCTCAATAGCATATTATTGGGAGTGCACACACTTTAAAGGCCCAGACACACAAGCGCTTGCCAGGATTTTCACAAATGCAATTACATTCATTTCAATTGAATTCTCTGTGATGAGCGATTCAACTTTGGTGAACTTCTACATCCGTGGCTGTGTGGATCTCTGAAGGGACAGAGCTTCATATAGCAGCACTTAACCTCCAAAATACAGGAAACTCTAATTTAACCTGTGTCTATGTAGTCTAACCGTTTCCTCCCCTCTGCCTATAAATAAACACATCAAAGAGAGACCACATGATATGCAATTCATTTTTTTGGGGGTGGGGGGCTATGCACTATGCTGTGTCAAGTATATCGTTATCTGTTTACATTTTGTTCTCCAGCAAAATAGTGGTGTAATGTAATGTATATATACTGACAAATATATTTGTCAAAACATAAATTGTGCATTTTTCTGGATTTTATTAGTTTTTCCATGATGAGCCATAAATACCTGAATATGGATTTTACTGTTCAAAAAGATGCATGCATACTTTTGAGAGTACTACTGTGTACTACTGCAGTAGAGGAGATTTTGCATGTACAGTCACCACTTCAGCTCTTGAAATTGCATATCATAATACAGACACATGATGTATGAAGCTTATTTATTTAATATGTTTCATTAAGAAGTAGTTCATTGCAGTGATATCATGAGTACTGCAGCTGTTTAAAAGTGTACATCAAATTGTTTTGCTCGTCTCCTCTAGATCTGATGGAGTGATTTCTGAGAGACTACAGACGAATCTGAGTGCTTAAAGTTGCACTCTCCACTTCCTCGATTGGTGGGCATGGTCCAAACAGGAGCGTGTTATGACAGACATGTCTGAGGAGAAAATGAATTGTACCATCGAAAACCAGATACACCAGTACCTTTTCCCCAGCACTTACATCCTGGTCCTGCTGGTGGGTCTTCCAGCTAATGCATACTCACTGTACCATGCCTGGCTGCAGCTGAGGGCCCGCAACGAGCTGGGCATCTACCTCTTCAACCTGACTGTGTCTGACCTGCTGTACCTGGCCTCACTGCCCTTCTGGCTACAGTATTTCTTTCAGGTAGGTGCAGGGTTGAGAGGTGTAATTACAAATGTATTCTGTGAAGAAAAAAAACAAAAAAACATGTAACCTAATCAAAACAATTAGTACGTTAAAGTAACATAATCTAATTACTTTCTATTACTTTTGTTTTGCTTGATCAAGAACAGTTTAAAGGTGCAGTGTGAGAGATTTAAGGGGATCTATACAAAAACATGTTTTCATTACTGTATAATCACCTGTGAGTATTAATCTTTGTGTTTTATTAGCTTAGAATGAGCCCTTCATACGTAGGAATTCTTCCAACAGAGGCTGCCATGTTGTTTCACCATGTTTTTACAGTAGCCCAGAACGGACAAACCAAACAATGGCTCTAGAGCAGAGGTGTCAAACTCAGCCACTAAAATGGCCATATTTAAAAATCTCAACAAATCCATGGGCAAAAGAATGTCTATGTTTTTATTTCATTATTAAATAATGTTGTGCTATAACACAAAAAGGCCACTGTTTATTCAAAGTATGCAAAAACGTCAAAAGTAAAATATAGACCTAAAATATTACAGGAATACTTGAAATTTTGAAATATTCAAAATTGAAATTTCCTCAGGAGCTCAGTCTTTCAAACCTACCTATTTGCTTGATCTAGAGACCTGGCATCCTTTAGTTTACTAATATTTGAGCTGGCATCCTTTATTAATGTTTGCAAGTATATTAATATTTGCATTTTTTTTTATGTTGTAACTATTTTGTGTTGTAAGAACGGACAGGTAGACAGTTGTGTTTATTATTTAACAAAGAACAAAATTGCAAAGGAGGGGAATCCTCATCATTAAAGAGGGAAAAATATGAATTAGCAAAATGAAATCAGGACAGGTGACTATAGGTTCAACTACATGCTTGGTAAGGGAGGGTACTCAGTAATGTCTGCAATGTCACCACTAGATGCCAATACATCTTACACACTGCACCTTTAATGAAAAACTATATAGGTGATATATGATTGTACTTTGCTATGTATACATCCATTTGAAAATGTCATGAAATATTTTGGTGGAGTTAATCAGGTGTTAAATTAGAATTTGCGTAGTTTGGACTAAAAATGAAATATAGGAATATTGTGTCCAATAAACTTTATATTCCTGTTCTGTCCTGCAAGATAAGCCACCCGTCATATTGAATTCACAGAAATGATGTGCCTTTCCAAGCTGGTGAGGCCGCTTAAATATTTTAGTCTTTAATGAGGCTATCACTAATAGCTGCATACTCATGTTCTCAAATTCATTTTCATCCCAACTCTATTTTAAATGTCTACTGTCAACACTTTTGGACAAATTTTAAAGATGTACACAGATAAGAAATCAGCATGAGCAATAAGTGGTTTAAATGTAATGCTGTAATGGAATCAACCAATTTTCTAATGCATATTAAACTGATTGCTGTAATTTTCTGTAACTGTCATGGAAAACAATTACCTTGTTTGTATTATGATTATGTAATGCTGTTATGTGTATTACATAACCCCCCAATCATTTGTAGGGGTGTTTATAGACATGCTGTGTGTATTTTGATTTTATTAGCATATCAGATTATTTACATTTGAATTCAGATAAAACTTCAAAGTGGGCTGGCTTTACTAGAAATGGGTGGGAAGTGCTAAAATATTTTCTGCCTGGACTGAGGCTCAAGCATCCCAGAATTCTAATTAAATGCCTGCTACTTGTATCTTATTTTTCAGCTCCCTTCATAGCTATGTTAGTGGATGCATTTGACATGTTTTATGACAGTTTTCTTTTCAATTTTACTAGTTCAGCAGTAACAATAAAGTGAACAGTTCTATTATATATATATATATATATATATATATATATATGGGAAAAAAGATTAAATATTCAAAGAATACTCAGACAAAGTAAATTATTCTACTGCACCGAGTAATATTTTTATTTTTGGGAATTCTGCCTCTACTTCCAGGGCGACAACTGGCAGTATGGCGAGTTGGCGTGCAAGATGTTTGGCTTCTTACTCTATGAGAACATCTACATCAGCATCGGCTTCCTCTGCTGCATCTCCATTGACCGCTACCTGGCTGTGGTTTACCCACTGCGCTTCACATCCCTCCGCACCATGAAAGCGGCAATGTTGATCAGTGCTGTGGTGTGGCTCAAAGAACTGTGCATGAGCGTGGTTTTCTTCTCCCATAATGAACTGAGTACAGACATGTTGAACCATTCTGTGTGCTTTGAGCACTACCCTATGAAGACCTGGGAATGGTCGGTCAACTACTATCGTTTCTTTGTGGGCTTCCTGTTCCCTCTGGGGATCTTGTCCTTGTCATACTTCAGAGTGCTGCGGGCGGTGGGCAAGAGTGCTGGGACACAGACGGCTCAGAAGACCCGAATCAAGAACTTGGTGACCAGCACCATCATCATCTTCCTGGTGTGCTTCTCGCCGTATCATGTTTTCTTACTGGTGCGGACAGCCTTAGAGCGGGAATGCTCCTTCACTCAGAAAATATTCAACTCCTACCACTTCTCTCTGCTGCTCACCAGCTTGAACTGTGTGGCCGACCCAATGCTCTACTGCTTTGTAAGCGAAAGTGCCCAGCGCAGCATCCAACAGGTCGCGGAGGCCTGCGGCCACGCCCTCTGTTGCTGTAAATGCGACGGCAGCTACAGCACAGACTCTAATGAAGCTGCGGCACCCATTGACAATGCTGTAGGAACCTCAGTGGTGACGCTGTTGCACCAGACCAAAACTGAAATCTGAATACCTGTGGTTTCTCATAAGAATTTCCATCGAACCGCAGGGGTGCAAGAGGAAATGTCAGGCCAAAGGTGTTTGTATGGGTTATTATGTGATGAACACAAGTGTTATACCTTACTAATGCTTTGTATATGCGTATATGCTCCTCTTTATTCCAAAACTGAGTTAAACAATTATTGATTTTGTAGTGTATGCAGTGTAACTCTCAGGGACTGCTGTCGTGACAATTACTGATGGTTGACATTTGAGGTTTGAGGCAGGAACTGGCCTTTGCTCCAGCATTTCTTTTTCTTAAGCAGATTTCCAAAAACATTTCCACGACTAAAACCATCACTGAGCTTGAAGGCAGAAATATATACTTCTTTCATATAAGTATACATCATACAAAGTATAGACTTCTCATGTATGGAACTGACATAAACTATAGATACAAGAAGAGCTAGCCCTGGAGGCGGATTAGAAACATTTATGCAGCATACTGAGTGAAAATACTTTGAGGAACGTATACAGGATGGAACCCATACATGAAGGGGAACTCCTCATTATGGATAACACATGTGAACAAAGAACTTGAAAGGCAGTCACTTAAAGAAGACAGTCACAAGAAATCCTGGAAGTTCCATCTGCCAGAACAGAGGGAATGAACTGAGGTCCTTGAGGCACAATGCAGCTATCAAGCTTGGTGGTGGTGTGTTAGTGATGTGTGTGTGTGTGTATAATGTATGTGGTCTTTCAGATCAGCAAAAAGATGAACGAAGTAAAAAAAATCACAGCAAAATGACATTTTCTTTGCTATTTTCTCATTTGCACTATGTTTACAATAGAGTACATAGTACATGTTCTTCATGCATGTTTTGAACTGTATACATGATATTCAGAATATGTGTATTTTCATACATTCATATCATGGTTGATGTTCAGAGTTACTGGGTCTGTCTCTCAAAGCATAGCTAACTAGGTCAGGTTTCCTGATCAGACTTTTAGCTTGAGCTGTCTGGCAGCATCCATAACACTTGTACTAACAAGTTCCGTCAGCACAAAGAAAAGTTTAGACGTACACAGAGAAGTATATTTGAAACATTTAAAACATAAACGGCCTCTACAAGCCAGACATACATTTTTGAGAAGTGAAGTCATTTAGTCTCGTAGTTAAAGAGGAGGATAAGCTAAAGTTACACAACGTTTTTATAGTGCATTAATTTACAGCATACAAGAAATAGTCTAATCATGTTTCATAGGAAAGCAAATGTAGCATTAGCAGTCGTTTTTTTAATGCAGCCTAAATTTGACCATTTCTACCTGAGTGAGGAGTTGAACCCCAGCCTGGTTGTCTTTTAAGATAACTTGAATGCAACAATACAATGAATGGCATAATATTCATTTTACACACAAGTGTGCACAGTCCAGTTTAATCTGACTGATTTATCAAGTTAACTGTTAGCAGCTAACTAGTTAACCATGGATAACTGATTATTCTGTATTATTTATCATTATACATCATTAAAACACCTTCCTATCATTCTTAATCTAATTCAGACTAATTTACTGCCAGCATCGTTCTCACTTCAGGTTTATTTTGAGGAGTTCTGCAGAAGTGTTTCCCTCACATGATGGAGTTTAGAATGTTTAGAAATACTCATGACTGGCTGAGAAGTGTGTCAGGGAAAAGTGTCCACCTCCACTAGACGGAAAGCTCCGATTGGCAAGAAGTACGGCTCTGATTTGTCCCAGAGCTGTTTACATTCCATAACCAAAATTTTTGCTGCCTTCAAGTAATGCTGGAAATATATATCATATTTGCAAGATGAGCACATAGGAAAGCCACCACAGTGTTGTAACGACTCGTGGGAAACTGGGATTTTTCAGTGAGCTCAGACCTTCTGAGTTGTGGGCGTCAACAAAAAAAGCAATAGAAATCTACATGTGAAAAAACAGATAAGAGGACATGCTGTAAGATGTTTCTAACTGGATAACAGCATTACTCAACTACTCATCTCATTGTGCATCCTGTGGTATATATTTTGTTGCAGTAATGCAAAATAACCTGTGATAACAGAAAAACAAAAGTAAACAAAAATACATGATTTATAATGGTCTTTAAGAGGTCCACATAGCCTCAAACTTCAAGATCTGTTAACAAAGAGCTTGAGTTGTACAGTTATTAATGGTAGTTCAAACTATCCACATAATGGATTATGAAGCTTTCTTCTAGAGGCATTATCAGTGTTTGATCAGTGGGCTTTCCAACGTGTTTGTAACAGGCCGGCGTTTCAGACACAAACTCTAGAGTGCACACACAAAACCAAAGAAGCTGGTGGAAGCCAAGCAAACTGACCAGTAGCATATTTATACAGTCCAAGGACAAAACAACAGGGACTCAAAGCTCCCCACCCCCCCCACTCTCCTTCCAGGGTTGCCGGTTGAGACATATTCAGGGTTAAATTGAACCAAAGTTTAAAGTCAGCCAACTAAGCAAAAAGTTGTGTTGTATGAGACAGGCCCTGGTACACTGTTTCTGTTTATATTCTATGTTTATTGATATGAAGCACTACTTTCCCGGTGTGCCTGTTAATCTATAAATTTAGTTTTGCAATTTGAAATTCAGTAATGTGGGCCAAGTTTCTGATGCATATGCTCATATGTATGTGCATTAAAGTGTGTCTGTGTCAGAATTCTTACCTAATGGCTCTTTATTATGATACATCTGTAGTGACAGCAGTTTACATCTTTCAGTGGAACTACAAGCTGGGCTGCTTCTTTTAAGTATGACTTATTATATGAGTGGGAGAACCTACATTAAGCTTTCAGACGCAACACCCATCCAACCAATCAGACCATCTGTGAGCGTGTCTGCTCTGATGTACAGATAACCCCACAGTTAATTGCTACATAATAAGCCTCAAAATAAACCTGGAATTTTAAGGAACCAGTGTGTAGAAATATGATGTAGGATCACAATCAGTAACAAGGCAGACCTTGCAGGAAGCATTTTTCAAATCATCAGCATGATCAAAAGGTGTTCAATTTTGACCTGTGTGCCCCCTTGTTATGTCTCTTGATGCAGTTTTCAATCTATTGAATAAAAGTACAAACCCATTTGAACTATCAGAAGTGAGACTCGCTTTAGACAAAATAGAATAGACTTAAAACTATATGCAGAAATGTGCATTAACTACGAAACTGCATTATTACATATAGTTGACTATGTCTTTAAGCCAAGCGCTTTCAGGAACAGAGTTATTTATTAACTGTGTTCCAGAGAAATATTTTCAGGTGTAAGAAGAGCCGAACTAATGAAAAAGTGAGGGTTTATTTTACTTTCTGATTAAGGGTCTATTTTAATGTTGATTTTGGTTGAACTTCGTAACCCAGGAAAAAGAACTTTGGTCCAGAGAGGTCAAAGATAATATATACTCATTTTGAACAGGCATAATTAAATGATTAAATTATGTAACACTGTTATGAACCGACACCAGCCACTGTGTGTGTCCTGGAACATTTCGCGGCCTAGAACAGACTGTGATTGTGCTCAGCATCTTTAGGGAATATCGTGATCTCACAGTGGAGGTGTTAGTGCCTCACTTTGGAGAAACAGATTCGGACAGAGGGCAATAAGAGCGTGGTCCTGTTTTATTTATCAACAGAATGTGTTTCTGAGGATTATTAAAGTTCAAGACGGTAGAATGGCACCTTGTTTACAATGACTGAAGATCTGTAAAGCCTTTTCCATTTATAAAACCACGCTCTGGAAGAGTATTTAGAAAGTAACGATTTCATTTCTTCCCAGCCAAGAAATGACTGTTAAAAGCAAAGATGGCAGGCTTTCAGAGCAGTGCTGGAGGAACCTGCTGATACACAGCAACTTTCTCATGCTTACAGTACAGTGACTCGCTATAAAAAAGGAAGCTTATGTTACCACAGGTTTACCACACTCCCCCTTTCGTATGAAGACGTTAGAGAGCTGAGACAGAGCAGTGGTAGCTCACGCATAAAGAAACGTTACTTGACGGAAGCCACCGATTGCAACTGTCAATTATGCCCAGGAGTGGGAATAATGCTGTTGAAAAATTCCTAGTAAACCTCAACTGTGCAGATCCACTTGAACTGTGCAACTGTGCTGATTCACCTGAATACAGTGATGTGAAAAATGTGACCCTGGTCAAATTACGGTTTCGTTGATTTCCTGCTGAGTTAACAGAGAACTCACTTGGCACTATGGCATTTTCTGTCCACAATTTCTATTTATTTTTGCTGAGTTTAGCACAAGTGAGTAATTATTTTGACGTATTATGCATCTTAGCTCACTCAGGGTTTCAGTGGACATACTATACCCAATCTTCAATCTTGAACATCAGCTTAACAAACTTAACTGGCTAGCAAACAAAAAACTGTCAGATACCAGGTCGTGATCATGAGTTGACGATTGTCATAAATAATTGCGATTAATCATTCGTCGTTCTTCGTTCATCGTACCCTGGGGTTTCAGTCATGTGATTTTTCTGTTGTGGCCGAAAATCGAATTTCTGGCATCGCTGCTCAGCACAAAGGTGAAGGTGAAAGATGGCTGATCGCCTTACTTTGGAAGAGAATAAAACGTTACAAAATAGGCTGTAATCCCTGTACAGTTTCCCCCGGGAGGTGGGACTCCTCATCCCACTTAAACTGGCAGAAAGCTACCAAATTTGTGTTTTCCTGACATTTCTTTTTTATCTCATACCCAACCCCTCTGCCTGTTCTGAAGAGTCTCTCAAAGCACTTAAAAGCACAGAAGCCCGCCAGGTCCTGGCCCACGGTAATGCATAAACAGGAGAAAAAACTGTCATCATAGGAAGAGCAAGGCGACATCAGCTATTAACACAGATGTGAACAAATCGAGCCTTTAGCGAACTCACTAATATCAAGAGTCCAGAGGTAAACAGTTGCCCCCTCTAACGGAGCTGCAAGCAGTCGGGTATCACCTATTTCTCGGTTTCTGGAGATTTAAATGACGTTTGAAAGGGGAAACAAACATTAAATATAAGACTGAAAACCACACTGTGTTTCGACAGACGTGATTTTATAAGTTTGCTAGTGCAGTTAGTGCAGAGCTCCCAGCTCCAGTCCCGCAACCCCTGCTTCGGCTTCCATGGTTAGCATACCTTTGATTAGTAGCTAACCGATCCCTTCTTGAGCTGAAGGAGGTATGAACAGCAGAGAAAAACACAAAAATATACAGTGCAGGCAGTGAAAACACTGTGTGGTCTCTCGTCGTTCTCGGCTTCTGCAACGTCTTGCAGGTGAATCACTCACAAAGCACAGCAAGTTGAAGGCAGCGCAGTCACCCTGTGATTCGATCCTCCACACGGCGGCAACGATACAGCATGACGTCACGCCAAAGGCGAGAATACAACACTTGAGGTAAAAGCCTAAAGTGGCCAAACAAAACAATAAGCTGTCTTGATTACCAGTCAGTACGTAATAGTTCACAACTGAAAAAGACACAGCTCAGTTCAAATAAACAAACAGCATTTATTTGGTGTTTGTTAATAACACCTTCAGAGGGCAGCAAACATTACTCACAGCCATTCTCTTAACATCAAAACATTACTCACTGCCATTCTCTAATGTTAGTAACATCAGAACATTACTCACTGCCATTCTCTAATGTTAGTAACATCAGAACATTACTCACTGCCATTCTCTAATGTTAGTAACATCAAAACATTACTCACTGCCATCCTCTAATGTTAGTAACATCAAAACATTACTCACTGCCATTCTCTAATGTTAGTAACATCAAAACATTACTCACTGCCACCCTCTAATGTTAGTAACATCAGAACATTACTCACTGCCATTCTCTAATGTTATTAACATCAAAACATTACTCACTGCCATTCTCTAATGTTAGTAACATCAAAACATTACTCACTGCCATTCTCTAATGTTAGTAACATCAGAACATTACTCACTGCCATTCTCTAATGTTAGTAACATCAGAACATTACTCACTGCCATCCTCTAATGTTAGTAACATCAGAACATTACTCACTGCCATTCTCTAATGTTAGTAACATCAGAACATTACTCACTGCCATTCTCTAATGTTAGTAACATCAAAACATTACTCACTGCCATTCTCTAATGTTAGTAACATCAGAACATTACTCACTGCCATTCTCTAATGTTAGTAACATCAAAACATTACTCACTGCCATTCTCTAATGTTAGTAACATCAAAACATTACTCACTGCCATTCTCTAATGTTAGTAACATCAGAACATTACTCACTGCCATTCTCTAATGTTAGTAACATCAGAACATTACTCACTGCCATTCTCTAATGTTAGTAACATCAAAACATTACTCACTGCCATTCTCTAATGTTAGTAACATCAAAACATTACTCACTGCCATTCTCTAATGTTAGTAACATCAGAACATTACTCACTGCCATTCTCTAATGTTAGTAACATCAGAACATTACTCACTGCCATTCTCTAATGTTAGTAACATCAAAACATTACTCACTGCCATTCTCTAATGTTAGTAACATCAAAACATTACTCACTGCCATTCTCTAATGTTAGTAACATCAGAACATTACTCACTGCCATTCTCTAATGTTAGTAACATCAAAACATTACTCACTGCCATTCTCTAATGTTAGTAACATCAGAACATTACTCACTGCCATTCTCTAATGTTAGTAACATCAGAACATTACTCACTGCCATTCTCTAATGTTAGTAACATCAAAACATTACTCACTGCCATTCTCTAATGTTAGTAACATCAAAACATTACTCACTGCCATTCTCTAATGTTAGTAACATCAGAACATTACTCACTGCCATTCTCTAATGTTAGTAACATCAGAACATTACTCACTGCCATTCTCTAATGTTAGTAACATCAAAACATTACTCACTGCCATCCTCTAATGTTAGTAACATCAAAACATTACTCACTGCCATTCTCTAATGTTAGTAACATCAAAACATTACTCACTGCCATTCTCTAATGTTAGTAACATCAGAACATTACTCACTGCCATTCTCTAATGTTAGTAACATCAGAACATTACTCACTGCCATTCTCTAATGTTAGTAACATCAAAACATTACTCACTGCCATCCTCTAATGTTAGTAACATCAAAACATTACTCACTGCCATCCTCTAATGTTAGTAACATCAGAACATTACTCACTGCCATTCTCTAATGTTAGTAACATCAAAACATTACTCACTGGCATTCTCTAATGTTAGTAACATCAGAACATTACTCACTGCCATTCTCTAATGTTAGTAACATCAGAACATTACTCACTGCCATCCTCTAATGTTAGTAACATCAGAACATTACTCACTGCCATTCTCTAATGTTAGTAACACCAGAACATTACTCACAGCCATTCTCTAATGTTAGTAACATCAAAACATTACTCACTGCCATTCTCTAATGTTAGTAACATCAGAACATTACTCACTGTCGCCCTCTAAAGGTGATATAACACCAGTCAAACGTCAAAACTGTTGCTTTCATAAAACCCATGACGTGTCTCAACCAATGCGTTTCAATTAAGAAAGAGCACCAAATTCACATTCTGTCGAAAACTTAATGACTATGAAAAATAAATGGAGTCAGAATTAAATGAAACAGCAGAAACAATTTTTGTCTTTATTCAAGTGGGGAAAAGCCGAGATAATGGTGATAATGGTTAAAATGAAAATGAAAGTTTTATTTTAAAACAATTTAAGTAAACCTATGCTTATACACACAAATACACTACAGGCTAGAGTAGCATGTGGCAATTCATTACTTTTAACCTCTGATTACACAATTACAACAGCCTGTTAGTGGCTGGATAGACAGGATATGGTGAAGCCCATGTAGGCTGTGATGATGTTGACATCATTCTTGCTGTAATTTCTCTATGGAAAGGTCATTTAGGCGCCGTATCACATCAGAGTGGGTGGGGTGAAAGGTCAGGCCATCTACCTCCAGCCCAAGGTTTGCTGTTTTTCCGCTGCGGACCCCGTACTTCACCAGAATATGGAGCATCTCCTCCTCCTGCGCTCACAGAAAAACAGGGCTGTTTGATTCTCCTTATAACACTCTGATAGCTGCTACAGCTAACTGCAGCATTTGCCAGCTTTTTTCTTGTGGCCTTCTAATCCAGGCTGAGGTTGGCCATCTTAATTCTCATGGCAGTGGCGTTTTATTCTAAGGCACATGATGTGGGTGTGGGAATAAAAAACAGGAAAGACGTTATTATAGCGTCAAACCGTGAAGACCACTGAAAAGAGACAGGCAGACAATGGAGAAGGATGGATGAAAAGAGATGAGCATGAAGTCAATGGAGGGTTAACATGGCTGTACTTTAAAGCTGAGCTCCAGTGACTATTGTAATTATATCTCTGCCTGGAGTAGGTTCTGAAGTGGTCAGAGCCTGTCACAAACATAAAAATGGCCTGTGTGTTGACTGGTCTATCCTCTAAGGACTCACATAGCCTTGTCCACAGTGGAACAGAGCCAAAACCCACAGCCCTGTGCCCCACAGCTTTGACTCAAGCATAAACATAAGCAACAAATCAGGTGCGCATATCTTACATAATCGGATAGTAGCAGCATTCAGTCACACAATCAGAAACATTCAACTAGAAGTGGGATCATGATGACTAAAACGCGATGAGAATGTTTTCCTTTCAGATTTCAACTCTCCAAACAAAAACATACCATGATTGACCAATCTGGAAAAAAAAAGACTCAGGTGAGTCCTGCTTCTAGGTCACGTTAGTCATTTTTTCGAGCAAGACTGGGAGCACACCTCTTCTTGTTTGTCAAACCAGCTATCTGTGTCATACCTTGGCTACGGATGGCAGGCTAGCAGCCCAGAGGCTGTGCTGTTCAGGTGTGGGAAGCAGCCCCAAGCCCTTCTGCACATAGCGCCGATGGATGGAACACAGGTTGAGGATGTACAAGGCACAAGCCACAGCATAGCCACCCCAGTTAGATACTCCTATAAACAGAGAAAATAGTACAGTTGATATGTATAATGTGGCATATCAGCCTTCCTGAGGGTTTTTGCACATGCATGTACAATGAATCACAAACTTTACACAAGAGCTGTAGTTCATCACAGCCATGGTGTTATTGACTGTAACACATTCCCTGTAATGTTCTATATTAATGTTCTTTAATGTTGTTCTTTAAATCTTTCTGCTACATAGCATAGTAGCCTTTTGTGGTACCCATAAAGCATCAAAAAGGTTGCAACACCAGACTCAGCTTGTCACTTTCAATATTACCTGAAAATTGCTTTGTAGCCTGTAAGCATATCACAGTTCACCTTGCTGGCTGAACTGTATTCTCTTTGTTTCTGGCTAATTCTAATTTCTGCTAACAGAACAGTTAAACTCACAACAACAAACAAGTCACAGTCTTTATTATCTAATACATGTTATCTAATGTGTCTGTTTTCTGTTTTTGTAAAACAGTGTTAAAGATAGAGCTGACGATATTTCTTATTGTTCTTGTGCTAAAGGACGTCACAATATCTCACAGTATGCTTTTCTGAGCATGCTGTGAATATGTTGAGTGTTACTGGGACACTGACCAACTGCCTATTTCACTACAATAAAAGCATATTGAATCTGATTTCACTGGATTTAGTGCAGCACAGTGTGTGAAAGAGTGAATAAAAATAGTTGTACTCATAGCTCTTAATAGTATTTATTAAACGCAGGACCACTGGTTCTTTTCTATCTGTTCCAACTTCTGATATCTGAGAAAATACATATCGCAACATTATGTATGAGGAAAATTTCTTGAAGCATTGTGATTTTTGCCATATTGCAGTGTAAGGCGAGTAATTTCTTAGCTGATTGGAAAGATACAGTCATTGTGAAATACTTCTGTTTGACTTTATACAACAATAATTTTTCTGACAGCACAATCTGACTGTTTGATAGGCGTTCTACTCATACTGTTATCTGTAATATGGTAATGATAAAAATGATAATCTACTGCAATAATCCATTTACATAATTATTGTCAAGTTATCTGACAAATGATTGGAAAGCTCTGAAGTTGAACAGCTCTAGCATATTAAAATCATTTTACACACTTATCTGCAACCACATTGGTTAAAAACAGTGATTCTAAACTCTTGGACGCTAATGTATACACTAACTTACGCCCATTCATGTGCTCTTGGATTTTATAGTTGTGGTCTTTATTCCTGTTTGACAATTATGGACAACCAATACTGATTTATGGTTAAGCAATGTGCTGAATTTTAGAAAATATATTATAGTATATATTTTAACATATGATATAGAACAGCGTGGACAGAACACTTATTAACAGATTGTGCCACAAATAACTGCTGTGTAAGAACCTGCCTGTATGACCTAAATCTCTTTTCTAATGACTGATAACCATCAACATACTCATTTATACATACATATGACTGCACACACCAGCTGAATTCTGTATCTTTTAATATCTAAGAATATTAAAAACCATTGAGTAATCTTTGTTCATTATGTTGCTGTTGGTGCATTTATTTCGCTAATTATTAATAATACATTAAGTTTAATGATAAATGTTACCATTGTTTGAACACTGGTGTCTTTTATCATGTTGCTTTTTGACATTATTCTGTAAAAGAACAAATTCAGTCGAAGGAGTGCATTACAGTGAATTTACCCTGGGTAAAGGATGCTGTTAGACACAATACAAAGCTATACTGTATCTCACAAGTTTGACTAAATGGTTAAATAAGAAATAAAGGAATGTGAATAAGACATGAAAATGTTCCTCTGTGTGGTCTCTTGTAGTGTGTGTGTTCTGTGAGTGTTAATGAAACTGGCTTACTGACTCTAAGGGAACTTGGTGTAAAACAGACAATGTAAGATGGAGGTGGGACACTGAAACACATGCCAAAAGGTCAGTCTAAGCTTCTTCCTTCTGAAGCTAGGGTGACTAAACTATGGGAAACCACTGCTCCTCCTCCTTCCTGTGTAGACAGGATGAGTTAACAGAGGGTGAGAAGCTAGTGGGTTCAGCTACAAATTCTGTGTATGTAACTGATCTACTGTGTACAGAGTCATTTCTGATACTGCTACTCTTATGATGTCTCATGATGTGAGATTTTAAAAAATGATTTCAGGTCAAAAAAATACTTACTCACTCTTAGAGTAAGACGTCATGCTGTTGGGTCTTAAGGTCAAACATACTGACCTTAATCATTAATTATTTTTATTTTATTCTCCTAATAAATATCATGATTTGAAAGCTGTGAAGTTACACAAGACTAACATTATAATCATGTTAGAAAGCATCATATTTCATATTTTTTCATATTCATATTTGTGGTGGTCTAATGACAAAGCTAATACTTTGATAAGAATATGACTTTAAATAGATAATCCATTATCTCTTTTATCATTTCATAACTATTTGTTGTGATTCGATGACATGATGATATGATGACATGACATAAATGACATTAATAAAAAGTAATCATAAACTTTTGAAAAGCAGCATATTTTTTTGATGCTACATTCAACACACCTGCTGTGATGGCAAAGTCAGCGGCCACATCACAAGCAATGAGACTGCCGTTAGGCATGTAAGCCTTTACTGCCTTCTTCAGCTTCCCCATACCCAGCTCATTACCGCCATCTCCAATACCTGCAACCAAACCCAAACACATCAGCAATGCCCCATAATGACAAAGCTGACAAAGACAGATTTCATTATTAAAGTGGAACTGAACTGATGCCATTTATCGATATTCCCTAGTGTGTAGGTGCAAATGGGAATGCTTTGCTCACACATAAACACTTCTACCATCTCTCTCAGAGCCCATACACACAGTCGTGTACAAACCTTTGGCCAGATTACATGTTTTGTTGATTTTCAGAGTGAAAATAGATTAACACATCCTCTACAAAGAACACACTTCTGCACATTTAAAAGCACAAGTACTTTTTATTTACTGGGTTTAGTCTAATGAGGAAAAAAAAGAATAAAACAAAACATAACATACTGTACATACTGTACAAAAGTCATGGGATATCTTAGATTCTACGTCTTACTTTTTTCCAATATGTTAAACGCAGCAAATAAAATGTGTAGTAAAATGTACAGAGAACTGAAATGTGCTCTCTGTAGGGGATGGGTTAATTTCACTAACATTAACTTCTGTTCATACACTGGATCTATGATAGACTGGCTCAAATGTCTCAAAATCACTGATGCACACTAATATTTCCTGCGGTTGACTTTTCGTGCCTAGTGGTCCGTAAAGGACAGTCAAAATATAAAATGTGTCATTACTGAACTGCTGACTTGCTGAGCCAGGCATTAGAGCATCCACTTCCTGCCAGTAGCCCTGCTCTACCTTCATAAACGAATGACAAATAGAGAAGGGAAAGTCAATAATAGGGCATTATTTATGGATGGCATATATACACTTGAGAAACATGTTAGGGTTACAATTTATTTATATTTTAAAATAAAACAACATTATTTTAACAATGAAATCTTCTGGACAACATCAATTTCGCAGTACTGTTTTTTTTTAATCAATTATATAGAACTCCAGGCACCACAGAACACCATGCTTATCTTTACAGTCTTGTATAAAGGGTCAGCACCATATTTTGAGGTAAAGCAAGTTTTTTCTGCTATTTTAACTGCAACAATCTAAACATGACTATGAAACACATGAATTTAATGACAAATAAATATAAAATATAAAACGAAAGTTGTTGTCCCCAGGAGTTGTGTCACTGGTGTTACCATAACAAAAATGTATTATTTTAAAATAAAAATCACACTGATGATATCACTTGACTTACTTTTACCTGTTTTCTGAGGATCTATGAAAAAAAGCACATGGTAAGTCCTCTGTGTCTTTTTAGATTTTTCTTCATTTAGCTCATGATTTCATATGAAGCTTTTAGCTGAGGTCACTGGTATGACCTCCTTTATTCATAGGCAATTGTGAAAATTAGAACACAAATGGAATAAATTACATATTTTAGTGGCTATTCCATGACTGACAACATGTGGTCTGACGTGTAGCAGCCATTTTATAAAATGCTTTTTTCATTAAAATTGTCACCGCTGTTACCTTTATGTGTAACAGCAGTGAAGATTGGTAACACCATTGACTTCTATGGATAGATAGAAAAGTGAACGTTTCTGTAGAATAACCCATTTAAACTTTAATCGGTTCTCTTACTTCAACTTCTTAATAAGAAATCAGATCAACCATCACACAATGGTGACATGACTATTTAGTTCCTTTGAGACTGTAGAGCTCATTAATTAGGGATTAAAGGAAGCAGCACAAGTCTATCATTAAATGCTATTATCCAGTACATCATGTTACAGAAAACTGCATCAACACCAACACCAACACCGTCAATTATAACCATGGTGACAATGCACATACACTGCAGCCCTGCCTGAAGTTCTTCTCTCTATTCTCTATTTTCAATAAAAACGGTCAGGAATGTCAAACTGGTCAGTTGTTGTACATCTTACCTGTTGTGGTGATGCCTGGGACAGCACTGGCTGTGATGAAGAGGTCATCTATAGGATCCACCAAGTGCTTGATGTTCACACCTCTCATGTTGTAGTAGTTCCCATCAGAGGCTCTCCCACTGCGCTCTATTGCCACCAAGTGGTCATACCTAAACAGTGCACATCATAAAGACATCAGTCACGAATGAACTCAAGCAGGTCATCATTTGTACATGAATAAAGATGTATCGCATCAACACGGTTATTATCCAAAGTTAACTGAAAGAAAACAGCGTTGATGTAATATATTTTATTCATGTGAAAAAATCCATGATTGAATTACTTAAACTCAATGCATCACTTTTCTCAGTGCATGTATTAGACTTACACTGGAGTGTGTTCAAAGTTCTATACTACAGTGCAGTACTAGATGACATTGACTTGCCGAGGGTCCCTGAGGGCTACATTGGGAACCTCTGTAATAGAGAAGTGAGGGACTCTTTAGGATTGCCAGTAGAGTGTGCCACATAGTGGGTGCAGTTCACCTGGGCTTCGAGGGGTCTCCATCATGGCAGAGAAAGCGGAGAGCTGAATCAGGACCACTGCTGTCAAAGCTCATCATAGGCACTGCACTTTTTATGACACCTGCAAGTAAACACGCATATGAAGATGTAGAGAACGGGCCTCATACATGACACATTTATACAACAAAACTTCTTTTTGATAACATGTAGCTCACAAAAGAGTGAATAAACTGTTACCTACATTTAAAGATTCAACTTTACAAGAATGAAATGTGAACATGCAATTATTATTTTAGTCCAACTGTTAAGAGTATACAGTCATTCAGAGTGGTGTGAGGTTCTAGATAAACCCATTGAATTGTTTACAGTGGTGGTGATAGTAACCAGACATCCAAAGCATTTAATGCATCTAAATACCACCTCACAGAAAGCTATGAATATACTGCTTAATGCCTCAGATTTCTTTGTATGATACACTCACTGGCCACTTTATTAGGTACATTCCTCAGAGATTTTGGTTTGTTATTTGAGTTACTGTTGCCTTTCTATCATCTCGAGCCAGTCTGCCCATTCTCCTCTGACCTCTCACATCAACAAGGCATTTTCGTCCACACAACTGACCCCGCTCACTGGATATTTTCTCTTATTTGGACCATTCTCTGTAAACCCTAGAGATGGTTATGTGTGAAAATCCCACTAGATCAGCAGTTTCTGAAATACTCAGACTGTCTGGCACCAACAACCACGCCACGCTCAAAGTCACTTAAATCACTTTTCTTCCTCATTCTGATGCTCGGTTTGCACTTCAGCAAGTTGTCCTGACCACCTCTGCATGCCTAAATGCATTGAGTTCCGGCCATGTCATTGGCTGATTAGGTATTTGTATTAACAAGTAATTGAACATCACCTAATAAAGTGGCCGGTGAGTGTAGTTATTTGAATTGTGCTCTAAGGCAAAATAGTACCCAAAGAAAACCTATCACTTTTTTACATGGTGACATGGTGGGTAGCGCTGTCGCCTCACGGCAAGTAGGGCCTGGGTTTGATTCCCTGGCCGGGTGACCAAGGTCTTTTCTGTGTGGAGTTTGCATGTTGTCCCTGTGTCTGCGTGGGTTTCCTCCAGGTACTCCGGTTTCCCTCCACAGCCCAAAGACATGCAGTCAGGCCTATTGGGTAAATTGCCCCTAGGTGTGAGTGAATGTGTGTGTCTGTCTGTCTATGGTGGACTGGCGACCTGTCCAAGGTGTGTCCTGATGACCGCTGGGATAGGCTCCAGTACCCCCCAGCGGCCCAGAAGAAGAAGCGTCTTAGAAGATGTGCAGCGGTTCACTGATTGTTCTGGATAGAAAAATGGCTCTATTTGTGTTGTAGACATCACAACAACTGCTCGCCATGAGTCAATTTCTGTACAATTAACCATTTAACATAATACCACTGTGAATGACTTCTTATCAATTGAGGTAGGCAGAAATTTAGAAACAGATTAGTGGAATTCCCATTTAATAATGATTATGAATAATTGTTTAATAATTAAGTAACTTATTTGGACAGCTGTATCATTGCATGTTAAAACTACATTAATAGTAAAAATTGTTTCTCCCATTAAAGTGTAGTAGGAAAAGCAATCAGTTTTTATAGACAGACTGACTGACCGACCGACATAAGTTGAAATACTGGATTAAAAGATAAAATGCCTCACCATGAACCCACACTCAAAGCCTTAAGCAAGGCAAGGCTGCCGCTATCATTACATTTGGTCTTTAGATGTGCTTTTAAATCATCTTAATTTACATTAACTATGTAAGTAAATTGGCTTTTTTCTGTGTCACTCAGTTATGCTGAACGGTTGAAAATAAATGAGTGTCTCTCTATCGGTTTACCTATGATTACACTCCTCTGCCACTAGAGGTTTCTGTATATGCATGATTAGGAGTAGTTCTAAATATATGCACATAAATGAAATAAATGAAAAGAACACATTCTATGCTTAGAAATGTGTGCATTTAGGGCTGATAAACGAGACACCAGGTGTCTAAATGATGTTACAATGTATACAAATCCTAGTGTATCTTTACCCTCACAACAGCTACACTTAAAAAGATGGCTCTTCATGGGTTCTTTACAAAATAACCAAGAACAGACCCATGAACTCAAACAACATTTCAAGTGATTAAAAAGTTCTTTGCATCATGAAAGGTTTCTTCAGACTGCAGATTGCAGAGTACTGTAGGGTTCTATATAGAACAAAAAGAGATCTGCTGTCGTTACAATGTCAGCAAAAGAAGAAGCCTTTTTGGCGCTATATAGAACCACTTTCAAAGAGGTGCTATATAGAACCATATGCAACACATTCTCCATCAATCTGAATAACAAGTTCATCATGCAAAGAACAATTTAATCATGCATTTGAGTATTTTGTTTAGAACCATTTTCTTTACTAAAGATCCTTTGAAGAACCAACATTTTAGTGCATGTCAACCAGCTGATAAAAGAGAGAGTGACATACCTCTGTCAACAGCATCCTGCATTATCCATTGGTTCATCTCTAGAGCCCTCTGGTCAATCACCATGACCACATGTTTGTTAAGGGCTTGGAGCATAGCAGCCATGGCGATGGCTCCAGGAGGTCCATCTGTCTCCTCCGGGGGGTTGTGCATGTAGTGCGTGGGGAAGCCAGTGGTGATGAGCACGGAGGAGGAGTAGGACAGAGACAGACAGGCCTTCAGCAACTCATCTTGCACAAACAGTGCTTGAATACCCCTCTGACCTGCACATCAGCACACATTCACACATCACTACAGTGCGTACAGGAAGCTCTCTAAAAATGCCCATTTACTACATTTATCCATTTATCTTAAATGTTTCAACTTAGAGCATTTGGTTGTTTTTATCTTTTTTTTTCTCTTACTGTGCCTTTATGACTGACACATGTCTCATTCAAAAAGCAGCAGTCCAGGTGTGTGTGTGTGTGTGTGTGATTATATGTGTGTGTGTGATTATATATATATATATATATATATATATATATACATACATACACACACACACACACACACACACACACACACACACACACACACACACACATATACACACTCACCAGCCACTTTATTAGGTACACCTTAGTAGTAAAGGGTTGGACTCCCTTTTGCCTTCAGAACTTCATGACATACTTTCAACAAGGTGTTTGAAACATTCCTCAGAGATTTTGGTCGGTTATTTGACTTACTGTTGCCTTTCTATCATCTCGAACCTGTCTGCCCATTCTCCTCTGACATCTCACATCAACAAGGCATTTTCGTCCACACAACTGCCGCTCACTGGATATTTTCACTTATTCAGACCATTCTCTGTAAACCCTAGAGATGGTTATGTGTGAAAATCCCAGTAGATCAGCAGTTTCTGAAACACTCAGACCAGCCCGTCTGGCATCAACAACCACGCCACGTTCAAAGTCACTTAAATCACCTTTCTTCCCCCATTCTGATGCTCAGTTTGTGCTTCAGCAAGTTGTCTTGACCACCTCTACATGCCATGACTTAGGTATTTGTGTTAACAAGTAATTGAACAGTGTACCTAATAAAGTGACCGGTGAGCGTGTGTGTGTGTGTGTGTGTGTGTGTGTGTGTACAAACACTATACACACCCACCCACCAAGCAGTTTCATAGAAACACAATAGTAATACTGGGTAGGGCCTCCCTTTGCTCTCAAAACAGCCTACATTCTTTAATTCTTTGTGGCATGGATTCCCCAAGATGTTGGAAACATTCCTTTGAGATTCTGGTCCATGTTGCAGTTCCTGTAGATTTTTCAGAAGCACTGATGCAAATCTCCTATTCTACCATGCTCCAAAGGTATTGTATTGGATTGAGATCTGTTGACAGGGAAGGCCACTACAGAACACTGAAGTGTGTTGGGACTATGAAGGGATGCACGTGTCCGGCGACAATACTCAAATAGGCTCTGGCATTCAAGCAAGGACTTATTGGTATTCATGGGCCCAAAGTGTGCTGAGAAAACATTCCCCACACCATTTCACCACCTCCACCAGCCTGGACTGTTGACACAAGGCAGGTTCAGTTCATGGATTAATGCTGTTGGTGGCAAATTCTGACCATATAATCTGTGTGCCTCAGGAGAAATTGAGATTCACCAGACCAGGCTATTTTTTTCCAGTCCTTAACTGTCCAGTTTTGGTGAGCCTGTGTTCATTGCAGCTTCAGCTTTCTGTTCTTGGCTGACAGAAGTGGAATCAGTCTTCTGCTGTTGTTGCCCATTGCCTCAATGTTTGACATGTGCATTGTGAGATGCTTTCCTGCGTATCACATTTGTAAAGTAGCCTTTCAGTCAGCTTGAACCAATCTGCCCATTGTCCAATGACCTGTCTCATCAACAGGCAGACTTACCGCTGGCTGGATGTTTCTTTCTTCATTGCTCCATTCTAAGTCAAATCTAGAGACTGATGTGCATGAAAATCCTAGGAGATCAGCAGATATGGAAATACTTAAAGTAGATCATTCAGCACCAACATTCATGCCACGGTCAAAATCACTAAGATTACACTTTTCCCCATTCTGATGGTTGATGTGAACATAACCTGAAGCAGCTGGTCCATATCTGCATGATTTCTTGCACTGCACTGCTGCCACACAATTGGCTGATTAGATAAATGCATGAATGAATGAACAGGTGTAGAGATGGTTCTAATGAAGTGTGCTTTGGCTTACCTGGATCTTCTCCAATAAGCTCCTCAATTGCTCTAACACGCTGAACCGCCATCTTACTGGCCACACTGTAGTGCAGGGGATTCTGGGAAATGCAGAAGGTCAAAGGGCACTCTTCAGACTCTGAGGCTTGGTGAGAAACAGTGGCCTCTTCTCGGTCAGTGAGAAACATGCAGCCCGGTGAATGGGTGAAGGCGAGAGCAGGCTCTGACAATCAGAAACATACACATAGTATACATACTGCCTAAAATATCTGTATACACAAGTATGTGTATGCGTGTGTATACAGATATTTTAGAGAACCTCTATTGGGCCCTTCATCATTAAATTTTCTCACAATATATAGGATTGCTGGTATGTTGAAATGATGTAGAAAAAAAAGGACAAAAACAGACAGCAATGATATACATACATAATTATTTTACAGGATCACTTTTGAAATACTATATTTTTCTTATCGATAATGTATTACAAATTCATTCTCAATGCTACCAATGCTACAGTATCTTACATTTTTCTTTTGTTTTAGCTTTGAATAATAGTTTATCATCTGTCCATGTACAGGTTTCACACTTCATAAAGTCATTACAGGTTTATTTTAGAAAGGCAATCATTTCTGCTCTTACTGGTGCTCTGAACAGCCTCTGCTCCTGTAACCCCACAGGCCCAGAACACAGGCACATCCCCAGCACTTAGCTCCACTGGATCCCCATAGTCTGGCTGAGAGAGATCTTTAATACCCAGCAGAGCTGTGGAACACACAATTACTTGTGTTTACACAAACGACTTTAGTAAAAACATTTTCTTGACTTATTCGAGCTGTACTCATCCGTTCGTTCAAAAACAAAGCAGTCATTTCAATTAACCATTTTAATGCTTAATGTCTTAAGCACTACTACTGTGACCAAACAAAATACATTAAGTTTAAAATAAGCAAGCAGATATAAAAGAGGCTGCACCTGGGTGTCCTATGTGGACTGGGCCACCGTGAGCCAGTGGGATTTGATGTGTGCACTGAGCCGCAGCGTCCAGCTTGATCTGTGGAACTGAACGCATGGACACCACCATGGGGCAGTGAAAGGGCCCCGCCTTGACACAAGGCACAGACGTCTGTCAGGAGAAGAAACGTCAGAGCAGACTAACACTTACTGATTCAAATGTCAAATGCTTCATGAGCTGAGTTAGAGTGTCAAGAGTGTATCGACTTCAATGTGCATCCAAAAATCACTTATGAAATTTAAAGCTGTATCGCTGCACAGCTCACTCTCTTGCGAAGTTCCCTCATTTATCATCATTTGCGAAAACCACTGTCAATTATAAAAAGTAGATATGTGGGTGCCACTAAGTAGAGTAAAGGGCCTTATGGTATGCACACAGCCACTCTAAAATAAATAGGCTTTTTATAAATCAGTTATAAATTCTTGTGGTTTTTGTAGTCCATTTTGTCAGAGGGTGCCACAACAGTTGTTGTTTTTGGGTTCTACTGGAGAAGATCTATCTTTATCTGAGCCAAACCAATCTGCTTTCTTTATAATTAGAGCCCTGTATAATCATTTTTAATGTTTTAATACTCAGAATGTAACAAATGGAATTGTATATTGACCTCCGAATTGAAGATCATGTTGTATGTGCATGCCCCAGGTGCACATGCATGTAAACATTAACATATTAGCATCAACATGACCACAAGGCACATAATCAGATTTTTACTGCATACAGAAATGAGTTGCATCATTACAGACCTAGAGATGCAGACATAGAGATTTCCAGCTTTTGTACCAATGCCATCTTTACTTTTTCCTTCTTACCTACACAGGCAATAAACCAAGACAAGTGTGATGTGTCAAGTTTTGTTTGCTTCTTTAATTCTTTAAATGGAGCTATAAGGCTAATACAGCTAGCCTCATTAAATAGTGCTGTGCAAACTACACGCCTCATCACACACCTGCTTTATACCTTACTGAGTTAAGTAATCCCAAATAAACTTGCTTATGTGGTTTTAGACACTGTATAACATACCCTCACTGGTCACTTTATTAGGTACAGCCAATCACATGGCCGCAACTCAATGCATTTAGGCATGTAGTCAAGACAACTTGCTGAAGTGCAAACTGAGCATCAGAATGGGGGAAGAAAGGTGATTTAAGTGACTTTGAACGTGGCGTGGTTGTTGGTGCCAGACGGGCTGGTCTGAGTATTTCAGAAACTGCTGATCTAGTGGGATTTTCACACATAACCATCTCTAGGGTTTACAGAGAATGGGCCGAAAAAGAGAAAATATCCAGTGAGCGGCAGTTGTGTGGATGAAAATGCCTTGTTGATGTGAGAGGTCAGAGGAGAATGGGCAGACTGGTTCGAGATAGAAAAGCAACAGGAACTCAAATAACCAACCAAAATCTCTGAGGAATGTACCTAATAAAGTGGCCACTGAGTGAACTGTTATCTGTAAAAATGGACAAAAGTATTTCACACAACTAAAAAAAAACATCAGTAGATACTGACACCTGATTTGTATCTAAACCTTTGCAACTTCATAAGATTTGAGGTCTGTGTGTGATGCAGTTTGTACAGTGCTAGTCTACAAACACTACGCATTCTTGGCTGACTGGCCACATCTGGGATAAAGTGAAACTTGTGTAAATTTAGCTTTTTCGATGAACTATCGCTTTAATTTGCTCATTTCTAATTTTCTACACTCACCTTAAACATGCTGACATTTCGGCCCTGCTCCACATTCCGCACCGGGACACCGGCTTTCTCCAGAGCTTGTTCAAAGCTGAAGCTACAGCCCAGATAGAACGTTACCATGTCCTGCAGCTGAGCGGTGTAGGGAGCTAAACTGTCCACTTTATTGACCAGCACCCCCTTCTCAAACACACAGTACTGAGGACAGTCATCTCTGAACATAAAACAGAGCACAAGTCACTAAGAATTCCCATTTCATTGCTCACTCTAAGGCTTTACCAAGTGATATTTGCATTACTTTATGTCACATTGCTGGTTCACTACAGAACCCATGAATATATCGTTTTTTTTATTAACAGCCCAGCAGAGCTCTTTCCCTTTAGGCACTGCTATCTCACAACCTTTGGAAAGATACAACTCTAAGGTGTTGAAACTCCCTGTAAAAAAATTAATCATTGACATAAGCCGTCCACAGAAGTGAGACAGAGGTTTTTGCGTGTGAAAGTACAACTTTAAAACAGCCTGTAAGGGATTAAGTAAAAGAATAATTCAGGGATTCATGTTTGCTTACTTATTGCTACTAGATTAATGCTAGATTAATGCTAAACCACGCTGCATGTTTAATGTGTCTGATGGCACCTGATGTCCGCTTGTGCGGCAAGAGGGGGGCAACCCCATTCTCCAGGCTTGCTCCTGTACAGCAAAGGCAGGGGGCTGCGATTGGCATGGCAGAATGCCTCAAAGTCATCTGCGAGGTCCTTGTGCAGGATAACCACATTAGCTTGCAGAAATCCTAGAACATTAGAAAAGATTTATGAACACATTTTGAAAGAACAGTGTATATAGTTGTGTACATATTACATCTAAGCTGCTCACTGAAACGGTGCAATAATTATCTAAGAGTAGTAATTTAGGAGAACATTTTGTGCAAATTAAACACACAATTAAGAAATTTGAAAAACTATGTTGAAAAAAAAAACAACTTGAGAAAACAAATTGCGCCGTATTATGTTAAAAATAAATGGATATCTCCTATCTGTGTTGAATTCTCCCTACCTGGTGCAATGCTTCATCGTAAACACTCTGGTTACCTGTGCACATTTAAAAGTGAGCCAGGTTAATGTTTCTTTAAGGGTAATGGTCATGTAACCTGGTGGCATTTCCAGAGTCATGAAACTGACAACGGACTGGGTGAGTCTGGCCTCTAGAGCTGAATCAAACTCATTACCCTTATCTCTTTAGGAAAAAGTCAGGAGTCATCAGCAGCATGCTTTTTCAGGGAATGTTTAACATTATCAAAGCTAAATGAAAAACCACCCAAAGAATAATGCATTACGTGGTATGTGTATTATATTAGGTGATATTTGCCATAATTTATTATTATATTTTATTTATTATATATTAAATTATGTTAAATTTATAATGTATATATAAATTCCTGAATTCCACAGAAATATACATGTTTACACTTTTACAACCAGAAAGTCATTTATGTCTTTCACTATCTTGCAGGTGCAACTTTATATGATTACATAATGGGCCAGAAAATAGCATCATTACTATGTATAAACCTTATAATTGGACCTTTTTTGGCAAAGAGTTTGAACATTGAAGGAAATTTTGCAAAATGTTTGAAACTGCTAAAGGTGGAGTGAGTGATTTCCAGTCAGAACACTTTCTAAAATACTTGCTGAAATTCCCCTTACATTCAGACAGCAGTCAGTAAAACATATGAGACTAGAATATGGCCTCTATGGCTGCCACAGGCACTATAGCCAGCAGCCAAAACAAATTATGTGGACAACCAACATTCAACCAATCAGGACAAGACAGCATATCTTGCCTGCTATTCAGGTTGCATGTCTACAGCATATAGTAGGCAGCAGGAGCCTAACATATTAGCAAACCAGCACAAACCTGAGCTCTGAGAAGACCCAGCTGTTGTGACATCTGTTTTTTCTACTAAGAATTAATGGCAAATAATAACATAAAATGTGGCCCAATTCCACCACAACTAAATAACCTGTGACTAGTGACTGCTATGACTACTTGTGACTGCGTACACAGCCAAACAAACCAGGAAAATTAAAAATGAAAAGAAAACAATGTGACCAATATTGAGCAACAGTGAACATCCGTGTGGCCTTCCAGCACCAGAGAGAACTAAGAGGGCATGAAATGTGACTGGGAGCTTCCTCTATATCTGCTGGACAGACAGGTTAACTAGTTTGCAAATCTTGTTCTTATCTGTGCTGCTAGCATAGCTAAGTAGCTGTGTAATTGCCTGTCAGCTTGTTTATATGCTGGTTAAGAATATTACTTGGGGCAACAGTGGCTTATCTAAAGCCAGTACAATGGGCTGTGAATTCTGAGGGACTTGATTCAACAAGAGTAATGTTAGCTAGTTTTTGCGTAAGCTCATTTTGGCTTGCTAATTAGTTGTGTCAGTGTCTGCTAATGTGCTTGAATTAATTGTGAAAGTCAGCACAGCATTCAGTCTTTCTGGCCTAGGCAGTGCATGTGCATGAGATTGTGAGGCAAGGTTTTGGACTGAACACTGAGGGGAGATGCTGTATTTGTTTGGCTGTCAACCTTTAAACAGCTACCTTCCACCAAAATCAATGGTCCCACTTAAATCAGAATAGAAATATGGGACATAATACCATTCACAATATAGATTCAATGCACATGCTAAATAAATAATAATACATGTTGTGGATTATGTTTAACAGGCCTACATTTAGTTTTTTAAAAGAGTAATTAAAGGATTTTGGTTGCATTTTCAAGTAGGTGATGTTATTGTTTGCAGGTTATGTGAACGCTGGAGCAGCCCGGGTAGGTACTGTGTTTGGGAGTGTTCGCAGTACCTTAATCAACCTTTGGCTCCTGATTCATTACGATTTTTCTCTGTTGTACTGTGGCTGTCAAGAAAAACTCTAGAATTGTCTAAGCTTCTCCAGTGTAGCCCCCACATTATAACGGTGTCAGAAATGCAGCATAGATGCATGTTACAACCCTTAGGCTGCATGTACCCATTTTTGCTGCCTTGCCCTCTTGTCTCTTTTTTTCGGGATCCTATGCTTTTACTAGAACCTGCACTTGGAGACTTCCGATTGGCTGCAGCAGGGGCTGCTCCAGCTATAAAAGGGCCTGGGAAAGCAAGATGGTGGTTGGTTGCTTCGGGTTGTTGTGTCTGTGCCACTGGCTCTCTCACCAACCAGCTCAAACCCAGCTCTTTGGTTTAGCTTGTCTTAATGTTTCTTATAATCATGGATCATGTAACTCTTGTTCTCTAAAGTAGGAGATGCTACCATTTTCTCCTGGTTTGGTTCAAGGAGACAGGGTAGTTGTTTGTATTTTTCTTTTCAACATAGGCAAGTTAGTTTAATTTAGTTTCTGGCTGGTTTTGGGCATTAGCTCTCCCCTGAAGACATTTATCATGTTATATTATATTTTACTACATTGCATCTAGTAGATGACTAATGTAAGCAAATGTATCTATTTTCTGCTATCTTGCTACATTGCCTTTAAAGAATGGCAGTTCAAGTCTGACGGATGAAAGGATTAAATGTTGACATTTTACTATCTTATCTGCGTTCATGGTGTTTGGTGTGGTGGTTGGGTTGGCTCCCCAACAGGTTTGCTGCATGCAGTGAGACGCCCTCTGAGACGCCTGTTGAAAGAGCTCTGGTTTTAGGTGATTAAATTTTATGACATGTAAAAAAATGTTTCTCCTTTAGGGGCACCAGTAGCAGTTAACTACACCAGGAGCCAGGGTGGCAGACATTAGCGGGACCCACCACATTATTGCTTTTTTTTAAATCAATACAGACTGAACAATTTATGTACATTTACGTAGGGTTCTTCTTTAGCAGCTGTAGCCAGTCAGAAGCCTGTTCATGTTGTCCACCCTCACACACACACACACACACACACACACACATATACACAAACATATACGCACGCAGACGCACACATACACCCTAACAGCAGGCCATGTAAGAGGAGAACAGTGTGAAGGGACACCTCTACACTTTTAATCCCTGCAGGTTAAGCCTATACTAAATACTATACCATCTAATTCTATCTGTCATTTACATACACCTCATGCCCCTGAAAAATCTAGTTTAGCCCAGCTTTCTTAGATAACCTGCATCAGATGGTCTTAAGCTGGTCTTTGATGGAATGTAAGATGGTCAAGATGGTTGAACAGCTGAATATCCAGATGGACTAGATCATAACTTAAGCTTGTCAATCAGTTAAACGACCCAGCTTAGTAGACCAGTCATCGCTTGTTCAACTAGCTTGATCAAGCTATTCATGCTGATGGATATGGCTTGGCTATGCTGATCATGTGTTTAGACCAACTAAATCATCAAACTTTAAGGAAAACATACCCTATGCTGGTTCACCAGCTAAACTGGTCTGCAAGCTTTTTAGATGGCCAGTTTTAGATGGCCAAGCTGTTCTTTTTTCAGCAGGGGCATTAACCTATGAATGTTTAGAGTGAATGAAGGGCTTTTAAGCCTTTGATTTGTTTATAATGTGATAGAAATGCTCAAGAGCAATAAATCATATACTTGATTGTCAAAAACATTTTAGACCTGCAAATCTCACCTGATTTCATGTTTGTTCTAAAGCCTCTGAAATATTGCAGCCCTGTCACTGCTTTAGCGTAACTGAGTAGGAGCCTCTTCATAACGATGCCCTGCAGAAACACTAAATCACAAAGTGGGAATCAAACCACGTTTCACAAGCATACAATATTTCAAAGCTTAAAGTCCATCTATTCCTCTGCATAATTTGTTAGCCCTCTTTTACCCTGTTCTTCAGTAGTCAGGACCCCCATGGACCCTCACAGAGCAGGTACTATTTGGGTGGTGGATCATTCACAGCACTGCAGTAACATTGATGTGGTGGTGGTGTGTTAGTGTGTGTGTTGTGCTGGTATGAGTGGATCAGACACAGCAGAGCTGCTGGAGTTTTTAAACACTGTGTCCACTCTATTAGACACTCCTACCTTGTCAGCCCACCTTGGAGATGTAAAGCCAGAGACGATAGCTCATCTGTTGCTGCACAGTTTGTGTTTGTCATCCTCTAGTCCTTCATCAGTGGTCACAGGACACTGCCCACAGGACGCTGTTGGCTGGATATTGTTGGTTGGTGAACTCTTCCCAGTCCAGCAGGGACATTGAGGTGTTTAAAAACCACTGCTGTGTCTGATCCACTCAGAACAGTGCAATACACACTAACACACCACCACCATATCAGTGTTACTGCAGCACACAACCCAAATAATACCTGCTCTGTGAGGGTCCATGGGGGTCCTGACCCCCGAAGAACAGGGTAAAAAGGGTGCTAACAAAGTATGCAGAAAAACAGATTGACTACAGTCTGTAATTGTAGAACTACAAAGTGCACCTATATTGTAAGTGCTGCTGATAAAATGGACAATGAGCAATAATGTTATGCCTGATTAGTGAATATCCAAATGTTCAGACACCTGCTCATCCAGCACTTCTGATGCTAAACATCTTGCCCTCCTGGACACGTTTGGACATATAGGGTCTGTTTTCCAGACTGATCTTGAGTCTGGACTATTTCTCTTTCCATGGAGTGGAAAGACCACTTAGAAAGCTGTGTAGTCCAGCTTTACACCTGTCCAGGAACCTCACCAGTACATAAACAGGGATGGTCAAAAGTGTGTAAAATTTTTCAACATGCCCATATAAAGAAATCTGGGTCTAAAAGAATATCTCTATAAGGAGAACGAATGGAGTTTTTGAAAATGACTTCTTTTGCTTCCTGTGATAATCACAAATCTTCCAAAGCTGATGTGTTTTGCCCTCTGAACATTTGTCTCTTGAATATCACTGGATTCTTTGAATTGCAATGTTTTTAAACAGTTCCATCCATCCATCCATCCATCCATTTTCTAAGCCACTTCTCCGTCAGGGTCGCGGGAGGGGGCAGATAAAAAGAAGTCAGAACAAAACAAGCAGGTTTCCCTGCAGTTCACTGTTCTTCAACTAATGCTCACTGAAACACAGTAGATTTTTCCATTCTGTTCATTGCTTGATATTAAAAGCTTTATAAACTGACCAGCACTCAGGCCAATTCAGTACAGACTCAGCTGAATATTACTGCATTCTCCCGATAAACTGATTTAAGCCATCAAAATATCCTAATTATCGTTTTAATGCTGGGACTATTTTCTGAGCATATTTTCTCAGGATGTCTGCCAACTTCTTGTTCGAATGTTCCCAGTCCACCTTTAACAGTACAGCACTGCTGTGCCATTTAAGGTGAATCCCTTACAAAAAAAGCATTTTATTTATTCACATGTGCTATTAGCACACACTTAAACTTAAAATAAGGGTGTATGCTTTCAGTTTACTTTTTATGTAGTTACCAGAGATAAAATGATCCTTAAGTATACTTAACACTTAAGCATACTTATATTGACAAGTATACAGAAAAGTCTATTTGGTTAGACTTGTAATCAATTTTACGATCTAAATACACTTAAGAAAAGTATGAGCATACTTATATAGAAGTATACTTGGCTTGTAGTTTGGGCTGGAGGCTTACAGTAAATAGTCTTATATGTATGCAAATAACCTGTGTGTGAGCCAGGGAGTGATTATACAAACTGTAATATTAAACTTGTGTGTGCTTGTGTTTTGATCCAGACAGTTAATTGGAATTATATTCTTCTTTTGGCAGCAAACAGAATGTTTATTTGAGCATGTCAAATGAATTTGTGTAGTCCACTGGTAGCATTCGCAAGTCTAGCTTACTTCACTTAGTCCACACACGCATTTTCTAAGGCGCTTCTCCCGCGGGATGCACCATGGACAGGTCGCCAGTCCATCACACACACACACACACCCCTAGGGGCAATGTAGCATGTCTAATTGGCCTAACGGCATGTCTCCGGACTGTGGGAGGAAACCGGAGAACGGTGAACTCCACACAGAGAGGACCCCAGTTGCCCGGCCGGGGAATCAAACCCAGACCCTCCTCGCCACCATGCTGCCCTAACTTAGTCCAGTTAAGGGTATATTTCATTATACCTTATTTCATTCACTATTAAAGTATACTTTTATAAACTAGAAGTACAGAAGTATGCAACTAGTAAATGAGTATAGGTTTTAGTGTAGTTTACAGTATAGCTGCAGTACAAAATCAACTTTGTAAATTGGTAGTATACATCTAAAGTATATTTTTATAAATTAAAAAGTGGGCCAATTTAGTCCTGAATAGTAGTATGTATACTTGGGGAAATATACTTGAATTACTTAGTAAAATGAACTTGCAGTATATATATATATATATATATATATATATATATATATATATATATATATATATATATATATATATAAAAATAATTATACTGCAAGTTCATTTTACTATAATTATATATATATATATATATATATATATATATATATAAAAATAATTATACTGCAAGTTCATTTTACTATAATTATATATATATATATATATATATATATATATATATATATATATATATATATATATATATATATATATATATATATATATATATATATATATAGAGCGAGCGGGGAATTATAAGTCGTAGTCGATTAAATAATTAAATAAGACTAGTGTAGCCAACTACGCCACTCTGGGAATTGCACGCAGAGAATTTTAAGTGAAGGACACAGGTTCACGAGTACCACAAAGGAACAGTAAGACTAAGATTTCCCAAACAAAAGTTTTATTTAATCAAAATCAAATTTAAGTCAAACTTGAGAGATAGAGAGATAGAGACGACAACTACAAAAATAAGCATTTAATAGTAACAGTAAGAACAAAGTAATGCTAGATTGATCAAACTAGGAACGGAAATGTATTAATACTACAATTATTAAAAATAATATAATTAATATTAAAATCTTTTGGCTGCTAGATGATTCAATAAAATACAAACAAACAAAACCTGTAGGGCAGAGACTCACCAGGGGAGGCAGACTACCTACAGCAATACCAAAAATCTCAACACAAATCACCCGTGCAAAGAGAAGCAAACCAAAACACACAAATTCCCAAAAGTAAAGTGAACACAAAATAAGCCTCTCCCGCTGGAACACTCAGCACCTACAACACAATCAACCCAACTCACCACACAGAAAGAAAAAGAATGGGAGGCGATGGCTGCACTGCTGCTCAGCTAGTGGGTTACTGGGCTTAATCTTAGGCACCGCCAAAAAATGGCTTGAACTACAAAGTTGTTACATTAAATGCACCAAGTGCACAAAACAAGAGCACTAGTATTTCTCAGCAGCCAAATCCCCCAGAAAAAGAGGATAACACAAGGCAATGGCAACCCACAGCAAATGAACACGATAGCTGCAGCTTAGGCTGTGATAGCCTAACATACAGCTGCTCTGACGTTCATTCAGTTGTTAAAAAGACAACTGACGGGCGCCTTAAAGCCAAGAGTTTCCTAGCAGACGCAACAAACTCACGGAATGAATGAAACGCCGCAGAGAAACTTCCTGATTGGTCAAGCGCCGTCAGCCCAACAGGTGGGTAAACCGAAACCGAACAACACGCTGAGGACACAACCAACGCGATAAAGCTACCAACGTTACAGACACACCTGCACGTTTAGCGGAATGCTGGAGCGCGCTACGCTCAAACAAGGACGTTTGAACGGAGGCCAGTGGAGATAAACACTAAATAAAACAAATAATTAAATAAAGCCGGCAAACGAGCCAAAGAGCAGAGCAGTGACCCGGAAGGGGAGGGGGGAACCAAAGGCAGAGACTATGGAGCATTAACCAAAACCTTTTATAGGGGTACAAATACAATCCCCCGCACATTAGGAAGCGGCGATATTAAACTACTGCCATCACCACCAACAACAACAACAATAATAAGCCACACAAAAGGAGTCCTACCCAGAGGTTTTATTTACAAGCATTTACAAGCCTTAGTAGAACACCTTGGTAAGGCAGCACAACTCCGAGCACCGCCGCCAGCATAACTCTTGTGTAGTTTAGACATCAAGTTGGTGCGCTGTAGCTTTAATTCGCACGTAGCCATGTTAAAGAATCTTTAACGACCTCGTAACTCAGATTATCCAGTAATTCGGGAGAAAAATGTTCACAGGACAAAACATATCTGAGTTCTGAACATCTTTATTCACCACAGTGTGCGACAGAGGTGACCCCATTTCCCCAGGCCATAGAAACAGAGCTTAGAGTTCCTAACATGGACAAACCGCGACTGCAGAATGACGCAGGGGTCTGTTTGAATTGTCGCTCGCAGAAGGCGCACATATCAAACACCCTCTAGCTGGTCTCGGAGCATTTGAGCACAGAACTCGCGATCACGTACAGCGACAGTGAAAGGCAGCTTATTGCTCACGTACACAACTGGGCCAGAAAGACGAGGTCGCAGGCTTTAGGAAACTGCTTGGAGGCTGATCCAGTAGCGCTGACTGCTGATCATCGCTATGGAGTGAAGATGCATGCCGAGGATCCGGACAGGAAACGTTAGCCTACAAACAGCATGGAATGCTTGGATAGTCCATGTTGTTCAGTTCGTCCTCTGACGAATAAAAACGTCAGGCAACCTTGACCGCCGAGACACAAAATGGCTCGAGATGCGCTACTACATCCATCCACATGGGGGCGGTAAAGCAAAACACTGCACACCATAAAACGCTTATAAACGGTAGAATTTAATTTGTGTTCTCCATACAATTTCCTTATGTTTCAAATATCAATGTACATATTTTTTTCTTAGATTATTGCTTTACAGTAAAATGCATTGGTTGGATACATCCATTGATAGCAAGACAATACATTCAAGTTAAACACCAATGTCATAAATTGAAGTTCTTTATATCTCTATCCTTTAACAGCGGCTTGGAAGGATCCCATATACCGTTCCTCTCACAGTGCAGCAGGTCACAGTCACTCTGAAAGCAGGTGTGTGTGTGTGTGTGTGTGTGTGTGTGTGTGTACTTAACCATGAAACAAAGTGAGCATGTGTGGATACAAGTATTCAGACACTACTTCATACTCATAAACATGAAGAAAAATGTCCATAAGCATAACAAAGTTATGTTTAAAGGGGAACCGGCATTCAGACACCATTTTTATGGTTTATATGTATGGAAGGGTTACTTTACAGATATAAATCACAGATATTTCTGCAAAAAAGTTCAAAATGGATCTTGTGTTATAAAAGACGTTGTCATTGGTTGCGAAATTTCATATAAGAAGTTGAAAATCATGGTGAGGATGAAGGGGCTTCCTAAAATTCAACATTTATAAAGCAACATTTGAGAAAAACGCCCCACAGCAAAGACCTTAAACATCCCCATCCGTACAACCGGGGTGATCATCCCGCAGCACAGAATTCTCAACGTGCTCAGACCAGCAGTCGCCCATCTCCTACACCCCAGGCAAAGCTCCTCTGCTAGAAGTAGCAGAGATGTGCAGCTAAAATTGCATGTAGACAAATCAGATGTTTCCAACAAGGTACTCTGAGCAGATACAACAAAAACATGGCAATAGCTCATCATGTTTGGTGAAAGAATGGTTGTGTTTTGTGAAAGAATGTGTCATGTTTTGCAGAAACATGAACAGAGTGGCCATTTCAGAATTTCACCTCATCGGCCTAGAAACTGAATCTGGAGAGAAGATAAACGTTTTAACCAAACAACGACCCCAAACATACAGCTAAAATAACTCAAGCCTGCGTCTAAGAATGTGTAGGTGCATCATAGCCAAGCCAATTTCCTAACATCCCATAAAAATGTACAGAGGATTTTGAAATTGCAGGTCCATCAGCGGGACCCTCATAACTGTGGGAAAGTTTGCAAAACAACTAAACCACTATGCTTTGAAAAAGGTTATTATTTTGTACTGCAGACGTCTCAAAGCTGTAATTGCCAAAAAGAGATTTGCAATTAATTCATTTGTGGTGTCCGAATACATTTCCCAGTTAAATTTTTCAAGTACAAAGTTGACAGACATTGGGCCTCATTCACCAACCATTTGCGAGAAGATATTTCTTCTTAAATCCACTTAGTAGTAGTTTTCACAGATTCTGACATTCATAAATGTTTTGGTATTTAGAATTTGTTCTTAGTTAAGAACAGAATCTACACAGACTTAAGAGAATGAAGGTGCAAACAAATTTGCAGGTCAAGAACACGTAATGAATCTGATGTAGACAGTTTTAAGAACCTTTCTCAAGAGCAAATTTAAGAAAAAGGGTAAAGTCTGAAGAGGACATGCACTGGAAGTTTATTAAAGATCAAAAACAAGTGTCTGAATACTTGTATCCCCTCACTGTGTGTATGTGTGTGTGTGTGTGTGTGTGTGTGTGTGTGTGTGTGTGTGTGTGTATTGTGCATGTGGGGAGTTTTTCTGTATATGTGCGTTTTCATGCATGGACATAGAGTGCAGTCAAGTTTAAAGCATCTTCCTTTAACTTAGTGTCTCTTCTGAAGAGGTATATAGTGGGTTTTCTGTGCATACAAGACTTCTGTCATGTCAGAGTGCTATACCACTGGCAACAAAGATGCCGCCCCCTAAAGTGGCCCTTTTCCTTGAAAGGAATAAAACAATAACCCGGTCACTCAGGAGGCGGTACGGTTATAAAACACTGTGAGTCAAAAATACTCACCTCTGAATTGAAATATAAGAATAATAACTGTTACAATAACAGGCATGACACAGGACTGATCGACTCCAGTAAAGCAGGGTAACACAAATAGCCTATCTACAGTGATTTGGTATGATTCATCTGTATTGTTAGATCTGAATAGGAGCCTGTTCACTGTTACTACCACATGAACAGTCTTGCCTCACTAACAAAAAAAGAAAATCACTATCATAATCGGAAAGCATGTGTCAAAAATATTGGTTTTGTACGCATTTGTGTTTTCATTCTAAAAATTCAATGAATAATAAAAATCTGTTTTCCTGTCTTCTTTGATCCAAGCAACGTGGTAACAGCAAACAGACATGAATCCAAGCCTCCAAGTGACATTCATTTGGCCTTCAGACTTGTGAAACCTTTCATTCAGAGATAGTAACCCACACACCAACTACCACAGAACAGAGACAAAAACATAATGCATCACGTGACACCACCACTGTTCTACACAGCCATAAAACTGAAGTCGCCATTCCTCGCACTAATTATGTAGGTGAGGGAACAGATGGCTGACTATTTGCATGCGCTTGGAACATTATTCAACGGGCAATTTCAGCAGCGTTCACAAACCAGAGCCCCCTCGATTTAAACACGGCCAGCCCTTCTCCGATCGAGATTGCATATGTCGTTATATACTGCGCACATCAAAATACGGCAAAAAAGACCTTGTCTTTCCATATAGACAACAGTGACGGCACCACTTAGCATTAGCTCTGAACGACAACACCTGACATTTCCACAACTTTGACGTTTCACACAGACACAAACAGCTCGGCCCTCTGCTCGGGTTAGGAACTCCTGAGCACTGTGGGGGTTGTTTTTTTTTTGGCGGAGAGTGAAGTGGTAGCTGCCATTTGTATCGGTAGGTTGACAGTGATCTTCTGCCCTGCTAGTTAAAATGGCTTTTTGTGTGTCAAAATCATGCATCACAGACAAACAAATGCATACCCAGACTAGGGAGCAGGAGTGGATCTCCAAAATAAGCAAAAAAAAAAAAAAAGTGTCCACTCCCGTCCCCCACACTTTGAAGGAAGCACTGGTCGAAACGTGAGGACCTCTGACGTTGTATTTACATATAAACAACAAGCGTGTTAACTTTTGCAAAAATCAGGATCCCTGTTTGCAGTCACGAGTTGATTTTTTAAAGTCAGTCACAGTTGTAGCCACATAATCCACACCAGAAAGGGGCAGTGAAGAGCTCTCCTGAAGTCTGTCCACTCAGAACACTTTGTGTAATCACAGTAAGATTAAATGACTGATTATGGAGAATTTTATGTTAATAGAATTGGATTGAAACAAAATGGCAGACTTGAGAGCTTCGCTTTGACCCCATTTTAGTCATCTGGACCGGTCCAAAGCTTAGTGACCCTTGGGTCCGTAAGTCAAGAGCACATGGGATCCACAAACTATCTTCCTCCACCACAGGATCTACTGTGGCACTGCAAATAGAATCTCTTTGCCGTAGGCTGTACTGTAATGCACTGTTACTTTCACAAAGGTCTTCAGAACGCCTGAATTCACTTATCAGAGCAAAGACTAGCTCTCATGAAAACAATGAATCCTTTTCATTGTCATCAAACGCTGCTTCTGTCTTTATTGCTCCTTATTGCACCAGACCAGGATAAGATAATCTTTCCTCACTGCAATCACTGTGCAATCTCTAGGTTTCACCCTATTATGTAAAGTGCAACATGTTCATTTTCATTTTTCTATTCATTCTCAAGGGAAGACAAAACATGAGAGAATGTAAGTATGCATTCATGTTGTTTCAGTGGGCAGCATTCCTCTTCTCATATATGCGTGAAGGTATTTGTGCGGTCACAGTTGAGAACCCCCTCATGTTCGTAGGGTAAAAGAAGACATGCCATGCTGTTGTGAGTGAGATCGTGTGATCATGATTGTCCTGGATTCAGTTGTGGAGGGTTGCCCAGTCAAATGGAGAGCTGCCAAAGATCTCTCTAATGCCCTGGGAGGTCTCTCTAATGCCCTGGGAGTGCTGGAGAGAGTATGGTGAACAACCTCCTCCATGCTGTGGGAAACAGTGGTCTTCTGTAATAAAAGTCACTGGAATAAAATGGTGGTGTGCATCTGAAGGGTTTTCAGGTCTTCTGTAGGTAGGTCTGGTCTGGAATTCAGTTCGGTTATGAGTTGGAAGATTTTGGGCCTACAGGCCCTCCTGACACATGGGCAGGTTGACAAAGGTGAAGACATTGTACTCGATCAGGATGGAGAAGCAGAGGAAGACACCATACAGCATGAGCACATACACACCCAGCTTGAAGTCCAACTTCCACCTGTTGACATGGATCCCCAGGACCTGTACCAGGGCAAAGGGTGTAAAAATAGGTTAAGATAGTGTCACATTCTAATATTGTAGTCAGGGATTAAGTATTATTGTTCTGCCTAATTGCTGTTCTACCTAAAGGCTTTTGCTGATGAAATTTATTGTAGTTCAGGCTACACATTTCTGGCTTAAAAAAAGGACAAAAATTCGGAATCGTAAATAGTAAAACAACCACCAGTATACTAATCAAAATAATTCAGACCTAACTTTGATTTACTTATTTATTTACCAATCAGGTAGTTCACTTGGGCCCAAACCCATTTCATCCCTTGCTCCTACCAGGATGGCTGCTCAAGCGACCAAAAAAACTCACAAGTTTAAACATTTTCTCCATTAAAGAATTATGATAAACATTATTTTAGTTTAATGTAGTTACAATGTGTTATGGTCTTTTTCTTCATAAAAAGCATAAAAGGTGGCTAGTGGTATTCTGATGTCTCGATAGCAAACTAATTTCCCATTCCACCTCAGGTGTCAGAACTGCTGCACCATTTAAGGTAGAACAGGAGAACTTGAGCAAGAAGCTAGCGAATAGCTGACTTTAGCTTTACATTACAGAAGAATTAGAGGTGGGCAAAAATAAATAACTGTTGTATGCCCCCCTCTTTGAAGGCATATGATGCCTTGAATTTATCTAAGGCCAAGCAGAAAGGTTGGTGTACTTTCCAACTCCTTTGCTATAACTGCAGAATGGTAGGGTTGCCTACAGAGCACTGCTATTAGCTTTTTAATGAATTAATGTTATTCTTTATTTGTGGGTTGTCCCATTTCGTAGGGCAAGATTTTAACCACTACCCCTTGTAACTGTTCCAAATTTGACACTCGAAAACAAGGGGTAGGGATAAAAATAAGGAATGGGATTGGGCCTTGGTATATGCATGGTGTAGGCTAATGTGTAGTTTAGAGACTTGCTAACTAAGTCAAGCTTTGTTACCCAGTTAGTTGCAGTAGTGGATTAAATTTCAGTGATCACAGAAATATTTCCAACATGTTCCACATTTTAGTGTAACCCCTGTTTGTAGTTCATGTTACTCAGAATACTGTAACTTACTGTTAAAGCCACTGAGCCCAGAAGTAGCACTACGGAATACAACAGTCCTCTACTGTTGATTTTCACCTGAGAGAAGAGGGAAAACAGTTTTACCATCACTTTCTTTTGCATCTGTGCTGTCAGAAGCACAGTGCCTTCACCCAGTTCTCCTCAGAGAATGTGCGTAGGTGTGTGTATGGTTGACAGGGACAGAGAACGACAGATACCACAGAGCCATAGTTGACAGCCATCGTTTGGATGCCCCAGGGAATGCCAAGCCCAACCAGGATATCAAAGACATTGCTGCCAATCGTGTTGGAGACAGCCATGTCCCCCAGGCCTGTGTATACACACACATTCACACAGTGGAAATCGGCTCAGAATGTAGAAAACATCAGAGAGGAAGAAGAAAGCACAAGGTGCCTTTTTACCTTGTCGAGCTACAATGAGACTAGCTATACAGTCGGGAACACTGGTGCCAGCTGCTAGAAAAGTGATTCCCATTATAACATCAGGTATTCCCAGTGTGTATCCGATAATTGTCACCTGTGCATAATGACAAATACAAGCTGCTAATTAAAGAAGTCAAGACCATCAATGACATTAATCAACACAGTACAGTCTTAAAAGGTGCACACAGCTGTTTCTTGCTGTTATGTGGCGTAAGCAGTTGCTCAGGGGAAATTTAGGGGAAATTTACTTTTATAATATATTCACTTTTATCTATTCTTATAAAATTTAATCAATTGCATGAGAAAGAATTTGACTGGGGTAGGTAGGGACCACCAGGTAGGATGTTGCTTAGGTGCCCCAAATGTTCAAAAACAGCCCTGATCAAGCAATCAGGCAGGTGAAGTTAAAAAGTCAAAGTGATAGAAGGGGTCCAGGAACTCACCATCCACACCATGAAGTAGGAGAACACGGCTATCCACAGAGTGGAGAGGAAGAAGGAAAGCATGAAGAACTTCTCCCAACGTGGTTTGCCACAGTTTGGAATGGTGAAGTACAGCAGTGCCAGGATAGGCCACGAGATGATGAACTTCAGTCTGTTCATAGCGCCCCCTGCAAGTATGATATGACACTAAATCCCCTCATTTACTGTGCATTCATGGTATAAGTTTCACAGTTGTGGCCATTTTGTGTACTGAGATAAAAAGCAGGTAACCAGTTACTTTGTGTATGAATTGAGTGTAATGCTAATGCTATCTCAGCTAGTTACAGTACACACAGTGACAACAATGGATAGCCCTGCCCTGCCCTGCCATGGATTCAACAGTAACCCCAATAATCAGGTGAGGTATGTGTTAAGATGTTTAAATTCTATTTTGGTCTCAAGTAACAAAAAAATAACCAAACACCAAAGAGTTCAAGCTACGTCACCTACACTGAAAGTGCTATCATTTATAAGGATGTAAACATGTATACAGTACTTTGAAAAAGTCAGAGACCACCCATCATTTGTTTAATTTCCCATCAAAACAACCATTTAGCACAGGTTACTCATTTTGCAGGAGATATTTCTGAGGAGATCAGATATACGATAATCCAGTTGCATAAGGAAGGGAAAAGGCAAAGTAAAATGAGTGAAAAAAAACAGACATTCAAAAAACTGGAGTTCAAAAAAATCATTAATGGGACTCCCGACAACCATGCAAGACCTAACAGGCCACGAGAACCACGAGGTCACCACCACCAAGAGTGAACTTTTCTAAAAGAATGGAAACTTTACTAAAACCAAAGGGGTGGACACACTTAATAGTGAAAAATGTGATTTTATTTTTAGTTAAATATATACTCCTTTTTTCCTTACACTGACTTGTACTTATTGGCTGTTTTGACTGGAAATGAAGGGCAGTCTCTGATTTTTGCATATAACAGTACACTGCTGTGTAAGCAGCACAGTAGCTTTGATGAATGTTCAGCTCATAAGCAAACATTTGCAAAACATCCAGAAGGTACCTCCTAACAAATGAATGTTAAGCCGATAATCTTGAAACATTACATACTGGGGTCTTTTTCTTCAGGGATTTTTTCACACTGCTGCTTAGCAATGCTTGTGCTAACTGTGAACTTTGCAGTCAATTACATAAAGTAGTACAACATCAAAAGATTCAAAAGCTAATTACTATCGATGATCAGTGGTGTGACAACAGATAATCCAGGTGTGAATTCTGAGGACTTTGAGACATGGCAACACTAAGACGTGTGTGCATGTGTTTGTGAGACATGCTCACCGGGAATAACGAAGGGAGATGACAGCTCATTCTCCTCGTCCTCTGTCAGCTTGTCCTCTGGCATGTTACCGTTCTCCAGGGTGTCCGCTTTCCCATCAACCACCAGCGTGCTGTCCACCCCGTTGGACGCCTGCATCAGCCGCTGTTGCTGCACGCACAAACAGGCATAGCAAACTGATGGAAAATTCTGATTTTCTGATGAACTGATTCAAAATTCACAAGCTATTCTAACTCATGTTACTACTGTCAACAGTCATTCTTAGATAGTAAAAGTCAGCTTAAAAAACCAAACCTAAATCTTACTGATCAACTTAACATCATTATAGAATAAATACTCTACAAAAGAGCACATATTTATTTTTCTACAATCAGTATTTTTCTGTTGCCTCTAATTTTGAGATACGGAGTGTTTAGGTCTTGCAGTCTGTCACTTGAAAAAAATGACTTTTGGTTTGTACTGTTCATGCATTTAGAAAATGCCAGCTGCACTTTGATGAAATATTTCATGACAAAGAGGCCAATGGAAATGTGGAATATCTTGTCTCTAGACCGTTTTCTTTATACATATATTAAGTTTAAACATTTTTCCTTTTCTTATGTTAACAGCATTTAATCATCTTCCACACTTAATTTACTTTTTTCCATATTTATTTTAGAGTAGTGCTTGTTTTTACATCATTGTTTAGTACAGAATGGTTACTAAGGTTGATATATAATTTATGCATATTTGCTTTTTGGGTAGCTCATACTTTTTACAGTATTCATATGTACGCAGTTGCACACTTATTTCTTTAGCAAAAAAATATATCAGAAGAGAATTTGTGCAGCTATATTACCTGCTGTGGCCTAATCATTTAACCTAACACTGAAAACAACAAAGCCACTGACACAAAGGTGGCAAATGCTGGGCTTTCTTTTGTAGTAAACTTTCCATGAAAGAAGTCAGAAAAAATGTGAAAGGGCTTAAAATAGTGGACCAAGGAAGTCGAACAGGTCTTGATTTGCAAATCCCAACCTCTGATGGACGGAAAATCTTTTTTGTTCTCTACTTTCAGACTTATGCCGTCACCTCTGCATCAACTTTACATTCCACTCTTTGAAAGGCAGTGTGGGATAATTAAAGTAAGGAATTAAATCCCTTGATGCTTATGCTTAGGACACTTGCTGGGAAAGCCTGGCAAATCCTTAACAATAAAGTGCTGAATGTGCTGGTAACAAAGGTTTTGACTAATTCTAATTTAATTTTGTATCAATGTATCATCAATTATTTTCCCACTGCAATTAATCTTTCTGCTGCATGACACCACCCCACATGTGTTTTTATTAATACACCATCACAGTGTTGTTCTCTGTCTCAAAGTACTTCTTTTTCAATGCTATTTTCTCTCAGACTCCCCCAACAAGATGTTTCATTATTCTTACTAAAAATGTGACTCATACTGACCCACAGTCTAGCTCCAGGACTGGGAGGCAGGGAAAAAAATGTGCACATACTTATAATTTCCAAATGTCCTGCAATGTAACATGGAAAACAAGGCAAACTTAAATACCTTAACACAGCCATCCTCGGTTAAGGTATACTACTATGGCAGATCTGCAAAAAATGTGTATGTCTTCGCTTTGATGATTCAATGCACTTAAGTAGACGTTTGCTTTGACATTTTAGCTTTCGTAGTTAGTTAAACAGCCCTGTAAGTACCAAAATTGCAGACTGTTGATAACAACTATGTTGTGAAAAGCTTTTGGCTGTGGATGGATAGACAACATAATTCTCCCCTCTACTGCGGATGGGATGTCACTTTCAAACACCACTTTCTTCAGGTACATCTTTTGACCACAGCTGGAGCTGCAAATTCAAACACTGCTCCTTTGAGCTTTGAGCCATATCTGATAGCAACGGTTGCTAAGCAGTGATTGAAAGGCTGAGAAAATAAGGCAGGGCTTGGCAGAGAGCGTAATGATTGGATTGGCCATGATACAGTGACAGCACTCATAGAAAACAGCAAATTTCATTATATTAATGCATCATAATATATATATTCTCTCTCCATTTGATTGAATGGGCCTGTGACCAATCATCGCAGAGTTCCTTGCAAACATTCCTAAAACTGAACTGAATCAGTGCTGTAACTATGAAGGAACTGAGAGAAATGGGCACTTCTGCTGTTTAGTTCTGACCTTTCTTTCAGAAGGAATAAGAAGTGATTGATGTTTAAATGGTTTACCAAAAATAATCTCCTGCAACAATCTTGCAAAAGTGCTCTAAAAGGACTGATCCTGTATCAGCAGTCTACTGTGCGCTATCAATTAAATGTGTTTACCTACGTATACACAAAATAATTATGCATGTGTCTGCATATGCCATTGGAGGTGGAAAAGCTTTATGAACTGGTAAACAAATTCAATTTATATAATTTGTATGAAATTGTGAATCAACATTTTCAAGGGTGCCAAAGCACGCAGAATGATTTTCAGGGGGAGCTCAACGGCGGCGCTCACCTCATGGATGATGAGTCGGCTGGCCATGCGCAGGCGTGTCTTAGGGCCAAAGTGGTTGGTGATCATTACCCTCAGGCCAGCCTCAGGGAACCGATAGTTTGGAGGACTGGAGTTCATCATTTCATCCACCATTACTACTGACCCACGAGTGTACATCTTACTTGGCTTTACTATAAATATACAAGAGCACAGTCAGCCCACGCATACAAGTATTTCCCACTCTGTGGTTTCACATTTGAAAGCAAAGCACAAAGTTGCTGTCATTAATCAAAAATGGAAAAAAAAATTGCCTCTAATTTCCACTGTTCAGAAGGTCCTAAGATCCTTTTTTATATGAATGTGATAATCTCATGTAACCTAGGCTGGGTTTCCCAAAAGCATCGCAGCACAAAGATGATTCTTAAATGGTAGAGTGAGCTCCCTCTGAACACTCTCTCTACAAGTGATCTTAAGAAGTTAAGATGATCTTAACACCAAGATGCTTCAGGGAACCTGGTCTTTGGTCATATGCTCACTTCTTGTCTCTGCTAACTTCTCTCTCCATAATACTTAGACAATTATAAAAGGTGAGCATTCTAAGAAGAAACTGAACAGTTATATATAATTATGTAGAAAATGGGTGGTATGAAATGCCCAATGGGCCAACATGCCCTCAACTGACTTGACAGATCCAGTGAACTGAGCTTCGATATGGTGATGTAACTGGGCCTGCACAAGTGCTTTCATATGTGAAATCAGTGTGAGTATTTAAAATAATTCATTAAAAACAAAAGAAGAACACACAATTAAACACACACACACACACACACACACACACACACACACACACACACACACACACACACATTCATTCTTTGGAGGAGACTGAAGTCTCAATGTCGCATCCTCAACGCACTCTTATAGATCTTATAGATCATTACTTAAAACACTTTCACACAAAAAATCTGAATTAATGCAGTACTTTGTCCAGGAATCATACCAAATGTATTCATTTAGCCAAGAAAGGTGTGGATTATGAAGTTTTCTTCTTTAGTCTTGCGCTGGAGCTATGAGCTAATAAGTAATACTAACGTAGAAAAAAAGTAAACTGCACGCCTATGACGATCACAAACCTGCTTAAAACTGTGTAGAGGTGTTGAATTCTCTCAATTAGATTAGCTTATGAAAAGTGTACAACTAATTTGAGCTTCTTCTCTATCTGTTATTTTCTGCGACACTTCATGCTGTATGTGAAGATGATTTTGGGAAAGCCCGGCCCAGATGAGAAATATACAATATAAGATGTAGGCTCAACACTACCCTCTACTGGAGTTCGGACATTTCATGGTTTGTCATTATGAGAGGGTAAAACATAACAAAGAAGCTAAATTGCATTTTAAAAAGTTGTATTTACTATTTTTAAATAATAAAATAAAAATATTTTTATTATACTTTCGTGACTATTTGGATATTCAAAGATTCTGACCCAACTCCAGTTCTGACACTTTATGACATGCTGTTATTCAAAAAAATGGACAACGGTACATTATATAGCTAAAATCAGTAGCAGCAGCTATCTTGACACCTGATTTTTTTTATGTACGTTTGTCCACTATTACACACCGACTGGTGCACCTCCTTGTATCTACACTCTTTGTCCATTTTATCAGCTCCACTTACTATATAGGTGCACTTTTAAAGACTGTAGTCCATCTGTTTCTCCGCATACTTTGTTAGCCCCCTTTCAGCCTATTTGTCAATGATCTGGACCTCCACAGGATCACCAGAGATTAGGTATTATTTGGGTGATGCATCATTATCAGCACTGCAGTGTAATTGATGTAATGGTGGTGTGTTAATGTGTTGTGCTGGTACGCGTGGATCAGACACAGCAGTGCTGCTGTTTTTAAATACTGTGTCCACTCACTGTCCACTATATTAGACACTCCTACCTTGTTGGTCCATCTTGTAGATATGAAGACAAAGAATACAGCTCTTCCGTTGCTACAGTTTGAGTTTGTCATCCTCCAGTCCTTCATCAGCACTCATAGGATGCTGTTGGCTGGATATTTTTGGTTGGTAGACTCTTCTGAAAACTCCAGTAGCAACACTGAAGTGTTTAAAAACCCCAGCAACACTGCTATGTCTGATCTACTCACACCTAACACGCCACCACCACATGAATGTCACTGCAGTGCTGAAAATGATCCCCCACCAAAATAACACTTGCTCTGTGGTGGTTCCATGGGGGTCCTGACCACTGAAGAATGGGGTTAAAAGGTGATAAGAAAGAATGCAGAGAAACAGATGGACTACAGTCTGTAATGGCGAACTACAAAGTGCACCTATAGGGTTGTCACAGCTGGCTCCTCCCACTACTCCACATGCTCCTTTGTTTTGATCTTCCATGTGCTTCTTTGTTTTGGTATCCGTAGTCCCGCCCGCCCCTCGTTTCATGACTCCGCCAATGATTGTTTTCACCTGTCCCTAGTTATCCCTGTGTATTAAAGCCCTGAGTTTGCCCCTTGTGTTCGCTGATCTTTGTCTCTGTTGTTGGTGTTTGATTGTGCTGTTTGTTTGAACCTGTGTATTGTTTGTCATCATGTCTGTATATCGTTCTATCTGTGTTGGCTCTATGACCCTGGACTGTTTTGACCATGACCCTGGATTTGCTCATGATAAAAGTCGCTCATCTCAGCACGTGTGTCTGCCTCTGCGTTCCATGTTACAACGGTAAGTGAAACTGAATAAATGAGTGTGGAAACAAGGAGGTCTACTTAATGAAATGGCCGGTTGGTGTAGATAACAGCATTTTGTGCTGTACACTGGAGTACAAATCTAGCACACAATGAAAAAATTAAGAAATCTTTGGACACCACATATGTGGCTGACTGATAGCCTTTTGGCTAAACCATCACTTTAATACTTAGATTATATACCTCAAACCATTAATTAATGGACAATGGAGGCCAGTGTAGGTTATTTAAAGGAATTCAGCTCACTATTTTTTTCTGTCTAATCTTAAATCAACCACATCTGTACTGCATTTTCAATCACCACAGACAATAATTTCAATGCATTTCCTTACACTTAGTTGATAATTAGTAATATTGCACATTGACTTCTGTGCTCCTTTCTAATTACAAGACATGTGTTAAAATTGTGTGGTAATTATTAATTATAATGACTTATACTGACAACTCATTTGAACTATCGAGACACTTAAGTTGTTTAAAAAATGTGGAGAAACTCCCAGAAGAGACAGTCAGTTCTCCTTCCCAAAACAGCAATTACCACCTTTTTGAAGCACTGTCATCAGGTTACTCGTCAATCGCTGCAGATGATCTGATTACATCACCCTATCATACAGGCCTAACTGGGAGTAATCCTTTAATATTTAGCATTTTTACCAATACATATTTTCACAGACATGTGCTTGGTGCCAATGCATTGCGCACGTATACACAACACAACCCTTGCGCACAAACACTCACTGCACATACATGTATGCACAGTGTATAAAATATGCATCTTGCCTCCTCTTCCATATCCACACTCACACTACAGCACATCCACACTGTAGCAAACACACCTCCACAAACAATTCAGCCCACTGTAACATTACATAAATGTTTTAAAAGCATGTAGGAGGATTAATCACGCAGCACAGAAACACACGCACACAGAGCTCTGCAGTGGAAGGCAGGATCCAGGGTGGGTTTAGTAAGGCTAAACAGACAGGCTTCAGCGCAGGAGTGGCAGGGCTGCTTAAGGAGCACGCAGGTTAGAGCTGCACTACAGCACACAATCTGAAACACAGAACTATCTGGCAGACAAGCAACGGCTCATTCACTAGAGCCACATTACACACCATCAGTGTCTACAATCCCGGGCTGCATGATCTATCTGCGGCTGATATGTAGAAAAGTTTCTCTATCAGTCTGATAATGAAATCAGTCAATAGTTACAGTATTCTAGCACCCTGTTTTAGTTCACACAAATTGACTGTAGTTAGTGGTGCTTTGCCTTCTCTTTCAGGAGCTTGAGAGTTTTGCAACAGATTAGGCATTCACCCCCACCACAAGACTTAGTTTGAACTGCAGTGATGCCATAGCTATCCACAACTGGGAGCGTAAGAGGAGTAATCGCCTGGTGGAGTTATCTGATAGAGTTTCCACTAATGGGAAATTGAGTAAAAAACCGACATTCTAAATTATTTACCTAGACTGTCACTGTTATTACTACCTACATTTGAAACAATGACTCTTTCAACAACAGTCATTGTAGTGCAAGTCTTGTTAAGTCTTGTTGGTGTCTTTTGTTTGGCAGGTTGAGCAGAAGTCGATTCTAAAGCAGGCATGTCAAACTGGGGACCTTCTGGGCCAAAGTGCTGTGGAGATTAGCATTTCGACTCATCTAATGCTTTCAATTCAGTTCATGAAGGTCTTGCTAATTAGCCGATGAGCTGCATCAGGTGAAGTCTGTTGTAGCCCGTGAGGACTGGATCCTGACATGTGCTCTAAAGCCAGGTGTATACTGTGCAGTCTTGTTCTTTGGTGACTCATAATGTATGTTTGAATAGACCATTGTGTACAGCCAGCGCTTTCAATTTACAGTGGGTTGCAAAAGTATTCAGCCCCCTTGAACTTTTCAACCTTTTGCCACATTTCAGGCTTCAAACATAAAGATATGAAATTGTAATTTTTTGTGAAGAATCAACAACAAGTGGGACACAATTGTGAAGTGGAACGAAATTTATTGGATATTTTAAACTTTTTTTAGAAATAAAAAACTGAAAAGTGGGGCGTGCAATATTATTCGGCCCCTTTACTTTCAGTGCAGCAAACTCACTCCAGAAGTTCAGTGAGGATCTCTGAATGATCCAATGTTGACCTAAATGACTGATGATGATAAATAGAATCCACCTGTGTGTAATCAAGTCTCCGTATAAATGCACCTGCTCTGTGATAGTCTCAGAGTTCTGTTTAAAGCGCAGAGAGCATCATGAAGACCAAGGAACACACCAGGCAGGTCCGAGATACTGTTGTGGAGAGGTTTAAAGCCGGATTTGGATAGAAAAAGATTTCCCAAGCTTTAAACATCTCAAGGAGCACTGTGCAAGCGATCATATTGAAATGGAAGGAGCATCAGACCACTGCAAATCTACCAAGACCCGGCCGTCCCTCTAAACTTTCAGCTCAAACAAGGAGAAGACTGATCATAGATGCAGCCAAGAGGCCCATGATCACTCTGGATGAACTGCAGAGATCTACAGCTGAGGTGGGAGACTTTGTCCATAGGACAACGATCAGTGGTACACTGCACAAATCTGGGCTTTATGGAAGAGTGGCAAGAAAAAGCCATTTCTCAAAGATATCCATAAAAAGTCTCATTTAATGTTTGCCACAAGCCACCTGGGAGACACACCAAACATGTGGAAGAAGGTGCTCTGGTCAGATGAAACCAAAATCGAACTTATGTTTGGCGTAAAAGCAATACAGCTCATCACCCTGAACACACCATCCCCACTGTCAAACATGGTGGTGGCAGCATCATGGTTTGGGCCTGCTTTTCTTCAGCAGGGACAGGGAAGATGGTTAATATTGATGGGAAGATGGATGGAGCCAAATACAGGACCATTCTGGAAGAAAACCTGTTGGAGTCTGCAAAAGACCTGAGACTGGGACGGAGATTTATCTTCCAACAAGACAATGATCCAAAACATAAAGCAACATCTACAATGGAATGGTTCACAAATAAACGTATCCAGGTGTTAGAATGGCCAAGTCAAAGTCCAGACCTGAATCCAATCGAGAATCTGTGGAAAGAGCTGAAAACTGCTGTTCACAAACGCTCTCCATCCAACTTCACTGAGCTCGAGCTGTTTTGCAAGGAAGAATGGGCAAAAATTTCAGTCTCTCGATGTGCAAGACTGACAGAGACGTACCCCAAGCCACTTGCAGCTGTAATCACAGCAAAAGGTGGCGCTACAAAGTATTAAAGCAAGGGGGCTGAATAATATTGCACGCCCCACTTTTCAGTTTTTTATTTCTAAAAAAAGTTTAAAATATCCAACAAATTTCGTTCCACTTCACGATTGTGTCCCACTTGTTGTTGACTCTTCACAAAAAATGTCAATTTCATATCTTTATGTTTGAAGCCTAAAATGTGGCAAAAGGTTGAAAAGTTCAAGGGGGCTGAATACTTTTGCAACCCACTGTATATGCTCAAACTGCATGAAACTGCACTGTCCAATTGACATACCACATGAAACACAGCCACAGACAGCTCTGTCTATGAACAATTTTCAATAAAGCTGTTTCATTCAGAATTACGAACTGTGCACACTAGTGCCAAGCGAACATGCTGAGAAGTTAGTGTGAACTAGAAGTCTGTGTGGGAGCAGGCTGCCGAAAACCATAATAATTTGTCCTGCTCCTGCAGTTCTGTCAAGGCAAACTGATTTGCAATATTTGACATAGTCTATTCACAGCTGTAATCATCTCTGTAAGCTACAAGAATTTGCTTGTTGTTCATGTTTGCTTCACAACTCTTTAGAATGACTTCATTTATTTTAATTGTTTTACTGTTATCATATATGCAGACGCATGCATATATATTATATTAGTGTAGTGATCGTTCTACTTTATTTTGGCTATTCATTAATTTACAGGATTCCAGTGTGAATCCACAGGGAGTTCAGACCTCTAGTGTGAATTTGTTTTTAAAAAATTCTACTATTTCCATGAGATTGTAATTATTGGTTATAAATATCAGCCGAGAAAGTCTGTCCGTGCATCCCTTCTAAAAACACAGCTAGTGCGTGTGGTTAAGCAGAAGTGACTCAAATTGGTAAGAACGAGACGACAGAGTGGTGTTAGTCTCAAGAGTAATCACTGCTAGTTTCTTGATTTCAGTAGAGTGAGAGCAGAAAGGGTGAGCAGAGCTTTCGGGCGCAGAGAGAAGCCTGTCTAGTTACCCTTACCTGCACTGAGTAACGGCCATGTAGGATCATCCCAAAACTGCTCATAACATGCATTACCGTCTTCAAGCTCGCTGATCATTGCGTTACCATTGGCAATACCCTTATCATCCTTCCCGGCAAAGTAGTTCTGCATGCTGGTGTTAAACCTGAGGCAAATATAAAACTCCAAGTAAAGTCTGATACATATAATTCTGAATCTATCAAGATTGCTTTGTTGTGCCTAGTACATTCATTTTTCACATCAATATTGTATTCCATACACCTTTCAGACTTTATTAATGCTTTCAGGACACTTTTTTCTTATATTCTATTCTGTGTTCGGATAAATGCGCATATACTACATAAAAATGTTATAGATGCTTTAGTAAGGGGCAGTGATCATAAGGCTACACAACACCTACACAAACTTTCATGATAACTGACATAAACCTACATAAAAATGTATAAAAGCTTATTCCAAAAGGTGTCACTTGTCATTAAGGGTGTTTTGTCAACTTTGATGTGAAGTGGATGAGAATTTTTTTCTGACACTAGGTTGTGTTGTGACACTGTCTAGGCAAAATAACATAGCATGTTAAATCATAAACATTGTAAAATGAAACTCACTTTATCTAAAGGCCATACAAAATGCCTTTTGTTCAACCAGGGACTTGGCAATCAGCGTTTTATCATTGTGACATACACTGAGCTACACAGTCTGTCATTTCACTACAGAAACACAATCAAATGTCACAAAACACTGACATACACTGATGAGCCAAAATATTATGACCACTCACAGATGAAAGGAGTAATGCTGATTATCCAGTCACAGTGGTGTATGTCAAGGTCTGGCATGTACAAGACAGCAAGAGAATGTTTGATTCTCATAGTTGAGAAGTTGGATGTGAGATAAATGGGCAAGCATAAAGACCTGAGAGACTTTTAAGGGCCAAATCATTTTAACTGGGACAGAGCACCGCTGGAACAGCAAGGCTTGTGGGCTGCTTCTGGTTGGCACTGGTGAGTACCTACAGAGGGGAGGGACAAACGAACCAGTGACAGGGTGCTGGGCACCCACGGCTCATCGATGCACAAGGGCAATGAAGGCTATCCTGTTTGTCCCAAAAGAAGGACTACAGAATGTTTTTCGAGAATGGTTTGAGTTTCTAGGTGTTGCCCTGGCCTTTAAATTCCCTGGATCTCATTGTGATCGAACATCTGTGAAATGTGCTGGAAGTTTGATCAGCTGAGGATCTCCTGCTTATGCTTTGGTGCCAGATACCACAGTGCACACTCAGAGGCGTTGCAGAGTCCATGCCTTGGTGGGTGGATTATGTGTTGATGGTATGCAAAAGACCAACAGCATATTAGTCATAATGTTTTGGCTTATCGGTGAAGATGTTAAGGCGACTTGACAACAAAGTTGGCAAATGCATAATTTATTGGAAATAATGCCTGTTGGAATGAGTGTTTATAAATGCTTAAGTGGGTCTGTCAGTTGTCATGCAGGGAAGTAAAGTGTTACCGAAATATTTAGTCAGTTCATCCTCATCATGTAAAAAGCACCCTGACTGGTTTTATTCAGATTAAATACATTTTTTGAATACAAATAAAACCAGGCAAAATAATAGTTGAACTAGTTTGAACGAAAACTTTTTCATAAATACAAATTGCAACTTGCCTTTTTTGCATCATGCATTTTGTGTTTAAGTAGTTTCTGCATAAACTTACTTCATAATAATGATGTAACCAATGTACATGACCATCAGCACCAGACTCTCCCACCTGTAAAGACAGAGGAGTGAAGAACAGGTTACAAATCTACCACCAAACTAAACTAGAAAAAAAAAAAAACATTTATGGTGTGAAGTGCACTTACCACACAATCCTCCCATCATAGATGAACTGAAAGAAGTGGAGAGACAAAAAATGGAAAGTGAATGAATCCGACCAATTACATTTTGACATGTTAACCATTGATTTTTTGTTGCTAACTTACTCATAATAATAAATTGTCGATTTTAACAAGAAAGCAGTTTAACCTGAATTACGCTCATTCATAAAAGCTATTGATGCTACAATGTCACCACTGAAGGTCTATAGATGGAATCAAGAATTTCTAAGAAGAGGACTCTACAGCCTGTAGTGTTTAAAATTTGCTAAACACAGAAGAGAAATGCAACACATTCTATTTATTTTAATGACATACTCACAGCAATAAGAGCTACCACAGACAGCGTGTAGTAGAAGGAGTCTCGAAACACAGAAAACTTGGTAAGATGAACAACCTTTGGGAAAGGCAGAAGAGCTTTCTAAAGGCATTCCAGTAAACACCGAGTACTTACTTATTACACTGCACTGAAGTGATCATTACACATTTACACAAAGAGTAAAAGCACAGCGCTTACTTTTCATTGAGTTAAAATGACCAGATACCATCTGCATCTAGTAGTTTTCAGATACTGAGCATCAAATATTTTAGTTGGAAAAAAAAAAACAGCAAATCTATTACAGTTATACACAAATGTAATGTAAAAACGTTATCACATGCTCTACAGGAAACAAACCCAAATAGAGCATTTTCCTGCAAATTTTAGAGCAAAATGTCTATTTAGCTGAGTTTAATATACTGGAAAAAAATGTAATATAAAATACAAAATGTGCCATAATTTTAGCAGATAAGCAGTGATTGTGCATTATATTGTGCTGAAGTGTGACTTATGTGAAGGATGTGAACTTATTTTTAAGTATAAAACTGACAAAACTTAATTTGTCCAGGGGCTCCCAAACTTTTGCATACAACTGTATGTACAATGGCAGCACAGTTAATTTTCATATCAAACATAGTCTTACAGTTTGTACAGCATAATGTGCTCTGTCATCCCTATATTGAGCTAACTAAGGTAAAATTTTGTTGCCTGCAGTTTCAGATGCAAAACACAATACTGTGTATCAGGTGGGGTCAGATTTGGGCAGAAAGTTCTGGGGCTGTATTCAGGAACGGACAAAAATGTCAGGTCCAATTAAAGCTCTAGTGACAGTATACTGTACAGTGTGTAATATCCATCACCTCCAATTCAATCTTAATTCGCTCCTTGTTTTGAATAGCAGGGAGCAATTTGACCACGTTCCTTCCCTCTAAACATTTATGATGCTTGGAAGCATGGTTAAAGGATAAATTTTTTTTGTCTCATTCACCACACTGATTGGACCACAGGTAGAAGCTTACAATGCCAATGTAGTACATGGTTTTCAGGAAGGAAAAAGTAAGAAGCTTACTGTCATTTTTACCTCTATAACTCTATGTACAAGAATTTGACAAAAAAAAGCCCACGAAAGGCTGCAATGCCAATATCAGAGGAACGCATACTCATGCACAGGTGTGTACCTGTCCAGCGAAGATTCCACACACGCCGATGATGCAGAGAATATTGAAGACAGCGGAGCCCACGATAGTGCCCACCCCGACATCTCCATGCGTGATAAACACACCTGCAGAACACACAGCAATTAGCATCCACAGCAGCGCACACATAAGCTCACATGAGGATGTGTGTGTGTTTCTATGTGTGATTGTGTTTCACCAATGACAGAGGCAAAGAGTTCTGGGGCGGAGCTTCCAGCCGCCATGAATGTAGCTCCAGCAACATCTTCACTCAGATGCAGTTTCTGGTGGATGAAAGAAACAGACAAATTCTCACCAGCAGCTAACAGAAGCAGAGAAGATATCAGAGCACAGCAAGCAGATCTGTAGGTAAGGGGGCAGGTGAGGACTGTTTGATGGGGAGGCTTTTAATACATACAGGTGCACTATTTAAAGATATGATGTAATTATTAGGATCACACCAATACTGTATCATATCATTATCGGCTTTCTTTATGGTATTGGGATCAGATGGGGACATTGCATTGTTTTAGAAGGAAGGAATGTTAGAGAAACATGTGGAAGGAACTGCCACTCTTCTGGGGTAATGAAACTCTTCAGCCTTGGTTTTTAGCATATCCGCGGCTCAACTGCTTCTCCTGTCAGTATATGGGATGCACGTCTGATACAAATGACCTGAGATATTTGGATGTGGAACAACATTCAGCACCATTTTTGCTGATCCATAGAAGCTGCTGCACATTAACAATGTTTAGTGAGCATAGTAATATTTAGTGAGCATTTTGTGTGTTTTCATCAGCATTGACCAACTGTACATTTCATGAAAATGAGATTTAGCTGGAGCTCTCACATGGTGTAGCTGTCTTTTCACTCTATTGTCAGGACAGCTCAAGCTCAAATCCCCTACAGAGCATAAGTGACAGCATAAATGGCCCTGTTTAATTTGATGTAGTGACATGTATGTTGTGTCAGTACATTCAAATAAAAGAATATTGTATTCATAGCTTTTGATGACATCTATAAGGCCTCAGATTTTGGACAGCTGATTACTTTATGACATATAAATATATATGTTTTAATTTAATCTGTCTATGATCTAATGATGGCTATTATTGTTGCTAAACAGATTGGCCATTTTAGGACAGAATCTTATGGTGCTCTGGTCAGTTTGGGTGTAAATCTGGATGATGTGGAGTCAATTTCAGACAGAATTTTGTTCAGAAAACAAGGCATCAGAGTTGCCCATCCTTATTAGGCTTTGAAAGCTTTCTCTCACCTCACAGATTTTCTCCAGAGAAGTCACAAAGTAGTCATCACACACAATTGCTAAAGCCAGAAACATGTAGACAGCCTAAGGCAAAAAGAAACGAAAATAAATATTATATGATATTAGTTCATTTAGATAAATGATAATTCTATTTATACAACCCCTTTAAAACATTGAAAAACAGCTCAAAGAGGTTTACAAAGAAAAAGAAAACAAAAACAGACATAACAAAACTCCATGCATCTCCAAGTCTTGTAATTACAAGACTCAATAAACAATAACAACCACAAGAACTGGTAACACCAGTTTTTCTGCTGCTCCTATTTTGATTTTGCAAAATTTTCTGTTATTAATATATTTTGCTTAAGGGCCACCCAGAGTCAGTGAAGGCTTGTTTGTGTTGTTTACTCAGCTTGCAGTTGATGACAGCGTTAGCCGAAGGGCCTGTACACTCATGATGTTTTCAGTAAAATAAGATGACCAGTCACACGGCACGACAAGGAGCTGACAAACTATTTATAATCATCGTAAAATTGTCAGAGATGCACCACTTATTCTGGATGAAGGGGTCAAACGTGGAGTCAGGCTAGACTTTGACAGCACAGACACATTGAGTTCTCCTACCGCGAATATGTGTAGCAGGACAGCTCCTCGTGTGCGCTCTCGGTTGGTGAAAATATCCGCTGGGAACTCATGGATGGCTGAAATGAGAGTAAAAAAATGCAGTGCAGTCTGTAAGTAATTGGACAGTGATATAATATTTGTCATACTGGCTCTGCACTCCATGACATTTGATTTAAATAGAATGATTAAGATTAAGTGACCCTTATTAGTCCCACAGTGGGGAAATTTCACCTCCGCATTTAACCCATCCGTGAAATAAAACACCACATACACTCTAGTGAGCACACACACACTAGGGGGCAGGGAGCACACTTGCCCGGAGCGGTGGGCAGCCCAATCCGCAGTGCCCAGGGAGCAGTTGGGGGTTAGGTGTCTTGCTCAAGGACACCTCAGTCATGTGCTGTTGGCTCTGGGGATCGAACCAGCGACCTTCCGGTCACAGGGCTAAGCTCCAGCCCATGACTGCCCTAGATGGAGGTGTAGAATGCTTAGGTAGATTTTATGACAACATTTGGCACCAATAACTGCATACATCTTTTAGAATGCCTTCAAATGTGCCTCAGTCTTGATTAGTACTGATACTATCTGTTCTATAATTTTCAATTGATGGCACTTTTTTTTTGCATTCGTATTTCAAAGGAACCACACCAGCTTCTTTGGTGCGTGCCAGGGATCATATGTCAGTGTTCTCACATGTTCTAATATACTAACAGAGCAATTGCACCTGGGTCTGTTTTAATGAAATGGAACCTGACAAGTCTGAACACAACCTTAGTGATACACCCACAAGGCAGCCAGCAAAAATGACTCATTAACCTTAACAGTGCATGACTACTGCAGATTATGAAAACATAAACAAAATCTAAAATGAAATTAAAAACTCCCACCTTAAAACGGGGTCTTCATTAGGAGTGCTGTACCCCCCACTTCCCAAATCTGTTCAGGGGTATTTATGTCTCTAATAGAAGAACTAGATAGGATCCTATAGCCCACCCATATAAATGGTCAGGTTTAGTTGCAAATCTTTTGAAAACAATGACTGTCTGAAGGCTGCAAGTCATAGACATCATCAGATGCTGCGTATGTTTTTCTGCTATGTTCTGCCTGGCCTGTAATGTAGCCATTTTCTGCTTCTGTGTATTTCAGGTGTGTCTTTAGTAAAATATTGATGCTCACTAACTGCGATTCAGGTCCTCTGACATTTTGCTTTTTGGCCCTAAAACAGACCACTGCAGCTTTGGCAGTGTGTTTTGAATCACCTTGCTGCTGCAGAGTGATGCTCCATCACCTCAAACAGCATTTGGTTGGACCAAGTTCAGCCTATCAATTCATCCTATATACAAGTAAGCCAAAAGACCAAGATTCAAAAGATGAGATACTCTGGATCGTAAGCAGTGCCTTTTTTCTCCAATTTGACTCTGAAATTACATCACTCTGCTACTTTGATTACATTTCAATCGTTTGAACCACAATACAATACTCTTATGGCATTTAAAGATTTGTGATATGCTATATACTGCAATATACATATACCAATTAGGCAGAACATTATGACCATTATCCTTGTTTCTACAATCATTGTCCATTTTATCAGATCCACTTACTATATAGGTGCACTTTGTAATTCTACTATTATTGACTGTAGTCCATATGTTTCTCTGCATACTTTGTTAGCCCCTTTTACCCTGTTCTTCAGTGGTTAGGACCCCCATAGACCGTCACAGAGCAGGTACTATTTGGCTGGTGGATCATTCTCAGCACTGCAGTAACACTGACGTGTGGGTGGTGTGTTAGTGTTTGTTGCGCTTGTCTGAGTGGATCAGACACAGCTGAGCCGCTGGAGTTTTTAAACACTATGTTCTCTCACTGTCCACTCTATATTGACATGTTGAGATATACTGTGATTTGAGCAACAAAAAATCTTCTATTCATCTCATTTCAATCTTTTTAGTGAAATAAAAAATTTAAAGCATCAGTCAGGTGAATGAAATTCTTGGGGTCTTATTGGCAGATTACACCAGTTCTGAATCCTGTCTGAACAGCTGGATCATTCCATTTTCCCACATTAATGATGAGTATACAATCTGTTCCTAACAAGAACTACACTGATTGAAACCTTGATCTCAAAACCGTTAATATGAAACCCAAAACACTGTCTATTTTAGACTCCATATACAACTCTAAACCTAACAGAACTAAGACCAAAAAAAAAACTCAAAAGCCAACTGCCTCCCTTACAGCACAAGAAATATGTATAAAAAGGCCTCTCGTTCCTACATAGTTCACCAAATACAGACATACAAACTCTTAAATTGGAGTCGGCAGCCTGCACTTTACCCTGACTGTCATTATTTCATTTTAAACCCAATGCACTACAGTACAAAGACAAAACAACAAAAAGAAACGTCATGTCACTCTGCTCAGTTGCATATGAGCTGCACTGTACAGGCTAGAAATAGTTCAACTCAAATCTGTTTGAATCTGTGTAAAGATGAACAGCCTCCCCTAAGAGAGCAGTAAGGAGAAGAAAGACTCATTGTGCAGTGGGAGTGGATCCTTGGGGAACAATGCTGTAGGCTATAGTGCAGGGCCTAAAGAAAGAGTTGATGCAAGAGGGAGAAAAAGAATGCAAATCAGAACCCAGACACTGACTTAAAGGCCAAGAAATGTTAACTGTGCATAAAGTAACCCCTTAAATTACCCACGCTTCAACTGCTCACTCTCGTAACTGCACATACTACACCATAGCACTCACTGAATACTTAATATGTTACTAAATCACTTAATAGTCTTAACTGAATAATACGCCTACAGTTTAAAGGGGCTGTCAAGTAGACTGCAGATGCCTATTTTAAGTCTCAGTCATGTAAACTAATGAAAAAACATTATTCAAATGGAGTTAAAGGCTAAAAAATGCTCTTCCTGATCTGGACTGTAATGGTGTTTCCCAGTGTATGGTGGCTAATAGTGGCCTAGCCATGACACTGTAAATAAGCCCACAACAGTAGGCAGTGAACACCTGGATATGTCACAAACAAAAGAAAGAATATGCTAATTTTACCTGTACATGGTAATTTTGACGACAGAAATGCAGAGACCAGAGACCAGATGAATTTGTTCAGCCAAGGCAGTCACTGAACACTGAGTAACAAAGCAGAAGCTGGCTACCTAACATGTGGATGAGTGGCTGCAGCTATTGTACGATACTTAAAGAGGACCAGCCATATAATCAAACAGTAGGTCTTTTGATCAGTTTTTCAATCTACTCAGCAAATATTCAAAAAAACATACATACATTTTTTGCAGTACAGCTTTATAAATATTGAGAGACGCTATTTGATTCGAGACACTGCTTCACACATCTCTGCGGTTTTGGTTTAGTTTCACTTTAACTAAAACATTCAAAAGATTACTGGATTCTTATCTCCTGCGAGTCACTACTTTAGCTTTGCTCTTTCTCTCCGTGAGCAGGCTGGCCCTCCCTCTTCCCCATCAGTCAGTGCTAGCCAATGCGGGCTGTTAGCTGATCTGACAAAAATGGCAGTTAGCATTCTCCTCTAAGCGTGTTCAGCTGTCCAATGACGTTACGTTAGATGCAGTTTGAAAACATGCAGTGGCTGGCTTCACGTGTCTCAGAGGAAGCTGACAGTAGCTTTCACTCTCCCAGCTTGGTTCCACTGTGTGATAAGGGGAGATAGAGAATAGAGGGGATGAATAAATTAAGAGAAAAAAAACATTAAGCCAAAGGATTTTAAGACTGCAGGTGGGAATGCAAAGAAGATGCAGTTTCTCCTCAATAATTCAGTGGACAGTAAGACACAAACAGATGCAGGTACATTTCTGGAGCTGAAATAGGTTAGGCCTGTGGTAACTCATGCAGTCATGTTAACTAGTGCATGTTAAATGATTTGTAGTTGGCTACAGCTAACTGGTACAGCAGTGGATGCTGATGCGGACTCATCGTCTTCTAACCAGAGGTCATTTCTTCTAAGTGGATAATGTGGCAATATATTAGTTTGACTAATATATTGTTACAATACTGCCTGCTCTGTGAACTCCAATTGAGAAAGATTTGATTTTATGATCAAATTTTTGTAAGACCATGTATGTCATTCCGTCATGTTGATTCTTGGAAAATCTTGATAGAGAGCCTGTGACAGGATTGATCTGTTTTTTTTCTCCAAAATGGTCAGACAGTAATGACTGTGGTTTTTCAAAGCTTTTCAACAAGGCAGCACTTTCCACTTTAAACAGCTTAAAATTGTTAATGGTATAGCCTATTAAAGCACTCAAATTCCAGCTGGCCAGCTTGGCCACTGGTAGTCGCTTAAACTTAACAAAAGAGACTTTGGTTTCTATGATGCACAAGAAGTCAAGTGAATGGATGAAAAATCTCCAATTATGACTGGTAAGTCACTTCACATCAAAGACTTTCAAAATAGCTCCAACCAACTCAAAACAAAAGTGAAATCATCTCTCATTTGACAATGATTAGTGAATTCATGCAGGACACTTATAGCTAACAGCAAAAAAAAAAGTTTAAGGGAATAAGCTGTCAACCCATTTAAGGGGCTAAGCACACAAACCCACACAACGGTCCACAAAACACACCTGCAACAAGCCTGAGATTTTTGAGCTAATAAGCCACACTAGATGGTGCAGACCTAATATGCTCTCAGGGGGGATGTTTTTCAGGATTGCCCCCAAAATGGGTTTGTCCCCTGGCATAGTAATGTCTCTGTGGGCCCCACAGAGCTGAGCTGGACTGAGCCAGACTTGGACGCCTGCTTGGTCCATCTGTCGCCCACAGCTCTGGCCCACTGAGCCTCGGACCCCCAGAGAGACGAGGGCCCATGTGTCACTGTTCCCATCCACATCATCCCATTCTGCCAAAGGCAGCCCCGCTGCTGTTGGCCAGGCAGCCTGAGGGGTTCCCTGTTAGAGCCTGACGCATGGAGCACATAACTACTGTGTGCCCACATCCCGCTAGAGTGGGTGTAATCCATATTACCATCTGCTGCTTAGCATCAAACAGACAACTGGAACTTGTTCAATATGGCCTGTATGTGCTGCGTCTACGCAGAGACAATTTCTTCATCTGCTTCAACATATTATTAACATGCACTAGTTTCAAAGTTTATATTGATGAAACTCATTTAAAGCCAGTGTGTGTCCTTATATTGATAACTCCTGCCATGAAGGAATGATGTATCCTAAAATAGAACTAGCAGCATGAGGGTTTTTTCATCTTCATCATTCTTTTCTTCCTCCTCCTCCTCAGTCCCAGTAGCAACAGGGGGTGGCAGAGGCTCCATCAATCAAGCAGTGAAGAGTCATTGGTGCCCTGATCACATTTCCCTACTTACAGACAGCCCCACCCCCCCGCACACACAGGACATGAGAGTAAGAAGAGAGGAGAAGAGGACAGCCCCAAGGTCATCTCCTGGGAAAGAAGATGTCATGGGAATATTGTCTCTCTCTCACATACACACACACACACACCACACATTTTGTACACAAACCTACACAATCCTATACTCACATATAACCGCTATCCATTGGCTTCAGTGACAACAGCAAGAGAATAGAAACACTGTCTCTTGATAATAATGAAATAACCATTCTGAGTCCTTACTGTGCTATCCAAGGCATTTGACACACTCAATTAACAAAGTTATTATTATTAATATTATGGCAAAATGTGGAGTTAAGCATAGTTTAAAAGCTAGTTATTATATAGAAAACAATGTATATTATGGCTTAAGCACCTGGTTCAGGCTCAAGAACAAAGCTGTGGGATTCCTCAAGGGTCAATTCTAGGTCCCCTATTGTTATATATATATGTGTTAGTGGCAGCAACGAATTTATTTTTTATGTTGAAAAGACAGCCATAAACAAATCTCATCTATAAACTCTAAATTATCCAATATTTATCATGGCTAACAAATTATCAATCGACATTAAAAATGTCAGCTTTTAAAGGTGCTTTTATAAAAGGTATAAATGCACTTCCACTAGTCTGAATGTCCAGTGACACATTAACTCAAGTCCACTGTACTAAATTTATTGTAACAGATGACAATCTGCATGGAAAAAAGCACAATATCCCAATTTGAACAAAATGGCAGAAAATTATTGGTGTTACCAAGACAGTCAAATTCTTCCTGCCACAAAAAATGATGCTTCATCAATTTGCATTATTGCATTATCTAGGCTGGTATACATTCCTCATAAACACTGTGTTGCAACTGTCACTCATTATGTAATTCAAAATCTTCAGAAACTCAAGTTGTACCAAAATAACCACTTGTGAATATTTTCTTTTGCACATCTTCCTGACTGCTTCAGATACAGTATTTAACCTTTCAGGTTCATCATTACTCTTTGCAGCTTTCTTTAGGACATCATTTGGACAATTTACAATCTCTCATCAAGCACTTGCAATCTGAGGTCTACTACATCTTTTAAAACAAATCTAACAGTTTTGTCACCTTCAAAAACATAGTGTCCTTTCGCAATAACACACTCATTTTTATAGTATTTGGCACTGTGGTATGTATATAATTCATCATTTTGTGCTTTAGAGAAAGTACCTTGTACAACCCCTTTGTGAACTATTTACATTCACTACAAATTATTTTTGTCCTCACAGTTTCGGCTGATAGTTTAGTTTTCTCTTTTGTCCATGTTGTGCGAAAAAATCACAATTATTTAATTATATAATAAATGATGTAGTCAGGGTGTGTGATTGTGTATGTCTGTCTGCCCTGTGATGGACTGGCGACCTGTCCAGGGTGTATCCTGCCTTCCGCCCGATGACCGCTGGGATAGGCTCCAGCACCCCCCCCCCCCCGGCAACCCCGAGGGAGAAGTGGCTTCGAAAATATGTGTGTGTGTGTGTGTGTGTGTGTGTGATGTAGTTAGTTACATAATAAACTGCATTTGCATTACATTCTGTATTGATGTTTGATTTTGCACCTTTTTCCTGATTTTGACTTCTTTAAAAAAAAAAACATGAAAAAGCAGAAAAGATAATTATGTATTGCTAACTGAATGCCTTGAATCTGCAGTTTCAGCAGGATCTCTCTGTTGTTTTTATGAAAACTATTTACTTCAAAATAATTATGACATCATTTTGTTATCGCCAGTGATAACTGAAGATTCTGTTTTATGAAACAACAACAACAACAACAAACTTCAGGATCTCAATATTGTTTATGAGCAGAACACTGATGTGACCTCCAAGAACATGCTAAACACATTAGAATATCATCTCTGCATGTCCTAGGCAACCACAGCAAATCAGCCCTTAGTAGCATTCAGCATACTAAATTATGCCTGAGCAGGTGGTTCACATAAAGCATCTGTGAGGTGAACCTTCATATGGCATCAGTGGAGCCCATCCTGTTTGTTAAACTGTGGGAGTTGCGTCTCTCCATGTTGACGTACTTCCCCAATCTGAGGCAGGTGATCCATTAAAAGTGCATGCTAGATCAATAATTAATACCAGCGCCATTACAGACTCCCACTGTCTGCCTGGCTCTTTTTCTTCTGTAAGACCCCAGAAACAGGGCTTTCACACACAGGCCTAGTTAGAGTCTTCCAAAAGAAATGGAACTAAACAAATATGGTGCATGGTGAATAATCTTCCCATGGGAAAGGAAAAATAGTAACGTCACTTAGGTCAAAATGAACGCATTGTTGTAGGCTTACTTAACAATGTGCCCTTTGCAACGCGCTCACATTAAGGCACTTAATGTTTGCATAATAAACATATTTACGTGTTAAAACATGAAACTTAATATCTGAAAAATTATTTCTGAATTTTAACACTAGCATCTCGAATGGTTAACTGCATACTGGAGTATATGCCTGTGCATGTACGATTTGTCATTTTTTCCTGATCAAACAGGCCAAACATAATTGCAAAAAGTTGATGTTTCTATTATTTAAACCAAGGTCATGTCACAGTATTCTAGTAGGACTGTTCTCATTTATGTGGCCTGGAGGGACAGAGACAACATTAATACAGTTGTATCAATAATTATCTTTAAATCGCTCTAGCTGGTACTACTCTTTTTAGCCATGCAATGTAATTTCCCTTTTGTTGATAACACTCTTACAGTGTCTAAAACAGTGTCTGAGATTACCTAACAACTGATGATTGTCTGCGGTTTGTATGATACTATTGGGCAGGGTGTACACTTCCATTGCTTGACAGCTACATTAGCCTCATAGCCCCAGTGCATGTCTTGGCTGTGGTGCAGGTCTATATTTGTGGTAAGGAGAGATCGTGTCTGAATTTTAAAAGACTGAATTTTTTTGGTTTAAAAATGATGTTTCACCACAATTTCTCTGACGTGTTTAAATGATGCACTTAGCTAGTCTGCAGCCCTTTCCCAATTCCTCCTTTCCCCTTACTTTGTATCATCCTTAATCCTAAGTTTAAAGAAGCAAAAATACATCTAGCCTAATCCATCCAATGAGTACATTCAGTTTTTTCACCACTTACAGCTGCATGCAAAAGTTTGGGTGCCCATGGTCATATGACATGTTTGTTGATTTTCTAAGTGACAATAAGTACAAATCCCCTACAAAGAACAGGTCTGCACATTTTAATGCACAATTTAACATACAAAAAAAATAAAATGTATGTGAGTGCAAACATTAGAGCACATTGTATGTTTTATTTTTTCCCAACTCAAGCAAATAAAAATTGTACAGACAAATGTAATATGTAAGTTTCTTCTCTGTACAGGATGTGCTAACTTATTTTAATTTAGAAAACCCCCAAAACATGTAACTTTATCACGGGTATTTAAAAACATTTGCATACAACTGCACTTTCTTTTAAATTAGTCTTAGTTTCCAGCCGAAATGAAAACACTCTGGCCTCTAGTGCATGAGCACAGCATCCACCCAAAAATAAACCTTCGATTTTGTCTGCAGACTCTCAGAGTTTCTTGCTTATTCAGGTTACAATCAGCATTATGGCCTCTAAACCACACTCTAAATCAGATGCCCACATCTCCATACCAACAAATTGATCAGCTCTTTTCTTCTACCCTTCCTCCCCTCTCTCTAGAGGTTTGCCCTATTTCGAGACAGAATGGAGTTCCAGAGGAAGCAGCTTCTCCATTTTAAGATTATACAAACAATGTGCTCTTTCAGAATACCAACAGGTGTGTAGGTGAGCTTCAAAAAGCTGCCAAATCTTTATGGCTGCCACTATTGATTGTATTAATAATTGAGTAATTGACTGTTTTTAAGATGTTTTGGATATTCTTTTTAAAGGCCATACAATAAAAATGGTTTTAAATAAACAATAACAAACCATGCACACATACAACACATACAAATGACTCTTTGTATCAGGCTCTTTTTTCAGCAGTAGCATTTAAAATGTGCATTATCATAATGTAAACTGACAACTAATCATTGCAGATTAATCAAAAAGGAAGAATGTAATCTGTTAATTTAACTAATTAATTGCAACAGCCTGACAAATCTTTTACTTCATTCAATTAAATCAGTTTCAGCTTATCAAATATATTTTAGCCGTATGTTTGTTTTGTGCATAGAAAGTGCTGCTGGATTGCTGCTCAATTTCGTTGTACACTGTGCAATGACAATAAAGGCATCTTATCTTATGTTTCTGAGAACACTTCTCATTTCAGAAGGTGAGAATGTGTGAGGTCTAATTTCTTCTCTGTAGACTCACTGTACTGCACCCTCCGCGCTGACTATAACAGAGCAGTGATAATTAGTGCTGTCCTCTACTACTGTCATCCTTAAAGGAGCCTTAGGGGCTCTTTAGTGAATGTTTCTGTGTTGGATACTGTCCCTGACTGCTGTGGACCATGCTTGAGTGTCTCACTGTTGATCCTTCAAACTGTCTGAATGCTTCTGTGTTGTCCAGAAGTGCAAATATTTAATCACTATTTTACTATTATTCAATTATTAATAGTTTCATTTTGACAACTCATTATACACACATACACACACACAACATATCCTTCTTTGTCACAGGTTTTACTGGAGTCCATCCCAGCAGTACACCTCATTATAGACACATGTAATATTTAGATTTTTTCTGTCAAAATTTTCAGTGCTGCTTTTTTTTTTGCTGACCATTTTTGGCTGAAAATTTTTTCATTGTCTTCACCACCAAATTTTATGGGTTATTTTTTTTACCGATTTTTTAAATAGAAACGTACATTTCCAGAACTTTCTATTACCCAAATTTCAATATAAACAACATTATTTGCTCTTATTTCCATCATAAAATTGCAACACCAATCAGCCAAAATCAAAATAATAAACTGATCAATTACTGATGGCGTGTTCAGAGCAAAAATCTGCCCATTCCAAACTCTGTGAATTAATTTCTTGCATCCCTATTTAAGAACTTTCATTTTTAAGCGTGTATCTTCATGAACCAACACATCCAGTGTCTCCAGCAGGAAGGCATCTCAGAACTACTACACTTTCCAAACGCAGCGTACAAGCACGATCAGCTGAGACAGCAAAAGCGCTCTCTGGTGACAGCCCAGAAACATGTCAATGTTTTAAAGCAGGGAAAGAAAGAGATTCTGTTAAACAACCAGTTTTCAAAGAGGTGCTATTTACCGAGGGAGATAAAACATTAACTGTGTTGTCATACATGCTGAAGGCAAAACCTTTTAAGTCTGCTGAACACTACCACCCAGCAAGCTCTGCATTAATAATACCATCATTCATCTATTCATGATAGTTTTAAGCTCACTGAGCCCCTGTGCAGATGTGGCTCACGCTAGCTAAAATAGTTTCTCACAGTGCACGTGGGTTAGCGCTTGTTGTGGAGTGGTGAGTACCCACACAGACCGGGCCACAGGTCACAGCTTAGCACCTACACTAATGTGTATCGTAGGAGTAAAGAAATAAACACAGCGCTTTCTGTTGACTCTCCATTCGGCTGTTAACGTCTCTGTGTTCTGTAAACCGAAAAGTGAAGACAACAGTTATTTTGGGAATCTGAGTGATTCCCACACACACACAGACGTTTCTCAGTTGTGACAGGCAAAATGACCTCTGCTTGATCTTCAGCTTGACAGACTGCTGATGGGGATGGACAGATCTCATCTCTCTCTCTCTCTCTCTCTGGACCTGTTTTTCACTCTCTCATGTCACATATATGCACACAAACACATTAGAGGTGTACATCTCCAATCTCACATTGATAAAATCTGATTATGAATCTTTGCTAAACATTTCTAAATATGAACTCAGTCCATGATTTGATTTTGATTGTTTTTTAATGATTCAGACTTTTATATTGAATACTGAAAATAGCAAAGAAAACACAAACTGTTTCTTAACAGTTCAACTGGGAGTAACACGAGCACAAATTTTACAACTTAATTATATTTAATTGTAGTTATAACAGACTGTGAAGCTAGTAGCAAGTCACTTAAAAGTCTGATTAACTGAAGCAAAACATAATTTAGATAAGCTTTCTTATCTAAATATTTAAAAAATACATATGAAGAGAGTTATAATTAGTGAAAAAGGCTGTGTCAAACACTGGGAAATCTGTGGCACTGTGAAAGCATGCTTTTGATGAATGTGTGAAAAAAATGCACTGCTCTGAATTTATATGAGGGAGATATGGATGTCTCTCATTGTTTATTGGGAGTGTTCAAATGTTTTAAAACTAAGCCTTAACACTAACACTGTGTTAAGGCTATATTTAGCTTACTGTTTATCTGAACTGATCATAATGGAAAGAAATTTAACATAATGTGGCCCGTGCAAAAGATATATAATGTATTTCTTAATATATTTTTCATTGTCTGTAGAGAATGTGTTAAATTATTTTCAGTTGCAAAATCAACAAAACATGTAATCTGATCAGGGTACTTAAACTTTTCCATATGACAGTACATAGGTGGATTATATATGCGTATAGATAATTTCCTCTACATGTGCTACTCTGACTTATTTTGGAAGGACCACGTTGGTGTTTTTCTCCATCCTACCCTGAGAAAATCATAGGTCACCAATTTCAGCAGTGGTCTGATCATTTTAGTTTTGTCTACATACACATCTCCACAATTTTCATGGTTTTTAACCACTGCTACTTGCAGTATTTAGACTTCAAGCACAAGTTTCCACTTTCCAAACAACAGATGCTTTAGAAAAGTCTATTACCCATTACTTGGTTTGAGTGGTAGAAGTTAATCAGCCTTTCATGATGCATCCATGCATTTTTATTCCTCTTTATTTGTTTACACACACACACACACAATGTCACCCCCCCCCCCCCACCCCCACTTTGCTGGGAGCAGTATGTGTAAGATCTATACGCTTAAGCTTGACAGGCATGCGAGGCGTACTGCTGAGCCAGTGGGCCTGACAGCCGGGCGGCTCCAGCTCACACCATCACACGCACACTCATTATGGGCACAAGCAGCAAAAACGAAAGGGCAGACTCTATCAAGCTGCGCTGACAACCACCACTGCTGCACTTGACTCAAGCAGAAATGCAACCCCCCAAAACGTTCACCCGCTCAGCACCACAGCTCAGAGAAAGAGTCGTCTCAGTAGAACTGCATCATACGGAAAAAATAGTAGTGTTGCAATTACATTGCCTCACATTGCAGCTGCAATATACTCTACAATATATTAACAATGTTGGCGCACTGCTGCACTGGCCTGCTTTATCCTATATTTTCCAAAACTGATTTTAAGGACCTAAAAGTTCAGATAATACCAGCTGATGTAGTTGAGCATCTTGCAGTTTAATTTTATACTACAATAGTTTTGGCTAAACAGTATTTTACTGACAAATATGATGACCAGTTGTCAATTGTGAATTTTGAAATATAATTTTGCAGTTGTGGGTGATGCAAAAAAGTTGAGCAAAGTTTAACTTTATGCAAATCAGGAGTGAAGCAATGTGGATATTACCAATGGGAACTGAGCATATTGGCATATGCTTTATCTCCCCAAGATGAAACAGTGTGCCCATTTTTCAGTTCCTAGACATTTGTTCCAACTAGAGATTAAGAAATGGCAGCGGTCCTTTTGACACAAACAGATAAGAGTAATCGCAAAGACTAAACACTGTTTACTTCATATACTGCCTGCAGAAACAGTGATGAACTATGCAAAGAACATATCTGATTTGTTCATGGTATCAGTGAAATCATGACAGCCAATGGTCAGCTCAAGTTCAGAAAAGCCCACAGGTGATGAGCAAACAGCGATTTGGGCAACAAGAGAGGAAAAGTTGCTGCCGGTAGTTAAGAGATGAGAGTTAAGAAATTCAGTGATACCATGACCAAATAAATCGTTAACTCTGAGCAAATGTTTAGGTGATATTTTCACCAATATCCAAAAAAATGCAAGCCACCAATACCAGCTGATATTATCAGCCAAAAGATTTATTGATTGGGGTTTAATCAAAATTCTTTAAAATACCCACAAAAACACCTAAACTGTGACTGGTCAAGATGCAAATAGCAAACATTAAAAAATTAACGCTGTGACTGAATCAGTTTTGAAGCTATGTGCAGTAACAGTATAAATCCTTGATGTCATGCACCATTTTGTAATTGGTAACCACACATACAGAAGAAACTCCAGACTTAAGCTGTTTTTCTCTATGGGAAAAATGAATGGCACATAAAAATTGCCACATGACACCCAGGGGTAAATAATATTCAAAGCTGATATGTTTTGTCCCGCAAATGTCACTGTGTCCTTCTTAATTCGGAGGTCGTTAAGTGGTAAAACTACAAATATTAATACATACATAATAAGAAAGTTACAACTACTGCACACTGAACTGAAATTATTACTAGTACTATTAACTCATTTTATATAAGAGCTTTATATAACATCAGGTACTCAAATTTTAGCTTACTACTGACTCTGGAGCAGTGAGAACGTATTCTGTGGAGTGACAAATCACGCTCCTCTATCTGGCAGTCTGATGGCTGGGTTTGACAAACACCAGGAGAACATTACCTGCCTGAATGCCTTATAGAGATAATACTATGTTTTTCAGGGGTTGGGGTTGAAATTTTAATGCTTCAGCAGACCAAGATATTTTGGACAATTATATGCTTCTGATTTTGTGGGAACAGTTTAGGGAAGGTTCTTCTCTGTTCTAGCATGACTGTTCCCCAGTGCATAAAGCAAGGTCCATAAAGGCATGGCTGAGTGAGTTTGGTGTGGAAGACCTTGACTGGCCTCCATAGAGTCCTGACCTCAACCCCATCAAACACCTTTGGGGTGAACTAGAATGCAGATTGCAAGCCAAGTCCTCCTGTCCAAAATCAATGCCTGATCTCACAAATGGGCAAAAATTCCCACAGATATACTCCAAAATCTTGTAGAAAGCTTCCCAGAAAAGTGGAAACTGTTACAGCCGCAAAGGGGGACCATCTCCATATTAATGCCTATGGATTTTAGAATGGGATGCTTTAAAAATCCTGTAGATGTAAAATGTAGGTGCCCCAATACTTTGTATGTAGCAATGTTCCTATTTCTACTACTTATAATTATCTTATAATTCAAAACATGTACACAAGACAAACCACACAGGCTTTAGAACTTGTTAGTAATAATAAGATTTCCAAAAACACATTTATTTTTCTAATAGATGAACACAGATTTGACCCGTGGGCTCTCCTGGTGCTAATGGCAAACCACAGGGGAACGGTTCCAAAGGCCAAAACCACAATAATTCAGAAATGCAGCCCTACTCCTCACAGAAGAGAGCTGAGAGCATTTATAATGGAAAAGTCTCTGGATCTACAACTCATTGCATTATATCCTATTGCACATCCCAAGTCTGAACACTCTGACCCCCCCCCACCTTATATATGCCCATGTCATGATTCTTCTTCTTCCCTCAGCCTCCGGGCTCACATTTTTCTTTCTTTTTGATGAGTAACAGAGAAAACAGTCATTTGATACCGTTAGGGTCATGGCAGTGCAGGAGAAAAAGAAAGCCTAAAAATAGCTCCCCCCGCTTCCAATTATACTCTGCACGAGGCAGCTCCAGCTCCAGCTCCAGCAGATTTCTTTCCCCCCATGATCGTAAATCTTCACTCATAATCGCATTCACCCAGCACACTGGTTCTCTAGCGCTAGAGGAATAAACGCTAAAGCCAAATTGATGGAGGGGACAGCTCAATTTGCTGTCTGAACAGTTTTAGTAGGAAACAAGTACAATTCCTCAAAATTCAAATTGATTCAAAAGCTGTAAAGACATCACAGACCCAAATCAAATGTATCCACATATGTCTTTGCAGAGATCTATTTTCCAAGTAAGTTTAAAATTGAATTTATGAAGCAGATAGTTATGGTTCTAGATTCTGATTCAAAGTCACTGTAAAACACTCGTGTACACTTGTGTTCACACACATCAACTAAATTCTTCATTAACGCATCCAGTTATTAAAAACCATTGTACCGTTCATGGAAAAATCTTGTGCTTGTCTACTGTTAATGAACTACCCTGATTTCCTGAAGAATTGTTTATTGTGATTATTAATAATCAGTAGTCAACTGTGACTATTTTGTTAGGCCTTCAGTTCAAGCCATAAATGTCAAAACTTGGCCAAAAAACAAGGAAGAAACACCTATTCAATGGGTCTGAAAGAGCCACATTTTTCTTTTTTTATTTTTTCGTAAAATTTCCCTTGGCCACACCAAACCTGCACCCCATTTGGGGACAAGGACTACTCTACTCTCCCCTACTTTCCTCTTCTTTAAATTTGTGCAAGTACACTGTAAGAAACACTGTGTAAGTGTAAGAACAGTGTAAGAACCAAACAACAATAAGCAAAAACAATCCCCTTTCCCTCCCTCCCCACCTTAAATATTCACAGACAGACTGTCTGCAGACAGACCATTTATTAAAACAATATTTATTATACCTAACTACGGCCAGCCCGAGCAGCAATTTACAGGATTGGTAATTAGTGGGTAATCTTAAAAAAAGACAAAAGCCATAAATAACTATAACTTTAAATATAAGGCCTTAAATATAAGGCCTTACTGGTCGCATGCTATATGTCACTATAGAATTCAGAAATTACATGTCTGGCCAGAGTGGTTGAATTAAAATTCACCGACACACCAAACTAGTTTGCCTGGGAGTTGCCACAACGGTAGCAGCACTAGTATAATCCACTCCACATCTACTGCCAGAACACACAACTACAAGCAGGTTTAAGGTTCTAAATTTCTTTTTTTTGTGTCACCCTCAGTACTAGTGGCTATATTTCATGCAATTCCATGAATTCATACAAATCTCTTATTGCATCTTATAGTCTCAAACTTTAAGGTGCTTCCTTGAATCCTTTGCTATTTTTACTCTTCCAACTTCAATAGCTACATGGGAAGGAATGTAACTTTTCAAGCTCTAAAGGAAGGGTACAAATGTAATTAAAAATTATACTACAATTATTCAATATAACGCAAAAAAAACGAATAAAACTATGACATTATAGGAGCAGCTGAAGTAAATCATTAATATTTTCTGTTGAAGATGCTGTAAAAAGTTTTTTAGACACAGAGCTGCAAAGCTAAGAAAACTGTTTTTCCCATTGCGAGAAACTGACTGTACTTTTATTTACTACAAAATCTGGATAATTAAATGTAGATTACCTAATCTTCCTTGTTTTTCCCCTTTTCCCCTGTTTTATTTTTCCAATAAAACTTGGTTTGCTGTGACTAGGATCATTTCATCCAGTACTCAATGATGTCTTCTATGTTTTAATAGTGGATCAAAATTAGGGGAAAATAGCTTGGCAGGTTGGCAATAAAAATTAATTCCTAAGTATTTTATATATTTTTTTGTGAGTGACGTAGGACAGTTTAAAGTTGTGTGCATCCAAAGACTGAAATTTAAAATTTTTTTTAATTTTCAAAAAGTTTTTAATGAGGAAATTCAATCAGATCTTGTGAAGAGTAGGTCTAATACACTATCTGGCACACAATATTCAATGTTCAAACTTCGAGCCAGAAAAAGTGGATCATCTTTATCAAAAAGTGGCCTTAATTTCTAGAAATTAATCACAACAGAAATCACAATATTGGGCAGTAAAATCACAATCATTTGGATTTTAAATTTTTATTATGAATCGTTCTGCCTTACTCTATGATAATGCTAACTTTGCTTTTATGAGATTCCTAACAGTATTTTAGCACTATGCGAAAGCTGCTGCCCAGGAACAATTTTTGGTTTGAGTACATTTGAATTATGTGAAAGACATTTTAGATTTTTTTTTTTAAACTTGGTGAGACTACCGCTTGTATTCACAGTCACTGACGTATCTAGGACTTCCAGAAGGGCTTTAGTGTCATTCCCTCTCACAAATTTGGCTTAGATAATACGTTTGCATGTGTTGCATCTTTTTTTTCGAACTCAAATTGATGAAATGAGTATCACTGCAATATATGCAGAGATTACATACAACATGCATGATGTTTCTATTAAATAAAAAATAACTATAAATTACAGACATGTTTGCTGAAATCATTTGGGAAGGCCCTTGTTCTAAAAAAGCAATACTCCATCATGTATTACAATCATGTATTAGTGATTTTTACCACAGTTCATTGAGTCTATTTAATTTCATGCCATGCCAGCATCATCAACAACAAACACTCCTTAACATTGATGAAATCACTGTAATGCATGGTCACTCATAGCTAATTGCTTTAGTAAGGCCTTAACATTCACAGACATCTACATAATTTATTATTATGTTAAGAGTGAATAAAAGAAATGTGGACCCACCAGCAGGTCAGTGAACGTTAATTTGACTTGGAGGAAAGAAGCTATAATAGATGCCGTGGAATAAATACAGACACATGTCATGTTGTGCCAGGGCTATTGGTGAAAAGGTGCCTCTGTGCATGTTCAGAATTACCAGGATCAGAGCAGTTCTTCTCTTCAGTCTCATTGTCATCCTCCATGGCCATCAGTCTTCGGCCTGTGTGTGGAGTCTCCTGCAACACGATCCCATGACCTAAAACAGCCACACACATCCATTTAAACTGATTAGAAAAACATGTTCTGAATGTGCTTCATGTTGTACTAGCATACCAATTGTATTTTTGTGAGAACTCTTTTTTATATGGTACAAACATACAACTATGAAGAATCATGTATGAAGCTATGAAGAATCAGGTTTGGAACCGGAGGTTCTATGTTAGTGTATCATTTGTTATGCGTGACTGTCTTAGTTTCTCAGAGGGCACAAAGGCTTAGGCTTCCCATCACTCCTTAAGACCTTCCCAAAGTACAGAACAGATGACCAATCTGATGACTGTGAATCAAAGAGAATTCATTCATTCCTTTAAATCCACAATCCTCTGAAAGGCTTTGGCTAATATAACATTATTAAATTAAACAATGGCTCCAAAGTCTTATGTTATTATAAATGTTACTCCATAGTTGAGGTGCATAAAATAAAATGGCTAATTAAGAAAGTCTGCCGCACGTTTTCCAGGGAAAGCCAGTTCTGAGAATCTGGGCTTTACAAACCTCACTAAGGCTAAAGACTAATTTCACAAGATTGGTGCCAAATGGTCATGCTAATTCGTACTTCTTTCACGCCAAGAAATCACGCTCCTTGTCCTGAATAGTTTCAATTACATATTGCTCTTACCAGAAATCAGACCTGCCCACTTCAGTAACTATTATTTTTTGTGTCAAATATCACTGAGTGGTACAACTTCATCATACTGAACATGTGAGGAAGGTGAATGTGACTGAGTGGAATAATTCACACAAAATATGCCGCAACATTTCCTGTTAATGTCTGTTTTTCAACAGTAAATTAAATAATTTCCCAGTGAGTATTAAATATGAAAAGTAATGTTTTTATATTCCACTGATATACATTGTGTTGATATAGAAACAGATGCACATATGGTCATATTCCTAAAAGTATATATACCTTTTTCACTTTCACTAAGAGTAGTAAACTGAAATGACACTCCTCTTATGAAATGACTCTATATGATATATATGATGGTGATTTCTGTACAAATCCTTTGTAAACAATACAATGTAGTTACTTCACATCATTAGAGATGGGGAACCTGTACTAAATAATAGACTACGATCCAGAGTATCTTTTTTGGTTTGGAGTTAAATCAGCTACTGTTCAAAGCTGTAGAAGAGAGTTAGTAAGAAGAGTGGGTGTAATAGGTTCACTAAAAATATTAATTGCAATAATAAGTGTTCGATTATGGAAGTTATATGGAAAGAGATTATCTAAATATTTTATGTGAAACTCCACAGGCAAGTACAAGAATGAAGGTGCACTTCCAGAATATTTCAGTTCATTAAAGTTCACCAAAAAATCTCAGTTTTATCTGATATTTATTCTGTTGTTTTATCTCATTTGCTCTTTCTATACTGCATCAAGACTCATTCAGTCACTTAACATTTGGTATACTTCAAAAAAGCATGGATACTGGGAGGTTAATTTGATTTTATGTTCCAAAAATAGTCATAATTAATTATTAAATGACTTTTTCTTTATTCCTTTGAACTACCCCAGCTGTTTTTGTTACTGTGCCTTTAAGACTGAGCTATGAAAATGATCTCCATTCTGATTGGCAGTCAAGGCTGAAACACTCCTTATAACTTCAGTGTAAGTGGGAAGGGCTAAACTGCTACAGGCCTAATAGATGGATTTATGTAAATGTGCAGGTTTTGGTCACATCACTAAAACAGTCAATTAAATATGTCTGTATGGAGGACTGTAAGGGCAAAGCAGTGAATAGTACATTTTGAAACTAACAATGTTTAAGTACTGTATTATTCTTCATTTCAAAAAAGTGATGAAAATTCAGTCTTACACTGTACTAGTCAATTTGACATGAACTATTACATACTGTATCTAATGTTGGACCGCAGTCAACTGCATGTAGCTAGAAACTCTTTCCACAACAAGGCTTATGGTCATACATAATCCATAGACCTATATCAATGCAGAAGTTACGCACCTCAAACATGAAAAAATTCAGGCTAACTAAGGTTTTATGAATGAAGCTAGTTATTTCAGGCATGGTGATTTCCAGCCATATTAAACCAACTGTAAAGAGAGTTCTTCTCCTCGTTCTTAAAGCTTTTTTTAATTAGCCCTCTCTGTGTAGCCACTTAAACATCACTGGCAGGGCTCCTTGTAAGCATGTGCATTTTTGAAGAGTCAGCTGTTCTGAAAACGTCAACTCTTTTTCAGCAAACCTGTAAATACTCAGCGCTCAGCCACCTTCATAGGAGAGGCACAGGCAGAATCCTGATAAGCATGACCATCATGCTGACTTATCAGCTATGCCACACACATAACTGCAACTCAGCAAGCAGATTCATCAGCCTTGTCGCAGTGATATCAGACACATATAATCCCTTAAGCCCCTTGTAATGTTAGTGCACTTAATGACTAATATGATGCTTACAATCCACACCAACGCTTACTGATCCTGAAAACAGAGATGCTGACGTCTCCATTCTTCACTGGAGCTTCTGTTAATTTAGTCTCCAGTTCTCTTTTCCTAGGCTCTACCATAATAGAGTCAGTTTGACTTCAAAACAGACTTGAAGAAAATCAAATTTAAAGTAGATCAACATAAAAAAGAAGGTCTGACCTGCTTGACACTCAAAAGTGAAAATCAATACTGGCAGATAGTCTATAAGTGAATAAGTGAATCTGCATTGTCTATTTCTCTGGACTAGTGACACCTTGTGATTACGGAAACTAAGCAGCGTGTTCAAACAGCAAGCAGTGTTTGAAAAAAGTAATAGTCCAAAACAGATATGATATATAGGGAACATATACACTTTTATACTTCCACTCTTTCACCTCACTGGCTATTTTGTAGGTCCAATACATAGGTGTACTAATTTGTAGCCCATCTGTCATTTACAACTGTTCATGAGCCACTCTCTGCTCTTAACAGTAGGGGTGCACTGGCCTGTATATATATTATATATATATATATATATATATATATATATATATATATATATATATCCCTGAAATCTGTAAACCTGTAAATGAGCTGATTACTTGGATCACATGTACTGGAAGCAGGAATAACACTAAGACAATTACTCTATTTAAAAAGCTGGATTGATTCAAATGTACAGTTAATGAATCAGCTTAGTGATTACTTTGCAATGTGAATGATAAGAAAGGCACTCACAGGTCACTGTAAAGCCATGTTAAGAAGTCAGTAGTGAGATATTAGCACTCAAACCTCTTTTATGTTTTTATTATATACATTTTATGTGCTAGCCCAGTGTTTTTTTTCCTGTTATCCTGATGATAATAAATGTTTTTTTTTTACATCCTGCACATTTCATGTGCCAAATGACAATATCCAGTAAACAGGACAGTGAATTCTATTAAAATAATTAAATAATAATATTATCTCCACATTCACTGAGCCTCACCTACTGCCACTCCTCAACAAGCACAAGACTCTTTTAACAAATGAAGAAAAATCTTAAATGACTGTGTTTTGTGATAATAATCCTAATCAAAGCATCATTTACTGCACCAAATATCCAGATTACTGGATTTATCTCAAAATGTCAAAACATTCTGTCTGCACGAATAAATGTCTGCTATTTCATTTCTAATCTTTCACGAGAAGGACCTTCTAGAAGGGCTTACATACAGAAACATTTCTAACATAAAGACAGGATTGTTAAGAGACTGGTTTGGTCTTGGAAGCAGTGAGCCAGTGTCTCACCAGCTGCCACGTTTGTTTTTTAGGTTTATGACAAACAGAATATTCAAATTAAATTAATTAAATCATCAACTAATACAAAGACTGAGTTCTGTAGAAACGCATGAGAGTGAGTGTGGTGATGTACCTGCTACTACAGAGCTAGAAGATCTGGTGGAATGAGGGGATTATATATCACTTTTACAGTATGCATGTTTTCTTCCAGCCTATAAAAAGCGGAGTGAGTGAAGCTGTTTGGGAGTAAAAGGAGGTCGCAATACGTTAAACACGAGTCCTGAGACGGGATGTTCCCTACAACTGCGCCGTGTCTGAGTGATGTAGACGAGCGTAAATAAGCAGTAGTAGTCTGAATGTAGACACTCAGACCGGACAGCGGCTGTACAGTATGTACAATACGGGCTCTAAGAGGCACCATTAACGCTGTTTTTCACACTGCGCCACCGCCACGCACAGACTGGCTGCCTCCGCGTTTTGCCGCGTGGACATGTGAGGACGCTGAGCGAGGCGAGAGTGGCCGGCGTGTGTCCCTGTCTTTACAGAGCCCAGGCCCTCAGGGGAGGAGGAGGAGGAGTGCTGGACAGCGCTGTCCTCTCAGCTTCAACGTCTTGTGTAATCAACTGGCATCAAATCCCGCTCGCTCGCGTGTGGATTCTCCAAAATGGGAGGCGAGGACGACACTCGCCACACGAGAACATAGCTCTGCGATTCCCACTACAGGGGAATTACACCGCAGCGGGGAGAGGAGCTGAGCTCGCCAGCCGCGTTTCAAAAACATCCTCCCACCTCCAGCGCACTGGAGAACACCCTTAGCCCCTCTCTGCCCCCCTCCACACCCCAAGTCCCGCTCACCTGATCGGCTGAGCACCGCCGACATGCACCACGCCGCCAGCAGGACGCTGCACACGAAGCACACCTGCACGAAGAGCATCTCGCGTCGCTTGCGCGCTCGGAACAGCCTGGCCAGCGCGCTCTTCTTCGACAGCGAGCTGCTCTGCTCGGACTCCATGGTTTCGCCGCGCCGCCAACTCAGCTCGTCAGTTTCCCTCCAAAAACGAAGCCGCAGGAGATGCAGTCAGAGCCCGGCCGAGGCTTTGGAGAGGACGGCTGACATGGGGCTCTCCGTGGCCGCTCTTTGTACCGGGTTTCTGCCTCAGAGCACCGTGGAGAAGCTAATCAGTTCAGCTAATCAGTTTTCTAACCGCACATTGTTGTTTTCACTGACGGAAGGCTGTCCTGCTCCACTGATGAAGCCCGGTTTACCTCAGGACTCCCTCACTGCACTGTAACGCGCTGAAGAACGGCGGACATTCGGTTTTCTCGATTTGTAAAGAGGCTAACGTCCCTCTCCGTTACTAACCGCTCTCCCTACGTAAACACAGCGGAGCATCTTCCAAGCTAGGCGCAGCTTTCTCCTCCACATCAACTCTCTCCCTCACACTCCTGCGCTCTCTCCCTCTCTCTCTCTCTCTCTCTTTTTACACATGCGCCTGGGACTCCTCCATGTGAGAGTCTGTTACGCTCCAACACGTGATAGTGGGCGACCCCCACTGAGCAGGCTCGCTTTAAGCGGCGCTGCTCTCTGCCGCACGCATCAAAACGCCACACACTCTAACGAGCCGTGTCCACTTGCTTCTGACCAGCCTACGTCTGCTTCACCCTCGAGCTCTCCGAAATGATTTTCTCTACAAAAACGCCCAGCAGGACAGCACTGTGTGTTAGTGTAGAGTTTAAAGGACTGCACTGTGGCTGTGTGGCTGTGGATATATTCACAGTGATTAATTCAGTTTGGATCAAACAGGGGGAGGCTTGACCTGCGCTCTTTCTGCTAATTCACGTGCAGTTCTTTGACTGTTTATTGGTGTTACTGTACATCAGGGATGGAAAAAGTACGACAGATTATATTGACGTGAAAGTATGAGTACTTTCTAAAAAACTTACTCAATAAAAAGAGGAAGTGTAGAACTTAAACTGTACTTCAGTGAAGGTAATTTGAACATGCTGGATTATATAAACTAAACATTTGAACTGATTTGGCCTGAATTTTTTAACAAAAGTTTTTAAAAAAAGCTGAAATGACACGTCTTATGGAATGACTCTATATGATATATATGATGGTGATTTCTGTACAAAAAATCTTCCGGCCTTTGAGATTACTTAAGTACTTTGAAGGTCTAAATGAAAATATAATGAGTTAAAAGTTGTTTTTATCTTGGAAATGGAACTGAATAGAAGTGTTCAATTTCAGCAATATTTGAAGTAAAAAGGTCTCATTGTGTCATTGCATATGTGTTATATTTGACAGTTTTGACGATTCACCATTCATCTTTCATCACCATTATTATTTTTAAATTTAAAAATAAGGAAAGCCCCTTTAATACACCCCTCTAGTACCCATCTCTAGCACACACTAAAAAAAGATGGTTCTTCTAGGGTTCTGTAATAAAGACAGGAACCGTGTAGTAAAGCTATAGAATCATGAACACATGTCTAAAAATGGCTCTTTGCATGGTGAAACAGTTCTACAGACTGATGGAGAGCACCAAGAAGAGTTCTTCTAGTGTTACAAGCTTGACATAACAACATAATCTAACAATAGTGGAACCCATTTGGTGTTATTTAGAGCCATTTTCAGCAAGGTTCTGTATAGAACCATATAGAATACATTCTCTTTCGATCTGAACAACCATTTCACCGTGCAAGGAACCACATTCATAAGCATGAAAGAACCCTTGAAGAACCATCTTTTATATTAGGTGTTCAAACCTTTTGTGTATCCCTAGTGAGTCCCTTATTTGCATTTGTTTCTATCATAACGCTAAAACAACTTCATAGAATAAAGTATAATATATTTAATAGAAAGTAACATTTAATTATAGTAAGTACAATTAATTAAGTACTTTCCACCAATGTTGTTAAACGCTTACCGTCACTTCCTGGCCAATTTTGTGTACGCTTGCTTATTAACAGCAATATTAAGTGGCTTATATTAAAACCTACCACAACTTGTCTCTCAGTGCATTAGGGACCTATGCTACACGTCACTGTTGTTGGAACCAAACCTCATATCTCCAAAATGAGAACTTTACAGTAGAAAGAAAAATACTACTTTACAATTCATGTAAGTCAATGGAATCAGGCTTTTTTCCAAGTCATTTTGGTCTGTTTCTTCTGGTCCATTCATCAAGAAATTTACACACAATATAAAAAGGGCAACAGGCACTTTCAAATTACGTCAAAAACTAAAAAACTTCGAAAATAACAAAAATGGACATACAACCTTTTCTTCCGACAGCAGTGATATACTACATTTGCTACATTTGCACCTCAACATCAGTGAACAAGGAGTATGAATGGGTGATACCACTGCTTTTCTTTTAGATTGAATAAAAAGTGGACAGATGTTGAGATTTGACCGATATTTCAAAAATTAAATGTGTTGTACTCTAAAAGAGCAACATATTTAGATGACACTGGGTTACTGAGCTAAAATATCTATATTCCATTGATTTTACTATTCATTTGTAATCTGATACAAATCAAGGTTATACTGATCTGCAGCGGTAATCCTAATGCCTTCCTAATTCCTTCATTGTATAAATGTTTATATATCAGCATCATATTGGCAGCTGCAGAAATGTACATGAAAAATATCAAATATTGGCATCATCCAAAATTCTAACATCAATGATTCCCTATGAAACGCATATTTGAAAGATTTAGACTTATATTTACTGCCAAAGAGTACACTCTTAAAACATGTGCTAAAAAACCAACACATTCTGTCTCTAACTAGACACATCAGTGTGTTCAGCTGAAGACATGCATTTTGTTTTGCTTTTAATATTATGATCCTTAGTTATAGATAACACATTTTAGTTACTTTTAACACAGAGAGTGTTAAATCATAAAACAACACATCACTTTTCAGAATGTATGTTTGCCCTGAATTAAATAACTATTTTGCAATACTTTATAAGCAGCAGAGTTATCAGAAAAAAGTTTATTCACAATATGCCTGTTGTTTTACATTTACTCTGTTTCCATTTGGGCTATTCTACAGAAACGTCCACTATTCTATCTCTCCATAGATGTCACTGGTGTCACCAATCCTCATTAGTGTTACAGATAAGAAAGGTAACACCAGAGACATTTTTAATTAAAAATGCAATTTACAAAATTGCCGCTACAGAGCATCAAACCACATGTTGTCAGTCATGGTATATCCACTAAAATATGTCATTTAATCCATTTGTATTCTATTTTTATCACAATTACCTGAGAATACAGTAGGTCGCATCGGTGACATCAACAAAAAGCTTCATATGAAATCATGAGCTAAATTTTAAAAATTCTAATATCTAAAAAGACACAGAGGACTTACCATGTGCTTTCCTTCGTAGATCCTCAGAAAATAGGTAAAAGTAAGTGATCAGTGATGTCATCAGTGTGATTTTTTGTTAAATGGTGACTCCAGTGGCACGGCTCCAGGGGACCACTGCTTTCATTATACATTTTATAATATTTATTAATTTATTATATATTTAAGTCATGTATAAATTACTGTAGTTAAAACAGCAGAAAAACGTGTTGTTTTCTTCAAAATATGGCATTGACACATGACTATGAGGACAAGCACTTCTGTGGTGCTTGGAATTCTAGACAATTGATTTAAAAACCAATATTGCTAAATTGATGGCATCAAGAAGGTGTAATTGTTAAAATAACCTGCTGTATTTTTTAAAAATCTAAATAAATTGTAACTCAAACATGTTTTTCAAGTGTAATATATCTGTAAACGCTAGGGACACAAAAATGGATGTTTCTGTAGAATGACCCATTTACAGTTTTACTTCCAGTTATGTTTATTCAGAATGTCCCATTTTAGTACCATCTATTACTATTAGTACTATTTAGCACTAGAATTTGTCTGTCTCTAAATTATGCTAAAGGTTAAGTACAGCTTTAAGAGCCCTCGCATACCAGTCAGTGTCAGTGATCTGGGTAACAAGCTTACTTCTGCAGTTGTCAGCATGGAGATCTTGTGTACCAAAGCAATGGCTCATTCATGTCTTTTTTAGGATGAAAAATGCAGGCATGCAGAAAGAAATGCTGGCAAAATGAGCGATATCATGACAAAAATGGTATAAGCACATACTTAAGAAAGCTGATCATGTACTTACTAGTGCACAGAAAGCAAAGTGACGTACTATTGCAAGTGACCCATGAAAAAAACTGGTTCTAGTGGTGCTGTAAACGCTGACTGAATCAGACCAAAACCTACATTACCAGTCAAAAATGGGAACACTTAACTAAAGGTTTGTGCTTACATGGAAAATAAATTAGTTTCTTAGACAAATCAAAAAAGCAAAGAGGACATTTTTCCACCCCAGAGTTCAGTCTTAGAAGTTGGATGCATTGCATTTTCTGCTTCTGAGGACCCCAGTAAACCCAAGCACATGCAATGATTTTGAGGTCTGGACTCTTGGGTGGTCAGTCCATAGGGCTCCGTTCGGTAACCGTTCTTCTTAAAACCCACAGACGCAGATTTCACAGAGATTCTGACATTCACTAGTTTCTCATTTGAGATTTGTTCTTAAGTAAGAACAGAATCTACAAACACTCAAGAGCACAAAGGTGTGAACAGTTCTGAGGTTTAAGAACACGTCATCAGTCTGACATAGACTTTTTCTTAGGACCTTTCCAAAGAAAACAATTAAAAAAAAAACTTAGGAAGATGTTGGAGAATGAGACATATTATTCTAAGAACACAAGAAGCTTCTCTCTTTGATTTGCAACTTTCTCTTTACTCAGTAACAGCTTTTTGACAGCTACACATTGAGGTGTCTTCTTACAGTGACACGATTATCTGGATTATCTGATGGTGGCCGTTTTAGCGGTCTACCTGGTCTTGCACAGTTGTTGGGAGTTATACATTTTTAATATTCCAGTTTTGGAACCTCCTGCCTTCTATGACCTTCCCCTTCATTATGCAAGTGGATTATCTTATGTCTAATCAGAAATATCTCATTTAGCAATTTTAGATGCACAAGAGAAAGAAATGTACAAGGCATCTAAGGTGTGTTTAAGTAGTCACTTGTCTGTCACTTGTCACTGTTTCTTTGAAGGGGAACATAATGTGAGCAACTCTTTTGGAACAGTTTTTGTTCGGAGGACGCAGCTGTAACTGGTTGGTTTTTTGATTTGGAAAGATGGAAGAGCTAAAGTGGCAATAGAGCAAAAGTGTTGACAGATTAAATACTGATAGATTTGATATTATCTTGCTTAATGAATAACTTGTGCCAGTTTGACTAGAGAATGAATAAAGGAAAGGGTGGTTTCTGACTTTTGCACGGTACTGTACACATTACCCCAACAGGTGATTTGCAACAGCCACAACAAGGTCTCTTCTTCAGTCCTATTGGAAAAGAATCCCAGATGGCTCCTCATAAAGCTGCTAGAGAGAAAGCCAAGAGTGAGTAAAAGATTCTGTAGTAAAGAAGGAACCAATCAAGATAGAGAACCATGAACACTCAAAAAGCCATTTCATGTTTAATGGGCTCTTTGCATGGTGAAATGGTTCTTCAGATTGATGCGAGAACGTGTTGTACATGGTTCTGTAAAGAAAATGGCTCTTTATAGCACCAAAAATGGCTCTACTATTGTTCCAAGCTTGACATCACAACATAATGTAACAATAGCTGAACCCTTTTGGTGTGATATAGAACCAATTTCAAAATGGTTCTGTATAGAACCATATAGAATACATTCTGTTTCAATCTGAACAACCATTTCACCATTTCACTATGCAAAGGATCACATTCATAAGCATGAAATTATTACAACATATTCTCCTTTAGTCTGAACATCCATTTCACCATGCAAAGGACCACTAAACAGAACTCATCGTTCCAAATAGAACCACATCCTGAACCAAAGAACCTTGTAGAGTCATCTTTTTTTAAAAGTGTAGGTGTCCAAACGTTTGACTGTTAGTGTGCATCTGATTCCATAATTTACATTTGTTTCTATTGTAAAGCTAATACTAATAAAACTGCATAGAATACATTTCCAGAGTAGGCCACTTATCAGCTGTAGAACATCTGTTTGTTTCACAGACAGCAGAAAAAGAACACAGGACATCATCCATGCTACGAGTCTTTGTTCCTCATAAAGGCAGACTTGAACAGTAGAGGCTTACACACTCGCTCTCACTCTGTTACACACAAACACACACACACACACACACACACACAAAATCATGTGCTCGTCTACAGTTCACCAAACCCAAGACCTGCTCTCAGATGACTGGCCTCTCCTCACAATGCCCACTAAATACTTCTGGCAGTGACCAATAATGGGAACAGTGTAGTAAATCAATGTGAGTAAAGCACTGAGGCTAATAGCTCTCTATTACTGTATGGCCATTACTATTCACCACTTTATTAAAATAATGCACAGATTCACTCCTTGAGGGAAAAAACGTTTTCTCTTTTTTAACAAATGTTTTTTTTAAGATAAATATTTACAGTGAAGATTATGGTGGCATAGCTTCAGTAACCAAATCACATTCATTACATTTATGTCATCATCTCCTACACTATTTTGCCAAAAGTATTCACTCACCCATCAAAATCATTGAATTCAGGTGTTCCCATCACTTTTGTGGCTACAGGTGTATAAAACCAAGCATGCAGGCATGCAGACTGCTTCTACAAACATTGGTGAAAGAATGGGTCGCTCTCAGGAGTTCAAGTGAAATTTCCTCTCTACTAAATATTCCACAGTCAACTGTCAGTGGTATTATAACAAAGTGGAGAGGATTGGGAACGACAGCAACTCAGCCACCAAGTGGTAGGCTATGTAAAATGACAGAGCAGTGTCAGCGGATGCTGAGGCGCATAGTGCGCAGGGGTCACCAACTTTCTGCACAGTCATGCGCTACAGACCTCCAAACTTCATGTGGCCTACAGATTAGCTCAAGAACAGCACAGAGAGCTTCATGGAATGAGTTTCCATGGCCGAGCAGCTGCATCCAAGCCCTTTATCACCAAGCGCAATGCTAAGCATCAAATGCAGTGGTGTAAAGTGCCGTCACTGGACTCTAGAGCACTGGAGGTTCTCTGGAGTGATGAATCATGCTTCTCTGTCTGGCAATCCAATGGACGAGTCTGGGTTTGGCGGTTGCCAGGAGAATGGCATTTGTCTGACTGCATTGTGCCAAGTATAAAGTTTGGTGGAGGGGGGATTATGGTGTGGTGAAAGGAACTCTTAGTGCAAGCCAGACCTTCTCATCCAACATCATTGTCTGACCTCACAAATCCCATAAACCCACTCCTAACCCTTGTGGAAAGCCTTCCCAGAAGAGTTGAAGCTGGGCAGACATCATATTAAACCCTATGGATTAAGAATGGGATGTCACTCAAGTTTACATGCGTGTGAAGGCAGACGAGCAAACACTTTTGGCAGTATAGTGTATCTTTGACATATGTCATACATATTAACATTAAGCAACACAGACTGTTCACCCTCAGGGGATGAAGTTAATGTGACTTCTGAGAATAGAGGCTGGAGAAGTAATCAATTCACATGATTAGTCACACTGCTGTTTTTTTTGTATGTGTTGTTAATGCATATTGGTTGGTTAGTGTAGTGGCTAACACCTTTGCCTTCTACGCTGTAGAATGGGGTTCAATCCCTCAGCAGGGCAAGTACCCTACACTATACCAATAATAGTCCTTGGGCAAGATTCCTAACACCACCTTCCTGTGTAAAAAATGATCTAATTGTAAGTTGCTCTGGATAAGAGCGTCAGCCAAATGCCATAAATGTAAATCTAAATGTATATTGTCTCGAAAAAGAGCAAAAGGTTGGGCAATGCAGTCTGAATGAGGTGAGTTGTATTCAGAGAACTGAGGAGAAAACTGAATATCTCTGTGTCCCAACTGTACACTAAAACTGTTTTGGAATATATTTATATACACAGTGCTCAAGAACAAGAACACTCTGAACACAATGTACCAAATATCCTGCTTATTATTTACTTTAAGAACAGTAGTAGGACAAACATTAGTGTCTCATTCTTTTATATGGGTTAGTATTTTTACTCCTTCTTTTGGAAAACAGCTTGAAGAGTTTGCACAACTGATGCTTATTGGATGTTCTCTTTTGAATGGCAAGAGCAAAACTTTAAACACTTGCTTTCTCTTTCCTTGACTTCAGTATAGTTTTCATAGTTTCTGGTCTTTCCCATAGACAGGTTTTCCACAGAAATATTTTTAGTTAATAAAAATTTAAATCTCTAGTTTGAACAAGATGCATTGGTGCATTTATTTATGTATTTACAATATAACTGAAAAAAACAAATAAAAAAACAAATAAAGGATTTTGTTCCAAAACACATTAGAGACACAGACACCCTATGATATATGTTGCTGGGTATGGGCTTAACACAAGAAAGATCAATGCTACTTTATGTTTAATACCACCTTTATTAGAAAAATAAAAAGGTGTTTTTCATTGCATGTCAGCTATTCTTCTCAGAAACCTGTTATATCCTCTATGTGTAACTCTTATGTATTTACAGCATTTTGAAATGAAAGTGTTTAAATCATAACAGAGGTGTCCCGAAACCACCTTTAAACACTGTGCTGTGGAGTATATTCACCTCACTTAAAAAAGCTAACAAGCATGTCAAATTGAGAGCTGAAGACAGCAAGCTAGCAAGGTCAATTGGGAGATATGTCTGTAGGATGAAAATGCAAGCGTGCAGAAGAAATGCTGGCAGAATGAACATTTGTCACGGAAGAAAAGAAGTGGTGACATAAAACGAGCTGAATGAGATGATCACGTAGTTAGTTGAAGTGACCAGTTTAAAAATAGTTGAGTTGTACTGTAAATGGAGGATCAAAGTCAGATTCCATTCTTTCCTTTTGCAAAGCTAATATAACTGGATAGAATCAAAGTCCCTATGGGAAAATTCACTCAGCAGTCTTGGCAACATGCCCAGTCTTATTTCCATTCATACAAGACCAACTATTTGAACGAGGAAACACCTATCAACCTGAAACTGAAATACACAGTAACATTTGTAAAGCATACTTAAAATAATTGGTAAAAATCTGACACAATACAGTACATAGTTGTTTGTCCTGGCCAACAGAAAGGGGGGCTACTGGTGCGTCTATTTTTTACTGGGCAGTCTTTTTGAGCGTTAGAGAGTATCCTTTGCATTTCTCTACCAGTGAACAAAAGCGTGTTAGCTGACTAACCACTTATGGCTGCAATTTTTGGAAAACATAATGTATGCCAAATAGAGTGCTAGATACACTATATAGACAAAAGTATTGGGACAAAGCTCCTAATTACTGAATTCAAATGTAACAGGGCTATCAAATTAAGCACATGGCCTTGCAATCATGATAGACAAATACTGTCAGTAGAATGGGTCATACTGATGAGCTCAGTGACTTTAAACATGGTACTGTCACAGGATGCCACCTCTGCCACAAGTCAGTTTGTGAAATTTCTGTCTTGCTAGATCTGCCCCTGTTATTCTCTGCTGTTATTGCAAAATGGAAGCACCTTGGAGTAACAACAGCTTAGATATGAACTGGTAGACCATGCAAAGACACAGAATGGGGCGGTCAAGTGCTGAAGCACACAGTGCCTGTCCTTTGTTGAATCACTCATTAATGAGTTCCAAATTGGCCCTGGAAGCAACATCAGCAAAAGAATTGTGCATTAGTAGCTTCACAAAATGGGTTTCCATGGCAGAGCAGCTACACACAAGCCTAAGATCAAAATGCACAATGCTGAAAGGCATTCTGTGGAGTGACGACTCATGCTTCTCTATCTGTCATTCTGATGGACGAGTCTGGGTTTGGCGAATGCCTAAAGAACATTACCTGCCTGACTGCATTGAGCCAACCGTAAATTTTGGTGGAGAAGGGATGATGATGGTATTTTTTTTAAACCCTTAGTACCAGTGAAGGGAAAAAGTAATGCTTCAGCAAACCAAGACATTTTGGACAATTATACACTTTCAACTATGTGGGAACAGTTTGGTAGAAGGCCCTTTGATATTCCAGCATGACTGAGCCCCAGTTTCACAAAGCATGGTCCATACAGGCATGGCTGGGTGAGTTTGGTGTGGAAGAACTTGACTGGCTCGCACAGAGCCCTGACCTGACCTGGGTGTAATGTGTAGGTGTCCTAATACCTTTGTCCATATAGTGTAGCTAAATGGGATTTTACTTAGGTTAGTAAATCAAGTAGATGCTTAAAGCCAATAAAACAAAAATGATTGAATTATAACAACAAAGTAGTTAAAGTAAACTGTAAAAATAGTTTTAAAATAGCCTAGAAGTTTGCTTCTTGGTATGACACATGCTAGCACAAAATGGTGTAGTACACTAATCTGACATAGTCTGGCAAGATTAGCATTCAGTATACACTTTATTAATGTTTACTCTACAGCCAGGACACAGCAGTAGCCAGTACTGCAGTAAGTGATAGTAGTCAAGGTGACTGCTTTAGGAGTCTGTGGCAGTCTTGAACTGCAGCCTCCCTGATGTTTAACTATTATGGTCCTCAGTGTGACAGCTATATGGAGTCTGACTGAATGTCCCTCCTTCTAAATCCTCCCATAATCATAAAAGCAAAAACGTCCCTGTTTCAGAACTGCCCTGAAACCCATTGCACACATCAGCTGTCCTGTTGACATGCAGACTTATGGATGATGAGCAAGACATCTCCAACATGGCATTTTTGTCCCTTTTTCAAGCATAATATTTATTACCATAGGCCGGCTGGAATGTTAATGGCTTTTCTGTGGCAGAGCTGATTCATATGCTTGAGTGAGTGACTTTCTCCTCTCCAGTATCTGCTGTAGCTGTACTGTGGAATAAAGATGGTCCTTTTTGATTTAAACCCAAGTAATACCAATTCATTTCTGAATTATTACTTTTTCCAACCTCTCTTTGTCCTTTAGAATTAAACAGATTATTTTTGTTACTGTGCCTTTAAGACTGACGTGTAAAAATGACCTCTTCTGATTGGCTGCCCTGCCCTCAATAAGCAGTCCAGGCTGAAACACTCCTTATAACTTCTTTGTGAATGGGCAGGGTTAAGCCACTGTAAGTTGAGTAGGTGAATAAACATCTCATCTATCCTAAAAAATGTCTATTTGTCCTTTCATCATGAAATTTTGACTCAATATAAAGGACAGCTGGCATTTTCAAGTTATGGCAATGATGATGTGTAAATATGCTGTCACAGTGATTTAAAACAGGCTGCTTTGCAGCTTAATTTTCATATCATCACTGTCTAAAGAAAATATTAATTTTTGTTGATTTTCAGTTTACTACATCATTTGAACACTTCTTTAAATGAACTTACATTAAAAGTTAAATTTTTTTCCCTTTCTTCTGTAAAGTTACAATTTTTGGATATACATATTTTTCTTTGAACAATGATGATATATGGATCATATATTGGGGAGTGAGCAGTATATTTTACTTAAAAATCTTAGTAAACAAATGTTGATTTTCAAATGTTGACTAGCTGTGCCTGTGTCAGTGTGTATGAGGAGGAGAGGGAGGGGTCAGCAGGAAAAAAATATCCTACACAATAATTTGCTATATTGATTTTTTTTCACTTTTTTAAGCATCAAAGAAACATTCAGTCTCATAAAAACATAATGATCTGCTGTCAAATCACAACCTTGTAATTCATTTTTTTATTGGTATTTTCAAGTGCATCAATAGACCATGGAGAGGGGGGCTTGAACCCCTGCCCTTTTGCCTTCAGACTACATCAGTGACCTTTTGGTGTATATATATAAAATATCTATATTGTACTGATTGGCTGTCCTGCCCTCAATAAGCAGTCCAGGCTGAAACACTCCTTATAACTTCTTTGTGAATGGGTGGGGTTTAGCCGCTGTAAGTTGAGTAGGTGAATAAACATCTCATCTATCCTAAATTTCGATGTAATTAGTGGAATGAGATTTTTTTTACTAGCAAAGTGTGAAAAATGTCTTTTTGTCCTTTAATCACGAAATTTTGACAAATATGAAGGACAGCTGGCATTTTCAAGTTCTGGCAATAACGATGTGTAAGTATGCTGTGACAGGGATTTAAAACAGGCTGCTTTTGCAGCTTAATTTTCATATCATCACTGTCTAAAGAAAATCTTAATTTTTGTTGATTTTCAGTTTACTACATCATTTGAACCCTTCTTTAAATTAACTTACATTAAAAGTAAAAAAAGATTTTCCTTTCTTCTGTAAAGTTACAATTTTTGGATATACATATTTTTCTTTGGACAATGATGATATATGGATCATATATTGGGGAGTGAGCAGTATATTTTACTTTAAAATTTTAGAATAAAAAATGATTTTCTTTGATATGGGCTCCTTAATGTCTCCTTATACCAGAGCGTTCACTCTGTCTCATGTGACTAGCTGTGCCTGTGTCAGTGTGTATGAGGAGGAGAGGGAGGGGTCAGCAGGAAAAAAATTATCCTACACAATAATTTCCTATATTGATTTTTTCCCCAGCTTTTTTAAGCATCAAAGAAACATTCAGTCTCATAAAAACATAATGATCTGCTGTCAAATCACAACCTTGTAATTCATTTTTTATTGATATTTTTAAGTGCATCAATAGACCATGGAGAGGGGGGCTTGAACCCCTGCCCTTTTGCCTTCAGACTACATCAGTGACCTTTTGGTATATATATAATACCTATATTGTACATGGCCTCCACCACTGTTTATGATCCCATTCAGGGGAATAGAGCTTGCAGGTCAGCATGGGCTCCATGAGTTTCAGCACTCGTAGTCGTCCCCTCTTGTAGTCTTTGCCTTTTACCATAGTCTTTGCCTTTTGCCTTTTGCCTTATTCCATCCATAGAGCACTGACAGTTTCTTTTCAAAGCTACACTATGAAAGAAGTTGCTTACTTAGGTCAAGAGAAAAACATAAGACGTGTGCAAGTGCTGCTGCGAGTCACTCTGCAAAACCTGAAATAGTCCTCTAAAAGTCAGAGGTGTAGTGTCTTTACTCTATAGTTTGAGTTTTTTATTTATTTTTTATTGATTTCAAAGGTTTTACACTTATTCATACAGTGACAAAGTCGAGCACATAATGATGAATCTAAATAAACAAAAGAGGATCAATTACATAAACTTATCTTGAAATATAAGCTCATATGTAATTCATATAAACCACACTCAATTAGCCATTATAAAAGAGAGAGAGTAAAAAAGAGATTTTTTTTCAAACATGCCCTTTTGCGGGTTGGGAGGGGCTTGGAACATTAATCTTCTTACTAAATAATCATGGTCTAAAAAACAGAAAGTGCAACAAGTAAATTACAGTGTAGCAGAAGGGAACCAGATTGATTTAACTAAAGAGGACACCATATCTTATAAAATTGACAAAATGTACAAGTGGAGCCCCACAATGTAGCTCCCATTTTTGGAATTGTATCATGTCTGACACAGAAAGAAGACATCATCTGTACTTAAAGAAGATTGACCGACTTCACTTCATTACAAAGTGAGCACCATTAGGCTTGTTTAATTGGATTTAGTAGCTTTATGATTATTGTTATAGTATGTTTTATATATGGAACAATGGGTTCTATTTCTTTCTGTTCTTATTTTTGAAATAGTTTGGATATTTTCTGAGGTTATTGATGAAATCTCAGAAAAATAAAAAATATATATAATGATGCATATGATGTATGGTGAAGTATTGTGATATAATATTTATGTGCACCCCTAGGCTGAGGTCCAGACTAGAGGCTGGAGTGCTGCTTTACTATGGGAAAGTGCGTGTGTAACCAGCAGCTCACTGAGGCCTGCTGACCGGCAGCCCACCATCATGTGAATAGTCTGAATTCTCCCGGAATGTGTGAGAGTGTGTGTGCAAGAAGGGCGGTGGAAACTTTCTGACTCAATCTCAGTGGGCAAGGTCAGCTGACGGGGATTTGGAGAGTGAGGCACCAGGCGAGATGGTCAGCTGAGGAACTAAACACCATAGGGGAGAGAGGAGTTGCTTGTTTTAAGATGTTTAAGCGATTTTAAGCAAAAGCTAATCACTCTGGCTCATTTAGAATTACTTACAAGACAGAACCCATTCCATCGCTTTAATGAGACATGTGAGTGAAAACAGCATGCACTGCAACCTCCAAAGAAATCTAGTCTAAACGAGGGGTTTCCAATTCCAGCCAAGTCCGGCAAGTTTCCCTGCTCTAGTAAACCTTCTACCCACTGAGTTGGATTAAAATGTTTGAACAGGGAAACCTGTGCTGGTCTCTGAATAGAGTAAAGCTTACTGAATTTATGTGAATTCCTCTGGAGGAAATTGATTCTTTTATGTATTTCATATTGTTTATTACTAGTTTGTCATTTGTGCCAGTTTGTGCCATGTTGTGCATAATATGCATGTCAGATATGCTGCCATTACAGTACAAAAAAGAATCTTGGCAAGTGAAAGCACCTAGTCACAATATCTAATATTTCTCATTATGAGACTGCTGTAAGAATATTATGAAATTATTCTGCCTATTTCTAGACATTTTACTATGTAAATTGATCTTATCAAGTGAAGTGCTCTTTCTACACTGGCAGATCATTTGACTTCCTTCAAGCATCTTGAAACAAGCAATATTATCTGCCTGTGTAATAAAACTATTTCACTTGATATGATCGCTTAATATCAGTAAAAGAGCCCAGACAGCGGCTGAATAATCTTACTGCATTATTACAACACTATCATTATGAGAAATGTTAGATACGTTCTCTGTCAGTTTTTTTTTTCAATATTTTACTCAGGCATGGTTTGTATGCCTTGCTGCTGTGTTGTGTGAGTGCAGATCACATATCTAGAGACAGAACATTCTTGAAGGGTTCTTTAGTAAAGTTAATGGTTCTATATAACACTCAAAATGGTTCTGTTATTATTATGATGTCAAGCTTGTAACAATAGAAGAACCCTGTATAAAACCATATACAACGCATTCTCTACCAGTCTAAAGAACCATTTCACCTTGGAAAGAACTCTTTAAGCCTCCAAATGGTTCTTTGAGTGTTCTGTTCTAAGAACCATTGTCTGTGCTTAAGAACACTTGAGGAACCACATATACTTTAAATTAAAAGTGATTTATTGTTATTTTTACTTGAGTTAAAGTACAAATGTACTTGCTTTTGAATGTACTTAAGTATTAAAAGTAGTAGGCGAGTAACATCAATATAGGAAATGGGAAAATTTCATCCTCCCTCCTCAGCTCCTGGCATACCAGATTTAACCCTTTTTCACAGCAGCCATAACATGAAATTCCATCCTATTTTGGAAGAGGTCCCTCAGTTTAACTACTCAATTTTTCTTCAGCAACACTGATGGAATATATTTTGATGGAAATCTTTCTGGGCGAGTAAGCCCAGAGTAAGTTTTGATTTATTTGTGAAAGTGGACCTTATTCTTTTGTATATTATAGAAAGTCTAGATTTTCCTTTACAGTATCTTGCAGAAAGCAGTGAAGTAAAGTAATATTTTTCAATGTGAAATGTGGTAGAGAGAATGTAAAAATCTAAAAAACAGGAAATTCTTAATAAAAGTACAGATACTTGAAAAATGTACACAAGTACAGTAACAAAGTTATTCATATTTTTAAATAAGATTTTTCTGCAAGATTCCCCCAACCCAGCCCAAATCCACTTATTTACCTTTACTTACTTAATAGAATTGGAAGTAAAATGAATATTTCAGGAAATACTCTTCATAAGTGCTTGCTGGACATGTTGGTGAAAGGAACAGAGGGGATGAAGAGGTGCTGGGTATGTATGGTGTGAAAGACAGAAATGCGGAAGGTCAGATGATTGTAGATTTTGCAAAGAGAATGGAAATGGCTGTGGTGAACACGTATTTTCAGAAGAGGGAAGAACACAGGGTGACATACAAGAGTGGAGGGAGGTGCACACAGGTCGATTATATCCTTAGCAGGAGATGCCACCTAAAGGAGATTGGAGATTGTAAAGTGGTACCAGGGGAAAGTGTAGCAAGGCAGCATAGGGTGGTTGTCTGTGGAATGAGATTAGAAACAAAGAAGAGGAAGAGAGTGAAGACAGAGCCAAAGATTAGATGGTGGAAGCTGAAGGAGGAGGATGGTTGCAGGCAGTTCAGGGAAAAATTGCAACAGGCCCTTGGAGGCAGTGAGGAGCTACCTGAGGACTGGGAAACTACAGCTAAGGTGGAGAGAGAAACTGGCAAGAATGTGTTGGGTGTTTCGTCTGGTCAGAGGAAAGAAGACAAGGAAAGTTGGTGGTGGAATGAAGAAGTCCAGGAGAGTATTCAGAAGAAGAAGGCAGCTAAGAAAAAGTGGGATAACCAGAGAGATGAAGGAAGTAGGCAGGAGTACTGTGAGGCTAGTCGCATAGTGAAAAGAATGGTAGCAAAGGCAAAGGCTCAGGCCTATGATGAGCTGTATGAGAGGCTGGACAGTAAAGAAGGAGTAAAGGACTTGTATCGTTTGGCTAAACAGAGAGATAAAGCTGGAAAGGATGTACAGCAGGTTAGGCCGATAAAGGATAGAGAGGGAAATGTACTAGTGAGTGAACAGAGAGTGTTGAGTAGATGGAAGCAGTACTTTGAAGAACTAATGAATGAGGAAAACGAGAGAGAGAGGAGGACAACGGGGGGAGAGATAATGAATCAGGAAGTGCAGAGAATTAGTAAGGTGGAAGTGAGGGCAGCTTTAAAAAGGATGAAGAATGGAAAGGCAGTTGGTCCAGATGACATACCTGTGGAGGTATGGAGATGTTTAGGAGAGAAGGCAGTGGACTTTTTAACCTCGTTGTTTAACAAAATCCTGGAGAGTGAGAGGATGAGTGGAGAAGCAGTGCACTGGTCCCCATTTTTAAGAACAAGGGTGATGTGCAGAGCTGCAGTAACTACAGAGGTATAAAGTTGATGAGCCACACCATGAAGGTATGGGAAAGAGTTATTGAAGCAAGGCTAAGGCGAGAGGTTCAGATCAGTGAGCAGCAGTTTGGTTTCATGCCCAGAAAGAGTACCACAGATGCAATTTTTGCATTGAGCGTGTTGGTAGAGAAGTACAGAGAAGGTCAGAAGGAGCTACATTGTGTCTTTATGGATCTAGAGAAGGCATATGATGGGGTGCCAAGAGAGGAACTGTGGTACTGTATGAGGAAGTCAGGTGTAGCTGAAAAGTATGTTAGGGTGGTGCAGTACATGCATGAGGATAGTGAAACAGTGGTGAGGTGTGCAGTTGGAGTGACAAATGGTTTCAAGGTGAAGATAGGGTTACATCAGGGATCAGCTTTGAGCCCCTTCTTGTTTGCAATGGTGATGGAAAGGTTGACAGATGAGGTCAGGCAGGAGGCTCCATGGACCATGATGTTTGCAGATGACATTGTAATTTGTGGTGAGAGTAGAGAGCAGGTGGAAGAGAATCTGGAGAGGTGGAGGTTTGCACTGGAGAGGAGAGGAATGAAGGTCAGTAGAGACATGACGGAATACATGTGTGTGAATGAGAGGGAGGCAGGTGGAAAGGTGAAGATGCAAGGAGTAGAGGTGGATGACTTCAAATATCTTGGGTCAACCATCCAGAGCAATGGACAGTGTAGAAAAGAGGTGAAGAAGAGGGTGCAGGCAGGATGGAAAGCGTGGTGACGGGTATCAGGGTTGATGTGTGACAGAAGGATAGCAGCAAGAGTGAAAGGGAAGGTTTAAAAGACAGTAGTGCGTCCTGCTATGATGTATGGTTTGGAGACTGTTGCTCTGTCTAAAAGACAGGATGCTGAGCTGGAGGTGGCGGAGATGAAGTTGCTGAGATTTTCGTTGGGAGTGACAAGGATGGACAAGATTAGAAATGAGCAGATCAGAGGGACAGTGAAGGTGGAGCAGTTTGGAGATAAAGCCAGAGAGGCCAGGTTGAGATGGTTTGGACATGTGTTGAGGAGGAATAATGGATATATTGGGCAAAGAATGTTGGAGATGGAGCTGCCGGATAGAAGGAGAAGAGGTAGACCTCAGAGAAGGTTTATGGATGTAGTGAAGGTGGACATGGAGATGGTTGGTGTAAAAGTAGAGGAGGCAGTAGATAGGGCAAGATGGAGGCAGATGTTCCGCTGTGGCGACCCCTAAAGGGAGCAGCCGAAAGAAGAAAAAGAAGAAGACTCTGTACTCCTTTCTTACTGTGAGCATAATCATATCTTATTTAGAGGAGGGCAGAATAGCCTAAATTCATAATTAAGTATTTAACCCTCCTGTTATGTTCATTTGTCAGGAACAGCCATGGTGTTCCCGGGTCAATTTGACCCAGTACATGTTTAATTACCCAAAAGATGTCTGAAACCAAAAAAATCCTAACAAGCAGTGTGAATATTTAATTACTAACTCCATTACTAATTATTCTACCAATATTTAGTGCAATGGTGTTCTTTACCTGTAACAGGTAATGGCTCAATTAGGATAATTCACTCGTTTTTCATTTAAAAAAATGCATGTTCAAACTTTTTTTAATGCTTCACTACTTTATTACTTTTGAAATGCCAACATAAAAAACACAATAGTTTTACATGCATGCACTACAAACCAGAAATGTACTACTATCTACACAGCACACGAGTGACATGTCATCACACTGTGCTTTGTGCAAATGAATTTTGCACATTTCACACAGGTCATGTTTGTCTTGACATCGTCAGATGGCCTGCAGACCTGGCACCAGCCTTTCATCCACTGTGATATTAGGGCTTGGGTTGTAGAGTAGTGGACGTTGCTCTACCCACTTGTCCCACACTGTCCTAATAGCTGCCAGCTTGTCTCTCTGGTCTATCAGCCCTTGTCTCTCGATTATCAAATCGAATTACTCTGGAGAAAATATGAAAAGTCTCCATAGACATTGTGGCTCGAAATATAGCCCTGCCTGTCTCTGCATCCCACAGACCGGCTGTCAATTCATCCTTCGACTTATAGACCCCCGCCAGGATGAGGAGCCCCAAATATGCATCTAAATGTCTTTTGTCCAGCTCCTTCCACTTCTCCCCCAAAACACGCCTCCCTTCTAGATTTGCCATTTCCAGAATGATTTTTTTGTATTGAATCTGGCATGACCAGCTCAAAGGCTGACTTGATGTCAGTCACACAACTCAGTGCCATCCTAGTGGGCCCTGGCACTGTCTTTATTATGTTTTCTGCAGACAGTTTTGCCTGACGCACATTTGGGGATGAAGACCACTGTATTTCACCATTTTTTTGACACGTATGTCTTGCTTGGAGGAATAGGAATAGCAATTCCCTCATCTGGTTCAAAATCAGAATCATCAGAATCAGAATTTAGCTCAAGATAGTCATCGTCTTCAGACACATCCTCCTCTGTTTCACTGTCATGATCAATGATGACTTCCAGAGCCTCCTGGACTGTCATCCTTTTGCTTCAGCTGCTCATTTTGTAAAGGTCTGGTCTGCTTGACAGAGTGTAATGTTGGGTGTACTCCCATGCAGAGGATTTTATATTTTGCCCCTCCCTTGTTTAGTGTCCACGAGAACATAAATGGTTTCTATAAGGTAAAAGTCATAACATCTGCACCTCTGTGTGTGTGTGTGTGTGTGTGTGTGATTGGGGTGAAATATGTCTCACAGTTGCAAAGAAAGAAATACTCTGACATTTTTGACACCCTTTTACCTCCAGTTTGACTGCTGGGTCATATTGACCCGAACAGTATCTATGTGATATAAACATGCAGGGGGTGGTTACAAATATGTGAGATGAACCATTTTCATATTATATGTTGATTACACAATTTAAGGCAAGCAGAAGAAGTTTGATGCTGAAAAAATACTTTTAACTATTTTTCCTAGATCTTCAAACCTTGAAACGGGTCAATTTGACCCGTAACATAATAGGAGGGTTAAGTATACTAACAGTGAAATAGTGATTCAAGTATAACATAAAAGATAGTAGAAGGTCAAGTCAGGTCAAAATCTATCAAAGTCCAGAGTCCCCTACAGACCTGGAGCAGTATTTCTTAGTATAGGAACTGAAGTTTGTTATGTGCTATTCTCCTCTTTTTTTGATTGGTTTAAAGTAAAATGATAAAACTCAGAGCTCTGACTATTAACAAATCAGTTGAAATACTATCAATAATGTAATACAGTGATAGCAAATAGATAAAAAGAAATTAGTAACTAAATATGACTAAATGTAACTGAGTAAAAAGTAGATATACTTAAGTAAAAGCATTAGTATTTTATTTGAAATGCTCAAATCCTCCAAACTGGTGCTTGAGTACATAAAACTGAGTAAATGGAACTAGTTACTAACCCCAGAGGTGGAAAATATTTAGTCAACCGTACTTCATTACTATACTTAAATATTATTTTGGAAGATTTGTATTATGTTTGGGGTGGGATGGTAGCACAATGGGTAGCGCTGTCGCTTCACAGCAAAAAGGGTCCAATTACCCAGTTTGGATTCCCCAGGGTTCTTGCTGTGTGGAGTTTATATGTTCTCCCATGTCTGCATACAGTTTCCTCATACAGTCCAAATATATGCAGTCAGGCAAACTGGAGAACTGGTACTAGATGTGAATGTATGAGTGAATGTGTGTCTGCCCTGTGATGGACTGGTGACCTGTCCAGGATGTTTTATGCCTTCCACCCAATGAGTGCAGGGATAGACTTCACCGCCCTGCAACCCAGGAGGATAAACAGCTTGTATATTGTATAAAATGTATATGTATCATACTTCAGTACAATTGAAATGCTTTTACTTTTACTCAATTCCATTTCCAAGAGAAAAATATTTTTACGCCTCCTTGTACTTGTTACAAATTCTGCAAGTCCATATGATTTTTTCTTTTTCATTTGTTCATTCAAATTCATTTCAGTGTCCATGACTATGCAAGCTCATCTTTGTGCAAGGATAAGTACCACCCATTAATCACTGCCACACCTCAATGAGTTCAGTCAAATGAGTTAACACCAGTTCAGCTTGCTAGTCTAAGTTATTAAGAGTGGAGTGAAACCAGCACAAACAAAACATGCATGTCATGTCTCTTAATTTCAGCTCTTAAAAATTGACTTTTTACTTTTATGTATGTGTGCAGGTTTAAATGTAGATACTTTCTGGCTTTCAATCAAATGTAATTTTTCTCCTTACTTCCACTTTTAATTGAGTTAATGTTTGGCACTTTACACTTAAAGCTAAACTACACAAAATGACATTATCTAAGTTGTACTGACTCCACACACCCCGTCTCGTCTCCTGGCTTTTTATTTTATTGCTCTGTTTTAAAACATCAGTTTATAAAAAGATGCAAATGTCTACTTTTTCACTAGGAAAAACTTTATTTAATTTAAGGTACACAATCGGACCTTAAAACCACAGTTGCACCTTTGAGGGTACACTTACATTGTACCTTGATGAATGAATCACGTACGGTACCTTTATTTCTAACAGTGTATGTATGGTTTGGGGATATGGGGACCTCTCTGGTAAAAATGTGTAATTGCATTCAACGTGTGGAAGAACCTTTTGTAACACTGGTTTTGTTTTGGACCTCTTTAACACGTGGATGAATCTGATGATTGCCAGTTCCTTAGAACAATATTCTAAGACTCAGTCAGACTTGGTGAATGACAATGGACGAACACATTTAAGACCAAAACATCAAGTCAGATCTCCTTTTTGAGCCTGTGTTGGTTATGCTAATATGTAAAGATTGCTGACATGGTCTGAAAAACTCCCATGAAATCTAATCCAAATCTGACTTTTAAATGTTTTTTTTCAGGGTTTATAGGACAACTTGCAGCAGGGCACACACACCATATTTTGCATGTTTTTTTTTCTTCTTTCAATTTTAACAAAATAAATCGAACCTAGTGCAGCTTTAAGTGTAATTTCTTTGTACCTTTTCCGCCTCTAACTAGCTCCAGCAGCTTCATATCTTAGCTCATAGACACACTATATGGAAAAAAGTATTGGGACACCCACACATTGCACCTACAGGAGCTTTTATGACATCCCTTTCTAAATCCATAGGCATTAATATGGAGTTGGCCCCCTCTTTGCAGCTATAACAGCTTCCACTCTTCTGAGAAGCTTTCTACAAGATTTTGGAGAGTGTCTGTAGAATTTTTGCCCATTCATCCACAGGGTCTGTCTCGCAATCTCCATTCTATTTCTTCCCAAAGATGTTCGGTGAGGTTGAGTTCAGGTCTCTGTCCAGGCCAGGGCCTTCCCCAAACTGTTCCCACAAAGTTGGAAGCATATAATTGTCCAAAATGTCTTGGTCTGCTAAAGCATTAATGTTTCCCTTCACTAGAACTTAGTGATCTAGGTCAACCCCGGAAAAAACCCATAGCATTATCTCTCCTTCCCCAAACCATACAGATGGCACAATGCAGTCAAGCAGATAATGTTCTCCTGGCATTCGCCAAACCCAGATTTGCTCATCAGACTGCCAGACACTTTAGAATACGTTTCCACTGTTTCAGAATCTAGTGAACACCATTCCACTCAACACTTGCCCTCGTGCTTGGTGATGTAAGGCTTGTGTGCAGCTACTCAGCCATGGAAACCCAAGCCACGAAGCTCCTGGTGCACAGTTTTTGATGTTAGTGTCAGAGGAAGTTTGGAACTCTGCAGTTATTGAGTCAGTAGATTGATGGCCACTTTTATGCACCTCAGCACTCGGTGACCCCCCCTGTAACTTTACATGATCGGCTCAGTTGCTGTGGTTCCTGAATATTTCCAATTTTCAATAATAGCACTCATCTAGGAGGGAAGAAATTTCGCAAACTGACTTGTTGCAATAGTGGCATCCTATTACAGTACCATGCATGAATTCAGTGAGCTCTTTAGAATGAACCATTCTTTCAAAAATGTTTGTAAAGGCAGACTGTATGGCTAGCTGCTTGATTTTATACACCTGCAGCAATGGAACTGAGTAATATACCTGAATTCAGTGAGAGGTGTTTCCAAATAATTTTAATTTAAAGTTTGTAATTTTGTCCAGATTTACAGTGACAAGGTCACTACATTAGATTTGAAAATCAGGGGTCTAGACCTCTCGGTTCCTCTGCACGCACACACCCATGCACACACACACACACACACACACACACACACACACACACACACACACACACACACACACACATCAACAGACAGAGAGCCCATTCTATATCCTGTACTATGGCTAATGTAATTTCAGGAAAAAGAAACATACATAATACATTAGTGCTGCTCTTGTGGTCCCATGGCCTCAAATTTAAAGCAGCATGAACCAGTTAGTTCCACAAAAACCACTGCAGCCCCCCCAAGCCCCCCCCCGCCAATCCCACAACATACCAGTACCTTCGCATTCTCCCCATAGCCTTAACCAGCCTCAAATGATGCGAGTAATGATCAATAATAGAACATGATGATTAAACATTAAAAGGCAGGCTAATTGAATCAGATACAGCGGCTCTAGTTAGGGATATTTTAAATGCTACAGGCTCAGTGCTTGCCAGCAGGGAGCGTCAGGCCTTGGCTCCGTCTCGCTTCGGCCCGCGCCGAGCTGCTCTTACATTAACATGGAGCTTCTGTGACAGAGCCGGCATTAGGGACAAAGTAAGAGGATTAGTTGATGGACATTTCTGGCATGCCTGGTCAATTATGAAAATGAAAATGGTCAAAAGGGTCAAGCCTGGCATACTCTCTGTATCGCAAAATCTACAAATACACATGCAAGCATGCTTATGTGCACACACACTTACACACTCACAAACTCACACACTCACACACTCACACACACACACACTCACAGGGTTATTGCAGTTCATTACAGAAAAAAATTGGGCACATATGGAGGAATATTGTAGGTACTGTTTTTATTTGACTGTGGATTGTGTGGATTATCTAGACATTTAAATATCACTGTTGCTCAACAAAGTAACCTTACGCAACTGGATAGAATTCATAGAAATTATCAGGACACAGCTTTGATCTTTATAGCCATCTAGCGTTCTCTATCCACGCATAACATTCTCCACTGTACTTCAAAGTACATAAAGTTATATCAACAAGACTGTTTGCTTTGGGACAGGGGTGCCAGTACTGATGATGTGTTTATGGATTTTTTTTACCTTTTCTCTTTGAATAATCAGATATAACTTTGCATTCTTTACCACAAACAACTTTACTAACAGCTTTTACGAAAGGTCACTAGTTTGTCAGCTGGAAGTCATTGCCTACTCAGCTAAGCACCTACAATCAGCTGAGACAGTGGAGCAGAACGATGCTGTGTTTACATGGTGGTGTTGAAAAAAGCGTGCTGTGCCTCATTGTAGAGTTGATGTGTAACAGTGCCGGTACACGACTGATATGGGCACGCAGCTGTGTGAAGATTACTAGGAGTAGTGGCCTCTGCCTAAATCCATAACGATCTAAGGAAAGTTTTGGCAGTAACTTATGAATTTAAGGTGAAATAAAGGGACAAGTATAGAAGAGCCTTTGTGTTCATCTTAGGATGAACTGGGAAGTTTCCAACTTCTGAGTAAGAAAAATTCACTTGAACAGCCACCCATCTCATAATTCCTAGTTGTAAAGTTGAATTTTCTCAAGAGTTCTGACTTCTCCGAGTTGCAATTCGGTGATGTGATGTGAAAACCCTGATAACAAGTGGCCCACTGATTGCAAAGCTGGCTGTCCACTGCTGTGTTGCTTAGTGCTTTCTGGGTAGCCCACTAGTGTTTAAGCAGAGTATTAGACAAAATTCCACTTATCATCACTCATTTTCCACTCCCAGTCCAATTTACTGATTGTTCCTTCCTTCCTTTCTGTAGTTATACTCTGTAAATTAAGTAAATAATTTCAATTTAGCAGTGTCAGCAACATCAATTCAATCATTTTATATTAGGCCTAGTCATTATTTTTTTCTTTTGTTCTCTCTCTCTCCCTCTTATTTATTTCATAAAATAAAAGACTCTATGCATTTAAAAGAAGCGGCAATCAGTCAATGGGACGTTGACCTTATCCAGCCAGTAGATCAATATATGCCCGCTGTCTGGGAACATGCGGCACCAAAGAAACAATAAGTAATAGCATGTTTTAAGCTTTTTTTACCTTTTGTGTATAAAATTGCTAAATTCAAAGGGATACTTGGATAATACTTGGATAAAGAAGGAGGCTTTGGGTTTGAGTGAGTTAACAGTGGTCAGGAAAGTAACACTACACTATAAGAGTGCAAGAAGAATGACATTTTCTTACATTTTCCTTGACATTGGAGGACTTATTTTTGAATGATAAGATCTCAAATTTGATGACAGTTTGGTTCAATTTGCTTTGATTATTTTGTTATGATTCAAAATGACTGTAAGAACTGTTAATGTAAATGTTATAAATGTAAATACAATATTGGAATTTCTTTGGACATAAACTGACAACTGATTGAATTTTGACCCCAAAAATGGGTTCTTTATTTTAATTATTGTTATAAAATTGTCAAAACTGTATCTGAATCACTATACATGTTATAGGCCTACCAGCTAATGAACTATACAGACATTTTCAGAGACTGCATGCTCTGCCCGTGTTGTTTTTTTTGTGTATCATCTATTCTCCCAGCAAATGAAAGCACATTTTTTGCGTACCTTGGCCTATATTTCTATCTCAGTGCTGTATGACAGAGAGAAATGGAGCGTGTAACTGAGTTTAACTAACCCTGAAACACATGAGCCCAACAGAGAACCCGCAGAACATTGCATGTCTGCACAGCCCAGCCTCACCCGTTCATATCATACACCACTTCTATTATCACAGGAGATCTCAATTACCCTGAGGTGCTGCTCTCTATGGATCAGCACACTGGTCAGTGTCATAGGGCATTAAACTGAACTCAATAAAGTCGTCTATAGCATGTCCTCATAGCCACACTGTGTACTGGTGTGTCACACATTATTTAAATTTTCCCTGCACTGAGGGTCCTTTAAATGCCACAGTCACCTTAAGAAAGCCATTTTTGCTTGTCACCCTTATAGTGCTGAAAGCAAATAGCGTGGCAAATGGTGAAACAGCGTGATGGGTCAGAGACATTCAGATGCACTGCACATGGTTCCTGTTCCTTATTCCTCATTGACTTTTCCCTGCTCGAAATGTCAAATTTACACAGTTTTTCCTGCTTACCCCAAATGCAGACAAGCACATTTGACAAGATACATTAGATTTGATGCCTGGCATTTGCTTCTTTTTCATTCAAACTGGAGCTATGAGGCTAATATAGCCAACAACAGAAGCTTAACACTGTACACTGTCTGAATCATAAACGCTCACTAAACTATGAATTTGTTAAGTAATCTCAAATAGACTTGCTTAAGTGCTTTCTGACACGGTATGACACACTGTTATCTATAAAATGGACACAAGTTTAGGCAAATTTCAGATTTAACAACTTTACTTGGTTTAAGGCAAGAGTGATGCTAACAGGTACTGCTATGTTAGCTACATTAGCCTTGTAGTTCTAGCGCAGAACGGAAGAAGTGGCTTGAAGACTGAACTTAGCTAATCAACAATGGAAAATCACGTGAATTTCATTTTTAAAGGCATATTTCATCCCACTGGTCAAACCTGTGACTGAAATTTCTAGTTATTGTATTTTCTACTGCGTGATAATTAAAAAATTTTGGTTGTCTTGATTTTATATGAACATTTTTATGTGGGTGGTCATGGGTGATCAGATAGGGGAGGCATTTACTTCAAGCATGCACCTGAGAATGGTGATGCTCTTCTAAAGTAAGTAAAGAAAACATGTTATGCCATAAAAACATCTGATATATTGTCGCTGTCCAAAGGAACATAGATAATATATGAGTTCAGGGACGCCACACGCTCATTTGATATTTCTTGGTATTTCTCACGCTTTTTAACAAAATGCCCTAGGATGAATCTATAGACTCCTTAAGTTTCCTACGGCTTAGTTTTCACTGATTAAAAACACTCTGAACGGCACCGCCAGTTTACTTAAACACACGAGAAGGAGAGCACGCTAACTAGTCACACGCTGCCGGTCTGTATGTGTTGTAGACTGGTTTCCATAGCAACGCAGTGCACTTCAGTGTGAGAAAGCAGAGAAACCTTCACTAAACACCCACCAAACATGAAAATGAAAACCAAGTTGGTCAGCAAACTGAACATGTTCAATAACAAGAGCAACATTCATGACTAGACAGTTGCATATGCTGCAAAATGAACGCGGTTCAGTCATTAAGCAGTAAGCAGTGCTAAAAGCAGGCGGCCATTTTCACTGTGTAGCTGTTAGCTTTGTAATCCGTGCTGATCACATGCAGCCAGAAAGAGCGCTACAAGCAGTAGCGGTGCCAAGACTGCCATTTTAGTTGGGCACAACAAAATTGAAGGCGAGACAAACTTTGGTCTCGTGGACAAGCCTGCACTGTCTGTAGCACGCAGACCCTCAACCTCTTTTGCATATTGGACATTTATTGCCCCTTGCACGTCTTTAGTTGTGTCCCAATTCAGGGGCTGCATCCTTCAAAGGACAAGCATAGACCCGTAAAGGCTGAACCGAAATGAGACAGTCCACTCTACAGCGGTAGTCCACTTCCTCTGCTGATGTCACCATGTTCCGAATCCTCGCTGGCACACACTGAACCTTGGGATAAGTTGGCTGGCAAAGGATCCACCTGTTGACTCCTTTGTTGCCATGGAAAAGAAGGACATATTTCTCAGCCACAAATGAAGGACCCTTCGAAATGGGACAGCCTAGGGATGCAACCTGTGATGCAATTGGCCTTCAGTGGCAGCCTCCGAAGGACGCAGGGGCTCAGCTTTTATCATATCAAGCGCTTCATACTTCAGTCATATTCAGCGTGTCACTCTCACCATAGCTCTCTCTCTCTCTCTCTCTCTCTCTCTCTCTCTCTCTCTGGTGAGAGTGATGTGTAATTGAGCTGGGTTGAAATGTGAAATGTTTTGGTTATAAGGTTAGGGGATGGATGAAAAAATATTTAGGGCTAAAGCTCCAGGCCAGGTGACACTGCTGGCTCATAATAAAACATATCTATTTCTGGCACACAGGAGCAATAACAGCACATTCTGCTTTTAATATGTTTGTAACTTTTTTGATAACATTTATGTCTTATTGGATGTTCTTATTATTCATTGGATAACCATTAGTCACTGTGTATACTTTTTTTTTAGCTGGTCTGTATTCTATTTTCTCTGTAAGTGGATTGTATTTTGCCCTCATTAGAACAGGCTGACCAGTTCAGCAGAGAGCTAACAACAAACTGTCCTCCATCCATCCATCCATTTTCTAAGCCGCTTCTCCGTCAGGGTTGCGGGGGAGCTTTTACTCTTTGCTCCACATTCTAAAGGTTTAAATGGTGTCACTCTTTATCAAGTCAATGTGACAATCTTATTTTATGAGTAAGTTCAGCAGAAATCAAATTGTTTTTATATCAAATATTCAGTTATACACAATATTTAATATTATATATAGTATATATAAATATATTCCAAAGCAGTTTTTTAGTGTACACTTGAGACACAGAGATCAACTTGCCTCATTCAGACTGCATTGCCCAACCTTTTGCCCTTTTTTGAGACAATATACATTAACAACACATACAAAAAACAGCAGTGTGACTAAGCATTGAATTGATTACTTCTCCAGCCTCTATTCTCAGAAGTCACGTTAACTTCATTCCCTGAAGGTGAACAGTCTGTGTTGCTTAATGTTAATATGTATGATATTTGTCAAAGATACACTACACTGCCAAAAGTGTTTGCTCGTCTGCCTTCATATGCATATAAACTTGAGTGACATCCCATTCTTAATCCATAGGGTTTAATATGATGTCGGCCCATCGTTTGCAGCTATAACAGCTTCAACTCTTCTGGGAAGGCTTTCCACAAGGGTTAGGAGTGTGTTTATGGGAATTTTTGACCATTCTTCCAGAAGCGCATTTGTGAGGTCACACACTGATGTTGGACGAGAAGGCCTGGCTCGCATTCTCTGCTCTAATTCATCCCAAAGGTGTTCTATTGGGTTGAGGTCAGGACTCTGCACAGGCCAGTCAAACTCTTCCACACCAAACTCGCTCATCCATGTCTTTATGGACCTGCTTTGTGCACTGGTGCACAGTCATGTTGAAACAGGAAAGGGCCATCCCCGAACTGTTCCCCCAAAGTTGGGAGCATCGAATTGTCCAAAATCTCTTGATCTGCTGAAGCATTAAGAGTTCCTTTCATTGGAACTACGGGGCCGAGTCCAACTCCTAAAAGACAACACCACACCATAATCCCCCCACCACCAAACTTTACATGTGGCACAATGCAGTCAGACAAGTACAGTTCTTTTGGCAACCGCCAAACCCAGACTCGCGCATCGGATTGCCAGACAGAGAAGTGTGATTGGTCACTCCAGAGAACATGTCTCCACTGCTCTAGAGTCCAGTGGCGACTCTTTAGACCACTGCATTCGATGCTTTGCATTGCGTTTGGTGATGTAAGGCTTGGATGCAGCTGCTCCGCCTTGGAAACTCATTCCATGAAGCTCTATATGCACTGTTCTTGAGCTAATCTGAAGGCAACATGAAGTTTGAAGGTCTGTACCACTTCTTGGCTGAGTTGCTGTCATTCCCTATCGTATCCTCTTTGTTATAATACCACTGACAGTTGACTATTGAATATTTAGTAGAGAGGACATTTCACTATTAGACTTGTTGCACAGGTGGCATCCTATCACAGTACCACACTGGAATTCACTGAGCTCCTGAGGGCGACCCATTCTTTCACAAATGTTTGTAGAAGCAGTCTGCATGCTAGGTGCTTGATTTTATACACCTGTGGCCAAGGAAGTGATTGGAACACCTGCACCTGAATTCAATGATTTGGGTGGGTGAGTGAATACATTTGGTGTACATTTTATATATATATATATATATATATATATATCGCTGATGTCGGAAGAAAACCTCATATCTCCGTTTTTGTCGTTTTTCAGTTTTTGACATAATTTGAAAACACCTGTTGGCCTTTACATTGTGTGTAAATTTCATGATGAATGGACCAAAAGAAACAGCCCAAAATGACTTGGAAAATATTGTGGTTCCATTGACTTACATTAAAAGTAAAGTAGTTTTTTTCCATCTCCTGTGAAGTTAATATTTTGGAGATACAAGGTTTTCCTCTGACAATGATATATTGGTTATATACTACATTATATGAATGCAGAAACAGATTCAAGATACAACTTTTAATACAGACATTTAAAAATAGCTTTAATTCTACATAAAATAAGCACATGTTGTGGACCAACCCCCACCCAGACCAATACCATCCAAACCATGCCTGCTGCCCCCAACCTCCAAAGCCTCCAACCTCCCCCCTTCAACCTGACCCACCTAAATCTGACTATAACAAAAATGTAAAACTTGGCAGCCAAGTGATTTCATATATGTGACATTGTCATATATGGATTTCCCTCATATATATTATTTTCTTTATTATATATGAACATATATGTGAAATATTTGACAACAAATTGGCCATTTTCAAATATGGGACATATTTCAGCCATACAGCAACATTTACAAGCATATATGTATAACACATATACATAAAAACATATGACAGAAAACATTATTTCTATATGGAAGACATGTATTACTTATATATGCATATTATATAAGATTGTATGTATCTTCTTTGTTTCTTCCACATGAAATGAACATTTGTACAACTAGCTATATAACTAAACACTTTAAACATGCACATTATAAATTATGCAGTAAAAGTATTAAAATATGAAACAATATTGCTTTCTGACACATTTAAATAATTTAATATTTAAAAGCAAGCAGTTACACAAGTAACAGTTAAGACTATACTCCTGTGTATTTCACCATGTATCAGACATATATTTAAGATCCATATATTATGCATGTGTTCAATATTTGATAGAAAAATATATTTTTACATATGCCTGACCCTTTATGATATATGTCCATATATGTCCATGTATCAGATTCTGTGTATTATATTATCATTATAGTTCAGATTTTCTTCTTTTTTATCTATTTCCTCTTCTCAGTATTGGCTTCTTAACAGCTACACATCCTTTCAGATCTGTAGTGTCAAGTTGTCCTCTCACGGTTGAAGGATGGGCAAGAACAACTGTCAATGTTTTCAGATCCGAAGCAAGATTGGAGCTTGATTTTCTCTTATCTCTCTAAGAAAAAAAGTTTAAGCACTGTTTATCTAATGGAGCCTTCGGTGGTTCATCAGGTTTTACACTGTTGTTAGGGGTCTTTCTTTTAATCTGCTCAGAAATATGTCCTTTAGCCATTGTAAATGCACATGTGAAAGACACCTGTAAGGCAGCTGAGTTGTGTTTGGGTAGATGATTGTGTGAATGTTAGTGTTTCTTTGAAGGGGAACACACTCCTTTTGTTGGGAGGACACAGCTGTAACTGGTTGGTTTTATGATTGGAGGGATGGAAGAGTTAAAGTTTGAAGTGACAGTACAGAGCACAGCAGTAAAGAGTGATCAAATTAAATACTGATAGATTTGATGTCATAATTAGAACAACAAATAACTTCACTGTTATGTCTGGAGATTAAATAGACAAAACATTACTCTTTGACTTTAGTTCAGTACAGGAGTTGGGAAATTGTTCAGATTAAATGGGTTAAACAAGGGGTTCTGAACTTTTTCACAATTTTTTTTTGCACCCCCCTTGCCAACTCACTCCCTGTCCAGCTCCCCCTCACCACACACTGACCTACACATTACAGAAATTATAGACGAACAAACAAATAGTAAGTCTACTCACTTATGTAGCCTGCATGCCTTAGCTAGTACTTCACCAGAAACTACCGTCTTTAGCCTGGCACTTTAGTGTAATGCTGTAAGTTCAGCGGTCAATCAAGACCCTCCCTCAGTGAAGAGCCCCCCCAATTGAAATTCATAACCTACACTAGCCTGTCTTCCATGGCCTGTAGGTGGGTCCATTCAGCAGAGCTTGCATGCACTCATCAATATTCTTTTCTCTATGATTGAACCTCCCCGTGACCACATTGTGACCCGCAGGTTAACCTTGAGTTAAACTGTCTTTAAGAACAACCCTGTAGTCAGGCTATTCATAATGTGGGAACATGCTTTAATCATACCCTTCTGTTATAGCCATTAAAGCACTGGAGGTGGGCAGATTTTGCAGATACTTGTGCTGAAATCTACATTTAAAGCTCTCTGTCTCCCCTCTGTGGTTCAGCTGGGTATCACAAGGGTGTACATTACCAGTCTGAAATAGACATGACATTTACCAAGATGCTGTAAGGAGAAGAAAAATCATTCAGATGTTTATGCTTCACTAACACTGAGGCAAAAGCAGTCACTGTTATGAGGACATTCAGCGTAAATAATATATATGCATTTCCACTGCCTTCAGTCCCGTCACAAAACCTTAAAAACTGCGGCTGTCCCGTGTGAACAGACCTATCATGTGCAATTTGGTGTGGTGATAGTATTTTTATTGTTTTTCTTAAGCTGTGTGTTGTTTTAGTGTGCACTACACTGTCATAACTGGATCAAAAGGTCTTCGCTGCAGGGAAATCATCATGGCACATGCTCAGAATTATTTAGAATTGCTGATTGTGTCAAAAACTACTTAAAATGACCTTTTCTACATTTTAGGACCTTCAAATGGTGAACATAACCCTGGCCATTTTATAAGAAACATCACATTGTTGACGTTGCTGGCAGATCTGTCGTTATTTACTGTCACGATTGGCCCCTCCCAGTTTTGTCCATGTGTTCGTGTTGTGTTTTGGTCTAGTCCATGTGCTTTTTGTTTTGATCCCAGTCCAGCCCCTTGTTTGGTTACTCTGCCCCTGATTGATCCCACCTGTGTCTTGTGAACCCTTGTTAGCCCTCTTGTATTTAAGCCCTGTGTTTTCCTTAGTCTAGTGCTGGTCTTTGTTTGAATTGTTGTTTGTTGGATGTGTCTATTGTATTCTGGTGTTGGGTTCTTTGTTTGAGGTTCTGTGGTATTTATCATGTCTATCAATCTGTTTGCGTTGGCTCTATGACCCTGGACCGTCTTGACCATGGACCTGGATTTGCCCATAATAAAGGTCGCTTATCTCTGCATATGTGTCTGCCTCCCCATTACATTTACATCCTGCTTTAGCATTCATCTGGTCATTTATATATCAGTTTGAGACCACTTAGCTGCTCATGGTGCAGTATTTTTGGATGGTGGACCCCTCTCAACCTAGCAGTGATAATGAAGGGTGTTAAAACCCCAGTAAGTGATCCACTCACACCAGCACCACATCTGATACCTCTACTGTTACCACAACCCTAATAATATCTGGTCAACATCAGTCCTGTGATCAGAAACTGAGAGCTGGTGATCGAGACAGAAAGTGGCTGACAAATTGTGCAACAAGTCAGCAACTGTAAACCAGCAGTTTTATGCAAAAATGTTGGCACCCCTGGACAAATAAAAATTTTCTTGTGAAAATAAGATACACATCGTCTAAAGAGAACACAGCTCTTCACAGTTTAGTACACAAGTTAACATATTGGGAAGAAAAAAAATGTGGCCTGTGCAAAAGAATTGTTTTTATAAAACAAACAGAATTTATGCTCTAAAACTTGCAAAAAGAAGCTGTATTTGTGTGATCTCAGTAGAGGATTTGTTGACTTAAAATCAAAAAAGGACATTTGATGGGGTGTTTTGTATATGACTGTATACAGTTGCCTATAATGTAGATCAAGCTCATAAAGTGTCCAGTGAGTGGAAGCACAAAGTAGATTTTTACTTATGAATTGTCCAGTGAGTAGAAATACAGTGAGAGTATGGACAGCGAGTGTAAGCAGGTTTACCAACTTTTGGGGGCCCCTACGTCAGACCCCACTAGGCCCCCATTCATGTATGCAATATTAGCTTGTGAAGAATGCAGAAAGAAAAAAATGCAATGGTAAACACAATAAACAATATTAACTACACATGCAGCAAACAGAATTAAAACAAGCTACAATATAAATAAAACAAAAAAGATATTGCTGTAGGAACAAAGCCTTTTTTGTGTGGAAATTCAAAAGAAATTAGTTGTAATATAATATCTTTATGCTAAATTGAAAGGAAATATTTTTTTCTTTTCCTGTAAAGTTAGTATTTTGGAGGTTTTGGCCTGACAGTGACAAAATGTAAAATGAAATAAATGTAATTAAACTGCAATGTTTTTCTTCAGTGATGTATCTCATGGGCATTTTTATCAATATCAACATTTTTATCAGTATCATAACAGGAATTAACTGATAACCTGCAAAAAGACAAACAAAATAAAACATATGTTTATGTCTTGAGTGCAGACAAAAATGACAGACATGTGTAAACAAACCAGCAAAAGGTGATTAACTGTTTAAAAAGTATTTATTGTGCTGCAAAGAAACAAACAAAAGTAATACATGAAAATTGAAAAAAGATCTGTGCTACGGGAATTCTGAGTCAAATCTTCATCTAACCTCTTTAGATATCTGCAATATCACCACCAGTACTGACAAGTCTCGCTTTTTTACATGAGCATAAAACACCAGTAGTATACAAACTCGAGAAGGGCTCTGTGGATAGACTGAGTGAGAAGGAAGAGGGGAGATCAGGAGAGAAATTTCTCCAAGTTCATTAAGCTTACTTACTGGAACGCAGGACTAGCCCCCTAACTTTTCCCTCATGGAAACAGCAATGTCCCCAAAAAAAACCAAAAAAACAACAAAAACAAAAAAATACACATTAGACAGTCGGGGAGGAAAAGAACAGCCTAGTGTGGATGAAAAAGCATGTACTGTGTTTTTGAACTCAGTCATTTTGAAGCACTCTTGAGAGACCAAGACAACAACAAAACAAGCTGCACGATTTCAGCTGTGTCTTTGTTTGAAACTCCTACATGCTCAAATTGCTCTGCTCATCAATAAATTATAAAGGTAATTAAAAACAATAAATTAAATCTTTCATTTTTTTCTCTTTCCTACCTTTTTTGTCTTTTTTTAAGTTCTGTTTTGGCGAGTGACACTCAAGTATTTACAACAATACTTGGAGGATGCACTAAAAAAAATACGATTTCACCCTGCGAGACCCCTCGAACGTGCAGACCTGCCACATGTGGAGGCAGTCAGCGGCGTTCCTCAGTCATCATTAGATAAAAGCAAAAACCTGCTCAGAAGGACTAAATAGGAAAGAAAGTTGCTTTGCCATGCACAGCTGTGCATTTGAACTTGAAAGTGAGCTGCACCTCCATTAGTGTGCTGCTCATTAATTATGCATGCACCTCACTGAAGTCTGTCATATTTGCTTTGTAGAAGCGACGCAGCTTTGTGGTTTTATTCTACAAAACAATCCTTCACAGCGCTCCATTACGCTGTTTGTTTACTGCATCTCTCCGTAATGCTTTCTGACTTGCCGTGACTGCAAGGCAACTTTCAGAGAGTTGTCCTGTTTGCAGAGCGAGCTGAGATGTTATGCAGAGTATCACTAAGAAGGAAAAGCTCCTCTTTAGCGTGCATTATCCCGTTAATGCTCGCTTCAAACTCGTCAGAGATGTGGCCTAATCGTAAACCGGGAGGGGAGAAGTTCTTTTTTTTCTTTAATTCATTTTGGAACAAATGAACCGTCGCTGCTCTGCATGGGATCCCGCAAGGTTTTTAGGAAAAACACAAGGGCAACTTTCTTTTTATGAAAAGGATTTGTTTGAAATCAAAACAAAACAAAAAGGAAGAAAGAAACACAAAGGCTACGTATTTCTCTATATAAAAGTGCCAAAATGTATAATTCTACAAACATTATCAGACAAGAGATTTAAAGTACAACCAAGACAAACTATCACAAGTGTACAGCCCCTCCCCCTCCCCCTCCCTTCAACAGCTTATGTCTGCCGTGGTTCCAGTAGTTGAGAAGCCTGCAGGGACCCGTGACCAGAACAAAGGAGCAACAACCGGCCACCAGCAACTCAGTCTCTGCATTTCAGTGTTTTTCTTAACACGCCCTCGAATACTTGCTCAAACCTTTTTTCAGTAAGAATGTACTTATTCTCAGTAATAAGCACAAAAACACAGGTTCAGGTGATTTGCTCGGCAACTTACACAGTAGGTTTGCTTCAAACTGTGTGGCCTGTAAGATGTTTTTGTGAGAAGACAATGATCCCAATATTGGCACGTTTAATTACTACTTGGGATACCTCTGAGCCTAAGACAGCTTATTAGCTACACTCTTAAACGGTTCTTTAAAAGTTATTTACTAAAATAACGGTTCTATTTAGAACCACAAGGTCTATATAGAACCATTTCATGCTTAAATGGTTCTTTGCATGTTGAAATGGTTCTTGAGATTGATGGAGAATGTGTTTTAGATGGTTCTACATAGGACGTTTTTGATTCTATATAGCACCAAAAATGGTTCTGCTATTGTTACAATGCCAAGCTTGAAACAAGAACCGTTTTGGTGCTAAATAGAACTCTTGTATATAGAATCATCTACAGCACATTCTCCATCAATCTGCAGAACCCTTTCATAATGCAAAGAACCATTTAATCATCCAAAGGGATCTCTGGGTATTTTCTTTACTACAGAACCCTTGAAGAACCATCTTTTTAAAGAATGTATTACCATTGAAGTATGAAAGTCTACACTACTGCTGACTCAATACCTCAGTCCTCCATTGACCCATCTAAGTTCGTATGAGCTCATACAGTAAAAAAACAGCACTGAATGCTGCACTACAAATAGTCTTTCGTGAAAACTGAGTCAGGAGAAAAAAACACTCTGAAATGTGTTGATTTGCGTCTCCCTGTAAAGCCAGAAATACTCAGTTAAAGGTCAGAAGCGTCAGGTTGTATTTTGTGATGTCATATGTCTTTACATACACTAAGAATTTTTAAAAGAAGTCGTAAATGCAAAACTGACATTATACAGATGAAGATACGATGGCAATAGTAGATAATTCACTTTGTTTCCCATCAGATTCATCTGCTTGATTCACATGCCATTACATATTTCCACCAGAGAGGTCTCCAAATCTCAAAAATGTACATAGTGTAGCTTAACGGGGAAGTCAATGAGGGCATGTTAAAAACAGTCTGAAACGCAGAGAAACTGTCAGATCACAACAGAGAGACGCAGGATGCCAGAAGTGGAAGCAAAGAGACTCAGCTGAAGAACACACCACAAACGGGCCCAGGGCCAGAAAAAAGTCGAAGGAAAACAAAATTACAAAAAAAGGAAACAAATAAAAATAAAATGAGATGTTCATTGTTTTCTTTCTGCCTTTTTTACCGCCTGTCTTTCTTGCAATTTACTATCAAACAAGCAAGGCAATGGAATGCCTGTCATCATCGATTTTCCATAGATAAAAATCTTTTTTTTTCTCAGTCATAAATACATTCAATAGGAAAAATGAAACAGAGAACTTTACAGGTGAAGCAAAGTAAATGTGTGCATGCATGTGCGTTTGTGTGCACACGTACATACATGCCAACACAAACATACACACATACATATATACTCACACAATAGTTCAGGTCTTTTTCGTCGTAGCATTAATATGTACATAAATGTTCCTATAGCGTGAGTAGGTTTTGAAGCCAATTTCGAAGTAGACTGCTTTTTTTTCCCCAAGCAAGGAAAAACAGAGAACAAAGGTGCTTCAATAACATTCCGAAGCTTCCAGAGGAGGAGGCGGGTTCGTAATCAGTAAAAACTAGGGAAAAAACTCATTAAAGAGCGTTTTGCATCTCAAAACCCCCCTAACAAAAGTCGTTTGATCATATTCTTTGATTTTATGTTTCCTTGCATCATTGTTTCCTAGAGGATGTAATTAATACTCTCTATAGTTCAACCCCTAGAAAACAAGGCTTAGAGAATCAAAGCAGAAAGCAGCACTTGTAGCATAGATTCATCAAACCAGTATAACTACCTTTTATATTATCTTTATACCATGTATCAACCCTTTTGTCGCAAAATATATTGTCACTTTAAGTGTGAGAGTCAGTCTGCCCTTTGTGGTAAAAATAAAGAAGCTGATGACTGTTATGTGAAAAGGGGCAAAATGCTTATACATCTAAGCAGAAACACTACAAAGAGACCAACACGAATCCATCTAGCAGGAAGAGCTATTGTCCGCCGAGCTGCTCTCAGTCTTCTTCCGTTCATCTTTCAAGGGGCCAAAAACAGCCAAACCAGATCGCGGTGACTGGGCGAGAAAAGCAGGGAAGGGCCTCAGCTGCGCTCTACCAAAATCTTTCTTTCGTTTGCTCCTTTTCTCTTCTTTTCCTCTCTTTTCCCTTCTCCGCCTCCACCCGACCCCAGGTCTCTCCCAGAGAAGCTTTGGTTCTGTGTTCGCACAAAGCACTTGAAGAGTTTTCTCTCTTTTCTTCAAACAGTTTTCAAATAGCTTTCTCATTTTCAAAAAAAAAAAAGAAGAAAAGTCGGAATGCACAAAAAATATTACTTTTGAAAGAAAAAAAAAACAAACACCCAAAACACCCCAGTCTGTCCTAATCCCAAATATGTACGTTTGATCTCATAAACCTCCAACCGCGCAGACACACACACTTACACGCATTCTCTAATGCACAAAAATATTCCCGAGGAAGCTTTCAGCTCCTCCGGTTCAAATAAATACACTCCCCGCAGCGACCGGCGTGATAACGTTATCCCGTCCCGATGAGACCGTCAGTTGTCTGCGTGCGTTTTGGAGTGACGTTCTATTAACATGGGTATTATGATTGTTATTCTTTACCAGGGTGTCTACCACTCTCCACGTCTTTGTTCATCACTGTAGTTAGTAGCAGTTGGTAATGTGCTCTCTCAGGTTTTGGCAGAAGACCCTGGTCTTAGTGTCTCTCTCTCCCTCTCCCTCTCTCTCTTGCACTCGTACTGACTCTCGCTCGCTCACGCAGTCTGGTAGAAGTTGTCTGCCTGCAGGTTGTTGTGTTTGGGCATGCTGTAGTAGCCGCTGTAGCGTGAGTCTGGGTCGGCGATGCGGAGCATGCGCTGCGAGCTGTCCACCTGGACCTTCGTACCCTTCTGGCAGTCCACGTACACCAGCTGGTTATTCAGACATGTGGGCTATTTCAAACAGACACATACGTACACACACAGTGAGCTTTCACATACGTACAAACACACATATTGTTTCACATCTTTTCCTACTTTCTGGCCAAAACTAAGGATGATCTGACCCAAAAGAAGAGAGCCAATCAAGTAGCCTTGGGCTGATAATTATTACTAGCAGATATTGTGATATTTTAGTTCCCATATTTTGCAAATTATCATTTAGTTTTTTTTTTCACATGCTGTGTGATTTTTATTGCTTCAGACTGATTTAACCACTCCTAATGTATAATCAGTCTAATCTAGTTATTTTAAAAAATGTTGTGCTGGACTTAATTATTGACTGTTCATACAGAACATTACCAGCTCATTAGCTACACAAAGACATACTCTGAATAATCACTTGGAAGGATTATTACATAGATCTTTAGTCGGGCAAATATTGCTGGAGTGCAAATGAAACAAAGAAACGCTGGTACATAAGATCTACTTTTAAGCAAACATGGAGAACCACTGGATGTGAATAGTGTTTAATGTCAGAGAACACCATTCATTTATTTAATTTCCAGTTAAATCTCTAACCAATCTGAATCATTTCAACTACCCAGACAACCAGCCCAGGCAATGAACAATTGGGAAAATCTGAAATGCCTTAAAAGATGGCATATAGAGGTGGTTACAGTGCACACCTACCTTAGTGGGAGTGCGATAGCAAGGCACAGGGATCCACTGCTTTCTCTGATTGACCAACAGCAGGGCGGTGACAGTGAGGACCATCATGAGGATGGGCAAGGCCACCCAGGCCCAGTGAAGGCTGGGATCCTCTCTGGGCAACGGCGTCTTCCCATCCAGATATGGCATCTGCAGGCTCCCAAAATCACCTACAGCAACCACATGCCTATTAGCACTCTAACCTCCTAAGAACCATTTTAGGAGACCATGTTATTTGAGCAGCATCAAACAAGCCTGAAATGCCTGTCTCTTCACTAGGAACAGTGTCTACTAAATAGCTTAAGGTGGCAGTCAGTATGAAATGCTTATATGTCTGTATAACAATGTCCACAGAGCAATTACGGTTAATTAATGGTAGTGGTTGGTGTAGTGTAGTGGTTAACACCTCTGCCTTCTACACTGTAGACTAGACTTTAAGCACCCTACACTATACCAATAAGAGTCCTTGGGCAAGATTCCTAACACTACCTTCGCCTACTTGTGTAAAATGATCAAATTGTAAGTCGCTCTGGATAAGAGCGTCAGCCAAATGCCATAAATGTAAATTACATTAAGAGTGTGCAGTGAAATTAGGGACAAGCAACAGTTAAATGAGAGACAAATAGATGAAAGGAAAACAAATAATTGGCAAATACAATAGCAAATCAGGCTTTTCATCAAATTTGCTCAAATCAGAAAAAATGTACTTCAATTTACTTCAGTATACTGTTATGCTATCTACAGTAACAGATTTTGCCACAAAACTTGAGACAAGCTGACAGAAATTACAGTGACTGGTGTAGTTTGAGCTGAATGCCATTCTGAATTCATTCCATAATTTAAATCACCAGTGTTTTGTTTGTGTTCCTCTCACAGGCAAACAATACATAACACTTTCTAATGGATGTTATTCTGAATCCCCATTATCTTGTAAGTGCTCTGACTGTAAGTGATGTTTGCACTCGCATCATCTTAGTTGGACAGTGTAACATTATGTTTGTAAGGGAGTCTTTAACAAACAAGGAATCTGCATAATTTTTTTGATGTCAAATGTTTCAGCAAAGCAACTGGCAAATGTGTTTGAAAACATGAGTTTAATCCGTTCAGCAGGGGGCTGATAGGCGTTAGAGGTGAACTCTAACCTCTGAACTGTGGCATGATGTCATTCTCGCTGTGTGTAGGCCAGGCTGGCCGATGCCTCAGTCTGTCACCATGCTGGTCTGTCTTCTCTATGGGCACATTAGTGGGGGCAATCTCTGTAGAGAAAATCAACATTATTTTAGTTATAACCACTTTCAGAATCTTTACTATCTGAGGAGAAAGGTTCTTTAGCATCTGTACAGCTAGGGACACAACTATACATCCATTTCTGCACATTGTGCTCAACACATTATAAATACACTGACACACAGTAAATGTATATTATAAAGGTAGTTTTGATTTCAGCTCAGACTAGAAATGAGAAAATACCACTGATACCGTTATGGACCCTGAGAATCAACCATTTCCAGTAGTGATGTGTCAGCTGTCAAGCTACTCTTAAAACTATGTGGGATCCTGATTTTGAGACATGACGTGTGCAAAACGAGTCTTTTACATTCATGTGACTTTATAAAAAAAGGCTTTCTCATTCATAAAAAAACTTTGGCTTTTTCATCCTGACAATTCTATTCACTGTCTGACTGGAGCTTTATGTTTGTGAAGTCAGATTTATGTGGAAGAAAATTCACACAAACTTCATTACAAAGCAGTGGTAAAAGACTGTCCAGTGTTCACTTCTTCTCATTAATTGGCTTGAAGTAGATTTGATGCACAGAACAGCTTGAATGTGTAAAGAAAGCAGTGTCACACAATAAAATCACATCTTCAGCCTTGGAGAAAAGTGAGAAAAACCATTAAAGGGTGTGTGTTTGTGCCAAGAAGGGCAGACTCCAGGAGCATGCAGTGCCTCTCTGCTCTCCAGCTCCTCATTGATCTCGCTGCGAGTGACACAGCAATAAAGTGGGCCATGATCAATGGTTTTATCTCCCAAACACACAGTGAGCTAATTTAGGTCCCCGACCAGACGCATCTGAATCCCTTTGAAAGATTCATCTTAATGAGCCCACATTCTGTAAAGCCCCACTCAATTAGAGTAAACACTACTTTATGAGTGTGAGAGTGTGTGAGAGAGAGTGAGAGATATGAGTGAAAGAACTGAAAAGAGCGCAGCTGCAGGGCATAGACTCAGCCAAGGCCTCTCTCAGTCTGCAGGCACATTGTGTGATGTACTAGCTTTCTTGACATCAGTGTAGTCTGTATTTAACCTACCATATGCTCAAAAGCTGTGGCTTCTCAAGCCAGTGTTAAATGACACACAGCCCGGGGGTGCTAGATAATAAATGTGTGAAATGCAATGGTGCACGACAAACCTGTTTTAGGGATATTATTCAGGTCAAGATTGCTGTGCGGATCATAAGATCAAGGTAGCTAACATGCAGTACAAGCTTAAAGTATAGAAACAAACACTATTTTGACAGTATTTCAATATTTCAAATATTTTGTAATCAACAAGTAACATAGTATAAAGCCTTCCACATGCTCACAGGTACTCTTCCTCAAGTATCTGTGATATGGAAAAAGTGAGGCTGTATGGGAATTAGGGCTGTCAATATCAATTCTATGAGTTTGAACTGTTCACTCTTCAGTCCGTACAGTGCCTGCAAAAACAGCTTGTTTTGAATGTAGTGTTTTCACAATAATATGAAAGCCAACACATAGAGAGCACTAGGAGAATTAACATCATGCAAAATGCCAACTATTCCCTGCTGAATCACAGAGATGCTACATTTTAATTAACTTTTTTATATAACTGGGTAATAATTGAATTTAATCTATTAATTGTGACAACAATAGTCTCTTCCAAAGGTTTGGCCCATTGTGTAGATCCCATGTGACAAAGTTTCCAGATGAACCCTGTAGTGTAGCATGAGAGAAAGCTGACCTGGGCACATGGGGCAGCAGCTGCCCTCCACTGTGATTGGCTGGTTGCAGGGCAGGGCGGGGCAGCTGACAGTGGAGCACAGCGTCTGGCCCTGTAGGCAGTAGCAGTGTGTGCAGCTGTCGATGTCCCATCGCTCCTCGTCCACATAGGTCTTCCCGTTAAAGTGGCACACAGCCCTAGGCGTGGCATCTAGCCGGGCAATGGCCAGCAGGAGAAACAGATGTTGTTAGCGAACACGACGCTCATGTACAATCAGGCTGAAGCCAACACGTCTAAGCAGAGCAATTACAGCTCTTTCTCCATCTTTATTATACCTCTCACTTAACATTTGCAATTTGATGTACAGATGGTAACATATAATGCCAGGCTGTGACAGAACATGCAGTAATGCACAGTGAAACAGCCCGTGGTTGGCATGTTAATGTACCTAGACAGTAGGGGCAGCATTGGCCCTTACGCAGGACAGGCCGGGCGCAGTTGACGGGAGGGCAGGACTCAGAGAAGCAGCTGATAACTCCGTCCAGACACACACAACTGGAACAGACGTTGGGCTTCCAAGACTCGGCGGCCAGGAAGATGTCGCCCTCCTCATTGCGGCAGTAACTAGGCATGCTGTCGTTGCTGGGAGCTGGTGGTGTGACTGGCTCATCTGAAACACAAGATAAACACACAAACAAATAAAATATCCTATTCATGCTCTGCACACCAGTTGGCGCTTCTGCAGACACTCTTGCTAGCTTGGACCAAATTTACAGAACATTGACAAAAATCTCTTCTGACCTAATGAAAATGTATAGCGCATAACATGCATGACACCTACATTTAGAAAGTATGATTTCAAATGATTGCCTTAGGGAGGAGTTTATATTATTTTACGTTTTACTTCCATTTTTCAAAATCTGCAGTTTAATGCTGCCTTTTCATAACAGCTGAACTGCTTCTATCACTGTTAGTCACTTCTTGCTAAAACATTTAAGACACCCAGAGAAAAAGTGCAGGGCTCATGTGTGTTTTGTATGCTCAATCAAAGTGTGTAGCAACTATGGGTGTGACACACTGGTTACTGCCACATATTAACAATCTGATGGGTTGCAGATCATCTCAACTGCATAAAGTTCAGGCAAGATGGGATTTCAGTTATATTTATGTATTGTCATCTTTTGCCACATGATAGTACATAATAGCATACTCTGTTTTAAGTAATTACGCAAAAGCTTTACATTAAAAAAATGTATATTTTTTGCTTGACATCACTGTGTGTATGTGCCTCTTTAGGGACAGTTGTTTATGTACTGACAAAAAACCCCACAGCTCAGCCCTTTCATCCAAATTACTGTGCAAAAATTTTAACAGTTGCTGCACACGCTGTTAGTGCAGGAGTGAGTGTGAACAAATTTTCTAAAAGAAAGGTATGACCCTTCCTCCTTCAGCTTCCGCCAGGCAGCTTCCTCATGCTCCACCTGGCTGCACGGCCCTGACTCAGGTCCATCAATATTCATGGACCTCTCCAACAAAGTGCATCAACCTCCCCAGGTGTCTTCATTCTCTCACTCCAGCTGGCTTATCTCAGCACGAGGAGGACGTGTTGAGCAGGCCAGTCAGCCTGGTGTAAACGAGTCGGTTCATGTGTTCTCCAAGTCCAATGAATGCCTATTGTACGGTACTGTCTCTGACACTCAGTAGGCGTGCCATGTACCCCTTTCACCATACACTATTCATCAGTAGCCCCACCGTGCTTATACATTATGCACAATCATAAGTCTTCTTGAAAACTTTTCTTCATGTCACGGGTTTCCACCATGTCAAATATGCCTGGGCTTAACACAGAAAAAAATAATAGTGCTGATGTTTGTCACTGTGCCGTTGAGTTTTTGTCCTTTTTGTGTCACTTTTGTGTAACTGTCACCAGACCTGGCTATAAGAACTTCCCTGACTTTGCTGCGATCTTGGTGTTCTTCTAATAAACGGCTGAAAGGGATTACAGCTGAGCAGGGAAGCCTTGCGGCCGTGCCCAGGGCAGTAACAGTATATGCAGGCTGCCCTCTAAAAAATATCTGAAATAGCAGCTGAATATAAAACAGCAGAGGTTTAAAAAATACATAAGGGCTGGAGTGGAATCAGAGGTTACAGGAGAGCTCACCTGGGCAGTGTGGGCAGCAGGAGTCTTGCGTTCTGATTGGGCTCTGGCAGAGCAGCGGTGGACACACCTCAGTCTCGCAGAGCACACGACCGACGTGGCAAGTACACTGGGTGCAGGAGTCGATGTTCCACGTTTCACCTTCCACAAAGTACTCCCCACCCGGGGCCAAGCACACGGACGCTTCGCTCAGCTCTGGCTTATGAGAGCCTGACTCATCTGGATGGAGGAAAGATGGTTTAGAGCATGTCGCATCAAATGTTGGGACTGCAAAGCAAAAATCATAGGCAATTTTTTCCAGATACTAATAAAGACTTAAGGAAAATAGATACAGACCATGTAAATTAGTCCAAGATTATAGTCAAAGGTTAAATAGTTTGGCAGAAGATAAAACTATTAGGCCGAACAGTAGTCGATCCAGTTGACTAGCTACATTTGGGTAGGTCTGTCACTATTTATATTATATATAGAGGAATTGGGTAATGTATCCTTTTTTGCCAATTAATCCAGTAATCTTTTTTTTTGTGTAAATGAACAATAAATTATATTATTATATTATATTAAATTATATTATTTAAGGACCAAGTCGGCAGTGTTCACTTGTCACACGGGTTAATGCTACCTTGACTAGCTCTGCTTAAACATTTGAAGTAGCATATTTATTTACTTTGCACATTGCAGTTCAATAGTGAATCTTTATTGGAGTAGTGTGTTAGCATGTTCAGCCTAGACATTGTTACTTCATATGTACAGAATTTGGAAACATTTAATTTTACTTCACATACATGAAGTTTGTAAATACAAATATATGAGCACTAATATCTACCCATTGTAGCTACTGCTGAACACAGCTTTATAATGATTTCATCTATCCCACTATGATTCAGACCACAAACTAAATAATAAGCAAATTAAAATTAAATAATTAATTTTGTAATGAATTGATTTTTAAGTATTTGTGACAGCTATAGTTTGGGGTAAATTAGAGTTTTCTGCCAAAAACTACTTAATTCAAGCCCAATTTTGCCATAGCAGAAAGCTGGATGACAATGTCACTGAAAAATAAGGTTACTGAACCTGGACACGTGGGGCAGCACTGGCCAGCATGGATGCTGGGGTTGTCACAGGAGGGCACTGGACAGGAAATTAGGGCACACATCTCTCGGCCGGCATGGCAGTAACACTCCCTGCAGCCGTCGTGCCAGCTTTGACCATTCTCATGTCTCCGGCCATCCATAGACAAACATGAGCCCAGTTTAACCGAGGGGCCGACAGAGGAGGAGCTCTGGTCTGGAAGCACAAGCCCATAATTCATTGAGCAAACAATGTTTAACAGTCAGTAATCAGTGTATTTCAAATAGGGCACAGATCAAACATCCTTGGAAGGCAGCATAACTTGGCTCCCAGTAAAGCAATTCGTTCTAGTTTAAATGGAGCACTGACTGACTAACTCCTTCACTTAAAAACATGAGAAACCCGCTGTGTGGGCGGGGTCCTGGGCGCGGTGGTGTCCTGGGGGCGTGGCCGCTTCGGGCCCTGGGCCGGCCTTCCCTGCGCCGCGGTCGGGTGTAGGAAACCGGGGTGCCTAGTGACCGGGGGGGGGGGGCATGCTGCAGTGAGTAGGGCCACCTACCTGGCTCTGCTCGCTGTGCTGCGTGATGTCCCACTCCTCCCCTTTTTTCCCCCTTACAATGACACATTTCATGACACATTACAGTACACACAGGGCTTTGGGGGTGAAAGGGTTAACTTTCCTTTGGCCTGTCTCTCACTCAGTGGATGGTGGGTGGCGCTGCTGAGGTGACCTCACTTATCTGCTCACTGCTACCTGCCCCTCAATTTTATTTACACATTAGACATTGAGGGCCTTGGGGGGCAGTGTGGCTATGTTATTCAGTACTACATTGCCTCTGTCCCTCCAATTTTAATTGCACTGTAGCTCACACACATTCTTTTCATTTCACACACATATTGAGTGAGGGGGGGGGGGGGGGGGGGGGGGGGGGTAGGGTCCTCTCACACCCTGGTTTCGTGCACCCTGCCTGGTGGGGTTACTGGCCGGTCGTTCAGGGCCGGGGTGGCTGCCTCCCTGGGTTGCCGCTAGTGTCCGCCCGCCGACACTGTGAGTCCATGTCTGTTCCGTGTGTGTGCATGAGTGGGTGACTGGCGTGTGTGAGTGTGGGTGTGTGTGGGTGCATGTGAGCACGTGTGTGTGGACAGCTGGGCCTGGGTCTATGACTTGCTGAGCCTGGACATCTGTGGTACATGGTGGTGGGCAGGAGTTACCCCTCCCCACCGCTCCCCACTGCTTGCCGACTCTGCCACCCCCCCGGGGTATGGGTGTCCTGTGGGTCCCTGGGTGCATGGCTGGACATCTTGGCGTGGTCCCTGCCCTGCTCCCTTGGCGGTTGTGTCCTGGGGGTGGTTTGGGCCTCTTTGGCATGGGGGGGTCCTGCCGGGGGTCGGCCGGTCTCGGGCGCTTGGGGCCTCGGGGCCGCATGCTTGGCTCATGCTGGGGATGTTGGCCTGCCGGGGGGGTGGGCTGCTCATTGCCTCTGGCTCTCTGGTCTCTTGCCCTTTGTCTGTGGGCGCTCCGTCTGGGGCCTCCATTCTTCGTCCTCTGGGGTGTGCGCGCGGTGGCCGTTGGAGCGTGTGGCCTCAGGTCTCCTGAGTTCCTAATGGGCTGTGGATGGTCCAAGTCCCCTGGGTCCTTCCCTATCAGTCTCTGGACCACGGGGGCATGGTTGCGGCTTCTTGCCCTCATTATTGAGCACATTCCATGACACATGACACGTGGACGCGCATACACACATATACACATTGCTGCAAACAGTAGAATTGTGTGTGGTGTGTGGGTGTATATGTGTCTATGCATATGTATAGATATGTGAACATGTGTATGTATGTAGCAGCAAATAGTAGAATTATGTCTGGGTGTATATATGTATATGCATATGTATAGATATGTGAATATGTGTATGTATGTATACCTATATAATCCCCCCCTTTTTTTATTTAGTTGTCTGTTTATTTACTATTTTATTTGTTTTTTCTCTTTCTTTCTTTTTTGTTTCTTTTATTTTTATTTATTTATTTATTTAATTATCATTATTATTATGATTGATTATTATTATTATTATCATTATTATTATTTATTTATTTATTTAAATCTTTTTCCTTTTTCCTCCCTTCTTCTCTTTCTTTCCTGTCCTCTTTTTTATTGCCTGTCAGGCCTGGCCAAACAAATAAAATACAAACTTTAACAAGAATAGGCTTTAGTAACTTATAGAGCTTTTCTTGTGAAAACAAATATGTTTGGTACATCAGTGCATTTGGATTACCATTCCGATTGCAAAAATGGCCAGACATGACAGGTAAAAAAAACAAAAAAAAAACATGAGAAACCCACAAGCTCTTTCAGCCAGCTGTATTTACATCTAAATTCCTGCCACTTGACCTCATCAGTGAGGTGCCACTGCCAACAGTGGGCGCCTGCACTATGTGCAATAAACGTCTTACACCCACAAGCACTCCTTCTAATCTAATCTCACTATATCCGCCAACAGCCTCTCCTCTCAGTGTCTCTCTATAACAGCAGCAGTGGCCAACCAGCCTCAGATCAATACCACTGAGAGAACTCACCTTGATTAAAATCCTGCCTGCGAGATATGAGGTGGATGCGCTTTTTCAGAAATTCAAAGTGGGATAGATTATGAAAAAAAACCGGAAAAAAGAGTTATTCTTTGCTTCTCGTTAATCAGATCCTGGCTCAGTGGTCCTCATGAATATTTCACGTGCGAGAATTCATTATTTAGGGCAAATCAAATGAAAACACAAGGTACACGAAAGCACAAGGAGGATGAAGCTAGCCATCGCGAGCAACAGGACAGCTTGGAAAGAGAAAATATTGAGAGGTTGACTAAGGTATGGAATCTGATCTTGTTTTGATGTCGGCTCTCCACATAATCTAGAGTTCACTCAGCAACACAGTCAACAACGACCGCGCCACTGATGAAAGTTATGCAGCTATGACATTTCAATAAAAGAACGTGGGCCTACACAAGGCCGCAGCTATTCTCTTGACAATGAAACTGGACATTACAAGGTTCTCATAATGCCTGCTTTATTGGATTCTTATGAGCTTACATAAATCTCCGAGGACTGATTTGGAGGCTATACCTGAGCTGTTATTGGTGTTGACTACTTGAGCCACAGTGCCGCATGAAGAAAAACTGCCTTGCATTAGTACGGACCAGCTCACAGTAACAGAGAATGGCACTCCCTGTCCTTAAGTAGCTTTTTACAAGAGCTGCGCTGCACTTAAACTTCAGTAGGCCATTTTGGCATCTCTACTGCAGGTTTGGAAAGAAAAATAACACTTTTTACTCCAAACATTTTCTGCAGATAGATTTTGCAACAAAAAAACCCTCTAAGCACTGAGAACATTTGTTCACAAATGCAGTCAAAAAATAAATGGACAATTTTAGAGAATTTGCATATTCACAGACCTGAACTATAATATTCACTGAGCTGTGTAAACCCATAATTACATGCATTTAAATTAAGCACTGAAAAAATGAAAATGAACATGTTTAGTCTCACTTCCAAAAGCATAAAACGAAGTGAAGCTTACCTCGACACTGGCATATCAGGCAGCCTAGCTCATCCTGCTGGAAGCCCATTGGACACGGCTTGTCACACGGGAGCTCGGGGCACCTCTTACAGCGACAGATGTCGCAGCCATGCTTGTTTTTACTTACAGAGGAAAGAAGAAAGAAGCTGTTACAGTGGTTAAACTAGAAAATGAAAGAAATGGAGTTTGGACACACCCGAACGCATGTTTTTCATTATGTTAAAGACTTATGCTTATATGCATGAAATTTGATTCCAATATAAACATAAATAGAAAATTACAAATACTGTTAGAAAAGCACCCCAAGTGGCTGCTTAAGAGAATGTAAAAATGATATAAAATGTTCAAGGCAAAGGCATGGAAGCCCATTCCTGCCAAGTACAGGAAAAAAAATTGCCTCCTTTTTTCTCCTCCTGGCAACAGTATGTCACAATTCTGATGTAGTTTTGCAATATAATTGCATTTTTAAAAGATTTTGACTTGTGTTTTGAAATAATGGCTTATATTCCTAAATATTCACTTACTTTCTTTAAATTGAATAACTTGTCTTGTCAAGCCAAAGGTTTGAGAACAGAAATCATTATTTTAACATGGTAGTTAAACATTTTTAAAAAATAAATTATTCTGACCTAATGCATTAAAATCTTGGGAACATAAATCACCAATTTCAGATACTAAACCAAAATTTTTTTGAAAATTAGTTACTATTTTGAGATACTAAGTCAATATTTCAGGTCAAAATTTTAACATCCTGCTGCCAGAAACTGAGTAGGACATAAAAAATTGATTTTTTTCCCCTGTACCTGCTGGGAAAGGGCTTCCATACAAAGGCGAGCTAGAATCAACAATATCAGATAGTTCTGATTTAATGCTTTTGATTGCTATGCTATTCAATCCTTTCGCATGAATTCTTCTAAAATGTAGAAAACTATTATTCTAAAATGTAGAAAACAGTAAAAATATGAAAAAACACTTTCCCTGGGCGGGAGAGTCCAAACTTTGACTGGCACAGTGTATGGAGAAGCTCTTTGGGGCCGCTTAGGGCTGCTGAGACACTGCATCAGTCAGGATATGGTGAAGTTCTGAGCCACCAAACAACTTTCTAATAAACTGCTATAACCTCAGAGTGGACTTTGTCATTGCTTATGTACATATTGATGCGTTTATATTGTGCATGCGTAATGCACCAGGTGCTGAAGATGAAGCCCAATGTCATCAGTTAACGCAGGACAGAAAGAAAGAGAGAGAGAGAATGAAAGAGAAAGAGAGGGAGACTAGCCGTCTTTAATGACCTTACATGTAGGCATGTCAGCAGGTGGCACATTAAAAATGACTAACTAAAGGGACGTATCAAATGCTCACTCGGGCACCTTTCTCCAGCCTGTGATCCACTCTGCTGGAGCCTCCTCTGCCCCCTACACACATACACAAACTCCTTCCCCCTGTCCGTCGCTCCTCCTTATCTCATGAATAATAGCCGTGAGAAGCAGCCATGTGCAGTGTGAATTCCGTTTGGTGATAAGGAGCTATCAGGTGTGATTTCACTGTTGGGGAATATCAATAGACTGTGCAGGAATAGGTAGACAGCACGTCATGTCATGCATTATTCACACACTGGCGCTGTGCTAGCTTGAACAATGGCCATCACTTTGAGGCAGCATAAATAGATATCTAAAATTAGAATCTAAGATGCGAGCATTCCCGCTCACACACGATGGTGGAATTGACGGGGGAAGCAGAGACGGAGTGGTGGTGACGACGCTACACTTGACACATGAGAAACTCACTGTGTGACGGCTACAGCTGCATAATATATCATCCCTTAATGTTATCGCAATACTGGCTGTTGTAGAGGTCTGCAATGTGCAAATGAGCCTCTAATTAATCACTGAATGTTTAGTTGTGTGATGTACTCTGATCAATCACAGATGTTGCCTTCATGTTTGGAGTGTATCGATAGGCTACTGAACAAGCTAACTTTTGCAAAAAAAAAAACCCTCTAATATGCTTGAAGAGCAATAAAAAAAGGCAGATCGGTTACTGAGACAAAAACGACAGCTATAATTTATACAAACATGATTACATTTTTGGCCTTTGGAGATAGAAACATGTCAGGCTAAAACATGTAGAGAATAGCACAGTAGATTTTCCATCTTAAAATTTGAAAATGGTCAAAATTAGAAAAAAAAAAGTCAAAGTTACCATCTCATTTTACTGTTAAAATTTTTCATCTTAGAGAGAGGAGAAAGTCAAGCTCCACTCTTGCTTCAGACCTAAAGAAATCCACAGGTGTTTCTGACAATCCTTCCACTGTGAGAAGACAATTCAACCCTATGAGAATGAAAGGATGTGTAGGTGTCAAGAAGCTGTTACTGAGCAAAGAAAATAAACACAAAGGAAGGAAATCTGCAAATCAAACTGAATGATCAGAGAGAGTCAAGTGTCTCAACATAACAATGCGTTTGGGATTATTTGGATCGTGAGCAGAAAATGCAACCCACTTCTAAGACTGATATTTGGAGGCATGGAAAAGTACTCCTGTAGATTTCTTTGAAAACCTGAAAGCAAGAATGGAAGCTGTAATAATGACCAAGTGTGGACACTAAATACTAAAAAATTAAACTAAAAAACAAAAAAATTAGATATCCAGGCTTCTCTGTAGTTTTCTGTCAATTTTTTTTTTTTTTTTTTGCCGAAGCTGAAAACTAATTAACTGAATAAGCTAAATAAATGAAGGGTGGCCTTTGACTTTTGTGTAGTACTGTATGCTGGATTAAATGGATTTGTATTAAGGTTCCAATAATAGTATTTGGCAGTATTCTGTACTTTGTTGATCTTGAACAGCAAATTAAATTTTATGAAGAGTTTGTATTCAACATTAATGCTAAGACAGTGACTCTGGAGCAACATTTACAACACATAAAAATTTGCATCTGACAGCAGAAAGGCCTGGCGAAATACAGAAAAAATCAGGAGATTAATAGCACCTGATGCTGCACCACATAGACTTTTACAGCACAGTGAATTAATGTAATACCTACCAAGATCTGATTATATCAGATGTTCCTGAAAAGAGCAGTGCTCGATATCTGGTCACAAAGAAAGGTATCTGTGCAATTCTAGTTCTAGCTCTATAGAGCTGATTTTTAAAGAGTGTCTGTGAGCCCTATGCTGAGAAGGAAACAGCCTAGTGAGAATTACTGAATCTCAGTTTTAAGATTTTTGGAGTATCAGACATAATCTCAAAATGATCAAACAGCAATCTATATTAAAGACAACGCTTTTAATTGAGTCTGTGGCATTTTCGGTTTCGTCAGACAGTTTTGACAGTCATCCTCCCACACTGAGTGTGTGAGCCAGGTGCTCCCCGTGCCTTGCTGTGGATGTGTATGCAGTCCTTCATAAACCTGCTAACAGAACAGCTCTGCAAAAGTTTTTCTAAAGCGCCTCGCTGTAATTGATATGGGTGTGCACGCTCACGGAGGACTGGCGCTGGGTTTATTTGCAATGGCATAGGTACACGCTGTTGTGAAGATTAGACCTTCAGTTCCACTATCACAGGCCATCCTTTACCTGGGCCAATCGTCTGCGCTAATCTCAGCTTGGCCTAATTAGCTGTCAGATACATACCTGCAGCAGCCTGGTCCAAAACAAGCCGCCTGCTCTAGGGAGCAGCGTTTCGTCATTCAAAAATCAAGCCAAGCATGCAAGCAAACTGCAAGGAGGAGGTTTAGCTTGTGCTGACAGCCCTGCAGTTCTGCTTTGTCAAGGGTGACATGTCAAAATGAAGGTGTGATATGGAGAAAGAGGGGAAAAACAGATTGAAATGTCTCCAAGATGAGGCTTAGGAGAGAGATAGAGGGGGCTGACGACAGCAGAGGAAGGAGAGAGAAAGAGAGATGATGGTCTTGAATGCAAAGAGGATGCTTATGGTAAATGCTGGCAGTCTTACACGAAGCCAAAGGGGCAGTTCTTGGCGCAGGCTACTGGCTTGCACTTCTTGTGGCGCTGCCGGCACTGGCACAAGGCACAGCCATGGGCATCCGTCTGGAACCCAAAAGGGCACTTCAGAGTGCAGCCTGAGATCAGACCCCTGCACAGCTCCTCTCCTAGAGATGAGAACAGGCCAGACACCAGAGATCATTTCTTGATTTACTGATTGAATGCAAGTTTCAAGGTCACTTTTGAAGAAAAATGAATGCATACAACTGCAACCCTGTATCCTCACTAATTTGCTTTAAACTGTTAAGTAATGATGCAAAAAAAGAACATTTTGGATCAAAACTAAAATTCAGGACACCCTCTGCTGGACCTCTGTACTATTACAGCACGATACATCTTGTTTTTAATACGTAAAGCATGTCATTTTGTAGCACACGTCTAACGGTGTTGCTTCAAGCGTGGCATACACAACATGATTTTTACAATTCAAACAGGTTTCTAAAACAAAGACCATCACAAACTTAACTTCAGTCTTTCATAGAGGGTGTGGTCTTTTTGTTGTGAGAGACGCTGGATGATAAGGCAAATCATCATTGTTGTATAACACACATAATGAGCTTTGACCATAAATAAGAGCTCAAATACTCAGAGGGTGTAGCTCCCCTGTTAGCACATGACACAAACATAGCTAAACAACTGGACCAGTTTGTGCTTTCATGCATCGCAAAAGCTCTGAAGATGAGTATGGGGTTGTAGCACAGTAAGAGCCAGAGAATATTTCACTACAAACTGGCAGCTGACTTGAATTTGTAAAAAGAGTGCCTTATAAAAGTGATAAAGGCCTAACTATCCTGTGTTCAACAAGGACCCCCTCCTCTGTCTCTGCGATCAACTGCACACACAGTATGCATATGCATCCTGTCCATTTTTTTTAACTCCTCTAGATTTTGTTGGCAGTTGCTTGAAGTACTAACTGACTTAGACCTACACTACTGGACTCGTGAGTGTTTTAAGTTTTAAGATAAAAATCAAACATGTTTGAAAATATTGGAGTGCCTCTAATAACTTCAGAGCTCAAATGGAGGGCTGAAGATTGATCGGTTACTTCCAACTGAGCTCCTGACCTAGAAAATCGCTTATGATTATGAATATTTGTCAGAAAGAGTAAATCAGGGTTAAAATTGAGCAAAAAAAAAGTGTAAGTCTAGCTTTAATGTTCGTCATTTAGAGAAGAATCAGCCATGAACCACAGCAGGAGCTAACAAACACATGTCTGCAGTAACAACTTTCAAAAACAGAGGTTAGAAAGTTTATTACCAAAAGACACAGAGTTACTCAGTATGATCAATTTTATCAAATCAGTTAATCCTTAAAAAAAAAAGACAGTGACACTGTTTACAGCGATACACATGCAATATACACAGTCCTAGTCTCAGCCTCAAACACTGTGACTACATATAAACAGAGCTTTTTTCCATGTTAAGGTGGCCACCAGTATTGCCAGGTCTTTGAATGGCTATCCAGATTTCAAACAAGAAAACAAAGACAAAAAAAGTATGAAGATCACAGAATCTTGTATTTTAAAGTTATCCAAGTTTCCTTTGTAGCATTTAATAGCTTTCAAGTGATATATCCTCAAGTGCTTGCTAACACAATATGTTTCCTTCATGTTTTTGTGGCCCCTTTTTGAAAATCCCTGGGCCCCACATGTCATGCTCCTGCATTAGTCAGTAGTTGGTTATTTTGTACGTCAGTAAAGCAGCCTTTCCTGTCAAAGCAGGCAGTTCTAGGCCATGTTGAGGGCCAAAACACACCAGACACAGAGGTCTGGCTTGCAAGGCTAGCACAATGCTTGGTGTAAACAGACACACTGGCCTCGTAGCTCTATGGCAAAACCAAAGCAAACTTCAGACACCAAGCATGTCTTGACTGACCAACTACATCTGGAGAAACACTGTGTAAATATGATTTTCATTTCTTTAAACTGAACTCATTCTCACAGGTATGAACAGTAAAACAAAGTGAAATACAGTCAGCTAAACTGACCTTCCACATGTCTGAAATAAAACTCTGAAAACATCATGGAAAGAGCTCACAGCTTTAGAATTAAACACCTGGCAGGCTTTTTTCCTTTTAACAGAATCACACTATAAGAGTTGTGAGCCCTTGATGTGGCTGAAAAACATCAAACAAGTCGAGTTCTGTGCCACACAGCTGGTTTTTCAGTCCTGTCCTCCATCGGCTAATTCAGCACTATCCTTCTTTTGCCTTTGATATGTGTTGGCCTCACACACTCTCTCCCTCTCTTAGCATACTAAACAATGAGCTAATCCAGCGGCCTTCTTTGCGAGCACTCTCCTGAATCCACTACTGCCTGGAGAGTTTGCAGTTAAACACTCAGTGACAGGTGGCTCTCCTGCCTCCTCAACAGGACTATAAAGCAGGCCCACCTTCTCCAGTGGTCCAAAATAAGGCGATCTGGTTAATCCAACCAGGCACCCATTGCATTTTAGACATTAAACTATTTTTTATTTATTATTTTTTTTAATTTCATTTAATTATTTCCCATTCATACCACTTTAAAACAAAGTGGGGATGTTGCCAGAAGAGGAGATTCTAAAGTCCATACTTGATCTCATAATATGATCTCAATTTGATAGTTATCATTGTGCGTATAGTCTTACTTTTGCAAAAAGACAAAAAAAATCTTCATATTTTGGAAATGCTTGTCATTTTTTGACTTAAAAACAAAGAATTGAGAGGTGCAACCTTTCAGTATGGAATGTAAATCAAAAATACATGTAATTCATTTTGGAACTAACTATGAATTAAGTAATTGCATTTAAGCAATAAGGTAATGTAGACATAATATAGCATAATGACAAAAATCTGATCATAATCAGATTTCTGCAGTTATCTGATTATATAAATGGTCATGTAAATGGCAAACTCTGATTTCTTAGATAGCAGTAAGGACTAGAAATCCGATAAAGAAATCTGATAAAGAGAGCTGTTTTTTTAGGTTAGTACTAAGATTTCTCAGTGCCTGTAAACTCTACCCAGATTTCTTTCAGATTTCTCAGTCTGCGCATGACAGAACCAGACTGCAGTACCGGAAAAAAGCAAACAGCATTGCTGTGAGATGGCAGCAAAGTACTTTTAGACTGGTGCTGAAACCAAATACGTGTGACTAACTGAAGGATTTAAATTTTCTTCATTTTCTAGATGGTATATTTACATTTTTAGGTAAAGTAGAGCGATTTAAAAAAAAAAGAGTTAAAAAAAACTGCAGCATGAAGTTTGAGTTTTACATTAAGGTTGCAAAGCAGAAATTCGATTACTGTCTGACTTATGAAGACCCAGAGTTTTCACGTCATCTGGTTACTCAAGAGCATATAAATGCCTTGATCGGATAACAGACAACATCAGATTTTCTGCAGATATAAGATTATTAAGTGCATGTAAATGCACTCAATGATGACTCTGTAAGGGGCTAAGTACAGAGCAGGCCATTTGTAATATGCTTGACAAAAGAAATTCCGGCAGCACTGCTTTGTTAAAATGCAAACACAACACAAATGTAATTGGCTATGTAATTAAATGTGCAGTGAAGGTACGTGATCATTTAGTTATGTAATTCCATGTAATATTATATGTAGTTCCATGTGCATGCACAGTTAGTCTCACTTGTTTTACAGCTGCAAGTGCGACAGCTGTCCTGGTCAAGCCGGAAGCCATACAGGCAGTCCTTGTCCGTCAGCGTGCAGTTCTCCAACGGTCCACAGGCAGGGGGCGCCAGGGTGATGTAGGTGGGCTCTGGAAAAAAATGAGAAAAAAAAAATCATACACACAAATCCCCCCAGTGGAGGTGAGTCAGGCTGTGTGTGAGCGAGAGACAGAAAAAGAAAGAGAAAGAGGGAGCTGTGAGGGAATGTGGAGACTCATATGGGACAAGGCTTATGAGTCATGGGAGTTGAAAGCAATTTTCCACACACCTCTCTTCTTAGCTGCTGTTAATGGCTGAGAGCAGATGACAGAGAGCACAACAACAGGAGACAGGAGAGAGAGAGAAAGAGAGAGAGAGAGAGAGAGAGAGAGAGAGAGAGTGAGATAACATATGTTGAAAGGCCATTATCTATTTTTTGCTTCCCTTTCATGCCCCTCATACTGACATCTCATTCTAATGTGAACTCCTAGTGGTTATAATTTATTTGTTAGAATCCATTAAAAGATTATGGGTGGTTTTTAATATGGGCAAGCGAGCGTGCTGTATATCAGTGGCGCGCGACCCCGACTCGCAGTTTAGGTTATGACAGCTCTGACAAGCCGCAGCGCCGTCGCTGTCATCGCCACTCTAAATCATGCCATGCTCTCAGGCCAAACACTGCTACTGAGCCCATGGAGCTGGACCACCAGTACATCCTGAGAGAAATGAGGAATCAGGAAGAGGAGACAAGCTGTCAGGGGCAATACTCATGATGTGCTTTACTGGCCACCTATATACAGCTGACACGCATAACTTTCATCACAGATGATGCAAATGAGGTAGGAACTAACACATAAGGCTACATTCTAATGCCCATCCAATATACCAGCCTAACTGGTCTGTCTAACATCTGTCTAACTTACTGTAAAATAAAACACATATACTTAACGTCTTGCTTAGTACTTCAACAAACAGATGCCCCTGATGCAAGAATAACTAAGAATTCTTCTGAGCATTGCTGGGTTTTTATGCTAATAAACTTTAGACTACTTTTCGGACCAACAGAAATTCTCCAAAATCACTTTGAGTAAAATCTCTTTATATTAATTTACATTTAAAGCTAAGAATGTTTTTTCCTTCTCCTGTAAAGTTACTGTTTTGGAGGGTCTTTATTTTTGGACAGCAACAACATGTATACATAAAAAGACCTATGAAAAGAAACATAAAAGTTAAACCAGTAAAACTGTTAAGAATTTTGTAAAGCCGGATTACTACACCACTGGACTGACAAATTGAAATCACTTCACTGCAGGTGCATATTATCATCCTCTAGCATCTATGGTGTGCCAGCAGTGGCTAACTTCATGATAAAATGTGTGCACTGTGTACTTTTAAAGGTTTATTTACACAAATGACAGACACGGGTCACTTACAGCACAAGAGCATGAACCATCAAAGCAGAAAGATTAAATGTGAGCAAATGCAAGGCCTGTGATTTGAATGCAGCCTTAAAACAGAGAACAGGGTAGCCATCCATAGCAGCACATCCAGGGATGACAAAGTGCTGATGTCATGGGTCCACCGTGGCCAAGAGGCAGCTGAAGCATGCCGGCTATTTAGGCTGGTGGTCAGAGGTAGTTTTGTTGATAATTCCCACGGGCTGTTTGTGCAGAACGATGGAGTGAGGCTGAAGGCTGAGGAACTGCTATTATTTTTAGGACGAGAAATTTAATTAAGAGGGATCAGATGCTGAGAATGACAAAGTCTTTCTTTCTCTTTTTCTACCACTCTTTCGGCCTGTTTTTTTTTTGTTTTTTTTGCTAGTTCTCTTTCTCAGTGCGCCTCTGCCCAAGGTTATTTTGTCTCAATAGTTTATGGACCCCTTTTTTTTTTTTTAAATATATGGTTATTTTGAATTAAAAATGAGCTCACTCTGATGGTCCTGAGGGCAAAGCTGCAGAGTCTTTCCTCGATTCATTAAAAGAGCTGCTTTTCATTAAGCCTCAATGCCCTTTCCTTGACAGGGCCTGTGCGTGTGCGTGTGCGTGTGTGGGCCTGGAGCAAAAACAAGGCAAATCAACCGCACACAAATAAACTGAGGCACAGATAAAGAGATATTCTTGTGCAAACACAAAAATAGAGCCTGTCATACATACACATAGACAAACTGGCTGAGGTGTAACTCAAGTGCGGATCCCTTGCCGTTTGTGGGCCTCGCTAAGCGAGGTGTGAGCTCATAGTAGCTCGTCCCAGTCTGACAGTCTTAGTTTGTTTAATTACACACCCGGCGTCTGGAACAAAACTCCCCTCGGACAGGAAGAAGGGGTGTCACCTTGAGCAAAACAAGGTCTTACAACAAATAATATTCAGGGAATAAAAATGCATGAGCACAGAGTGACCAGTAAAGAGCTGAAGATCAGGCCTAGCCAGAGAGCCAGGGCTAAATCTAGCAGGACATCTGGATGCAGTGAGTGTCTGAATGGCCATACAGAACGCTGTGGTTTCCCAGTGGTGCCAAAAAGCTGAGTACTGGCTCTCACTCAGCTGCTAGCAGCTAATGCAGGCTGATATATTGTGTTCTAGCTTTGAGATGTTAGAAACACATTGTGTTGCCAGGCAAATGAGTCAATTACTATTTCACAGTATCCCACTCCTGCCCTGCATACTTTGACATTTTCCCTACTCTGACACCCCTGAATCAAGCACATGTCATGGAAAACCATATGTTCCTTACTTTTCTGAAGCAAAACTGTTTGATGTAGTTTTTGAAGTTTCAAACATACTGTTCACTCATCAGCTCATACAGTCCATATGTGGAGACAAAGCTGTGAAAATGACCCCTTTGAATTAGTTGTTTTTGTGATGTCATAAAAACCTAGTAATTTCATATATCCACCTATTTAGCCTACAGCTGTTCAGCCCACTCTTGCTGAAGTTATAAGGAGTGTTCTAGCCCAAACTACTGTATGAACGAGGCACAACACAGGGCAACCAACTGGAACAGAGTTCATTTACATGTACAGTTGTATGCAAAGGTTTGGTGTTTCTAGTCAAATAACATGTTATGTTGATTTATTGAAAAGTATACATCCTCAGCAAAGAAAACAATTCTGCTTGGCTGGGGGCTTTTTATGGATGATTGTGTCATAATAAAGGCAAAGTAAAAGAAACAGTCTGTTTAATTCTAAATGATAAAGAAAGGCTGGAAAATACTAATACAGAAATGAATGACGACTATTTTTGGCACATAAAACCATACAAATTATCAAAATGGATCTCAGGGTAAAAATACAAAATGCTAAAAAGAGTTATGAAGATTCATAACTAAATGATAAGCCTGTAGTTTATGGGGCTAAAAGTAAAATCGCATGAAAATTACCCCCCTAACATGTAAAGTTAGAATTCCACTGCACTTGTCAGTGGTCATGTTTTTATATGTATGTTCATATTATATGTCAGGGTCACTCACATTAGCACACCTGATGTCACAGCCAAAACAGCAGTGTGCATTACAGACAGTGAACACGCTCCTTTTGCATTTACTTTTAAACAAACATGTTTTCTTTATTGAAAATATACTACAATGTAGTATAAAGTCCTCTTAAGATGCTCACAAATTCCATGGTTTGCAGTTTGCTGCAGGCATCCATGTTTTTCATAAGTGCAGCATTAAGAATGGAACTTTGGAATACCAACTCAGAAATATCCAACTTACGAGTACAACAGAATGCAGGAAAAACACAAAAAATGCGCAGGTCAGGAAGATCAGGGTTTGTAATCACTGATGCAATGTCATGAGCAGCTGTAGTCAGCTGGTTTCAAAAAGACTTTTCATGCACTAGAGGTATCACAGAGCAGTCAAGCAGATGACTTGTTGACTAATAAATCCACTAGTTGGTGCTGTGGGCAGCAGTTGAGCAGTTGAAGACAGTTTAGTACTGAAATACAGCAGCTTAGTAATGAAATACAGCAGCAGAAAAAACAGCAGTGAACAGCCAGTAGGAGACTCCAGAAACAGTTTTTTCTGCTAAACACAAAGCCCAGAGTACTTAATCAGTGTAGAAACACTCCGCAAGATGAAACCAATTTCACTGCAAGCTGCTAACACCGCGCTGAAATAAAGTCCTGGAAGCCAGGCCATGCAGGTTTCGAGAACCGCCTACTTTGATAAGAAAGGGACATTTGACTGACCGATCACCAACTGTTTAATGTGACCTGTGTGCAACAGAAAACAAATGGATGTAGTACACCAGCCACCAAGGATGTCTCATTCACTCACTACAAACGGTCTAAACCTAGCGGTGCACAGAAGCGCAGACAGAATCATTTTCTTGTATTTTTTTTCTCAGCCGCCGTTGTAATACATTTTTACATGACCACTTTCCACTCTTTCTTCATCCCATAGAATTTAATAGCCTGTTTATTTCTGTGTCTATAAGACTGATATATGTAAATGAGCCCTGTTTTGATTGGCAGCTATGTTTTGCGCCTCAAAAAGTAGTCGAGGCTGAAACACTCCTTCCAACAGATGCTGCACGCTGAATAGGGGGATATCTATAAATGAATTGACATCATAGATAATTTAATTGAGTTCAGGTTAGTTTCTACATATGGTCTGTATAGACTGGGGAGAGAAAGGTATGTTTTATTTGAAACAAGTGAGGAAAATTCAGCTTTCCATGATATGTAACTATGGCACACACCCGTGCCCCAGGCCCCAAACTCCAGACAAGGACAGTGGGGACAGAAGAACTGGCGGATGGTGAGGGGTGGAGCACAAATCCTGAAACCGCCGAGGGACATGAATGATGGTGGGAGGAGGACCTTTACATTTATGGCATTTTGCTGACACTCTTATCCAGAGCGACTTACAATTTGATCATTTTACACAGGTAGGCCAAGGTGGTGTTAGGAGTCTTGCCCAAGGACCCTTATTGGTATAGTGTAGGGTGCTTGCCCTGGTCGGGGATTGAACCCCTGTCTTCGGCGTAGAAGGCAAAGGTGTTAATCACTACACTAACCAACCACCTCTCTGGTAGGACATCAGCTGCCAGAGAGGGGACGGTGACAATGATGACTACGAGAGGCATGAAGCTGGGCCCCGCTTCCTATTCTGCAGCGATGCCACTTCCCTGCACCTCACATTCGATCCAGACGCGAGATGCGGAATGCCGGGGAGGCAGAGCTCAGGTGAGCGCCTTGCTAAAAGATCACAGAGGGAACAGAGGGAAAGGGGAGAAGGACAAGCAGCAGTGGCGAGAGACTGAAGAATAAAGAGCTGAAAAGCTCAAGTGAGAAAAGGACTGAAAGTCTACCTCAAAGCCACTGAAAAATGAACAGCATAGGTCTTGGTTTTGTATGGTTTGTTTTGTGTATGTTTGGAGAGAAAATTAAGGTTAAATGGCTGCTCCATACATGACATATTACTACACCCTTTAATGTGGTTCCCACAATTCTTTTTTAAACTTGCTTACATTGATGTTACGGACTCCATGCCCTCTTACACACTTCATTGTCACAGTGCTTAATACTCTTGACCAGCAGCCACCCTGCACTATATAATGTTCCTTCTTGTGTAGGTGCTTCTACAACATAGTGAAAAAAGAAGCACTTTCAGGCTTCTAACTGAAGTCAATAGCCTGACTCTAGGCTAATCTGAACATGCTTATAGACACACAAAACTTGCACACACCTTTACTCACATTCTCAGGGGTCTGTGTGGATGCAATTTTGAGCAGCCTATCATTTCCCTCCTTGCGCCCTCTCTCACCTGCTCCCCAGGTGCCGGCTAATGTATAGTGCTGGCAGCGAAGCGGTAAAATGGTTTTTACGTGACATAACTGCCTCCTCCCAAAGCATGGCACACACTCACATGGTCACACATGCCTTATGTAAATGAACAAGGGAGAATGGACAAAGAGTTCTGCAGTCCTTGCCAACAGGTATGGCTATTTTTAAAAGACATCTGTCTAGGGGGAGAGCGGGTATCGTTAAGTTCCTGCTTTATTTCCTAACGCCCTGTGCAATAATGGGGCCACAAATGGAAGGCCTGCATGTGTAGAGGCTTAGAGTGAAATGCAGTCTTCGCTACCTGTCCTCCCTCCCCTTGTCCCCCCTGCTTTCGGTTGTGGAATCAGAATGGGATGAGGTGGCTATGGCGCTTTCAAAAATAAATAAATAATAATTAAAAAAAAAAAAGAACAGCAAGGTCAGAAGGGCATGGTGTAGCACAGCGCATTCAATACACAGGTAACGTAATACGACGCACACCCTGCAAATCAATACACCTTCTGTCCATGAGAAAGCTTTCCCAGAAACAAGAACACACAGGGCTGAGCCCACAGCAATGAATATACTCTTTAAATGAAGAGAGGGCTATCATTATTTAAACAGCTGTCTTTACCACACAGCCATGCAGAAGGAGATACTCAAATACACACTGTCTTACACTGAAATATAGGGTAGTTCATGTCAATTACTGAGCCCAGGAGGATCCTGAGTGGGCAGAGCACCGCCATAGTGTAGAAATGTAAAAACACACTGGATCTCCATGAGTTTCCACAGAGCACAGCAATGAGCAGCAGCCAGACATGATTCTCTTTGATCCAAATCAGACTGAGAGGAAGAAATGGAGAGAAAAGGATGGAGAGAGAGAGATTTTGAAGGGGGCAGAGACATCAAGATAAGGGGCAGAAAAAAAGAGACGGAGAAGAAAGACAGAAAGGAGGAGAAAAAGGAGAAGAGGGGGAGAGAGTGACAGCACGTGAAAGACACAATAAGGGAGAAGGAAAGGGAGAGAGGGGAAGGAGACAGGAGAGAAGGAGAGAACAACAGGGAGAAGAGAAAGAATAAAAGTGAGAAAGGAGAGAGAAAATGAGAGAAAGAGGTACAGAGCAAGTGAGAGCATGTGAGATACACAGAAAGAGAGAGAGAGAGAGAGAGAGAGAGAGAGAGAGATAAGGGGCAGAAAAAAGAGAAGGAAGACAGGATGAGAAGGGGAGAGAGAGACAGAAAGTGAAATATAATGAGAGGGAAAGGAAGAGAGAGACAGAGAGGAGAGGAAGAAGAGAGAAGGAGAACAACAGGAAGGAAAGAAATATTTAAAGAGAGAAAGAAAATGAGAGAAAGAGGGACAGAAACAAGAAACAGCAACAGAGAAAATAAGAATTGTGAATCTTGAATCAGAGAGGGAAGGAGAGAGAGAAGGAGAAAGAGAGAGTGAGAGAGGGAGAGATGTGTGAAGGACTGGATTAGAATGTGGTTCTACTAGTATTGTATGTATGGAATGTTTAATGGAGCAATGGGGCTCCACCTGCCTGCCAGTCTGCCCCTCCACAGCTGTGTGTGTTTGTGTGTGTGTATATGAGAATACCCTATACGTGCTTATGCACAGTCTGTCAGACTCACAACTCTAATTGTTTCACGGGCAGACAGCTGCATAAAAGATTAATAGAAAACACAGCGTAAAAGGAAGAGAAAAAGGCACGGACAGAGAGAGAAAGAAAGAGAGACAGAGAAAGAACGAAGAGAGAGAGAGAGAGAGAGAGAGACAGACAGTCCCTCGCAGGCACATGAGAAAGGAAGCCTGGGGGCATGCTGCTGCCTTCTTTCATTCATCCCATGCACTTCCATCCCTTCTTCCAGCCACAAATTCTCAGAAAAGCCAGGCCGGTCAGATGACCTGAGGCCATACGCCCTCTAATTGGACCCTTTGCATCCTGATTATAACAGGAGGTTATGAACGGACAGGAATCTGGCTGACGTGGTACATGTAGTATAATATTCACTTTCCAACTTTTTTTTTTGCCTTTTGCCTTTTTTTCCTCTTACTGATGTATTGATCTGTAGGGAGGCATGCTGCGCTGGTGTGGATGTTTAATTGGACACAAGCTGGAGGAGCAGAGAGCAGAGTAGACAGACAGCAACCTTATTACACCTGCCCATGGACATTTACACAGGAGAAACACAGATAATCACACCCAACGACGCAGTGGAGGAGGTTTATGCACAGTATCATAACTCTAAACCCAAAACATTACACTTTTTATTACTGCTTACAGCCTCACCTCAAATTTCCTTCCAACAATATTAGGCTAGGTTGGAGCAATGAGAGCCATGATCTGATAAACAAAAGACATCAACGCATGTCTTTACATGGTAATGCGTAAAAATTACAATCCAGAGTCCATTGAAAAAGTTGACCAGAGTGAACCATAATTGGAGAGAATCTGGGGCGGGACTTCTGTCAGGTACAATCAGTGCTGTGAACAAGATGGTAGAGCTCACAGTCCAACTATAAAGTTTGTGCACGGGTCTATCAAGAAGAAAAACTGGCAGCAATTTTCACTTAACAGCAAAAGTTAAAAAGTTGGGAGCTGCTAACACTAGTATGGGAGGAAACTAGTGTGAACCTACATCAGCAGGATATCAGTAATGCCCTGAACCACATCCTACATAAGAAAGTGAAAGCAAGGTACATTTTATGTGACTGCTGTTGCAGCACAACAACTATTTACTGATGTGGTAATCATTCACTAGATCAGAGGTGAGATGATCAGAGTTTCAGCCTTGAGGCTGAAAAAGCACCAGGGGTGCTTTACATCAATGACACTGTGTGTTCTTGTTATTTTCTGACTCAAACAGATTAGACGAATTAGAAAGGTCTTGGTAATCACTAGATTAATTGGATAAGGTGAGTAATGAAACATAATGTGAAGCATCTGTGCAGTGCATGGTGTACCCAAGACCAGAAGTGAGAAGTTAATTCTTTGCAAATTGCAAATTACAATTAATAACAGCAGGGTGCCGACTGTGGTCTGATTGAGTGTTCCGCTCTTTGAAAATGTCACTGAATTTTTGAGAAAATCACTGAAGCAAAAGCTTCATTCTGTGGATGTGCAGAGTGAAGCTGCTGAGAATGCTGATAGCGTACAGTGCTGATATCAAATCTATATCCTTCAGCTTGAGCTGAGAGAAGATGCCTTCGTTTCTCTGGCTTCAGCCAATCTAGAAAGACATTCATCATCTGACATAGCTGCCACTCATCTGTCAACTGCTTCTCCACACTTGTGTGTACATGTGTGTGTGTGTGTGTGTGTGTGTGTGTGTCTGTGTTTGTGTGCACGCATGTAGATGTGTGTCTCCAGGCATCCTACCTGAACCTTGCTTACACATAAGCTAAAATAAAAACACACACAAACAGCATTCCCAAATGCCTGGGTGAAAATCCATATCAGAATCTGCTTAATCAAACCTTACAATTTGCAGCAACCCAACGCAAAGCTCTCACCCGTGGCTCTCACTCAGCAGCCAGGCAAGACCACTGCAGCGTGAGAGTGGTCCCATATGTAACCCGATATGCCTGAGAGTGTAATAGCAATCATATATTAGGTACCTTGTACCTATACAGTGACCAATTTATCCAGTACACCAACCATGTAAGTGGCTGTTAACCTGAGCAACAACAGATCAGCTACAGTGAGTAATTGTAAACCTATAAAATGCATGTATATGGCAGGCGTTTCTGATAAAATGTCCAACAGGAGTAGGTACAAGGTGTGTGCATGGAATAAACTGGCAAATCAGCGAGGATCAATAGCTATAAAGCAGCTTTCACGCACTATGTTTGTCCTGGGCAAAGAATAAATGGGTAATGTGAAAGAGTCAGGCATTAATGGTAACTGCTGTAAGGTGAGGGTACAAATACTTTTGTATGCACTTTAAAAAAAACCTTAAAATGCAAGTTCCCATATATGGGCCCACACTTCAGTGCCTCATCCTCATAACTATGTCTTATATAGCTACATAGCAGTTAACAACTAATTTATAGTAGTAGAATAGTAGAATTACAGGTGTTACATTGAGTAACTGACTAATAAGGTTGCAGCTTAATGACATGTAAAGGAGTGACATGTAAAAATGTTCCACAGAAATTAAACACACTGCACTTGGTAAGACCTAGTAACAAATGACCCATATACACGCACACACTGACCTACAAACAAGGCCAAAGTGTGTTAGGAACAATGAACAAAGAGAGGCAGAGAAAAAAAGACAAGATAACACACTTCAGGGTTATCATGATAGTAGACTTTTGACTCAAATGAAAAGTGGTATCAGTCTTCTATACCAAAACAAATCATGACAAAAAACATTTATCACCTGACCATCCAAATGTTATCGAAAAGTAGCTTGTGCAATTTGATTAGCCTATAGGCAGAATACAACATCAACATCATTTAAAACATTAGTGAAAATCACTACCTGTGTATTTCAAGCAGAAATGGCTCTGCTTGAAATGCAGAAGTAGTAGCCTCTTCAAATGGCGTGATCTATATTCTGTCATTCCACCTGCTATGACAGGAAAATAGCAACGTGGGCCTGAAATTTTGGTCTAAGCTCGAATGCAGCCTGACATGTAGTTGTCGTGTTTTAAACCCAAACTGACTGAAACTCCCCCAAACCAGCCACTCATTAGCAAACATGCCAAACAAAACCTGTCAGGATAGCACTGGTTACCATGTAGTGAAAATAAAAGCAGTCATTAGATCATGGATAAATAAAAGTTAAAGCATTCTAAAATAATATGTTATAATAAAGGAAAAAGGTGTTTAATTATAGCTTTAACAAATGTATTCATTAACCAATGTTTTCAAACAACATGTCAGGCATTTTTAACCCGGATAAACTCTCTGCACTGTTATCAGGCAGTGCAGTGCTGACATAGCAAGCTTTTACTTTACTTTAATCCTAAAACTCTATTCATTTGCACAGAACATATTACAAATACATATAAAACATACAACATAAAACTTCACTTTGGCCAAACAAATTAAACATCCTTTTGACTGCACTAAACTGTGCTTTCATGAACTGATTTGCTGTTCTCACGAATGTGGGCCTAAAATAGCAGGAAGTGTTTTAAAACAGCGCAAAAAAATAAAGTAAGGAAGTTGGACTCTCAAAACCCAAACATAAAATCTGAATCCAGGGCCCAACTGCTCACGTATATAAATAGTTCAAGCTCTTTCCAAGGTGGAAAAACAAAAATTAATGGACTGTAGTCATGAAGTTCAACTGAAAGAAAAACTACTACACAGACATTCATTTAATGTTTCAGTACTAGAACGCAGATTTATGATATGAATACAACGCTAAATATTCCTGAGAGTGATCTGTAACTTGAGCAGATTGCATCCATAACAGAAACAATCTAAGCCTTTCACGTAGTGGTGAACATCATAGTGCCACCAATAATGTTCATGTATCACATGAATGTGCTTATTTAGATATTTTTGTCCTTTTTTATTATTAAAATGATTTTAAATGTGATAATTCAGTCAGTTGTAGATGTCGCCATCTCTGCAACTAGAGGGCGTATAAGAAGGGGATACTTTGAAAGAAGATACAGAAGTACTAGTATTTGGGGTGTTGAACTAACTCCTATACAGTGCTGTTGAAAAAGTCATGTCACACGTACACTTAAACACATGCCCTGTACTTACCCTCACACACAGGGCAGCACTCTCCGGGCACGGTGACGGGGTTGAGGCAGCTATGGCCACAGGCAGCTGCCACGCAGCGGGCCTCTCCGCTCACACACTGGCAAAACGTACAATCATCCTCACGCCAGTGGTCACCATGAGCCAGGATCTGCCCATTCACATAGCAGCCTGCAAAATTCAGAGCTGGGAAGATCGGATCTGCAGAGAGAGATGGAGAAAAAGAGAGAAAATAACAGTCGGTGAAAAGAACATTCAACATGGATTCATATACTGGCGGTTGATATGTTGGGGCACGCAAACAGCATCAGTGTAAACATCCAATAAAGCACTACACCCTGTATTACATTCAATACTCACCTCTCAACTACAGCTCTGACAATTACAGTAAATTCAGCGCGTCTAGGGCAGGTCATGCAGCCAGAGAGCAGCGTCTCTAACAGCCTGACTCTACAACTCTTTTAAAACAGGATTTGATCCATGGCATTGCATCCTTCTCTTATGAGTCAGCCTTGCTATTGGGAGTATACATACAACTGCACTTCAAAGTGCTGTAAAAACACAAGCTCAAAAGGGCGGCAAATGCAAACCAAAAAAAACCAATGCAAGCCAAAAATTTGTATCTATATGATCATAAAAAAACACATACAGGGTTTGTCCACTCTGCTAGACCTCCTACGGCTCTTTACGAGTTTAAAAATGTAACTTTTTATCAGCATGGACATGTTGCTTGTTTGTAAAATTCACAGTGGTGAAATTCACTAAGCAAATAGTGGGGGTGGCTGTAATGGTAACTTCATCTTAATTAAGCAGAGCGCTGCAGAATCATTAGGAAAACTCATCTCCACATGAACACAATCTGATAAGTCTAATATCAGCAGGCAAAGGTAGCAAGCTAATAGAAAAAAAGTAATATGGTGGGAAGAAACGTCTACCCAAGAGAGGCACAGAGCAATCGAAATTACATGCTCCCAGGCACGCTATTACTGGTTGTCTACAAAGTAAAACAACAAGCAGTTCCCTGAACTAATTAACCCAGGACGCTTGTTTAATTGGGAGAATAAAAAGTATGCAAAGAATTCATCACACGCTGCTGCCAAGTCCAGTCGTTAGGGTCCTCCCTCATGCTTCATTTTTAATGCAGTTCTTAACGCACTTCATTTTGAAAAATTCCTGATGCCATTTAATTGCTCCAGCAGCTTGTTTCTGGTGGCGAAAGTGTTTATTAGCATTCTTGCTCGGAAAATCGCCATCTGAATCAATTTGAGCCAGACAATAAATAGGAGACGCAAAAAGCCCTTGGGCCGAGCTGTTCGTTACAATTCCTGTGATAAGTGGGGCCTGTTCAAGAAAAATGCCTTTTTTCTTTCTTGGAGTTTTTGATAAAAACTTCGTTCCACACATTCAGTAACATTGCAATCTTGTTTCGGAGCTGCTTCAAAAGAAAGGACGGCGTCTCAGTTTGAGATCACATGCGGCTCTACTGAAATCTCACTACACAGAGGCAAGTGAGCACTTATGGAGCAACTTGTTCAAGGGCTGTTTAAATGCCTGTTATGTTCATGCTGATAACATGCATTTACAGGTTGGGCTGAGTTGCTTTGATCATACAGTATGTGGAAGGGCTGAGTCCTTTTGACATTAATAAATACGTGCTGCAGATCTGAGGCTGTGCAGAGTAACAGTGTGTTATTTTAACTGTACATATTTGAATTTTCATATTCATTTGTAATTTTGCATATTTAATTGTGCAAGTGTGTTTCTGTTATTGATATTGTACCTGTTGACCAAAAGTGTCCACACACCCTGTCTGATGTGTGAATTTTGCTACTTTTAAGGTGCATCCACTGCTACAGACAGGTGTTCAATTATGCACTCACAGTTTGTTTAACCTCCATAGAAAAGCCTGGCAATAGAATAAGACACTGGAGCTTAAGGTCACCATGTCCAGTGAAAAGCATTGCAAAGGGAGAGATTAAACCCCCCAGCACTGGGCTGTGAAGGAGTGTAATTGTGTTCTCTGGAGAAATACAGCTCCGTTCAGTACCTTGGGGATGAGTTGGAGTGGCGTGATCCAGAACTAGTCATTCAAATTTAGTACACCTGACCTTAGTAGCGCACTTGTGGCAATCAAAACTTCACAGCAATGTATAGCAATGTCCAATATATAGTGCAGTGGTTTTCAACAAGGGGCAAGGGGACATCATCTTAACTGGTAGAGAGAGCGTTCAGTGTGATGCTCACTCTACCATTTGAAAATCTTCTTTGTATTAAAGATGCTTTTAGGATCTGTTAAGTCTTCTTGTGGGCTATGGGAGCTTTTGTAGTTGTTTGTGCTGTGTGTTGCAAAAGGTTGGAAACCCCTAATATAATGTATTGCATTCCCAGAAGAGTAGAGGCTTATACTGCAGTAAAGGGAGGACAAACTCTTAACTGGCCAGGATCCACTGGAGTACTCCTAACTTTTATTAACTTTAATAAACTAGGAACAGCGGTTTTCATTGTATTCCATATAGAATAATAAGCCTTGAGATTTTAGGGGTTAATATATATGATTTCAGAAGAAACCATGGATAAATAGGAGTCTACTACTCATTTTTAGACATGCATAGTACTCCCACACAATTTTCATTTCACAAAGATTCATTTCAGATACTAGGGGCCTATTAGCATTGCCTAGAACAGATCGTGCTATCTGGCACCCAGCAGCTTTAATTCATTCTTAGTTACATTTGATGAAATATTCCTTTAATCACAAGGACAGAACTTTTGATGTGTGCTTATGGTCACCTTCACAGATGGGGCAGCACTCTCCCTCAGGTATGTAGTAACGTTCGCAGTGGAGGACACCGCACTGTGCAGTGAAGCACACAGACACTCCACCCTGGCAGCGGCAGAAGCGGCAGGCGTCCATCCTGAACATGTCGCCATCGCGGTACTCCACCCCACTGAAGGTACAGGCTGGCTTGGTCTCTGCAAAACACAGACAATCCATTACCTACTTACGCATTACATGTCTGTAAATGCCCCTATGGGCAAAACCAAATGGGCCAGAGAGAAGAGAGAACAGGACAAACAGAGACAGGGTACACAGGGGCCCTCTCCATCATGGACCCGGTGTCCAAGAGCTTTTAGCAGCTGACTTTCAAACCAGCAATGGAATGGGTCTGTGCTGGTCACCATGGCAACGCTAGGTGCAAAATTCACCTTTCAGCCAGCGTGCTGCGCTGCCTGCAGTTGTACTGAACTAGAGAGCCGCACATTCATGCTTGAAAAGCCATTATCTCCTTTAATGTCACACCCAAACAATTTCAGCACTATTACATAGTAAGAGCAGCATCAGAACTCAAGCTTAGTTCGTGGAAATAGCTTATGGTTTGTAAATAAAATACCTAAACAAAAAATATAACGTTATCAGCTCATTTTCATCTGTGCTTCATGCTAGTGATGGATGAAGCTGAAGTTGTCCTTGAAAACATCCTCTGCGTCAGAAATCCTGCATTTCTGTGCGAGGCCACCATGCATTCGGTACATCCTTTACTCTGAAAGACTTGTGACAGTTTGAAAGGAATTGATTTTATTAGAAACCTGACATCCAAAGAAAACAACAACCCCTAACGGCACATACGAATGAGTTCCGTCACGCTCTCTGCCGTTAGCGCGTCACAATCCCAGAGACTTGTTTGGTCAATTAGTAGTGGTTCAGTGAATTACACAATGAGAGGCTGCACAGTTGTCACACCAGCCAAGGAAAGATGGCTGTACAGATTCGCTAAATTTTGTAATCAAAGTCTTTCTCTTCCATCTGTTTGCTTTCCTCTCTCTCTCTCTTTCTCTCTTTACATCTCACCCCTTTGACGACTGTTATTGATAAGGTGCTATTTACAGCCCTAACAATCACAAATCCAAAAACAATGAGAAAATAACACACTGCCCATTATTGATGTTAATAAGGGAATAATATGAGCTTTAATTATTGACACAGAAATAAAGGAGATGATAGCTCTGGGTCTCTGTAAATGCAAAATCAACCAAAGTGGTGCGCATTGACGAGGACCTTCATAATGACAAGTGGATGTGAATGATACAAAGGTGTCAGCAATGCTGTTATTAGTCAGGCAGTTATTATGACCAATTTAATCTGAGTGTTTCCACTTTGTAGTGCATGCACCAGGTAAACAAAGATTGTTGTGTGTCAATACAGCATTCAGTATGAGGATAAAATCTATGGCATGCTGAACACGAGAGGCTGGTTACACAAACAGATGAATTAAAGATGAGTGAATATATACAATTACATTAAGGCAAAGCAACAGGCCTACAGCTTCAGGGAAAGAATACAAAACTATCTACACTGACTGTTAATATTGCTACACACAAAATATTATTGTACCAGATGCTGATTTGCCAGTTTATTATGTATCCTATACCTGCACTCATCGGCCATTTTATCAGAAACACCTATTATATAGATGCATTTTGTAGGTTTACATTTGCTGACTTTAATTCATCTGTTGCTAATATGTCATTACCCCCTCTCCCCCATCCATCATTGAAAAGGGACCATCATAGGACCACCAGACATTAGTGGGGTGACGGACCATTCTCAGCACAGCAGTCATATCAACAATGTGTGTTATATGCATGTACACTGAAATAGTGATTTGAGTTTACATGATTCAAATGTGCTGCACACAAATAAAGCAACATTACATCAGCACAGCTGCTGTGTTTCCTTCTTTTGGCAAGAAATATGCAACTGACTGACACATTCAGTTTATGTAAATTCAATGCAAGATTTTTCAGTGTAGGTATTATGAGGTACAATAAGTCAGAGTCCCTTCATTTATTGTTAATTTCCAGTCAAAACTGTACAGCTACAAGTTGCTCCATGCTTGCAGGAGACTTGGCAAAGAAATACGCACAAATCTTTTCCCCCTGCTCCAAAGTTCAGTCTTAGAAGTTGGTTGCATTTTCTGCTTCTCACAATCCGAATTCCAAACACATTCGATGACACTGAGGCCTGGGGTAGACAGTTCAAGAGGGCATCTTTGTTTGATTAGCAAATTGTGAAAGCATTAAGTACTATTTTGTTGATGACGACAGTTTTGGTGGTCTACCAGGTCTTGCGTGGTTGTTAGGGGTCACATTTCTCTGTATCTTTGATAAATAAGCCCCTCCAAGGAAATACCATACATTAACCATTCCAAATTTTGGGGGTTGTCAGTTATGTTGTTTTGTCGTCAACCTATGCTTTATTTACACTTCAGTGAAATATCTTACTGTTGTATTTACTGCCTGTTTCGGCTGGAAATCACAAATAAAAAAATGGTGGTCTCTGAGTTTTGTATAGTACTGTATCTGTACTCATAAACTATCAACTGTTTGCAGCAACTCTGTATATTTTCAATATTCTCTGATAATAATACACATATAACACTTGTTGGTAAATTAGAAGTCTGCTAATGGGACGCTCTTCCCAAAAATAAAAAAAAACATCTGGAATACCATATGCTTATGCCTATCTGCAATGAAAATAATCAGCTCATCACGTCTTACTGATAAATTGCTAGCCCGCTGGTCTGATGTAGGGAGAGTTTAATGTATTCAGTCTTGTGAGCAGTCTAGCATAGTCAGATTGTGGTGGGAAGGGTCAGGGGGAATGCTAGGAAATTAGTGAGGTGAGCCTGAGAGGCAGCAACAAAGGCATCCCAAACCTTCCAGATGTTCACTGCATGATTTCTCAGCCTCGTGGGCACAGTTATTTATAAGTGAGACAGTTATTCTCTGCCATGCAGCATCAAGGTCCACCATTAGTCCATCAAGGACACTTGAGGGAACTGGCCTTGGAGCTGGATTCTGCCTATTCTGTATCAGCCAGTAGACAAAGGAAAAATGTACAACAAACAAAAAAACATTTCTGAGTATGTCATATTGTCTGTCAGAATAAAACGGGCTAAGTACATATTTTTCTTTGATTTTATTTTTACAACATTTTAAATTGCCAGAAAAATGGAACAGAAATGGCCCATAATTACCCTCAATAAAATATAGTTGCATCATAAGATGTTGAAGACATTTTTATCGTTCTCCTATAAAGTTACTACTGAAAATACGAGATTTTCTTATGACAGCAATAACATGTCCAATTAAAGCTGTTATCGTTGATTATATAAGCAACTCTTTAATCAATTATTTACCTGCGCCAATTAATTTGATGATTAATTGAATAATCAGTGTTTTAAGATGAGTTTTAACAACACAAAAGGACTGAACAATAATAACACTAACCATAAGCCCTGTGTTTGCCCTGGTCTGTGCTGGTCTTTGTTTGATCGTGTTTGATGTATGCTTATTTGTATATTTGATGTAAGGTTTGTGTTCAAAGTGTTCTGTTTATTTCTGGCCTGTTTGGAGTTCTGTGCTCATTTTTGTCATGTCTGTACCTCCTGCTCTCTGACCATGGACTGTTCTGACCCTGATTTTGGATTTGCACTTAATAAATCTCGCTTGTCTTTGCACATGCGTCCGCCTCATCATTGCTCCACGTTACTATATATATATATAGTATAGTATTTACACACACACACACACACACACACACACACACACATATATATATATATATATGCATTTTTGTGAATATCAGGTTTTATTGTGTAAGAGAATTTATCACCATGCAAATAACTCACCAATGTATCAAGAAGGTCATTTTAAATCACTGATTTTCTAAATTTAACAATCATGACGGCTCTAATTTTTGACATGAACTGAAGGACTAGAACTGGATTTAACAAGTAGAGATTTCTCAGAAAGCAAACAGTATGCTGAGTCCCACCTGCCTTGCCACTTAGTATGACCTCTCCAGGATAAAAAAACAGACTAGAGATGCGGCAGGTTTGGCCTTAGCGCTCCTGTAGCTGCCTTCCTGTTTCTGAAGGGCATAACTTCACCAGTGGTGCAGAAACGCTCAGTTTGCTCCCTGCGCTACAGCTACGCTTATTTCCTCCACGACCAGCTCACCGAACAAATATGCTAAGTACGTCATGCTCAGATTCCTAAGCCTTTCTACCATGCGACAAAAGTGGCTGTCTGGTTTCAGAACTTCCTCCATCACAAAGGATTATACAACTGGTTCAAATTGCTTCATAGTTTTTTGTAAAAGTCTCTGCCTTGGAACCCTCTGGCACTACAGACTGTGCTTCATGCAAAGAGAACAAACACGAACTACCATTCAGAACGTCCTCAGAACAGTAATCCACTAAAGGCTCGGACCAAGAAAGAACTGCTGTCTGAATTTCTTTTGTCAAGGATATTACCAGTGGACTGCTCTGCGCAGCTCATGCTTTGCAAAATAAACTTCCCCCTATGTTCCAGAGGTATCTTCACTCGAAGAGCATGTGAAAGCAATGCAAGGAAATACAGTCTTGTGAACATGGAAACGTTATTCTCTAGTAAACAAGAGGGCCAGAACAAAGTCATTACATATTGTTATATGCTAGATTTACATTACATTTATTTAAATATCATTATTTAACAAATACCTAAATAATTAAGCAGAATTACATAATTACATAATATTTACATAGTTATTAACTGAATTGCACTCACATTCAATTTACTTTCTGCATTGACAGGTTTGAGTCTGCACCTTTGGCCATTTCCTGTTTGTTTCAATGCCAGAAAATGACAAAAACATGGTAAAAATGTATGTGACTTTTTTATTTCCATAAAACAAGACTGCATACCCAACATTAATGTTTTGTCACATTATTATCTTCTGACAATATGGTGTTGATCAACAGATTACGACCCCCACTTTCAAAAGTATTTCAACGAACTTTCAATGATATGATTTTGTTTATCACTAGGTACCACTGTGACTTGTAAGGGTTTACAATGGAAATCACAGGTATCAGCAGAAGCACCAGAAATTTCCCATCAGCACCTGCAGAAGTCCAACTGAGTGCATGAGATGGATGCTGCTTACTATGAAGTCTCTCTGAGCCGCTCAACCGTAATCCCATAAGCGGCCCACCATGCAGCCTGAAGGCAGGAGTCCAAAACAACCCACCCAATTCTGGCTACAGATTAAGCCTGGTGTAATTAAATTCAGCACAAAAACACCTTAATAAACACCTTTGTAATCAACTTTTGCACCAGTCACAGCATGTGGCACTGCTGATCTACCACAAATTGCCAAGAGTGCATGACTGTCAAAAAAACAACAAAAGATTTCCCCCTCAATTTCATTTCAGATGTGTTTGGTGAACAGACCTATGGACTGGGAAAAAAATTAATTGCTGTGCTGCAGGCGATGATTTCTAGTCTCTGTAAACCTTGCTTTGTAATTCTCTATCAGCTTCATCCTCTTACGGCTGATCACAATCTTTACTGTACACACAACTGCTCTGGATGTCTAATCTACTGCTGGAGAGTAAAACTCTAACAGGTTGCTTTACATATTTCATAAAGTAATACAATTTTGTTCTGTTTATGCATTAATAAATCAACCTGAAGGTAAATTTGCCAGAGTTGATGCCACTGGCTCATTTTCAGCTGCGGTCTCTGAGGCCTGATGTTATGAGCCAGAACCAATTCAAATAAACAAAAAAGACACTTTAAGTACATATTATAAAAAACTGATGCATTTGAATTGCCACAATCAACTTGACGAATTATAATTCTGCAAAGTTAAAATCAATTATAATAACATTCAGAAAGGTATGTGTTCATTTTTTGGTTAAAAAAAGAAAAAAATGGGCTATTTTTCAAATATTTTATATTCCATTACTGCAGTGGTCGACAACATCAAACTTCAAAGCCACATGCAGCACTTCTACTGCCCTGTTGTGGCTCCACAGCAGAATTAGGATGATTTTAGATTTTAGGATGGCTTTAAGGCTGATGTTAATTCATAAACGGTCTTAAACACTACTAATTCATCCTTAAACCCTCAAGATTGACATGCAGACTGCTAGTCACCCAGCAACACAGACAGCAATCTTGCCTAGCTAGTAGCTAATGAAATGGCAAAGAATAGAAAGATTTAAGATGAATGCTGATAATGTGGAGATGAAGGGACAGATCTATTTGCCTTTATAAACACTCCAGCTAGTTTTCCAGTGTTTAATATGACTTAAGCTGGCTTCCGCCTCTTGAATGTTCAGAAACTGTTCTACTTTTGTGGAAAAGTTTCCTGCTGGACATGCCAGAACAGTGACTATAGTTGAGCTAAAGCTGCTTAAAGCTGAGCAAAAGAACTGTTGTGGTTGATTTCTGTTGAAATGACTCCTTGTACTGTATTTTTAAAAATCAATTCTGATCTCTGAATTTCATGATGTACTGAATCACACAGTCTTTTCCACAGAATGGTATTCACACTGAATAGCTGTGAGGTCAGAGATCTCTGTTATAAATGTGAAGCAGTCCATTCTTTTTTTTTTAAATGACATGCTTCTGTGTCAATCAGCAGATGGACAGCCATAGTTCCGGTGACAGAGGGCTGTTTTCTTTTTCTGTGGTCAATGCTACTCCTCCCTCAGGGGGCCTGATGGTCAGTGGCTGGAAAGTGGCCTCTCCTGAGTCGCTTGAGCACCCTCTAGGTCTCAAGAGTGTTGAGGAAAGCCTGGAGAAGCATATACAGCCTACACGACTGCCCAATCTCTTACCCATTCATATGCGTGCATGAGTGAAATAAATGTGAGTGAAGCAAATAAAACATGTCAATGTTTATCATGCTCGTTCTCATATGAGCCTTTACAACGTCACTAACATGAGCGCAGACACACAGACACTAACACAAACACATGGATGGGAGGCTTATCTTCAGACAGCGCCTATCAGAAGCAGAAGGAAGCAGGCTTCATCCATACTGTTTCTGTGTGGAGACCTTTTCCAAAATTCCCTCTCTCTGCAGATTTAAAGCAGCTCCCAATCTCAACCTCCCAGTTCCTGAGCTGAGAACACACAGAGCACAAGCTCCAAAGAACGCTGATTACAACCCAGCACCCACCAACCTTCACTTGGGAGCAGATTTACATAATATTACCCATAATGTACTTACTTAGGCAAATCTCGCCCAGGCTCATTTAGTCTCATAATGTAGAGAGAAAACGGAACGCGAATTGGAGCTAAAGCGTCGAAGGCTTATAGCTGGGAGTCAAACCGTGAACTTGTAAAGCGAACCTATATAAATACACTCAAACACACACAACGTGTTTTTCCAGACTGTCAGGACACGGTTTCATACATACAGTCTATCTAATATGTAAATATGATTATCTAAGTGGAGTTTAGTTAACACATACTCTGCAGGGAGCACACTTATATACAATACTTTTTGCTACTGTTAGAGCACAATTTCTATTTATCTTTTTTCTATTTAGCTAGAACATCACTGCGGTTCAAACTCACAACCTACTCACAAGCTCCTGAAATTACTCAGATTTCACAAATGTTTAATAGACTGCAAAAATATTTGTTGTTTAAAGTTTGAGATACAATGTAGTAACATATGGTACAATCAAACTCCACAGCTTTCCATTTCTGTCCCAGTTAACAGAAAAACTAAGCAAAACACAAATTCTACATTGTTTAATTAACTAAGATGTTTGTCCTTAGGTTAACTTAAGAAAAGCAGTGTACTAAATAATATATACACACGCACACACACACACACACACACACACACACACATATTATATATATATATATATATATATATATATATATATATATATGTGTGTGTGTGTGTGTGCATTTGTCTGTATACATATGCAAATAACCTAAACTTAAACTCAGAAACCAATAAAAATGGTTGAACCATTCAGTTTTAAAAAGTAAAACATGTCATTTTCATTAAAAAAAAGACATTTTTTAAGGCTATCCTTATTTTTGTCTAGTTTTCCAACATAGTCTGGACATTTTGTCCTGTAAATGTCCAAAAAAACCTCCACACACACAATCTTTAGACAAGCACTGCTCAGTCAGAATCCACCCACATATTTCCTTAACACCATATCTAAGTGCAAACACCAGTAGGGTGAGGTTCTGGATCACAAACACAACCTGAAGCCTGAAGCCTAAAATGACTGCTGTTCTCAGCTCCTAATGGTGAGCGTTTTCCCAGCAGGCCTGGGGGCTGGGGGGGAGAGAGTTCTCTCTGCTGTGTTTTCCTCTCCTCCCCTGTGGCTCAGGCACCGTACGACCCACCAGCCACTGCCTCCCAGCCAGCCTGCAGTGGCCTCCCCTATGCCGGCTTGTTTTGGCTGCAGCTGCTAGCACGGCAGACTAAATAATGCGATAACGCGCAAAGAGCTGCAGGTGCGCCTCGCCTCAGCAGGCTCGCCGAGCTCAGGCCATGCAAATCACGTCCTCCGTGCAACACCTGCGATTCAACACAAACTTTACAAAAACGCTTTTGTGCAAATATTTTGGAATACTTTATCAGGGAGAACATAGCAGACACTCTTTTGAGAGAGAGACACTGAAAAAAACAAACAAACATGTGCTGTCCATCAAAAATAGCTGGCTTTTTCTTTTTTTCCTTGCAAAAAAATAAAAACTGTAAGAATAACCTTATCAACAACGCCATGCTCAATAAACTTTATCCCATAGTTTTGATGTCAGCATTGAAGCCACTTTTAGAGGCAAAAGATTTCCAACAATGGTTGTAAAAGAAAACTTTCAAATCATTACTCTTCAGACCAAGTGTTGCAAAAAACATACAAAATATTATCAAAATTTTTAATTTAAACCTTTTTTATTTTAAAGTTACAAAACACTTACTAGTATTTTTCCTTCCTTAAAGGAAAAAAAAAAACAATAAAACCTGAATTTCAAATGACAGCAAGGTGTTGTCATACTTTTGATGGGCAGTATCTTATGAACTCAACTGGGAGGAGATTTTGTAGAGGGAGCAATGAAGAGTGGAGAGCAAGCACAGTGTCCTGTCAATCATGGCAGGCTTCATAGCACAGCCATAATGCAGCTAGTCCCATGGTGACTCCCATGGTAATGTACTTGAACCTTAATATCCCTTTCCGCCTCCAAATGAGCTGCTTTTCACTTGACTCCCTCCCAAAAGAGAGCAAATGGGGGCACATGCTTCTTGCTACACCACGACACAACCTGTTTAGGCTGCCAGTCAAATGCTGCAAATGTTATGTTGCATTCATAAGCCAACAAACAAAACACAGCAGTTTAAGGTCAGTAGGTTCTTGGAAGTATGGGCCACAGCTTGAGCTCCTTGCCACTGCTTGAGCTCCCTGCTTCAGAACAGTGTGTATGTGTGTGGATCTTAATGCAAGCCCGATCCATTGAAAGAGGGCGCCTTGTTCTCCAATTTCCACACGTCTCTTGTGACGGAACAATAGGCGAGCATTTACAGGGCTAATCCTGGTGCTTACTGCTTAGATGACTGCTACGTAGTTAGCATCCACCAAGCCCCATAAGAACACTCTCCACAAAGAGAAGTAAAAAGATGTGCTGGTAGCATGAAACTGACCTATCCAAGTTCTGCCCACAAATGCTTTCTTTTGTAGTTACTGTCGTGAGGCCGCACAAGCAGAAAGTCGGAAAAAATCCTATTCAGCCTAAAGGGGAATTGCAGCACACTTTGTTTCCAGTTGTTTCCAGTGTAGTCTCTTTCTGCAGGCCCTAAAAGTCTATTCCTCTGGTAAAAGGGAAACTGAGTCTGATATTTTTTCTATTAATATAATCAAATACAACATTTGTCCTGTAACTCTTATCAGATTAACTAGGACCTGTTGGCTCTCTGAGTGTAAAATGTTGAGCTGCTAGTGAGCAATGATGGGTGAAAGGCAAGGGACAAGAACCCTCTGCTGAGAAAACAATTCACACTTTTTCACAAAAGAGAAAATACTGCGAGACAAAAAACAACAAGCTTTTAATCATCATAAAACTATTTTATACATGTTGACTACACTGAATCACACTATATACACCCTTTGTATAACTAAAGGGTTCTTTGCATTGTGAAAGTGTTCTGCAGACTGTGACTGCTTTAGATGGTCCTATACAGAACCTTTTGAAAAGGGTTCTGCTATTGTTACAATGTCAAGCCTGTAATAATCGAAGACTCTTTTTTTGGCGCTATATAGAATGCTAAGAAGAAAATAAAGGTTCTAGATAGAACCATCTACATCACATTCTCCATCAATGTGAAGTTTTCACAATGCAAAGAGCCCTTTAAACATGCAAATGGTTCATTGAGTGTTAATGGGTCTATATAGAACCATGTTCTTTACTAAAGAACCCTTGATGAACCATATTTATGTAGATGCTGGAACATTGCTGTGAGGATTTGATTGCATTTAGTTGCAGCTTCAGAACATTAGTGAGGTCAGGTGCTAATGTTGGATGATTAGTTCTGGCTTACACCAGAGTTCGACTGCTCCTCTGCCGAATGCAGGGGGACTTCCATTAAGCCAACAAACTGGGCGTAGTGACTTCAGGCTCATGTTACACTACTCCAGAAGGTCCTATTCTACTGGCAATGCTTTTCTATGGAGATTAGGCAAGCTGTGTGTACAAACAAACATCCAAATAGGGTTGTCTGGACGCTTTTGGGCACACAGTGTATAATACATAAATAATACATCAATGTTACTGAAGAAAAAATGCATAGTGCTCATAAAACTGAGGGATGTCCAAACCTGCATTTGATGGCTACTGTAAAAAAGGGTTAAAATGTCACGATACTGAGCCTGACTGTACTATATTTTTGTAGGTAATGGAAACTGGGCAGGTCTGAAAGGACTACAACCAGGCCAAAGTTACACAACAAAAACATTTAATCTATAATGATGCTACAATTTCAAATTATGTTGAATGGGGATTTTTTCTTTCTATATAGTTTGTGCAACCTAGCAACAGTTGCTATGAAAGAATGCATTTGTGGGCGGAGCATGAGTATGTCAATTGGAATTTCTAAGGTGTGCTGTGTTTTGTTCCCAAAGAGCTTGGAGTGGCTTGCATAAACCGCCAATCATCCTCCTCAATATGACAGCCCCTCACTGAGCAAACATTAGTGTAATGACGGGTCTCTGTATGGTAGGGCTGGGGAGCACAGGCTGACAAGGGGAACGGGGTGTGTGTATGTGTGTGTGCGTCAGCACACAAAGCTAATCAGGCTCCTAAAAATATCACTAATGACATGCCAAGTCCACAGCCCATAAACACATCAGAGGAAAACAGAAAGATTGCACTAAGACCACATAAGGCAAAAAGAGATGCCTAGCATTAGAACTGAGAGAAACTGCGAGATGAATGCACATATAGTACAGTTTAAAATGTAAAAGAGATCACCCTTCGTTAATTTATGTAAGCGATGTAAGCTCTTCCTTTTATTCAGGAAAAAAGCTGAAAACATTTAACAGAACATTACACACAAGTCTCAACAACTAAATATTATACACATTTTTCAGTATGTGGTGTGTCCAGACTTTGTCTTTATTACAGCTTTAAAGACTTTGTCTTTATTACCATTCTTTTCACAAGACTTTCCTTCAGCTTTTCAAAGAAATCGGCAGTTATTTTTCCATGCCTGCAAAGTTCAGTCTTAGAAGCTGTTGCATTTTTTGCTTCTAACAATCCAAGTAATCCCAAACACATTTAATGATGTTGAGGTCTGTACTCTGGTGGCCAGTCTGTTGTTCTAAGCACACCAGCAGCTTCACTGTTTCATTTGCAAATTTTCTTCTTTTGTCTGTTTACTTTGGCAGCTACACATCCTTTCAGACTTTTACCTAGTGTTGTCTTCTCACAGCGGAAGGACGGAGCTTGATTTTCTCCTCTCTCTCAAAGATGAAAGCTTTAAGTACTGTTTATCTGATGGTGACAGGTTTGGTGGTCTACCAGGTCTTGAAAGGTTGTTAGGAGTTCTATTTTCTTATAATCTTTTTCATCTTTAAATAATTCCAGTTTTTGAAACTGTATTTTTTCCAGTTACTCTACTTTGACTTTCCACTTCCTCATGAGGGCGGATTATCTTGTGTAATCTCCTCAGAAATAATCTCCTGAAAAATTAATAGCTTGTACCTTGAGGTTGTTTACACCTTGCCTAAACATTAGTTTTTTTAGTGATCAGATCATGTTTCGATTTCACCTGACTGCATGAAAAGCCAAGTGTAAACACATCTAATGTGATGGATTATGAGTAGAACATTCTAAGGGGATCAAAGACAGATGTTGAAATGTGTTTTCTATATCTGCATACAATGATGTAATCAGGAATACATCTGACTAGCAGGTGTGAGTATAAACAAGAAAACAAAGGATAGAATATAAGCAAGGCTTGAGTTTTCCCCAAACCAAGTGCCATTTTGCCTCATTCTGGGCCGATGAGTCTAAGCCAAGCTTGCTGAATTGTGCAGTAATGGGAAAATGTAAAAAAACATATAACCGATGTATTTTACTATGGAAAGTATCTCATCTGGCCACACTGAGAACACGTTTTGGTGAAAAATGTAAATGGAATCCAGCCAAAGCATATCCAGATATGATCTGGACATGAAAAAAACATGTTAATGCAAGGTGTAAACCACTTTGTGCATCAGCTGATACAGATCCAATATTTTTCTTTAAAAACTTCTAAGCAAAACAGGCTATTTTCAATTAAAGCACCTTCGCTCAAGGTGCCCATATCCTACATTTGTCTTGGAATTAAATTTTTTCCCACAGGTCCACTTAGGTGTTAGTTTATGTACCAAAACAGCCATAATTCATTTTTACATTACCATTTTCCAGCCTCATTTAATCCCTTGGAATAAACTGGGCTATTTTTGCTACCGTGCCTTGGATATACGTAAATGAGCTTTCTTCTGATAGGCTTTCTCTTTCAAAAAGCAGTTCAGGCTGAAACAATATTCAGAATGAGTGGATGGAGTTGAGCTGTGTGCTGAATAGGTGGAAATATGCAAATGTACTGGTTTTGTTACATTACAAAAAGTACTGATATCAAAACGGACTGTTTGTGCAGCTTAGTTTCCATATGATCCAGCATTTTTTACTGATATCAGCCTGACATTGATACTTGGTACTTGATGAATCCCGTTTATAACATAGTCATAAGCAAATTTTTGAACATCCCTGTTACATGTTTTGTTGATTTTCTAATGTCAATAAATTAACGGCACTGGCTACCTGCTTTGCCCACTCGTGAACCGACAGACATCACAGGCTCTCCGAAATTATTCTATATTTTATCTTTAAAATAGCGCTGATAACTGACAGCTTAAAAATAATCAAAACGTCAAATACAGTCAATTTCAAAGGCAAAATAATCGCAATGTTACATTAAAGTGCAAGCTTCTCTTTAGCGCCCCCAGTGGACATTTGTTTCTCAAAAGTGCAGCAAAATGTACTCGAGGGTACGTATTTGTGGCTCTGCAAAAAAAAGGTCAGAGGGACATATATACCATGAGACCAGGTCGCAATTAGTAGTTACAGACTGTAGTCCATCTGTTTCTCTGCAAACTTTTTTAGCCTCCTTTTTACACTGTTCTTCAGTGGTCAGGACCCCCACAGGACCACCACAGAGCAGGTATTATTCGGGTGGTAGATCATTCTCAGCACTGCACTGACACTGACATGGTGGTGGTCTGTTAGTGTGTGTTGTGCTAGTCTGAGTGGATCAGACACAGCAGTGCTGCTGGAGTTTTTAAACACCCCAGTGTCACTGCTGGACTGAGTAGTCCGCCAACCAAGTATATCCAGTCAACAGTGCCCTGTGACCACTAATGAAGGACTAGAGGATGACCAATAAACACTAAGTGTCACACAGTATTTAAAAACGTCAGCAGCACTGCTGTTTCTGATCCACTTGTACCAGTGAAATACACACTAACATACCACCACCAATGCAGTGTTACCACAGCATCCACCACCCAAATAACACCTATGTATAATACCTATGTATAAATAATATCTGTGGTGGTCCTGACCACTGAAGAACAGGGTAATAGGTGGGTATAAAAGTATACAAAGAAACAGATGGACTATAGTCTGTAACTGTAGGACTACAGAGTTCACCTATATGGTAAGAGGAGCTGATAAAATGGACAATTAGTATAGACACAAATAGGTGTTCCTAATAAAGTGTTCAGTGTACATTATATGTGCACTAAAATGTGCAAAAGTGTGCTTATTTTCACCCACATACACACACATACACATATTCGCATATACACACTTATATACACTGTCACATTCAGACACCCACTCTCACATACACAAAGCTAATCAAACTCTTATCTGCTCTCCAGGAGGGTGACATCACTGTCTGAAAGAGAAATCTGGTGAACAAACACACTGTCTGAGAACACGCTCTGCGTCGTCATCCCAAACACACACCCTCACATGTGTGTGTGCGTGTGAGACAGCACTCTGTCTCCTGCAAACATCTGCTGATGACGGAATGATCTAGCTGGCGGTTTGTTTGGAGATGGCACAGTTGATCCAGCCAGCTTGCGTGAGAGGAGTTTAGAGCCTGTTCACCTCTACAGAGCAAACCACAAACAGACAACAGAGGCCTCAGCAAATCCCACCAACCCCTCACCCCCAACACAATCACTGCACTGTCCTAATCAGACAAATACTGACTTACTTAATTGCACCACGGCAGGAGCAGCAGTCCTCCTGATCGCTGGCTGCACTGAGTAGATCTTATCAGTGTCAGGTGAGTGTACGGTTGACTGGAGGGGTGAGACTGATCGAGAGCAGATTGCTCTTTCACTGTGCACAGACTCATGTGGGTTGTATCTAACAGGTGCAGATGTTTTATTAGAGCTGTGCTCATGTCAGGCCATTTACAGGATTAAAGAAATAATTCTGCAAAAAATTCAAATTAACACAAATTTCTCCTTATTTAATCAGCCTACATATGTCTGGTGTCCAAGCTTTGCTTCTTTGGTTTGCTTCATTACTGCTCCCAATAAAAAAATACAGACACATATCACGGCCCCAAAAAGTATCTAGACGTGTGTGTCATGCCTGAACAAAACAAAGAAAATATAAAAAAATGTCAAACCAACTGGTATTTCTGCTAAAAAGACCATTTCAATATTTTAATTTTCTTTTTGGCAAAGATTTCTTTCAAAAGGCAGCTGGCTTGCTAATTGTTACAGTTTAAGCAATTTCATGAGCCTATCAATTAAACAGCCTCACTGACATCACTGTAAAACAGTAGTGGGAAAAATGGCAAAAATGTATTGTCACTGTCCAAAGAAAAACAAGTATCTCCAAAATAGTGACTTTACAGGAGGAGGCAAAAACACTCACCCTTTAATGTAAGTTAATGTAAAGAGGTTTCATTCCAAGTTTAGAGCATTTCTATTGGTCCATTCATCACAAAATTTTCACACAACGTTAAGGACAGCTGGTGTGCTGACATTACCCAGAAAATTGAAAATCAACAAAAATGGAGATACATGGTATTTTTTTACTGGACAGCAACATTATATTATGGTATAACTAAAGTATCTGTTTTTGTATAAATCAGATATATTGCATTTATATAGAATTATTTGAAATCATTTACATATTTTTTCAATGCCACTTCAGGTGCTTAAGTAAGGTTAACTGTGGCTTTTTGTTCTATTTTTAATAAGAGCCACACTTAAAGGGAAATGTTTTCACAATTTCTGCATAACCATTTTATTTACTTTCCAAAACCACCAGTCAACCTACACATGAGTTTTTATATGTAATGTTGGAATATTTTTAACTATTTCATGTAATAACCTCCTGTGAGGGAACTTTCGGAGGCATTAAATACTTCAGACGTCGGGTTCCTATCACCACCACTGTGAACAATTCTGACTAGGTAAATTTCTCTAGAATTTCACATGAACGTACTCTGAATTACTTTATTTTAATCTTAACCATTTAATTATGCAAGTGAGAGAACTCTAAAATGTTCTTGAATGAACACAAACCTATAACAAAATTACTTTCTAACCCTAAGCTTGTAGTGGCGTCTCCGGCCTTGGCAAAAATGTGCTTAGTGTTATTTCATGTCTGAATCTCTCATATTATTTGTTTCATAGGTCCAATACACTGACTTGATCTGGCGCAGCTGACTGAGTGAGGTGGAGATGCGTTTTGGTGTCCATGCTAGGCTAAAGGTGAACCGACCGTTCCTTTCATATATCTCTCTGATGTCCTTTGCAAATATCTCAGACTGCAATTGACTACACAGTGGGTGTGAATGTCTGGTTGCATTTTTATTTTTGCTTAAAATGCAACTGATTCTATTTTCACTTGAAATGCAACTGACTCTGTAATTCAGCTAAACAGGATAACATTAGTGAACTTCATTGTGGCAGACTGGCATAAATGCTATGACAAAACTAGATGAACTGGAATATCACCTACTACTCTTTCCACCTCTGTACTGTACAGATGGAATTGGCAGGTATTCTTTTCCAGGCTCTCTCCACAAAAAGAGTCCAATGTTGTGCTAAAAGCGTTTCTATGAATCAAATAAGTTTATTATAAAGTAAAATGAAAAACTTGATGAAAGTTAAATTGTGTCCAATATGTTCTGGGACCAGTAAATATTTATCCCGAGTCAGAAACCATATAAGCAAATCTACTTAAGATTATTGAACTATCTGACATGCTTTGAAGCAAGTGTGTAACAGTTTAGGCATGCAGTCTGCACAAAGCTAAATGGTGGTCTTAAACTTTAATTACTTTTTAGCAGCATCAGCCAAAATAAAGATGTCTTGTTTGATTAACTAAGGAGAAAACTGCACACTTTCGTCAAACTTAAACAAATGTGTGCATGATATACTGTAGCTCAGCATCATAAATAGCTGTGCCACAGCACGATTTTATCCTTTTACATTAATCTGATGGTGTCGTGACAAAATCTTGAGTTTGGTTGTGGGGATTTCTGTGATGGCGATGATGGAAGTGGGACAGCTGTGGTTTATTGATCTGCGTTTTGGTTTACACCCATGAAGATGAGTTCATCTTCTCTATCAATCTCTCTCACATGCTGTCTCTCTCTCTGCCTCCCCCCTCCGGCTGTGGAATATTAACACAGGCTCGGCAATGGATGTAGCCACCAGTGGCCAGATGTTCAATCAGGGTGTATTTCTGTTGAGGGGGCTTTGATGCTCCCTGCGCTGATCTCCAGCCTCTGCCTCTTTGTTCTCTAATCAGTCGCCAGACGCGGGGCGGTTTCATAGCACGCCGCAGAGATGACACACAACCTGGCTCGGTGTCTCACACAGATGTTTGTTCTTGTTGCTTTGCGTGTGTTTGTGTTCATGTGCATATTTGTGTGTGCTGAAGGGAGTGGCTGCTCCGTCCTTCTCTTATCTGCCATACATCAAGCACAGAAGACTTTTATTGCATGCCCTCTCTCTTATTCTCTCTCTCATGTGCAGCATGTGCCTCAGACTTGACTGTAGGATAAACAGAAAAGAAATAAACACCTGCAGGGGAAGTGGAATCATTTTCACACGTGTTGTTGGGATTGTTTTTTCCCTTTTTTCCATATGCCACTCCAGTCTCCTTTAGTTTTATGAAACCCTTTTTCCCAGTGGCCTTCATACGACATCACTACCTGTATTAACATATAAATGGCCCTGTACTTACAACACTAGAACATTGACATGGACATGTATATTACACACAAACCTGAACTCATTTTAGTGTTTGTTTCCTTATCTCGTAAGTTTGACTAGGGATACACATTAATATCAGCCTCGGCAGATGACTGATTACAAAAAAGACAACTGGAGAGACATTTAGATTTCAAAACTAATATGTGAGGGTGCATTTACTGTATGCCACGTCTGCTACTATCTTAAAATATCATCATTTTATTTATTTTACAGCATTTGTAACCTTCTACAAATAAATGTCATATGTCTCCACAATGCTACTCCTGGGAAAATGTAGTTCCAATTTCTACATATTATAAATGTTTAAGTCTTGTTATCAGCATCAATAGATTAAAATGTTATGTTAAAAAGTGAAAATAGAAAGTGAGACCACTGCAATTAGAATGTATGTAGGTATAAATGTATTTGCGGTCTGCAGCTTGGCAGTATTTAACAGTGGAATTTCTTACCCCAACAACGTTAAAGATCTTCTTGCTATAAATAAACAAAACTGCCTGCTGTTCCAGTGTATTCCCCCTAACTCTGTGTAGGCTTATGCATCATTACAGTAAATAGACATTGGGCCTCATTCTCTTGTATCTTCCTAGATTTTTCTTAAATTTGCTCTTGTGAAAAGTCCAAAGAAAAAGCCTGTCAGATTCATGATGTGTTCTCAAAGCACAGAAATGGTCACACCTTTTGTATGTGTAGATTCTGATCTCACTGAAGAACAAATCCCAAATAAGAAAACACTGGTCAATGTCAGAATCCTCAGGAAAACTGTGTAAGTAGGTTTTAAGAAGAGATTTCTTCTAAAGAATAGTTGGTGAATGAGGCCCATTGTTCTTAGGGGGCCATTTCCCACATTTTCCGATGATATTTGCTTAAAAAAAAACAACAAAAAAAAAACAGACCACCATGGATGCCGCTTTGACTTAGAACTACAGCAAAATATCTAATCGTGAATTACTGGCCAATATTATGACTGCAATTTAAATTGTGATTATTTTGTATAAACTATGCCTGTTTTTTGGGCCACAAAGACCAGCACATCCACTTTTTATGGCTTGAGCACTGAGTGTAGTGTGTCAGATTGCCAGTTAGTTCTGGTCCTGTGTATTGCACACAGCACATGGGTACTTGGGTTCTTCTGAGTGGGCTAATTCATCTACAGGCAGTTCACAAGCTCTGTGTTATTAGGTTGAAATTTCCCACCCACATAAAATTTGGACAAACTGCTGACAAAGTAAACTATAATAAAAACTGCAGCTCTCACAATTTGAAAATTTCACGCTTTCAAACTGCACTTTCGATGTGAATAGGACAAGCGTTCAGCTTGTTTCTCACTGTCTTATTCTCATCTCAGATACTTTTCTGTGTTTCTCTGTCTCTTTCTCTCTCTCATCTGTCTGTCTGTCTCCATTTCTCTCTCTTCATCACTGAGGCTTTTTGGGCTTTATTAGTGAGAGAGAAAGAGACTGTGTGTGTGTGTGTGATCATCCTCTAAATGTTTTACTGAGCATCTGTCTCTCTGTGAGTTACCTGTCCTCTCACACACTGCTAACAATCTGCTCAGCAGACCCTTATCACCACTAACACACCCCAGCAAACACACACCAACAACACACACAGCACATGCACCGCGTACACACACACACACACACAAATACCGTCATCTTCTCACTGCCTTTACACACCACTGGATGTGATGTCGACTCTAGCAATCACCTAAGTTTAGAAACAGCATAGCAGGACTAAGGGGCTCCCCTACTGCATTTCCAGGAAAAGCCAAACAGACTAAATGTAGCACTACAGAGGAACTGCTGTACCCTGTTACATGAACACGCAGGTTGCTTTTCTCTACTGAATCATATAACCACCCATATTAGAGCCGCCGAGTATACTGCTGTTGATTGTTGTTGCAATATGGGCCTTTTTGATGATATCCCAGAAGGCTGCGATAGGCAAAAGAGCCTCAAACCTACCACTGTATGTTTTAATGTGAGCATCATGATCTATTGCACTTTTCAATGGAGTTTGAATTCACATGTATACATATGATTCTTGCATTTGTTTTATTTGCTCAAATTTGCCCCTAAAGACCATTTCCATTCTAACTAAAAGAACAAAAAAGCTTAATCAGAATGAATTTACTAATTTCAATAATTCCATAACATTATATTCATGATGGAGTTGAAATACACCTGAACATGAAAATCAATGTCCAATGAAAACAACAGTCACTGCATCTTCCAATCCAGTAGGGGTTTACACCATATATAACATAATAACCATTCAACCATAATAAACATTAAATGTTTCAAACTCTGTGATAGTAGCCTTTCACTCTCATACCACAACTTTATTTGGTTGGTATAGCATAGTGGGCAGCACCTTTGCTGGGTCACCCATACCCTGTTGAGTCAAGCACCCTGCGCTATACCAATAAGAGTCCTTGGCTCTATCGTCACCTACCTGTATAAAATGAATTGTAAGTCACTCTTGATAAGAGCATCACCAAATGCTGTAATGTTAATGCACTTTACGTCTTGTTTTGAGAGGAACTGTAGTTTTCCACTTTGCTGCTGCTTTTGTAGTTCTGTTGTTTGTTGGTTTATCCATAGATCTCACACAAGAACTGTCCAATGTAGTCAGCAAAATCACTGATATCGCTGGCATGAATGTTGCGTTTTGCTTGTAAATGGTGCACAGGCTTAGCATAAACAATTTCACTGGAGTGAAGCTGAAATATTTTTTTTGGTTTCACCATAACAGCCATCAACAGGTCTTGCCATTTAAAAGCTGTATCTGAAAGCAGTGTCTACTATGGATCAACTATAGGTCAAACTAGGAAAATAAGTTAGCAGTGTTAAAATAATTAATGGTGTTATTCAATTAAATGATCATTCCTGCTGGCCTTCAGCTATGAGGTGATACTTGATTTGCACTATGGAACTAGAATCAAAACTACAGGACGTCTGACCGTATATGTTTGCTTAGTCAGGTGTGGCTATTTAGCCTGTCTTACCACTATAAAGAACATGTGTTAAAACACTGTCTAGAATGCAGCAACATTTTCTTTTGCTAAAGAGCAAAAAGGTAATCACTAAAATGCAAACGAGCAGCTCTTTGTTTCCTGGCTTCATGTCAAACTAGTCAGTAAGCTTTTCTAAGCTGTTTAAATGAGCTGCTCTGATTGCACTGCTTTAAAGCACCCACAGGTCAGTGTTATATGTTCGCATGATCAGGTCACTCTGTCTTCTCTCAATGACAGCGTAAACTGTGTAAGCAGCTACTGCTCTCAGTCTTGCGTCCTCTGACAAGACATTTCACCTGTGTGCCTCTTACACACACACACACACACACAGAGCAAACACAAGACTCACCATTGACACACTCAAACACATCACAGCACCTCCCCGGTGTTCCGTTGCCACGGGAGACCAAGTGGGGGGATGTTCCAGCCGAACACTGTGGGAAGGTGCAGGCACCGGGCAAACACTCGCACCTGAGAGAAAGAGAGACAGAGAGAGAAAGAGAGAAAGAGAGAGACAGAGAGACAGAGAGAGAGAGAGAGAGAGAGAGAGAGAGAGAGAGAGAGAGAGAGAGAGAGAGAGAGAGAGAGAGAGAGAGAGAGAGAGAGATCAGAGGAACAGAGAGAAGACATGGAAAAAGAGAGAGAGAGAGTCAGAGAGATGCCACTTTTGTTATAGAAAATAATGCTGATGTCATTCATTTCTTGCACAGTAATAGAAGAATACCCCAGTCAATAAAGTTGCTACATTCAGTATTGGGCCCGATTTGGGACTGCATTCTACTAAACACCATAAAACCTGATTAAATAAAAGCATTAAAGCAGACAGTGAAACACTGCAGTGCTTTGGAAATGGACCTGCACAGAAACATGAAGATGAATGCTACATGAGCTGAAGGAGCATAATTCTGGCTGTTAGAGTGAGAGGCCGGTACTGTGGGTCTGTGTTTATGGATGTGATGAAAGACAGGTGGGGAAAGGTTTGGGTGATACAGGTAACTTTTATGTTCTGCAATATTGATAACTGTGTGTTTCCTAATCCTCAGTTCTGAAGGTATGAATAGTATTTTAACACCTAAAAAAACAAAACACTTCTTTTTGCTCTGTATTACATCTGATAAGTTCACTTTTGGAAACTTTCTAAAGTAACCATGCAGCACAAAATACCTCCTAAATTTACAGTCAAAGTTGAAAATTTTGCGCTTTGACAATTATAATTATCTTTTCATCACCCGGGTTCCAAATTATTATGCAAGTAATATATTAGTCTGACTTCAGTAGAATGATTTAGGTTTAAGTTTTTTAAATAAATTCTTTGTTTTATTTCTCATATCAGGCAGGTTTGTTTACTAGTGTGCCAGGTTATCCTGATTAAAGGGAAAAGAGACTGTTCCACATTATTAAGCAAGTCACAGTTCTCATGCAATCTGGGGAGCAGACAGAAAGCATGAAAGAGATATCATTGAGCTGTGAAAAGATGTGAGAAATTCAGAGCACAGGTGAATACAGTCAGATAAAGGCTTATTAAAGAAAGTTTCTGTCAGGCAATTTAACTGTATAAATGTGTGATATAAAAACACCACTACTGAGCAGCAAACAGGTATTTGAAGTTGCTGGTGCTTCTGGAGTCTCAAGAAACTCTTGATGCAGGATCCTCCATAGGCTGGTAGCTGTGCATAAAGCTGTATTTTGGCCACCCCTAAGCAAAGCTCATAAAGAGAAACGTTTAGAGTGGGCTCTATATACATTTAGACTAATTTCCAAACAATATTATTCACTGATGAATGCTGTGCTACACTAGATGGTCTAGGTGGATGTAGTTGTGGATGGTTAGTGAATGGCCACCCTGTTCCAACTAGACTGTGTTGGAATATTGGAAAGTGAGATGGTAGGTCCTTTTGAGTTCCCTGAGCAAGTTAAAATGACTTGTGCAAGTTCCTAACTGTTTTCTGCCATGGTATAAAAAGAAGAGTCATGCCTTCCAAAATAAAATCATTTTCACGCAGGACAATGCACCATCCTTGGCTGCTATGAGAAAAAAAATAATGGTTTGATCATCATGATTCCCTGACCTCAATCCTATTATCAATATGTAACTGGATCTGTAAATATAATTTTTAATTTATCTTTCTTTTATTTTTTGAAAAATTATCCATAAATAGAAATAGATTTTTGTCAACGACCCACTGAATGTTTTCAAAAACTGCATTCTACATATAATTTGGAACAAAGTATTTTGTGTTCTTTGCAAAATAACATTAAAGCCATTGCCCACTTGTAATAACATTCACATTCACATAAGGACAAAAAAAATCTTTAAACGTACTGACTGGTTAGGAAAAACAAACAAAAATGGCAGGTGCATAATAATTTGGAATGTAGTATAATGGGTGTACTCACCTTGTGGGCAGGGTGCAGCAACCATCCGCTGTCAGTCTGACCTGCGTCTCATAGCTGTCGGCTGGACACTGCACTGGCTGGACAGGCGGACACTCCACTGTGCTGCAGTCCACACTGAAAACTGCCATGCACGCACACACATATAAACAATCACTAAGAACACTCCATCAAACCCACGCTAAACCCTCAAGCATATGATGTGCCTTTGATTTTACATGCACTGCTTAAAGCGGTGCCTATGGAGTCTTGAGGTTAAGCGTGAAAAACTGGAAACAAAATGTCAACAATCAGCATCGGCAAGAAGCATCTGGTTGCCTGTGATTCTGTTTACTGCAACCGCCAGGTCTTGACAAGGAAATAGACGGTTTATGTGGCCATATACACACACACACACACACACACACACACACACACACACACAAACACCTGCGTTTTGCCTAGGTGGCTTGAACAAATGCATCTTCTTTTGCTCGCTAACGGAAGCAAACATTCCTGGTCAAACGTAACTTACCACTCTAATAAAGATTTGCTCACTCACAAGCGTGCACAGCACTTAACACTTCTAGACTGTAGCCCCTCAAAAATTGTACTTCTTAGCTAAAAAAAAAAAAATATATATATATATATATATATATATATATATATATATATATATATATATATATATATATATATATATACATACATACATACATACACGTTTGGAACATTTGACAACTTTCAGCTTCATCAAACTGTTATCCATGGTATGCATGGCATGCCTAAATAAGGATTATTCAGAGACTTTAACAGTTAAATCCCCCACCAAAGGAATTGCATATCTATGCTGGCCATAACAAACTGCATGTAGAACTGGTGCTTTCTGTGTGATCCTGAGACTGATGTATGATTTTGTCTCTGTAAATATTAATCCTATAAGGATTCTTGTTTCCCTTTTTTTTATTTGCAATAAGAAGCGTTGATTAAAGGGCAGACATAGCCACCTTTCTGTGTCAGCTGTTAACGGTAAATGTTAATGTAATCTGACAACAACATGCTTATTTGCATTAAAAAGGGCTTGGAAATGTACCCAAACTTTTGACAGGCAGTGTGCTTTGTTCATGAATTCATCCTTACCTGGTTTGCACTCATACAGGTCACAGCACTCTCCAGGCTTTCCTGAGCTTTTGGACACCAGGATGTTGAGGTAGCCTGGCTGGCACACTTTCCTCAAACACCCTGCAGGGCTGCACACACAGCGGCTGGGCAGGGGACAACACTCGCCTGGTGGGGCGTAACCCTCAATCAGCACTGAATCCTCCGGGCAGCGCGGTGAAAACTGAACCTCACATCTGGCCTTGGAACAGTCCGGTCTCTCCTCTAAGGGCAGAACATATTAGATATGAGTGTGGTTGTGGTGGACAAACATGGCAGATTTCCACTATATTCTTTATATTTAAACCTTAATTTAACAAACTGTGATATTATTTTTCCCAATTCTATTGGACAAATATCAGATATTAAAGAAATCATCAAATTATCAGATATTACCAAACTGTGACAATAATTTGTCACCATCACCTTTTTAATTTTTTTTCTCTTTTTGACACCCTTTGACCTCACCAGCAAAGGATCCACGAGCGATGTTGCAATGATGATATTTTGATGAATTACGATTAAAACAGTGCGTCTCTGACTGGGTGTGCACCACATTCAGCCTCTTTTTATATGTGATGCGAACATTAACCTAGCTAACTTCAGCTTCAAATAAAGAACCATTCACTGCTGTGCAAAGTGGTAAACTAAAATAAAATAAAATAAATGAAATACTAAGAGCTAATGTCACAATTGCTAGTAATTTATGGTAATGCAGGTTTGTTGTGACAGTAGCCATTACTGCTTCCCACATTTTGACTGAGAATAATCACCGGGTTTAATGTATTTTTACAGGCTAGTAGTTAAAGCTAGATTTGTTATTGAGCTGTGTTAGTGGGATTGCTTTGAAACTGACTTTACAGCAGAGTGGTTAAGTTACTGGCTCTACACATGGAAAACCAGGGTTTGAACCTGGCTCATGGGAGTACATTGCTCCTTGTTATTCTTGTACTGCAAGCATGTAATGTGATTGGATTTAAGCTGTCAACTCACATTGCAATGAGAATAAACAGCAAAAAAAAATTTACAAAACAGTTAAAGTCATATTTAAGTCAAGTCAAAGTTTATTTATATTGTACTTTTTACAACAGGCATTGACACAAAACAGCTTTAGAGAAAAATCCAGGTCTAAGCCCCCACGCGTAAGCCAATGGTCACAGCGGTAAGGAAAAACTCCCTAAGATAAACAGGAAGAAACCTTAAGAGGAACCAAGACCAAGAAGGGAAAAACCCATCCTCCTCTGGTTGACACCGGACAGTAAAACAATAACACATGAGCAATATGTACAGAAATTAAGGTTTTACCATTAGTATGAAATACTGAAACACAGAAAAAGGGAAAAGCAGATGAATGGCTATGATTAAATAGTTCAAGTCTATGCAGCAGCTGTATCAGGGTCTGTGGTATGCAGGTGAGGTTTGCACAGCACTGTTCAGCAGGAAATTAATAGATATTTAATAGGGAACATAACAGACATTATGTCAGAACATTCTTTTCTCTCTATACAGTTATCATTTTCAAGTGTGTTTTCTTATGATAGCAACAGTATATTCTGTTATAGCAAATGAAATGTGTTGATGGTTTTACATTGTCAAGTCAGTTTTTAGAACATTTGTGTAAGACGTAGGGGTCTTTTTGGCTTTGACACCAAGCCTATGAACAGTAGGGGATCATGCATGGAAAGATTAAACTGTCTTCCTCAGCTACTTTCCTGCATTAGTTATTTGTGCTAATGTTACAGCACTAGTTGGTGAACAGACTAGCAGGGGCTGAAGCCAGACCTACTCTCTCTTAAACTGACAAAAGTTTGCCAGTTTGCCAGAGACCAATACATTAAACAGCATATTGTCCACTGTGGTCAAAATGCACCACTTTGTGAACACACATTTGACGTTGAAGGCATAGCTGACCGTGGTCGACCTTTCCTCTTTTCCAAAACGAAGAGGAATAAAGAACAAAGGATGAAGGAAAACAGAGAACAGACAATAAAAGAAAGGTAAAACCAAAGCAGTCACCGTTGATATGACCCAGCACAAATGTCAGTAGGAGGAGAGATCACACAGCATCGACACTGTCATATTAATACAGCTCTGAGTGAAGCAGGCGGGATATTAATGCAGCCCAAACTCTTCTCTTAGTAAACCCTGGAGGAGGCGCTGCCAGATTCTTGCTGCTCGCTGGAGTTCAGCCAGAGCACAAGGTGAAGAGGCTGCAGCACTGCAGGCCTGTAGGGACCAAACAGCTTCGCAAAACCACACCGTCATGGAAACAGTCCTGAAGACTACTGCCCTCAAAACACTCTGAACACTTCTTATAAAGTAAATGAGAGCCATATTTTATATTTTAGATGATCTACCTAAAAACCTATTCTATCCACAAACTTTGCTTAAAGTCAACATATAATCAAAACTGACCTTGTTATTTCATGTCCTTAGTCATAAGTCATCATATTGACCATTTATGTCATGAGTTGTGATTACTTCATCCTCCACCAACAGGCAGGGGAACATAATATTAACCAATAATTTAATGATCCCCACCACCCCCCAACCAAATTCAGTCCAAGCCCAGCAAAATTCTTTCTGAACATGACGTGAACTGACCCAAAAAATCTGAAACTGCCCTCTCCATCACACAAAGTAAAGTAGCAGTAAAATTAGCTTATAGTATAATCCTAAATATACCTAACCAATTGTTTGGACTGAATTCATTTGCCACATCCTAAAAGACAATACTGGGAGACAATGCACTGCCCATGGGTCTGACAGGCATGACATTGTCAGTGGTGAACCCAAAGGATCTGTACTTGGTCCCCTACTATTGTCTTTGCACATGCTGCCAATACTCCACATGAACACAACTTTCATACCAATGCAGATTATACACATTTAGAAATAATAGGAGACTGCACACATTTTGAATTGTAATTTGTTAAATAAATGCCTCATTTTATTATTTTTTTTAATATATTTCTTTACATTTTAGTGGATTTATTTTTATTATTTTGTCTATTGTTATTTTATGGTTTATTTTTCCTTTTTTATTGTTGACTGCATGTATGACATCTGCTATTAAAAATTATTATTATTATTATTATTATTATTATTATTATTATTATTATATATGTCTTTTAAGAAAAAAAATGGCTAAAAAAAACTTCCAGTGCTAACTACTTTCAGCAACAGAAGCAGCATCGGCTCATGAGAAACAGTGTATGTTTCTTGTAGACACTGTACAGTGATAAGTCCAAGCTTTCAGTTTGATATTAGTCAGACAGAAAGACAATCACATATAATGTATGAAATGCATCTATTATGCAGAGACAATATGGCCCATTACTTCCTTTTGATGTGCAAACAGAGCAGAGTCCACTGTGGAGCTGCACCTCTCTCCTGAGAAAGAGGGTAATTACCTCAAATGAAGGGTAGTAAGAGAAAGAGAGGGGGGGTGAGAGAGAGAGAGCGAGAGCGAGAGAGAGAGAGTGAGAGAGAGAGCGATAAAGAGAGACAGAGAAAACAGCACATAATGCCTGCAAATACACAATAAGAGAAGTGCAGAGACACCATCTATTTAAAAATGTGGTCATAGCACTGTGTTTATGTGTCATTATGCAAGAGCACGTCACAGGGCCTTTTGTTCTGGACAAGGTATTGGAGAAAATGAGGATAGCATTATGTTCAGCTCAAGGCAAATGCAGCTTGCATTTGGAATGATTTGACAGGCAGAGAAATAATCCTGAAAGATGAAGAGAAGCAAAATTAAAAGCCATTTCTGGTAAAAAAAAAAAAAAAAAATAAAAAGCATGCACGTGAAATAAAGCAGCATCCAAGAAAATGAAGTACACAGATACTCTGACGTGCAGCAGAACTCGATTCAAGCAGCAGCTGAAAAGACTCTGAATGCTTTGATAACGGTCACTGGCTAAAAAGTGCATCATCCTAGGCAGAAAAAACCCACCACGTCCACTATTTGGCACTCAGAAGAAACTCAGTGTGTAGAAGCTTTTCTGTGTTTGAAAGATGAAATGGTGAGCATGTTTGAAGAGGGTTATTTGCAGAATAGAATAAGCATCTATGGTAATGACGTATTTTACTAAGCCCCACTCTCTCTCTCTTGCTCAAGGCTCTCCAACCCCTTTTCTCACTCTTTCCACTGGCCTAAACTCATCTTAATGCGCTCGAGAACTTGTGCAAAAGCTTTGCTCAAAACAGACATATCCACCATCCGCTATTCATACGTTCCATTACTTTGCTGATGCACGGCCACGGTCAGACTTTTAACCAATTTCATCAATTTGGTTTCTATGCAAGGAACATCAACAACAGGCCTCGACCCACAGGCAATGACCCGCAAGAGCCTCTAAACATATTATACCACCATCTCTTTCTGAACCTGTTTACCACTGTGGGTAATGTCCTAGGCACTAATTTCCCCCTTCATTATTTGTTCTGCAAGCAGAATATGGGCTCAAACAGCAGGAATATGGAAACCCCTGCAAGGATCCATTATGACGCAGAAATGGCCCTGACTGGGTCGCTTTCGGCACAGGGTTGTTGGGGGTAAATTGGGCACGGTAATGGAGTATTGGTAGAAAAGTGGCAGGAGAAAGAGGACACTGCTCCATCCTAACAGCCCGGCTGTAAGAGTTGCTGCTTGAAAGCTTTTTCTTCCTCTTTCACAGCCATTTCTCCCTCTTTTTTCTGATAATGACAGCTGTTCATCACTGATCACGTGCATGATGTTGCCAGGCATCTGCCGCAGCATGGTAGCAGCTTGTTACACACAACTTTAATACAGGAACAGTCGCAGCCCCCAGCAACTCGTCAGCGACACACCCTCGGTTAGGAGAGGAAACCTGCACATCGCTATAATGAAGTCCACATAGACCTGACACAGTGTGGACACATGACTCAGACCAAGGCTAGCATCTGCCCTGAACAACTGAGGAGGCCAAAAATGGGCTGGGTAGTCTTTGGGTAGTAAATGGCATGTTTTGACAATTTATCAATGTTTACCTATTACTTCAAGCTACTTTATTTCCCAAAAGTAAAAGAATTTGGTTTTCCATGTCATGGGCCATTTAAGGTTGAGCAGTTTTCAATGTGGTTTAGGACACAGTCAAACTTTCTACAAAATCTAAAAACAAAAAACTTCACAGTGTAGCCGAACGCACTTCAACAGATGTTGTGCCAAATTTTCAATCCCCTTAAACAGCCTGTCAAATGCACACTACAGGTTATGTTCGTGTTCCATTGTTTCTTTGTTTTTATAACTGTTAATCTTGAAATTTTGAACTAGGATATGTTTAAAGCATATGTTTTAGCTGTTTTCATGCTGCAGATATTACTACCGTCTGAACTTGAACACAATACAGTACTTGTACATGTCAGGGTGTGACCGAAAGCAAAGGAGCACAACAAGGAGTCAATTTAAACACTGATTACCCCTTACAGGGACACAAGGTTCTGGCCAGGCAAAACCACCTTTTTTCTTTTCCCAAAACAGGCCAACATGGCCACTTTTAACAACATGGGTGAAACCATAAACAATCCACAAGGTACCTTCTCCACCAACAGTAACTAACAGATTACATTTAGCTTAATAAGCTGTTTCCCATTTCACAGCACATTCCCAACACACAAAATAATATTTCAATATTAGGTATAAAAACAGTAATGTTACACATGATTCACATAACTCTGAGTACTTCTGGTTTACCCCATAGAAAGAATCCAGATAGTCTAGTCCACATTTCCCAGAATTCCGAGCATGTCTATAAAGACATGCTCCGTAAGCCCGCACTCCCTCTTAAGCACCACCCACTGACCCATGCTGCAGACATGGTTCCTGGGGAATAAACAAAGAAGGTGGTAAAACACATTTGGTGAGCTCAATAAAGTGTTAAAACGGTTCCAACCCATGGTCTGACTCTTCTTGCTAGTGTGCACTCCTAGCATAGAAAAGTATACATTTTAACTATGTTAAATTAGCAACCATTAGCACAAGATATGAGCAGTGTTAGGAATGTTCCAAAGAATCAGAGAGATATATACATAGTATAAACAGTGTATTTCTCTACTTATGTGGAGTACATTAAACTACATTTAAAAACGGCCTTAAACTACATGAAATCGCCAGCACACTCCAATACCCAATACACAACCCATGTTGATGTTACATGTGGGGACCTTAGTGGGCCATCACAGTACAGAATGTCAATTATGAAAGGGTGGTCTCAGACCTTTGCACAGCCCTGTATATGTCAGTTTCAAAATGTGTTTCTTGCATTTTTTCAAATTGCTCTCTCATGTTTTCACTTCCTTGTCAATCTACCATGTTTATTCGCCCCTGAGAAGAGTGTCTTGCGTCTTTTTAAGCACAAGACTGGATACACCTCAAGTTTTAAAACACAATGTCTGCATGCCCTTATTATTTCTTGATTTTGCAATGTTTAGTTGTCATGATTATTGCTTTGTCACCCCCTCTGGCACAAACAGAAAACTATCCAAGACATACTGAATATCAAACAGACAAATAAACTATAAAATATTCATCTTTATCAATAATTTTGTGTGGATTTATCACTACTGCCTTTTTCCCCAGCCCTTCTGCTAAGTTCAGATTCCAAGGCTTATTGCTCAATTCTGATCTTTTACTTAGATCCAGCTTTCTGCCATGAGAAGCCATGAGAATTACAATTTATGTTTGACCCTTATCTGTTATTAGCTTGACCTCTGCCCTGAAATAAAACCCACGCACAAATTAAACCACTTTATTAAGACACCCTGCAAACAATGGAATGACCACATTGAGTAGTCATGTATTCATGTAGGCTAATAATCCATTAATTATCCACTAAATGGCTCCATTGTAATAGAATACATCCATGTATACACTTCAGTCGCAATAGGCCTATTGAAATACGACTTCTATCCTACTGAACGAGGTGGGTAATTCTGTAAATAATCCGCTAAATAGAAAAATAATAGCCATGTAAACGCCAGAATCCGATTATGTTTCCAATCAGAGCAGAAACTGGTCTGCAGAGGAGACAATGTTTATGATCTGAGCTTTAAAAGATGGCGGTTGGACAGGGGTCCATCTTATGTGTCTCAGAACACGACGTCTTCCTCTTGCCACTTCCTTAATAAGTAAATGTGAGGTATATTTTTCTGATATTTTAAAGCAATTAAAAACACTAGCACTAAAACTCACCTCACTCTGACTGGACTCACGTGATGTTTGCTGTCATGGTAAAGTTTACTCTAAGTGGTACACGTGCGTCATTTTGGATTACTCGTAGTGTGCATGTAACGAAGATTTTCCATTAGATTGTGGAGTAGAGTGAGCGTATAAACACCTCGGCCTTAACCTGTAATCAGAATGTATTCAATCTGCTTAGCAAACATCTTTGCATGTAAACACAGCCAGTGATGTAAAAAAAAAAGTCCAATCTCACTCTTCTCATTATGTTCAAATGACTACATCACATGTGTATCTTATCTGGGATCACATATGAAAGTAGCTGACAGCTGATTTGATTCATTTAGGATGATAATCTGATTTTTGTCACTGTAATCTGGTAATGTGAATGGAGTCATACAGTAGAAATACTCAACCAGTTGCATAATGTTGACCAATTGAGCCATCTAATACTTGTAGAATCGAACAACACAAAGCAAAGCCCACGTATGCATCATCCCAGTGGCAGTTATTGATAGAGACTGGGCTCTGGTTGGGAGCGGCAGGTTAGCTTGGCACAATAATGCCATTATTTGTTATTCCACAGTGGCAGTGTAGCCTGCAGAAGTCTACCTGGGGTGAGAGTGAGTGAGAGAGAGAGGAAGAGAAAGAGAGAGAGAGAGAGTGAGAGGGGAGAGCTACATGGGATAAGTCCAGATAAACACGCACACTGTTCTTGCCATCCAACTGGCTTCTGTATTTGCAGATTCAAATCCAAAAAAGCCCACAGCAGTCAACATCTATGAAAAGGGCTTATTTTATCTCATGAAATTAATTTACAATGTGCCAATCAAACATTTACCAACACATGGTCTGTAATCTCAGCCATCTGCCTCACTGTCACAGCATCACAGCATCATATTATATCATCTAGATATAATAATCAAACAAGATTATTCATCCAATATTCATCGATTATTTATTCAATATTCATTCAATAAAGAAAAAAAATGTAATGGTGAAAGGACACAATAAAATGTACAAAAATGTCAAGGAAGTTCAGTCGTCCTCTGCTGAAAAACGTCTGCCACAGAGTCTTTCATACGTGGATTTCCTCTCGTGGATCTCTTGCATGCTTTTTATACAGCAAAAGTTCAAACTGGATCAAACTATTTAATGCTGTGTGGGTAACAAAAGGTCGCCCAAGTTTCTGGCCTGGAATTCTCTTTCCTGCTTTATAACTTCACTGTACAGCATAGAATCAATCAAAATATTTCCACTATTGTGAGAAAACAGTACACAAAAAAAGTTAAACATCATAAACATGCATCAATTTTTCATTCAGCATGACTGAATTAGTGACAAACTGCTATATATAACCTTGCAGACTCCAGCAGTCGTGTATACCTGTGCGATTACAAGTAGGCTACACTTGCGTTTGTCTTGCACTAATGAGCTACACAGTGAGTGAAGTGCGGCCAGCTTGCGTTCTGCATGCTGCTGTGAAACACGACTCCGAAGCGCGAGAGCTGCTCAGCACTAAGCTGCTGAAATGAATCGCCTCTCTTCTCCTATCCCTCTCCTCGTATTTCAGCCGGTGGTGGACGCGCCATACAGATGGAGGCAGCCGAGGGTATCCATGGAGAGAGATGAGATTAAAATGGGCCTGCATCGATACAGCCCTCCATTGACTTATTAACAGCCCTGCTTAATCTAGTCTGTCAGACAGAGCTTGCTACAGCCTAATGCGCACACATGCACATGTTTCAGCAAACACATGGCTTTACAGAGCCTCTGACAAATTTATGGTAAAGCCACTGACAGTAGCTGTGATCAGTGCATGGTGTATATCGAACGTTCTAGGAATCACAGAGCTCCAGTGCAGAAGCCTGATTCATAGAGTTCATTCTAATAGTTTATGGAAAACAGCTGCTTTAAAACAGCTGACCTGCCTTTAGTTAACTGTGTAAACCTAGTACTAATAAGTACAACGAATATATGAATTAAGAATTAAATGGCTCAAGGCCATTATCTTCATAAATTCTTCATATTCTGCAGAGATATCCCTCCATATCTCTGAAGTTCAGTCTTAGAAGCTGGTTGCATTTTCTGCTTTCCAGGATACAAGTAACCCCAAATACATTCAGTGATGATGATGGCTTGACTGCTGGGGTGGACAGTCCATTGTTCTGAGAACGCTAGCAGCTTTTTTTCCCTCAGTAACAGCTTCTTGACAGCTACACATGCTTTTAGACTCATAATGTTGAGCTGTCTTTTCACAGTGGAAGGAAGATAACACCTGCAGAGTGGAGCTTTATTCTCTCCTGCCTCTCAAAAAAGAAAGCTGTCAGTACTGTAGGTCTGATGGTGGCAGTTTTAGTAGTCTACCAGGTCTTGCATGGGTGTCAGAAATCCCATTTATTTGTTTAAGGAGGCTCATTTTCCTTTCTTGTAAAATGTTTTTTGAAACTCTTCTTTTTCACTTTGACTTTCTCATTCCTTATTCTTTGTACAAAAAATCCATCTTGAAAAAGGAATAACTTGTACATTATGGCCATTTCGACTGAAAAATAAATCGATAGTTGTAAAAACCAAACAAATCATTTGCACAGTACTATTTTTATGTGAAAAGTAATGTTTAACCTTTAGTTCTTAGTATATTTTTGGGGTTAAATGTTATCATTTTATGTGGAAATTGGTCACATATCTGGTTTGTCATTTATTTAAGATGAAAAAGGACAAATAGCACTTGACAAACTTGAGTGCATATACTGATAGATATTGGATGGACTAAGAAGTTTCACTGCAGAAACGTCCTACTTTCTGTTCTAAACTCAAGATAAGATCAAGATAAGATTTCTTGCAAGTTCACATTACAGAAGCAAACCTATCTTTATGTTCATACGATGTCTTATCTTACATCATCCTATATCATGGTAGGAAATCCTAAGCTAGTTGAATTAAGACTGATTATCAACTGTCATATCTGTTCCCAAGCACTCTGCAATACATGCACAGCTGAAATGTAAATGTGTAATGAAAATAATGGAGACATTTATATCACTAGTTAGACAGATAAATAGCTAGACAGCTACCCATGTGAAAAAAGTAAACCAAGTATGATGAATAAAAAAAAAGAAAAAAGTTCAGAATAGTCTTGCACCTCTGGTTTCATTTCCCAAGGCTTTAGCCATGCATTCAACTCTGTCTCTGGGGTCTGCTCCACTTGGGTCATCCTGGGACTGAATTTTTGTCTACTTAGGATGCCTATGGTTTTATCTTATCTAGATTTGGGAGATGAACACAAATTAAAAAAAAATTGCTCTGTAATAGCTTTTGCAGAATAAAAGTATGAATACAGTCCTAACTAAAGCTGTCATGGTGACTACACAGATAAGATTTCAAAGTCAGGATATTTCTGTAATGCGGTCCTTGGTCTATAAATTATTCGGTATTCGAGTGGATTTTTGACCTGATACTTTTGTACTTCTACTCATGTTATTACTTGGGAAGGTCCTTTTACTTGATTCCTTTTTTAATAATACTTTTACTTGAATGTGGGTTTAGGTTCCTCCACACACCTGACTGTTATAAAACCACAACAATCCTAAAAAGAAAGTTGATGTATGGCCAGCTGCCCTATGGTACATTAGTCTGTACTGTACATTTACATCCCATGAAACACAATGCCCTAACAGAGCACTGGCATCAGCTCTGGATGGGCTGATACCCTCAGTCACATATCAGTATCAGGACAAAATAAGTCAAATTCCTGCATGCCTAATCTTGTGCAGAACCTACAGACAAATACAATTATGAACTTAGGCCATAATTGATACTGTACTGAGCACGGGACTTGCTCCCTGCTCTCTACGAAAATCGTTAGTGTGCGATTATCAAGGTTTCATTCTGACCTCTTGTCACTAAGGCAACCTTTTTCTCCTCATCACTTGTTTCTCTGGCAACCAATTTGGAGTGTGCTCGCTCACCCTTGAAGTAGGGAACTCCTATAACAGCTCCTCCACTGGCTTTCTCCAGGAGAGTGCCGTGAGTACCAGTTTAGTGAAAGGGCTGAGAGAGAGAGAGACAGATAGAGAGAGAGAGACAGATAGACAGACAGAGAGAGAGACATATATAGAGAGAAATCGGTACTGAACACAGAATCATTAGACAATGATGAACTGCCCCTTCATAGCTCATTCAAATACACATCCACCACTTAAACCACAGCTGATTTAACATTTTGCATAAGCAATAAGTCACAGATGACTTTTTCACCATCTACATATAAGCTCAGATGAGTGGCCTTCAACGGTAGGTCAGAGGAATAAGGACTGCTAAGCTATTGTTTACAATGTCATATATCTGTTTATAGCAGAGACGCTAGTATTTTCCCTCTAGAATTATACACATTTTCCATTACTCATTGTCATCAGTGATGTCAGTTTAGCCTCAAAGCTGCCGACCAGCCACCAAATCCTTACTGAATACTGAGGTTAATGGCACATCTGCTGTGGACTTAAGGAATCTGCTACTTAACTCAGAGAAAGTATTCCAAAGTATCTAACAGAATGGAATACAATCCGACAGCATCACAGCAATAGTTGATGTATTTAGTGTCTATTTGCTCCTTTAGTTTTTACATTGGAACTTTAAGTCATGTATGTGTGTGTGTATGGGGGCAAAAAAGTATTTAGTCAGCCACGGATTGTGCAAGTTCTCCTACTTAGAAAGAAGAGAGAGGTCTGTAATTTTCGTTATAGGTACATTTCAACTATGAGAGACAAAATAAGAAAAAAAAAAGAAAAAGAAAAAAAAAAACAGGAAATCACATTGTAGGATTTTTAAAGAATTTATTTGTAAACCATGGTGGAAAATAAGTATTTGGCCAATAACAAAAGTTCAACAATACTTTGTAACATAACCTTTGTTGGCAATGTCAGAGGTCAAACGTTTCCTGTAAGTCTTCACCAGGTTTGCACACACTGCAGCTGGTATTTTGGCCCATTCCTCCTGCAGAACTCTTCTAGAGCAGTGATGTTTTGGGGCTGTCGCTGGGCAACATGAACTTTCAACTCCCTCCACAAATTTTCTATGGGCTTGAGGTCTGGACACTTCAGATGGGCCTGGACATGTACTGGCTTAAGCAGGGGGACATGCCTGGCACTGCAGGATTTGAGTCCCTGGCGGCATAGTGTGTTACTGATGGTAGCCTTTGTTACTTTGGTCCCAGCTCTCTGCAGGTCATTCATCAGGTCCCTCCGTGTAGTTCTGGGATTTTTGTTCACCGTTCTCATGATCATTTTGACCCCATGGGATGAGATCTTGCGTGGGCCCCAGATCGAGGGAGATTATCAATGGTCTTATGTCTTCCATTTTCTTACAATTGCTCCCACAGTAGATTTATTCACACCAACCTGCTTGCCCACTCTTCCCAGCCTGGTGCAGGTCTACAATTTTCTTCCTGGTATCCTTTGACAGCTCTTTGGTCTTGACCATGGTTGAGTTGGAGTGTGACTGTTTGAGGTTGTGGACAGGTGTCCTTTATACAGACAACGAGGTCAAACAGGTACCATTAATACAGCTAACGAGTTTAGGACAGAAGAGCTTCTTAAAGAAGACGTTACAGGTCTGTGAGAGCCAGAAATCTTGCTTGTTTGTGGGTGACCAAATATTTACTTTCCACCATAATTTACAAATAAATTCTTAAAAGATCCTACAATGTGATTTCCTGGATTTTTTTTCTCATTTTATCTCTCATAGTTGAAGTGTACTTATGATGAAAATTACAGACCTCTCTCATCTTTCTAAGTAGGAGAACTTGCACAATCAGTGGCTGACTAAATACTTTTTGCCCCACTGTATATATGTGTGTGTGTGTGTGTGTGTGTGTGTGTGTGTGTGTGTGTGTGTGTGTGTGTGTGTGTACTGACAAGTGAAATGGCAAATGAAATAATCCCATTTAATATATCTGGTAGTTTGCAAGATGACACTGTTGAAAGCATATTATAATGTTATTCACCTTATTTGTAGAAATCTTTACTTGTTTTAGCTCATTTTTTCCACTGAACTCTACATGTCATATTCTACTGGCAGATATTTGGCTTTAAAGGAATGGTTCGGCCACAGTCCACTGTCCACTTACCCATTTACGTGTAGCAGATCTAAGAAGACATTTATTGTGTCCAAATTTTGTTTCTTTAGTTTAGTGCTGGAGCTTCGAGGCTAACTTTGCTAACAAACACTAGAAGCCAACAGTCACACAAATCTTTCCCTTAAATTCATCCCTAAACTTCTCTTATCCCCACCTTAAACCACATCCAGGTCTTCATTAAAGTTATGCAGACTTGTTGATGTGGTTTGGCTATGAGTAAACTAAAAAGATGTTGTCTAAACACTTGTTTCCTAAAACGGCTGCCTGCGGCATTCAGCTACAGAGTGAATTTTTTATAGTTCACAGTAAGTCATACTGTGCTTTAAACCACATTGACAAGTCTGCACAACCTAAAAGAAGACCTGGATCTGGTTTGAGCAGGTTGAGAGAGGTTTTGGAGATGTATTTACACCCAAGGGCTAAACTAAAGAAGTACAGTTTGGATGCCAAACATGTCTTGGCTGATCAACTACATCTGGGTAATTGGAAAACTGTGGAAATGTGATTTTTCTCTCTCTATATATATATATATTTTAATATTCTGCTAGTAGTAAAAGTCCATTTCTGTACATAAAATTGCTTCAAGCAAGTAACATCTAGAAACAAGCTGAGGAATCCTATCATTTTCTCATCCTATCATTGATGTTTATGCAATGTGAAATATAAAGGTGCTGTTCACTAGTAAACAGGAATACCATCAAACAGAAATTAGCATCATCCAAACTGCATGCTTCAATCATGTGCTTGCTTTCAACCACATCGAACTGTCAAGATTTCATTATAAATTTTCTGACTATTATTTGTAAAATGGGACAAAAGGAAATTGGATAGCTAAAATAAGTAGAATCAGCCATCTTCAAGACTGAATTCTGTCTGCACTTTAATCCATTCATAGTAGCTTCCATTGCTTGTTAGCTAAATTAGTCTCTTAGCTCCAGTGCAAGACTGAAACTTTAAGACACCAGGCCTGTCTTGATTTGGGTTAAATGGAAAACTACATACATTTATTTTTTTCATCAAAATATAGCTTTCAAACAAAAAAAATATACCCTGGTTGTTTAAGAAGGGAAGGTATATACATGATCTGGTGACCCTGAAACTGTCCATATGGATGTACTCTCCAACTCTTGCTAGAGCAGACAGAGCTGAAACCACCCAGAGAGTGAGATTTGCAATTGGCTGTATTGCTCTGAGACCTGCTCTATACCATGCCACTGCAAATGAGGTCCAACCCCAGCCATGGTTGTGTCACAGCGGCCAGCGCAGGGAATGTGCTGAAAAGGAGCGTGTCTGTCTGTCACTGTCAGCCTCTCATTAGCTCCATCAGCAGTCGCTCTCTCTCTGTAGAGAGGTGCTTTATTAGCCCAGAGAGGCTGCTCTGTTTGTTCATTACTGGGCCCTCCGTACTGACAGAGGCATCCGCTGTACTGTCAATACCTTTAGCATGACGGCAAAGATGGAGTGGCACAACAACAAGGGGCGCTCCTGAGCACATGAAGAATGTAGTAGATTTAAAGCAAGCTCTTTAATGGTGAGATCTGAACCAGAATATCACACTGTGGCATGCCGGCAGAAAGGTGGGGCCCAAACTCTGAGCCCAGACGAAACCCTGCAAAGACAGCTGGTAGATAAACATCAGCTGGCACCTGAGCCGAGATGGAAAGAGAGTTCATTGCTCTACCTCCCCATCACCGGCCCTCCTCTGCATCTTGGCTGCCGAGGTCAAACCTTTGCCACCATTCATTTCATTGTATACGCACTGCTCTTGGTTTACTGGTGTTTTCCCATTTCTCATCATGCAAGCAACTTCTGGGACAAAACTCTGCCAACTCTGAGCTATAAACTAAAGTAGTCCTCGGCTAGAGTGGTTTACCTAAGTGGTGTTCATGATGAAATTACTTCAACAGATGTAAAGATTTTTTTCCCTTCTTGAATAAAATTCCCAGTTTAAAGATAAACTGTTTTTGAATGAGAGAAGCAAAAGAAAGGTTCAATATCTTATAAACAGAGTGTCCAATGGTCAACATGCTCTTTCTGTGGGGAGATAAACAACAAACACCAGCTTTAGCCAGGCTAACTGCTCTGAAATGAGCACAAGCTCCACCGCTAACTGACAGCTACTGGTGTAGGAGCATTGGGTCTGACACCAAAGGCACTGGGCTGACAGCTGGAATCATAAACGGGTCAATCTTCTCTCCACACGTTCCGCCTGTCTGTAGAATATAGGAGCAGGTGTCAAGGATGAGTCTGTGGACAGAATACTGATTTGCTTAAAAAAGTACAAATAGACATCACTTGAAGATGCCCTAAGTAGGCCTCCCTGTCGATTTGGCGACACTGGCGTCAAAGCAAGCAGGATGCTCTTTTCTTACTTTCGTGTCATTTTCAGGAATAGAGAATACAGAATTCTTAAAAAAAAGTTCAAATCTGTCTGTGGGTCTCATTTGGCCCTGAGGCCATACTTTGGACACCTCTGCCTTGCTCTCTAAGTAAACACTGCCAGATGAAATAGTAGTAATATTATTTAGTGCAGAACAGTGTGTGAAATGTTTCCTAGAAATCACTGGATTCACAGTTTTTGATTATATATATATATATATATATATATATATATATATATATATTTCAAATGTGTTACTTGGTTCGCTCCAACTGTAACATATTGTCTACTGTAAAAACATCTTCAAGCATCGTGAAGCTACATTTTAGCCTCATCGTCCTCCTCTGTTCTCAAGCGACAGGCAGATTTTTATAATCCTTTCGTGTATTAACTTTCTGTAAGGTAGTTTTTTGAGGAAGTAAACTCCAGATGCCTGCCTCCCACGTTTTTCTCACATTTCAAAGCAAACCATTCTGACCAACTTTGTTTTCATTTTAATCACTGAATTTTTTGCTTTTAATAGAACAGCACAATGTCACGTATTCCTTGGACTCCATCACCCAGACTCCTCCAGGAAGTCACATGTCTCCTGCCAACTCTGACCTGTCTGCACGCTCCAATCACAGATCTCACTCTCCGGAATACTAATGAGGTTCACCTGTGTTCAGCTATTAGCTTTAGCTCATAAGCCTGGGTGTAACACAGGTTCATCGTGAAGTGTTGTTTCATTCTGCGACACACTGATCGTTTCCCGTGTTTCTACGCCTTATCGTTTATGACCTGTTTACCGTTTACTCTTTTGCTATTTCCCTGTGGATATTCTGCCTGTGAGAGATCTCAGTGTTCGGACCTTTTGGACTGTTTTCTGGACTTTGATTTTGTGTCTCCTCCTTCGGATTGTTTTGGTTTTGACCCAAGTCTGTTTCGACTCTGAGCTAGGATTACGTCTGGTTTATTAAAGATTCCCTTGTTCTACTTTCTGCACGCGTCTGACTTCATCCTCGACGCTACACACAAATCATTCCAATTTATGTCTGACATCACAAGTATTTATTTATATCCTCAAATTTCACATTTTTCATATTGAAAAACAAATATTAATATGTGCAACATAGCACCCCTAGAATGAGAGAGAGAAAGAGAGAGAGAGAGAGAGCCTTAGATGGGATAAAATGGGAAAAGAGCCAAGCGCGTCAAGAGGTGGAAGCCAGGGGAGTTGTAAAAAGCAAAGTGAAGCAGAAAATAGACATAGACAGAAAAAGTGAAAGAGAGCAAAAAAAGACAATAAAAACAGACAGAGCAAGGTGAAAAGAGAGAAAGAAAGAGAGAGCAGAGAGCGATGCGCAGCTCCCTGACCCGTAGCTCGGCGGGGTGAGGATCAATGTGCATCGGGCTCCGGCAGTCAGGCGCAGGAGTTTTGCATGAATAATGCGCCCTGATTCTCAGCCTTTGTTCTGGCTGGGATCTGCATACCGAGCATCCACTGAGCTCCGCTCAAACGCAACCCGTGCTTATTTGCGTGTTTATTTGCTTTATTCTGCGGCAGCTGCGTTGGCACACAAGATCATGCTAATTTCCTGACTGCAGAGTGGATGTGTGTGTGGAGTGCTGATTAAATAAATGGAGCAAGGAGCTAAATGAGGGGCATGTGAGGGATACAAAAACGACTGTGCCCTCTTGCTGTACGTCTGAGACGAACAACATAAGACTTTATCGTTATTCTCTGACAGAATGAGTTCAGTAAGAGGGAACTCTCATGGAGAACACAGTGCTGCATCAACACATTGCTCAGCAAACTGAGTGACTGATCTACCCTTCAGCTGCAGTTTAGTACAACCACAATTACGCAGCATATAGTTCACAAGTGATTAGTGAAAAGAATGTCAGCTAAAAATCTGATTTTTCTTTTCTTCAAATGTACTCGATCTTCCAAGATATATTTAATGTCCACATTTTTATTCTTTAGTTGCACTGGACCTATGAGGCTAATGTAGCTAAGACATAATTATAATAGTGCATCTGGATCAGGTAACTAGTGGTGTAGTAGTAATTTCGTCACTTATACGCTGTAAACTGACTTTTATTCTGAGCTGTTCCTGTATAGGTATAGATGCCTCACAGGAAGAAGAAAAACATAATTTGCAGCATAATTTGCTAGCCATTAAACAATTTTGGTTTGTGTGTTTGTACGGACACAGCCACTGGATGGGAAAGTGCATTTATGTTACTAGGGTCCACATCCCCAATTTCCTATGTTCCCAAAGTCATATGTTTCCAGGGTTCCTTTAATCACAATGTCATATGTTTCCAGCGTCCTATGTTCCCAAAGTCCGATGTTTACAGAGTTCTATGTTCCAAGTGTCTTATGTTCCCAGGTCCTATTTTCCTGGGGCCATATGTTCCAAGGGTATTATGTCCCCAGGGTTCAAAGTTTCCAAGGTCCTAAGTTCCTAGTGGCCTATGTTCCAAAGGCCCTATGTTACCAGGGTCCTATGTCCCCAAAATTCTATGTTCCCAGGGTCCTATGCCTTCAGGGTCTTATTGTTCCAGAATTCTATGATCCCAAGGTCCTATGTTCCTAGTGTCTTATGCTCTCAAGGCCCTGTGTTTCCAGGGTCTTATGTCCTCAGGATTCTATGTTCCCAAGGTCCTACGTTTAGCTGTATGACAGATACATCACCCCCCAGTAAGATATAATAAGGGGATCTATGAAACTGTCCCCAAGCTCAGGGTTAACATCCTGGGGTCAAGGACCATCCAGGGCCATATGCAGAAAACAATAAGGAGCAGAGTTTTCAACAGGAAAGCACTTTGCCTTAGCTAGGTTAGCCTCAGTTAGATAATTAGGCAGCTAGGCAAGCTTTATAGTCAGAATCTATACTACATCAACTTTTTCAAAAATTGCTTTGGCTGATGTAAGAGTACTGCACTATCCTCCTTTTTTGTTGCTGATAGCTATGTAGCCCTTAGCTCGCTTACTAGCAAGAAAACCAGAATAAAGTAACAAACTTGAGATGGTATAAAGGAAAATAGTGAGAGGCAAGATGACGAGGGAATGTAAAAACAGTACTGAAATGGAGGGGAGGTGCAGCTGTTGAGGACAGGCTTAAAGAGTCCACCGTTAGTACAATTCTTGTTCTGTGAAATGCTCTGTCAGAGTGTGCCAGAGAAACTTTTGGAAGCAACCTGTACATAAACACAATTTTAGATTTCATTTAGACATCTAGACATACAACACCGGAAGATCTTATAAATAAAGCAGAGGTAAAGATTACATTACATTACATTACAATACATTTAGCAGACGCTTTTATCCAAAGCGACTTACAAATAATGTGGTACATAGAACAAACATAGTCAGGCCTTAAAGGAGGCCAAGGGGTAATAGCGGGGTAGAGAAGGGAAGGAGGGCAAGAAGGAGATGAGGTTGGTAGTGGCTAGATTTGCAAGAGGTGATTAGAGCAAGTGCTCCCTGAAGAGCTCTGTCTTCAGGAGTTTCTTAAAAATAGCGAGGGACGCCCCTGCTCTGACAGCGGAAGGTAGCTTGTTCCACCATTGGGGAATCAAGTATGAGAACAGTCTCGATTGCGTTGTGTGAATGTTTGGCAAAGCTAAGCGACGTTCATTGGAGGATCGCAGCGGCCGGGCGGTGCTGTAAGCCTTTAGGAGCGAGTGCAGGTAGGAAGGAGCCTGCTCTGTTAACACCTTGTAGGCAATTGTAAGAGTTTTAAATTTGATACGAGCAGCAACCGGTAACCAGTGGAGCTCAATGAGCAGTGGGGTGACATGCGCCCGTTTTGGTTGGTTAAAGACCAGACGCACTGCAGCATTCTGAACCATCTTCAGTGGTTTTACAACACAGGCCGGGAGGCCCGTCAGTATGGCATTGCAGTAGTCGAGGCGTGAGATGACCACTGCTTGTACCAAGAGTTGGGTGGCTTGTTGTGTTAGAAACGGCCGTATCTGTCTGTTGTACAGCGCAAAGCGGCAGGACCGAGCCACCATGGTGCGTAAAGGAGAGTTGGTCATCTACCATAACCCCCAGGTTCCTAGCAACCTTTGTCGGGGAGAGTGAGAGCGAGTCGATGGTTATGGTGAAGTTGTGTTGAATGGATTGTTTAGCTGGTATAACCAGAAGTTCAGACTTGGACAGGTTTAGTTGAAGGTGGTGTTCCTTCATCCATGCGGATATGTCCAAGAGGCACTGCGATATCCGCACAGAGATCGACGGGTCATCAGGCGGGAATGACAGATAGAGCTGGGTGTCGTCAGCATAGCAATGGTACGAGAAGCCAAGTGAGCGGATAACCCGGCCTAGAGAGGTGGTGTAAATAGAAAAGAGAAGGGGTCCCAGTACCAATCCCTGGGGAACCCCAGTGGATAGCGAGTGGGCTGAGGAGAGCTCTTCATGCCACGATACCTTGAATGAGCGCCCAGTGAGGTACGATCTGAACCATAGTAGCGCATTGTCTGAGATACCCATGTTTGATAGAGTAGACAGGAGAAATTCATGATTGACTGTGTCAAAAGCGGCTGAGAGGTCCAGCAGAATGAGTACTGAGGACTGTCCTGCAGCTCTGGCAGTTTTTAGTACCTCAATCACAGATAAAAGAGCCGTTTCAGTGGAGTGCCCTTTTTTAAAACCTGATTGATTTGGGTCCAGGAGGTCATTCTGGAAGAGGAAACCAGAGACCTGACTGTAGACTGCTCTTTCTATAGTTTTGGAAAGAAAGGGTAGTAGTGAGCCTGGCCTGTAGTTATCAACCTGGGCAGGGTTGCAGGAAGGCTTTTTAAGCAATGGTGTGACTTGGGCTTGTTTAAAGATAGTTGGAAACACACCAGTAGTTATGGAGGCATTGATGGTGTGTGTGATAGCTGGGATGATAGCAGATGCAATGGTTTGTAGTAGGTTGGTAGAAATCGGATCAAGTGTACACGTAGTAGGACGGCTACATGTTACAAGAGTCAGTGCCTCGCTCTCAGTGAGAGGAGTAAACGAGGAGAAGATGGCACCTTTGGTCGAGGGATACAGAGGAGCAGAGCATGTGGTAGGACCGCTACACGTTGCATCAGTGAACTGGCTGCTTATGGCCGCCACTTTCCCAGTGAAAAAAGAGGCAAGGGCTTCGGCTGTAAGGCAGGTAGCCGGAGGTGGCGGTGGAGGATTGAGCAACGTATTAAAGATGTCACTCTTATTTAAATGCTGAGGAAAATATAAAGTTATTTCTCATGAAAATTTCAATGGGTGAAACACAATCATACACTAGACCAGTGGTTAACAACCCAAATGTAAAGAAGAGCCATTTTGTTGATTTTTAACAAAAATCTAACCACCTTGGGAGCCTTGACATTTCATGATAATGTTACTGAAGCAACTTGACTGTTAATATGTCTCAGTATGTGCTAATGTGCTAGTATAGGCTAAAAATATAATATAAACAAAAACTACTTTGAGCTTTAGCTTAGCTTTAGCCGCTTTTCTAACACCTCCTGCGAGGACATTTTGCTCATAAGTAGAATAGATTCTTGTAAAATGTCTCTGAACATTCGACTTTTTATGAGGCGGAAATCAGCTTCTTATTTACCAGCTTCTTATTTGAATTTTCCTGATCCACCTTAAATGTTCAGAATGTAGCTACCTATGTAGCTAACTGTTGCACCATTTAAGACAGAATGTGAAAATCTGAACTTCAGCCTCATGAATTTTTAGTGTTTGACAGTTTCTCATTGCAGATGAAATGTATCGGGAAACCAGCTGAGCGTTTATTAATGCAAATTCCAAAAAAGTCGATTCGACTCCAAAACATCGATGTTCGTTTCATGTTTTACCTTCAAGGTTAAAGGGTGAATTTGCAGTTATACATTAACTCCAGTGATTAAGACCATTTCTCGGTAAAACTGTGTTGAACGACCAGTGGAGCTTTATTTTACTGCAAATGAGGATTATTTTATTTTTACCTAAAAATCTAATTCTGCTGTGGAGCTGTACCAGGCCAATAACGAAAACAGAATGTAGCTACCTATGTAGCGTGTCGCCAAACCCTACGCTAGACAGTTAAACAAAAAGAAGGTATCACATGTAATGAGTTTCAGCTATGGATAGACATTCAGCTCTCACCTTTATCACATCATGCAAACAAAGCAGGAACTGAGAGCTGACACAAAATTAAAAAGGTAGCACCTTCAGTTTCTGCACCACACACAATAAATATTTGACAAAGCAGATCTTCCATCTCTGTGATCTGAGTTCATACACATCCCATCACCCTTGGCTCTCTCACTGGCTACTGACTGCATACTTATTCAGTTAGAAGATGACCATCGCGCATTACCGACATCATGAGCATTTAAAATATCGAAAGGCCTCCAATCACTCAGGAGCTTGATCCAAGTCTAAAGATCGACTCGTCTCCTCTCTCACAACATCATGTGATCTATCCATCACTTTCAACCTAGAAATTTGCTTTCAATTTCAAAGATTGCAACTGCCAAGTCTAAATACTTTTGGACAATCCTGGCTAATCTGGATGAGGGAAAATAATGTACATTTGATGTTGTGCCAAACTATTCATGAAAGTGTGGCTTAAGGATGAGTTATTATCTATTTTCCTTTCTTCCTCATTCTGTGCCTTATCCAAATAGCTTAAAAGGCATTGACTTTGATCAGAAAAAATCTATACCAAGTGCTTAAAACCTTACATCATCTTATTTCAGCCAATAGCCAAAAAAATCCAATAGCGCAAAAGCACACACAGGAGTTACAGCTCGACAAACCCTGCAGAAAGCAGAAAAGTGTAGGCATGTCTGTCAGGCTGCATTACTGTTAAGGGCTTTAGAAGGTGATAAAGAGTGAAAGCAACACCTGAGAGTCTGTGTCTGACTATCTCTCTCTCTCTCTCTCTCTCTCTCTCTCTCTCTCTCTCTCTCTCTCTCTCTATCTCTATCTCTGCCTTAACCAACACTTTTGGTTTACTGCTTCTGAGTTATTTAGTGTGACCTTGCTGAAGGTGTGCAAGTGTGTGTGTGTGTGTGCGTGTGTATGCACGTGTGTGGACGGGTGGGGCTCATCAGGAGCCAGACGGATTAGTGAGTTTCTGTCTTATTAAAAACCCTTGGCTTCTGCAAAAATGTGCAGCGTGTGTCCCAGCCTATAACGAACGCGCATGCTGGATTAGGCCGGAGGTGCAAAGCGAGCAATTTTATCACCAGCCAAAAAACACCTCCCCCAGCTGTTTTTAAACATTCCTCTGTTCAATGAAAAGATAAAAACACCTGCAACAGTTCCTCGCACAAACAAGAAACCACAGCATGCCCCAGAAACAGCACTTTTGTTAAGATACCTCCGAAAGACTAAAGCTAATTGCGTGCTGTTCAGAGAAAAAACAATCAAGCAGATCTACAAATGTCTAACTGTGTTTTGCGTGAGGTTGGAGGCCTGTCGGAATCACATCTTTCCTCCAGATATGAAATAAGATTAGTGTGGTTTCAAAACCAAATTCCTCAGGGGATTAAGTATGTCTGGAAAAAAAGAAAGGAAAGAAAAAGAACTGCGAAAGTTGGACTTGATTTCTGTGCTGTTCAAAACCCCGCAGTGAGGAGCCATTTTAAGACAAAAGCCAAACCCACGCATTTCATCATTCTGTCTGCTGCGGTTCCCTCAGACTGTATCGTGGCTCGTCTTAATAAACACCATTGATTTTAGCTGACTTTTTTCGACTTTAAAGTGCACCTATGCATTGATCACAGCTTCAGGGTCAGCGCTGCTTGGGCAAAAGTGCTTGGAGGCCGCTATCTCATACAGACAACACCTACAAGCCGATGGAAATCTCAGCATTATAGATGCACTCGGCCTGAGCAAAGCTGGCCGCATTACGAAGCACTCAAGATATGAGCCACGAGGTGTGGCGCCTACTGTAAACACATCTTTCTCCACAGGGTTTCTTCTAAGCACATGGTTTGTAATGGAAAACAGAAAAGGGTAAGTGCACCATGTTATTTTACTCCACATTCTGGGCAAGATAGGGCCACTGTGAAGCTATAGAGTCATTACATGGATTAGGATTAGCATGCTAACAGCAGCAGGATGCTAATTGCAGGCCCACCTGCTACTATAGTGCTTTGAAAAAGTATTTGCCCCCTTCCCAGTTTCTTTTTTTTTTCATATTTGTCACGGCTGAATGTTTCAGATCATCAAATTACTTTTTAATATTAGACAAAGATAACCTAAGTAAACACAAAAGGCAGTTTTGAAATGATGACTTTGTTTATTGAAGGAAGAATGCTAGTCAGTCCTACTTGACTCTATGTAAAAACGTAATTGCATCTTTAGCTACTAAATCAACCAGTTAACCAAATTCAGTTGACTACTGGGTTCAATTCACTAGCCACACGCAGGCATGATTACTGCCCGACTTGTTGAATCCAAACATCACTTTAATGGAACCTGTCTGGCAATGTGAAGCAGGCTAGAAGATCTCATACATGAGAACATTATGCCATGTTCTATAGAGGTTCAAATACAAATGCAAGGCATTAAAATCTACCAGTCTGGAAAGGATTACTAAGCTATCACTAAAGCTCTGGGACTCCAGCGAACCACAATGGGAGCCATTCTCCACCAAAGGAGAAAACCTGGAAGAGTGATGTACAGTCCCAGGAGTGGTCAGCATACCAAAATTTCACCAAAACTGCATCAACAACTCATCCAGGAGGTTACAAAAGAACAGAGATGGACATCTGAAGAACTGCAGACCTCATTTGCTTCAGTTAAGGTCAATGTACATGATACTACAATAACAAAGACACTGGACAAAAATGTCATCCACAGGAGAGCTGCAAAGCACAAACAACTGCTGATCACAAAGAACACAGGCTTGCATTTACTAAAACATCTAGATGACCTGCAAGAATTTAGGGATAATATTCTGTGGACTGATGTGTCAAAGGAGGAACTTTTTGGAAGACGTTTCTCCTGTTACATTTGGTGTACAGCTAACACCGCATTGCACCATAAGACCACCATACCAACAGCCAAACATGGTGGAGGTAGTGTGATGGTCTGAGGCTGCTTTGCATCAGCAGGACCTGCCCAACTTGTCATATTTGATGGAACCATGCATTCTGCTCTCTATCAGCAAATCCTGAAGAAGAACGCCCTCCTGTCAGTTTGTGACTTCAAAAGAAGAGTGGGCCAAAATTCCTCCACAGTGATGTAAAAGATTCATTGCAAGTTATTAGAAACATTTGATGGCAGTTGCTACTGCCAAGAGTGGCATATTTAGAGGGCAATTACTTTTTCAAATGGATAATACAAGTTTTGAATGAATCTTTATCTCCATTGAATGGAATGTTCATTTAAAGTTTGCATTTTGTGTTTATCTATTTGGTCTTTTAGCTGAAACATTTAAATGCGACAACTTAGCAAAAATGAAGAAATTGGGTGAGGGGCAAATACTTCTTCACAGCACCGTGTGCTTCTACTAAGGCCTGGGAAATTACGGGGTCACTTCTGCATCCTTCTATTAGATAGAGAAAAAAGAGGCAAAGGGGAAATGGAGTAAAGGAAAGGAGGAATGCTTTCAGAATGACTCTGTGCTCAGCTATGCACTCCACCCACACATGGTGGGAAAGGCCATATTTTGGCCATTTAGGCCAGGCTAACACCCACCTACACACTCTCTTTCCTCTGTCCCCCCTCCCCTCTCGCCCATCTCAAATCCTGGCCTGCTTGTGTCTTGGTAAGCTTTGAGGACCAGTCTTCCAGAAGAAAAACAGCATGAGAAAGTGAGCGTGTGTGTAAGAGCGAGAGAGAGAGAAACAGCCTCAGTTGAAATGAGCTGGTAAGATGAGTGCTTCAGATGGAATGGCAAATGAAAGTGCTCATCTGAGCGAGTGAAATAAATAACAAGGATGTAGTCCAGATGAAATTGCCACCCGGTATGACTTGAAAGATTAGTGTGTTTCTAACATGAAAAAGGTGGAGGGGGGTGGGGGGAGAAGCTCAGGGATAATGACCTCATCTCCATGCTCAGGCTGCCAAGGTCCAAATTCCCTAAGGAAGGCTCATAACAGCAATATGCATAACAGCTCTGCTTTAACTTCGCCTTTTTTCTCAGAGAGAGCAAAAACGTCAGCTTCATCCAGACAGAAAAGCCTGCTGTTTGGCCGGCGTGCTACGGATCAACGCTCTTGACATATTATGAGAAGCATTCCAAAAATGACTCAGCAGATGATGAGGATGTCTATGGAGAACAAAGCAGGAGATGGCTTGGGGAAGACGTGATGAACACAACGTGGTTCATTATGGCAGTGACAGGAGAAAGGCCAGCTGCAGCCATCTCATCTGCGCATCATTAGAAGCTGATATGGGTCACGTTCAGCAGCCTTACATGTCGGCACAGCTATGAGAAGCGTGTGAGCTTGATAAGGCCCTGATGTCACTGGCACATTCACCTAAAGGGGTCATACTGAATTCAAATGCTATGAAAATTAAAATGTGAATTCCTGATCTGAAAATTGCACAATCCCTTCAAATCATAACTCAGTGGGAGTTTCATGAACAACTTCACTGCCTGCTTTTCTGATCTTTACTCCTTTATCATGGCTGTGAGGAGAACAGTTTCAGTGGTCAATAACAGATAGTTTTTCATTTGTCTAGATACAATTTACTTTTAGCAGTGATAATGAAGGAAATATTGGAAGATCCCAAAATATACTCTCAAAAATAAGGATGCCAAAAATGGTTCTTTGGAGCAATGCTGGTTTCCTAAAGTTGATTTCCTAAAGCACTGATTCTCAAACAGCTCCTCGGGGACCTTCTGATAGTCCATATTTTTGCTCCATGTTGCAAAAAGTGGACCATCTGGGGGTTCTGGACGAAAAGACTGTGCTAAAGACCCTTTAAACAGATGGTAGCATTGTCCTGAGACCCACCAAATATAATACTTACTCAATAAACTGCTCTTTGTATTCAGCAAAACATACACAGTAGCATAATATGCTAAAAGACTGAAATTTGCATAGGTCAACACTATGGGTGGGCAATTTGACATATTATGGATATCATTAGTACTTACAGAACAATGACAAAATGCATGTTTAATTACAAACACAATTTTTTTTAACATTGTTTTTTCTCTATTTCAACTTATCAAACCACAGAAAAAAATTAAGCTTTAATGCAAGTTCTGCCAGGAAGATTCCCATGCTATATCACTCATTACTCTGGCCAATCACAAGCGTACACCTGTCTTTAAAATGACTCAACTTACACGTCTGCTTTGCTGCTTTCAAATGTTTCATTTAAGCAAAACATGTTTTGTAATTTCCCTCCTTCCTCCCCTCCGCCACCAGCTTATTCCCACATGGTTGCCAGAGGGTTGGGTCCATCCCTGCTGTCCCTATATGGCAGGATCTGCAAAGTTTGAAGGCCTGTGCCAATGGCGGGGCCTGCACTAAGGACATTAACTTGATAAAATCTATACAATTTTTAGATATTACTGAAATTAAAATATTTTCTTTTCCTTCATGTTCATCTCTGGAGTCTTTCTGGCAGAAGTATAGTTTAGATGTATACTGAGTAATGTGGAAATGTCTTGAAGTATCGTGATGTAATTTTTTTGCCACACCACCCACCCCTCGCCTACACTGTTTCATACTTAGTGAAATACAGAAGAAACAATAAGATAATAATGCTATATTTTCAGCACCACAGTGTGTATGCATTATCGCCATCATGTGCAATACCGCTACTAGAAGCATGAAGTGCTAGGGTGCAAGAGTTTGAATATTTGCTTAACACTTCAATATTAAAAATATGCCTTTATTTTTTGTATTAGAATTACTTAGCTGAGCTCTGGTTAGTGTACTGTAAGCCTACTGCATGCTGTCATTCAACATGAAAAACTAAAGTAAGCCTGTTTTACTTCAGATGCTCAAAAGTGACAAATGGAAGTAGTTTGTATTCCTAGTATTGTGTAGCTCGTGGCAAACAGCAGAAAAAAGCCTACAAGCTTTGAAAGCTACCTTCCAACATTGATGCAGAAAGCATAACTCCCCAGTGTTCCCTTCTCCAGGTTCCTGAAGAAGCACTAGTGTGGTACAGAAACAGTGCAGCTTCCCCTTCTGATCTAAAATGGCCTTCATTTGGCTCTGCTCTCATTAAAAATCATAACATTATGCATATTGTTTCACATGACCCATATGTCCCTACACTTAGAACCACCAATAGGTCAAAGCCCAGTTTGAAAAACACTGCATTAAGCAAGCACGGCTACAAATGAGATGTAAGGGCGAAGAACTTTTTTTTTTTACTTTAAAGAACCTCAACCATGCCAGATAAAAATTCTTATGAACCTTTAATTTTGAGAGTGTAGATCAGGCTAGCTCACCAACTAACATCAGGGGTGCGTTTACTACACAGGCTTGGCTAGCACACCCTCCATTTTTCTGACTACACTCAACTCAAAGATCTCAGAATTAGCTTTGCAAGTGAGGAATAGGAGCATCTGAGAGGCATGTGAAGGCACCAAAGCAAGCCAAAGACTGCGCTATTCAAATGGCATGCTGTCTGTGCCAATGGCTCTGCCGTCACTTCTGTCCTTGTTCTCTTTCTCCCTCTCTCACCCTCAGGCTCTCCTCCGTGTATCTGTCCGTTCTTCTGCTCGTCCTTGAGGCACTCGAGCGACGCTACCTGTGTTCCTCCGTTGGTGTGTGTGCAGCCATGCGGAACTGTGCATGGCCTGCAACACACACTCCACAAAGTTATTAATAAATGTCGCAGAGACCAAAGACTAGACCTTCCAAAGGGTAAGAGTGGACACGGGACTTTCCATGGAACGGAAATGAGCAGAGCTTACATGGTGTGCTGGGTGGTCATGTCGATGCATTTGGCTTTCTAAGAGGACCAAATATAGTTGGGTGATGTAGAACATTACATTTTGACATAATGGAGAGTTTTACACAAAATACATAATTTATTTTAAAATTTAAATAGATAAATACTTTCTTTTGGTTCCTGAAGTTACAACTATAGCTGGGTTTAGTAATGCAGAGCAGCAGTCAGCTACAGTAATACAAGAATCAAAAGAAGCCATGTCCCACAAAGACAGGAATACAAGTGTACATGTGTGAGACAGAGAGAGAGATAAAATGTGAGTGCACATCTCTATGGCTAATATTCACCAGCTGCCCTTTTGCATTTTTCTGTCAGTTTGAACGTTATATGGATAAATGGGTTTAGGACCAGGCCGGCCCACATGCATTTAGACGGCCAATGGCTCAGAAAGAATAAGGGTATCCCTTCTTGCGGCAAACCCACCCATATTGAATATAACAGTAATCTGCTATCATATTTCTGAAGTATTACTACTGTTTGCAAGAAGTTAAATGGCAAAACTGTATACAGAACTGCATAAAAGATACATTAAGAGATTAAGTACAAGTTATTCATTTTTTCAGACACATTTCTGAGGAGATGAGATAAAAGATAATGGAAATGGGACTTCACTGCGAGGGGACACATCAACTCTATGGGTCTAAAGGATGTGCCGTTGCCAAAAAGCTTTTACTGAAAAAAGGAAATCGCTAAAAAAGATTTGCTAATTAAACATAGACTATGCTGGTGTTCTCAGAGCAATGACCTGACCACACCAGAGTCCAGTCCTCAACATCACTAAATGTGTTTGGGATTACTTGGTTTGTGAGAAGCAGAAAATGCAACTGACTTCTAAGACTGAATTTCAATGGTGTGAAAAAATATCTTTGCTCACTTCTTTGAAAAACTGAAAGCAAAACTTCTCAAAAGACTGGACAAATGAAACAACTTAAAGTTGGCTTTACCTTTCAGATCTAAAAGGTCTTGATACGTAGTTATTCCACCAACAAGCCTATAATTATTGAGTTGGTGATTAAGTAAATTTACTGTAGCAGTACATTCAAGCGCATTAGTCTCATACAGTTAAGTAGAAACAATATTTCATTCATTTAGGCTGTTGAAATGAGAGGTGAGTTGCAGGTTAATGAGAAATGAGAGAAACGAGAGGCACTTTAGCTTGTGAAGTTAAAGCGGTGCTAGTCTCATCCTCAGACACTCCGCCCACACATACATGAAGCATCTGATGTCTATTTCATGTTAAACTTTTGCAAGCAGTTGCTTGCTCTGCACGCCTTAATGAGCATTTTGGCAGATATAGTCGACTGGAATAAGTCTGTGAAATTTGCTGCTTCACATGTTTAAAAGTTATTCAGGAGAAATTAGTATCTAGTAAATGAGATATCCTTGCATGTGTTCCAATGCATGCCAAATTTTCCTCGGTGGCTGTGTTTGTTTGCAGCCCTGTATTAAAAGTTGCTGCCCCTGCACATCAAGCCACACCAAGACTAAAGCGGTGGTGTCTCTCGTCCTTCTGCTCATCCCTGGTTAGGACACTAGATCAGAAGTCCTGCTCTCAAAACGGCTTGCTGTGGAGAACTTTAATTCCACCAAATGAGTTTATTACCTTCATGATCACAGGAGCCGAAGGTTAGCTGCACCTCCTATTACATCATAAACAAATGAAACAGAATCCTACTACTGTCCTTCACAACATTACATCAGCACAGTGACTCTGTTGTGCCTGGAATAGCCAGGCATGTTTGGGTCTATTTTTTGCTTGTGGCATTACAGTTGCGGTTCCGCACTGCAGTGTGGTTAAAGACCATGATTGGAATTCTCTTTGAGAACACATAACACCTCGGCATTCACATGTCAACAGCACCTAGCTCCCAATGAGGGATCATCAAGAATCGCCGCCTAGAAAAAGTACAGCACAACTAAGATATTGCAGGCCTTTCAGATGGCAGGAGGGAGAAAAGCCCTGCCAGAGTTGCACAGCTGACTTTATTAAAATGTTTGATCTATGTAAAACCTGAATTGCTCCCACGTTCATCCATTTATCAATTGCTTTTCATCCCTCACTAACAGAAGAGAAGGTTGCTGCATGGAAACAAATCCCCCCCTTCCCAAATCATTCCTCAGCAGTACTGCATTCACACACACACCTCACCTTCAGCCGCTGCTGAAAAAAATAAAACACCTCACTAGGTGCATTAATCATATCAATAAAACCTAAGCAAGTGGCTTGACGGAGATGGATCAGTTGATTGCCAGTGAACGTACTACCTGCAGAATGCCAAACTTTCTCTCCCTCTCTTTCTTTCTCGGTCCTCCCCCTACTCCCATTTTTTGGCAGGCCTCCCTTTTTTAATCTCTCTTCGGCGTTCTACTTGAATCTGTTAAATAAAACATTGCAGTAATAGGTCTCCACAGATCCTGTACCACTCCCTGTAGGACCAGCACTCATACAAATTGTCTGCCCAATATCAATCTATTAAATATGACTGTGCACCTAAAAAACGGAACCCATCAATCTATAATAAGTTACTCTCACCTGCTACCACAACATCTCAATCGGTAATGTAGAGTGGTTACACTGCTTTACGTAACTTTATCTTATTTTAATTTTTTATGTGATTTAGTCAGCTAATCCTGAAGGTATTATGAATTCTATCCCCAGTGATGACTCATCATATCCTCAGGTAATTTATGATAAAATCAACTGTTCTAAGAAGAGGTTTACCGCTGTTAGACGGGCCACACATAAAGATCCTCACTCAAACTGAAACTGTCTCTGCTTTAACTGAAGTCATCTGTATCAGTTTTGACTAACCCATCCAGCACTGTACTTTCGGTCAATAACAAACTATCAACTAGGTTACAGTCAGCAAACTGCACAGCAGCATTTTCACATACTATTACGCCTAACAGTCAAAAAAGTTGCTTGTTATTCACACCACAGTGAGAGACAGCATGCAAACCCAAGCACACATCATACCTCATCATTACGGTGATCAAACTTTGTATTAGCATCATTACCGCCAGTCTTTTGAAATCCATCACACTTCTCAACAGAACCTCTCCCGCAGCAATCTCTAAAAATACCTCTTGCCAGAGTTAATCAGTAAATATCTTCATAAACCATTAATCCCTGGTATTCAAATGCACATTACAAGCTTTGATTCATGTTTTTTTGCCACAACCTCTCCTTTTATGACTACGTGTGTCAAAGAGCCTCTAAAGCACTGTCTCTATGCAGTCTGAGCGTGGGATCAGAAGAGGATTTCTCCGAAAGGATAGGTAGCCGAGGAAAGATAAGAGTATGCCGCTGGCCCACTGGCTTTCAAAAGATAGCGAGTCTTGTGGTGAAAACTCCGTCTCTCCTCCATCATGACTAGATGATCTCAAAGTCCTCTGAGGTTTTGTTGCAGCACTGGATGTTGAACCCTGATTACACATGTGATCTTTGCCACTCAAAGAAGTCTGCATTTATCTGAAATCTTATGCTGGGAGATGCTTAGAAGTCTTTACATGGACATACACCATTTTATTTTCAAAATTATTTTACCATGTTCTACCATAGTCAGGACCACACAGAACCACCACAGAACAGATATTATTTGGGGTGTGGATCACTGTCAGTGACACTGACATGGTGGCAGTGGAGTTAGTGTGTGCTGTCCTACTACGAGTAGATCAGACATTAAGAAACAAGCTAAAAGGGGGCTAACAAATTATACAGAGAAACAGATGGACTACAGGCTGTACAAGAAAAGTGCTACGAAGTGCATCTATATAGTAAGTGGATAAAATGGACAAAAAGTGTAGATGAAAGGAGGTAAACTTGATGAAATGGCTGGTCGATGTATTTCAAGGGTATACTATGCGACAAAGCAATATGGGGCATATATGGAGGAGTGACTTTGAGTGCTGCTCAGACTACCTCTCAGCCTACCTCTCTCTCAGTTGCCTTATTTTTTCCCCACAGAATTACTATGACAGAATAAATGTTGTGACCAATAACATATAACTGCTGCAATCTTCCATTACTGCTGGAGTCCCTGAAAGAGACTGAGAAGAACTTTTTTGTCCACCTTTTTAGAGTCCAAGCACATTTGTAAATGAACAGGTCTTAAACACACAAGCATGTTTAACGTTTAAAATTCCCAGAGTTCCATACAGACAAATACACAAAGATACAAACGCGTAATCACACGCACAAACATCCTGAAAGTGTGACATGCAGCGCAGTGGCACAGAGCTGACACCCTGCATCATCTCTTCCCTAATCTTCACCATTAAAATCTGCAGCAGCTTTCTCTTGTCAAAAGCCTTCCTGTCAAGAGCAAATCGGTCACACATGACGACAGAGTGCAGTGCTGTGGGAATTCATTGTGCTTCTGGCGGTGGCCACATTCTTCTTTAATGTCCTATTTTCTTGAGATGCTCTGCTTGTTCAAAGGAATTCACCCCCGAATTGAACACAGCCTCAAATAAAGACAGACAGATGTCACGACAAATAAGACCGGATTCCCTCTCCGCCAGGCTCTGAGTGCAAAACAACAGAGCTCTGCTCTGAACTACTGAAGGTTCAAACGTAGTAGCAGTTCTGTTTAGCAAGGCCGTTGCCATGCTGGTGTTTAATATTTTCCAAAAAATTTATCTGTTTGGCACAGCAGGCATTACAAACAGGGAGTATCCCACAGAGGCAATTTGTGGGAAGTTTCTACAGGCTGTGTGTGGCCTGAAGAGAAGCGGCGTGGGACGGCTTGTACTGCCTGCTTATCAGAAGAATGAATATGATGGGGGGGTATTAGTGGGCATTAATTAGTGCGGACGAGTGCAGCCCTGCCTGGGGTCTCCCTCAAGGTAGTGGACAGGAACGACCACCTAAAGCAGCAGCAAGCCTCACTTGGAGCAGTGGAAGAAAAAGGTATACACGCTTTCACATTTCTCACTTATCAGCAGATTCATGTAAATCCATTGGCAGCCTAAATATGCAACATAATCTCATAACTACTGGGTGCTGAGATTTTCACATTACCCTAATTAAAGCTCACAGGCCCAATCACAGCCCCAGGACCACCTGGTTCTAACCTGGATAAACACCGCCTGTAAAACTATACTTAACAGACTTACTTAAATGGTATCACAATATATTTTTCCACGCCTTTTGATATTGATAATTTTCAATGATTAATTACTATATATCTTCCCTAATGCACAATTTTAGTCTGAAAAGTCTGAACAAAAATCTGATTTAAAAGGAACAATTCCACACAACTCTGCAATGTGTCTACTTAACTCCCTTGTCCTGCTAGTTTGTGCTGTTAGATCAGTTCTCCCAACCCATCTATTGAGTAAGACATCATTACCTAATGTAATGAAATAGCAATTATTCAAAGTTTAAGTCTTTGCTGCTTAAATCACAGTGAGGAACAGGATGACACTATGATTTTACAAAAAATATTTCAAATATCATTTTGAAGATTAAAATATGTCTAATTTTAACAATTACCATTATTATTTCATCGTCTACACATAACTGTTGGGCTGTAATCTGGACAAACACCGCTGGTTTCCAGTCTGGACATATGTCTTCAGCTCTGGCAGCTCCCGCCGCAGCACATCAATCGTCCTCACCCCCATGTCGCTCGCTGAAAACAGAGGCCGCTAGTATAAGAGTTTGAAAGTGCTTCATTTTTTCTGCTCTGGGGTTTTTCGGGCTGGTGGGGCAGTGATGGATGTGGCTGTGTGGAGCGCAGGCGGTTTGGTGCAGGGTGAGCGAGTGAGCGTGCAGAGCTGGGACAAAGTCGCCCAAACCCAGCAACTTCTCAGCACGCATAGATCAATGGGGAGCGACATGGCATAGAGCTGAAGCTGACAAGCAGATAAGCACCACTCCGACAGGTCTATCTATCACATGTCTTTATCCCCCACCACTAAGGGTCTTCTTCATAGAAGGGAACACCTACGAGTGTCTTTCCACACATCGTCAATTTTTTGGGTCTGGGTGAGGGAGGTAGAGAATGAGGTAGTTTGGCTGCCACTTCCAATTTCCATGGTAATCGTGCTCTAGGCAGCAGTCCCCATCAAGTCAGAAAGTTGGAAAATTGTCACATCTCTAAATAAGAACAACTACAGCCTAATCTACAGTGTTCACATGGGATCAGTGAATACTGCTCCTTTATTTACCACCTCAACTCCACCTCCACATCCTCCTACTTCATTGCTAAGTTCATCATTTGCTGTTCAAAGACTCAGTAGAACTGATTTATATAACTCTTTCCTTGCCCTGACTTGAAAATCATTCATTTGTACCTCAACATTCTGACTTGGTTTACTTTTACATTCTTTCAACTCATTGACCAAATTATGCTTCTGATTGCTGCCAAGCCTACAACATTTTGGATATACCAGTTTGGGTCATTAAAAACCCATTAAAAATCCTGTTGTCCAGACTGGTTTGTTAACCTACACAGATAAGGCCAAAATCTTAAACACTCTGACAAAGTTTTGAAAATGCAAAGGATACCGGTTAGTGTGGGTCACTGCATGAAAAAGTCTTAAGTCTTAGAATAGTGCTTTGTCTTTGTGGATATAGAGACTCGCCAGAGCTACTTGCAATTAGCAAAAATGTTCATACAGTAAATTCTGAAAAGTAAGTGTGTACCAACATCATTAGACTCTTACCTTTTCCTTTTTGTGCCTTTTCATCAAGTAAGATTCACAATAACAAAGAAGACCCTTCAATTACCATTTGACTTTTACAGTTTTTTTTATGTGTTTTAATGGGTAGCCCATTTTACCTAACCCCAGTGGTTAAGTGGGGGATAGAAGGGAATTTTATATTTCCAAAAATTTCAAGAAAACCACCTCTGGAAAAATAGATTCTCTCAGAGCTTGTTCTCTCACCAAGCACATCAATTAGATGAAACGTCAGTTCATTCAAGGCTTTCTCTGCTGTCGACATAATGTAAACGCTACATAAAGACAGATAAATCCATCACTAGCAATCTGGCATTTGCTGCATTCGTTTCTGTTTCTCAACCTCAGTGAATCAATATTGTTGACCTTTATGATGGCCGTCATATTGAAATCCCTGTTCACCTAAAAACACACTTTAGGCAGCAGTCATGAAATTTGGTCAGAGAAAAGGCAGTGTCCTTTCACTCAAGACATGGATACTACAGGATGTTTGGTGGTGCATTAGGGCATCCAGGAAAGAGTGACTCATTTATAGACTCTGGAGGGGTCTTAAATTCAATATGCAAGTCAATCGCTCTCTCTATCTGTGTTCTATAACCTACAGAATTTAATTGAGCGCTCAGCCTTGGTTGATAATAGAATGGATTTTTTGGTACAGTGGATCACTGTCCCCTCTTCTCCTTCTACTCATTTTTGTGGAAGTAATCACATCGTTCACCCACACCAATATCCACCTGAAGGCCTGACTATGTGGGCTCTCCAGACAAGAGGGCAGCATGACGACCTCTGCAGGTACTGTTTGTGCGTGTATGCACATGTATTTATAATGAAGCAGAAAGAAAGACAGAAAGCACAGAGTGAAAGAGAGAAAGGACCTGAGAATTAAAACTCATAGGAAGAACAAGGACAAGGGTGAGAGAGAGAAAGAAATGAATCCAGCTTTAAAAAAGAAAAAGGCTTGACTGAAGGAGCTTTGCAATGCCACACATTCCAGACGATAAGCCCAAACACGCTCTCCCGGAGAGAGCCACGACAAATATTCGGTTACGTAAGGCACGTAACCATTAGCCTGTTGATGCGATCATGTTTCTGGAAAAACAGGGATGAAAGGCTTTCTTGCCTTTAAAAAAAAAAACGATTATGAGCATCATGTCATTGCAGTAGAGCTCTCTTCTCCTCCAGCTAAAGCACAGGTCCCATGTACAGGGACCATGAGTCATCAAAACCATGTGGACAGCCCTCTGAACACTAATGCACCTCCTAAAGTTCCTGAGTGCCCACTGATTTCTCATCATGTCAAACTGGACCAAAAAAGCACATATCTATTCAACATTCAACATTAAACCAAATATTGGATATCTAATTCTAAGTAAAGTTTGGCAGAGATTGGCTGCTCTATGTTCCTATTTATAACTAAAACTCCAGTCGAGTGGTGTCATACCTAAATATGTGGACTGCGGTCTATTTGTAGCATCACTGAGACACAAAGTTCCTTTTTCTGTCTCGGTATCAGAGTCCCCATGTTCTGACACATCTTCCTTCCTCGTCTCAAGAATGAGCACATTCATGAGAGACATACATACATTTGTTTCTTTTTGCTAGTACTGCAGTGAAATTTTGTTGCATGGAGACAAGCGTCTTTCTATCCTCTCCGTTCTCTCTCTTGCAGTGTGACTGCCAGTCAAAACACCACATGACCCTCTGGGGTCCTCCACAGTCAACAAACAATAAACTCTTGTTTTGCACGTTTCCCTTTTTTTTCTTAGAGATGCTTTGGCTGCTGAATTAAGCTGAGACAAAAAAGAAGAAAAGAAAAAGCTTCAGCCTTTCCCCTCAAATTCAAACCCACATACACACTCATAACCTACACACGTTCTTTTGTCAAAACAAACTCAAACAGGCATGCGGCCTCACCCTGCTGTATGTACAGAGTAAACAGGCTAGGTTGACCTCTGCAGAGCTGCGGTGGGTTGACAGGAGACTGCATGCTAGCAGCACTTCACAGTACGCAATCCATCCGTCACCTTGCCTCTTGAGAGGTCGGCATTAAAAAAAGGCCTAAAAAGCGTTAAATGCCAACTCCACACTGAGGCTTAGCTAAATGGGATCAACTAGGTAAGGCCGCGAGAGAGTCACAGAGCCTCCTCTGCATCAGCTTTTATCTCTGTTTAGCTCCGACAGTGGATGCATCTGGTTCCTCACGAGCAAACTGACAATAATGGCTAACAATAGATGTGCAAACCTCTACCCTGTTCTGCCAACTGACTCACGGAGAGAATGCATTTGTGCGTAAAGTGCAGAATGAATGATGTTGCTCATAGAAGACATTTTCATTAACTGCATTTAGCTGGTCTAGTTATGTTATTGTTAGCTCAGAGGTGCAGATCCTTTACAACAACTGTTAAAGTGCAGACTGCTGACAGGAAGGCTGAATACAAATCTACAAAGGCCCCTGACAGAATAGAACCACAGAGCCTTTTCATAAACATGGCGCCTCGATCCTACATCTCATTAGTGACAAAGCAGGAATGAATATTCTTGCATGCATTAACAGAATTCTGACTTGGTACAAACAGGGCAGCAAGTCAGTTTGATGATCAGGTCACATGCCAGCATAGTGGGGAGGATAGTTTTATCTAAAAGGTTTCCTCCTCTTTTCCAACTGAAACCTCAAAACTCTGAAAAAAAACTGAAAACTCAAACCTAATTTCCACCTTCGTATCCAGCCACCGCTGATGGCCTCACCAAGGGATCCCGGAATGTCAACAGCTGCCTGGCAAACAAACAAAACATCTCGGCCTCCCAAAATATTAGCAAAAATGCCATTTTGTGTCCAAAACCATTCGCTGAAATGCCTCCGCTTGGTAATCTCTGGCCTGAAGGTGGAACCAGGGGAAATGAGCTTATCACAAACACGACAGTTTTGTAGCAATCACAGGGAACAGAAGAAAATGAAAGAAAGTGACAAAGTGACTTTCTGCAACGGATGCAATTGTCACAGGCAATCACTGGTCTAAATGTCAACAGGACTATTTTAAGTGAACTCATTTTTGCATCAAGGCACACTGTTAAACAACTGTGCTGTCACTGTGACGTCTGTAATAACCAAGCCCAACTGAATTTTCTATAACCAATACATAACTGCACACTGTAGTACAGGATCATTTAATTGAAAATTTATGTCAAAACCCTTTATATGTTACTCCAAACCCCAAGAGAAACTAAAACGGACTGTATTAATGAATACTTCTTTTATAATCCTCTGGCTACCGCTCTACATTAGACCAAATATGTACTTTTATCAGACAGATGAAAGCATGTGGGCTGTGGGAGTGGTACAAAATAATAATAGCTGCTCTGGATTACCACAGTCTGCTCACAGTTTCATTGACAAGGATATACAGTTCTGGAAAGTCGAGTTTCCAAAGCAGCTAATGTGAGCCAAACTGGTGGTACCATCTCATCTTGACATGCTTGTGTCAATCTTTGGCCTTTACATTTCCACTCCAGGGAAGCTGCCAATAGCATTATCTCAGCAAATAGAATAATGACCCCTGAGCTCTGGCTGTGTGGGTGTGAGGGAGTGATTATTGGAAAATGGCTACATTGGAGACTTCCGATAATTTGATTCGATTGACTATGCTCCTCATATAAACGACACAGTGCCCCTTTTTTGCTGTGCAGAAGCAGGGCAGAGTGTGAATCACTAGGCTTCAGTAGAGCCTTGACTGGGTCATGCAGGTGAAGAGTGAACTCACTCCTGAGTTTTGGACTAATCTCAGAACCCAGAATCCCATACCTATTTCACTTGATGAAGATTCTGGGAGCAGGCCTTTTTTAGAGTGAGCAGGAAAACCCTGGTACCCAAGATATTTCCATGCTTGCCAATTGACTTGCAGCATTCTGTGGAGTGGAAGAAATCTGTGTGGTGAGTACTCTGAAATGAGTTAAGTGTTTTCAGATCACACTGCATCCCTTGTGCTCTTCCCCTGAGGAAAGTGATGGTGCTTCAAGCTTCAAGATTTTCTCAAGAACATGGGAAATAGCTACCTAGATAGACATGGCATCTGTCAGTAGTATTGCTGCAATTCACTTAACCAGTCTGTTGCAAGTCCGTAGATCTAGATTCAGAGATGAAAAATAAAGAAGAAAAGTACTCACATACGGCTTTGAGAAGTGAAAAGAATTTGTTGTTAATTCTATTAGATTATGACTAAGTACTCAGTGAAAAATATCAAGTACACACCCACTGCTGCCACTGCTGGAATTGTTCCTTAGGTACTCTCAGACCAATATCCATTTGAAAGTTAAGTGAACCTGACTCAATTTTCGAGCTGATAAGCTCTGAAGAAGTTCAACTAATAGGCTGTACTTCTTTGGCCCAGAATGCAACTAGCTAGCGTGATGGAATCAATGGCAGCTTAATAACATTACTAATTCTCAGTGTCAGGAGAGTAGAGGAAAACTCTACCAAAGCTGTGGGCTTACAGGGGTCGAGTCATCCCTGTAAATGTGACAGAACTACATCTCATTATCACTTGTTTCCAGAGCGGAGGCGTTCTAGTTTCCAAAAGTCTAGCGCATCCTGCTGCCCAGACAGATTGATGTGAGCAAGTTCATGGAGCCGCAGTGGCTCTAAATCTTGGTGTCCGGTGAGGAGGAGGTGGACCACGCTCACGCTGAATAGACAGATGTCCCCAAACATTCTCATCTGCCAATGTCAGGGGAGGAGAAAATAACACACAGCAGGAATGCCGAGGATCTGTTTACAGAGCTTTCAATAGCCACCAAGATTAATTACACTCTGCCCCCACAAATAATCAATTAATGTACACGCCAATGAACAGGAATGGCCATCTTTAAACTTTAATGAACTTTTAACTGTTTCTTCATGTCATACTGTAGCCACAAGGGCTCTGGAAACAGTCCACATCACAGTTCAGCCCTTTTCAAATATACAGTGTGTGCACTGCTTTGCAGGATGAGGCTGCAATGAAAAGTACAGTACTTCTATGCATTCCGTTGATGGGCCACCCCCTCCCCCTCCATCCTCTCCTTGAAAACAGGACATTGTTGAGCCGAACAGAAACATGTTGATTTTGGCATGAGCGCCTGCTCTCTCTCCGCACACAACAGGGCCTGCAATTAGCATGGCCAGCTCCCCAGAACAAATATTCTTCACTGTAATCCTGCCAGAGCGTCAGAGACACGGCTCTGCGGCAGGAATGCTAGGCATTTCCTTTAATGTGCTTTGGCCTAGCTGGGTCAGAGGAACCAACACTCATAGCGGAGCAGACTCTCAGAGAACAAAACTTCCTGCCTCTCACTCTCCCCTAAAAAAGGACTCTCACTCTCATCTCATATTTCAGTTCCCCTAGACTTTTCTTCTTATCTGTAGCTCTTGTCCACAGTCTGCCTTTTAAAAGGTAGTTTCTCTCTCACACATACACACATGCACACCAACGTGCTATTCTTGTCTCTGCTTTCTGGGTTTTATCTAAAACAGTTTTGTGATTTAATATCAAAAGTAAAGAGTGTTCATAAGCAGCCCCCTATCTGCAGTCGCCTTCTAAAAGTAGTTTAGGTAGCTTACAGAATTACCCCATCCTATGGGTCAGAGGGCTAAACTAGGTCATTGGAAGACTACCATTTACCTCCATGTTAATTTCAAATGCAGACACTCTCCACAAGTTATGGTGGTTTCCCATGGCCTTCTTATTAATTTAGCACTCTTTGTATTTCCCAAGCCAGTTCTACATGGTAGGAAGAACTCTCTCGTTACCAGGGATCCAAAGAGTGTCCATCTACAGAAGCCTTGGCTGATGCCGCAGACGGTTCATTCTGAACGGTAAAAGATATACAGTCAGGCCATCCAAAGTAAAACAACTTTTGTATCATTTATGTTTGTATGCACTGCCATTCCCATTCTATTTTCAAACGTTCTTTTACTTTGCGAAAGAGTATTTTGTTTTTCCTCCTCTGTAAGCTGGCAGTCATGCATGGCTGAGTAATGCTGACTCATTATGGCATGGTTAAATGTTAACTTTGCAAAATGCTGAAAATGCACTTGGATAATTCCATCAGAGAAATTTGATTGGTAACTCCAAGCAGTCTATTGGACATATACCTACAGCTCTGCACCAGAATGACTTAACTCTTAAGGTCAATCTTTACCATCCACCGTCTGACTATGATTTACTACTCTGACATTTTTTCACACCTTGAGAAAATCTAGTTAGCCATCAAAGGTCAACATATTATTCCAGTTTTATTGAGGATTGATTTCCTGTAGTGGGAATGATCCAGAGGAAAACAGGTGTCATTAGGGAGCCATTGAGGAAAGCTAAGGAACATCATTATCAGTCTCCTTCTGCCCTTTCAGGTGTCCTCTCTTTCTTGGCACTTGGAATTATTATAGGCTACACAAGACTCCAGAGGTCAGAGCACCTCTGAAAAACATGGCACACGCTGATTCACTGCTGATATTATCGCTCTTCTCTTCAGCATACGCCCTTGCGTATGCAGGATGCCTGTAAATACATTAAATTCCTCCGCTAGCACAGAACTTTTTCTGATGAGATAGGGTGAATGACCTTTAAGGACAAGCCCATATTTCAGCTTGTTCCCATTCAGTTACATGTGCAGTTGTTTAAATGCGGTTCTGTCTCTTTCCGCCCCTTAGCTGTCGGCAACGCAGCAAGGAGTGGACGTGGGAGGATGAGATGGAGTTTAATCGCATTATGGAGAAGGTTCCGGTTCTGTGTGACAGAAGCAATTGTTTAATGTAAAATCAATAAGATCTCACTATGTATTCAGACTCCAAGTACAAAAAGATGGGCTTACTTGATGGATCACGACAGTAATGTTTTTCTTATGTAAATGATAACCGCTGAGCGCATACCATTACGACAGTGCAAAAATGTGCCCCCCGCCCCCCTCCAAGCCCTTGCCATACTGAGCACAAACAGATGCATGAAGATACTGAAAGAAAAACAAGGTCCCTTTTACGCAACTACCAAAAAATGAACCACTTTCTCAAGCAGGAAAAAGCCCATTATGTTCTGAGGTTGCTGGTGAAGGTGGGTAGTCTTTATACATGCCTCGTTAAAGAGAAGCCAGCGTGTATAGTGTACGGACTTGATAGTATAAGACCACTAAATATGGGCAGCACAATGCTGTTATAAAATTGAAATGAAAAACTTCATTTTTCCTTCATGTTATAAAAAAACAACATACTAGGACCGGTTTGAATATAAAAGGCCGATCTACATATAGATGAAGAAAACCCTCAGCAACCCTGAGCTGCCAAAGACACAGCACAACAGCAGCCAAAACTAGACACAATATCACTAAACACGTGACAACTGCAAACACGCCCATAAAACAGTAGCCCAACCTAGACACAACATCATAATAAACAAGTGGCAACTGCATGACAGACAATGACTTCAAAGCCCAATCAGTCAAAACAACATAACAGCCACCTATTATTAAGACAAAACACTGAAGGGAAAGCAGCCTGCTGCAGGGCCGATGAAAGTACACATGCCAAAATAAAACAACAAGGGCCATCACCCGTTGCTAGGACCGTTGCGATAACAAGCATATATTTTTCAGTTTAATTGCCAGTGTGCTGCCAGTCCAGGGTGAACACACAGGCGCATGCAGGGAATGCAGTGTATCCATTGGGGAGCGCATTCTTCAATGCAACATTTGCATTCTGATAGCCCTATAAGGGGCCTTATCAGTTTTGGGTAAATAAAGCCATTTGTTAGTTTAATCACAGACGTCTGAAGAAACTTGTCATATAAACAACGTGGACCTGAAAAAAAGAGGAAAGAAAAACATTCGCTCTTCCTACCACACCTCTTGCAAAAGGAAAAGCAGAAGAAAAGACCATATCAAAATAAGATAAAAAGCATTTAGCTGCAGGGATTTCAAGGGAGTTGTTATCCAGTGGTTGAGCAAGTGCAAAAATGCATTAGAAAAACAGTCAGGTAAACGTGCTTTGGGTAGCACTTTCTGACAAATGCTAAGAGTAATCTGTTGATAAACAGTTCAGTGGATCCAAATTAATATACTTACAGGAGAAAAGACAAGATAAGTAGGACGAATATAAACAGTATGACGAACAGAAAATAGGGCAAATATAAGCAGTGTCATGGAATATGACTTTTACTTCCACCTAAATCTGATGCCCATCCATCAGATTAAGTTCGGATTAATTCCCTGAAGGTTAAATCAGTCCTAAAATGATCCTAAGAGACTACTGCTTATTTGATTGATTCCTAATAATTTTGGAACTAACAACAATGTCCATTCCAATTACCAAGTTAATCACAGATAATTTAGCATAGCAGAAGTATGTATTATACCCTTTATCCTCAAAGGGAGGGAGTGCTTCTCGAAATGAGACACACAACACTGAGACAGGAGACGATAAATAGCCTCCCTCCAAGACCATTAATCAGCCCTGTAATGTTTATTTGGGTAAACTCAGTGAATTGAGTACCCGAGGGTGTCCAAATGAAAGGTTTAGGCCTGACACGCATCAGTGAAGTTTGATGTTGCGCAACGACATATTCTGAATGCTATATTAAAACGTGACCATGCATGTACAAGATTCTGAGTTAGTTATTCACACAGCGGAAGAGAGTAGGAGGGAGTGAGAGTACCTTCGATCTTCCTCAGGGCTGTCTGACAAGCTTCCTGGCTGGCAAACTCAAATGGGTTGTTGCATGTTCGTACGCTGTCACATTCACACTTCCCATCGATGATGTTACAGCCCGTAACCAGGTTTTCATTGCACGGCTCAAATCCCAAGAGCTGGTCGTCATCCCAGTTTTCATCTGAGAAAGGTTCAAAGAGGAACAAGTATTTAAGATGCTGAAACAATTCCAAACCCAATCGATAAGGGCCCTTTAAGTTCAATACAGGAGAATACAAAGGGCCTATATCAAAGGGCCTATATAAGTTTAGTATACACTGTGACAGTAACAGAATGTACCCTGTACTCCTCAGTCCTTAGGGTATTCTGAATTGTTTCTGTGACATCACAAAAACTAACACATTTAGGTATATCCACATGTGCACCCATATGCAAAGAAAATACATTGTCAAATCTATTTTTCATGTGAAGTTTGTAATATATTTCCATATATACATACATATATATATATACACATACACACACACACACACACACACATATATGTACAGCTGTTGTCGGAACCTTGTATCTCCGTTTTTGTCATTTTTCAGTTGTGACATAATTTTAAAATGTTTGTTGGCCTTGACACTGTGTGTAAATTTCATGATGAATGGACAAACACAAAAAGCCCAAATTGACTTAAAAAAACATCTGGTTTATATAGATATCCATCCATCCATTTTCTAAGCTGCTTCTCCGTCAGGGTCGCGGGGGGATGCTGGAGCCTATCCCAGCAGTCTTCGGGCGGAAGGCAGGATACACCCTGGACAGGTCGCCAGTCCATCGCAGGGCAGACAGACACAGACAGTCACTCACACCTAGGGGCAATTTAGCATGTCCAATTGGCCTGACAGCATGTCTTTGGACTGTGGGAGGAAACCGGAGAACCTGGAGGAAACCCACGCAGACACGGGGAGAACATGCAAACTCCACACAGAGAGGACCCCGGTCACCCGGCAGGGGAATCGAACCCAGGCCCTCCTCGCTGTGAGGCGACAGCGCTACCCACCACGCCACCGTGCCGCCCTTAAATAGATATATAATATCTATATAGTAATATATATTATATTACATATTGTATAGTATTAAATAGTGGTGGGAATCTCTAGACACCTCACAATTTGATTTGATTATGATTCAGAGGGCTGTGATGCGATTATCAAATGATCATCAATCTTGATGTTTCTTGTTGCATCTTTTTTTCATTACAGGATTTCTAGTTTCCTACTGTCTCAGGACTTAGAACTTTTAAAACAAAGTATTTGTAATGATCTATAATGAATTTACTTCCAATATCTTTTATTAATAAATCAAATGAAAGTGATGTGGCAAGTGAACTAGAAGACATTCATTCACTGCTATTGCTTGGAGCACATGAGATGCTGCTGCCACTCATCTGTGATAAAATGCGCAGTTACGCTGAAACAAGATCCAGTGGCAGTGGATGTCCACGTAACACGTTACAGCCATCCTGCCCGTTATCTTTAGTGATTTTATAACTTCGGTTTTGGTCTCGTTTTAGAGAGTGGGGGGATCGCTGTGTCACTAAAATATCTTCAAAATGTGCAACATAGCGCAAAAGCCCTGTCTCACAATGACTGAGAAGTGCCTTGCAGACTGCAGGTCACGTAGCAACGATGCGTTATTTGTATTCATAAGTGCTGCAGTTGGTTTACTGGTACTTCAAATCTGAAATGAGAGACTGTCAAACACTAAAAAGTTGTGAAGATGAAGTCGCTTCTCTTTTGAATTTTTCCGTTCCACCTTAAATGGGGCTGCATTTACATTCAGCACCTCAGTCAGAATTTAAGGTGGAATGAGAAATTTGAACAAGAGGCTGGAGAATAAGAAGTGACTTCTCAGCCTCGTAAAACAGTTGAAAGTTTAAAGACGTTTTACAAGAAACTGATCTATTTGGGGGGAAAGATGGGGGGAAAGCAGCTATATTTTTAACCTTACTTATACTAGGACATTCGCACATACTGAGACATACTGGACATAAATGTCATGGCTGTCAGTGTAATCTGATTTGTATTGAAAGTGGCTCTTCAAAATGGCTCTTCTTAACATCTGGGTTAACTCCTGACCTAAAGTAGCTTTTAATGCAGAGGGAACCGGTCTGATTTCTCACTCATCTAGTTGTGTTTTTGTTGTGTGCACCTCACAGACTGTGCAGGCTCCGCACTTCCACGTTCCGCCTTATGCGTTCCGTCAACATTACATTATAAATTAAAATGTAGAAAATCGACTTTTGACATTTGTGAATCGATTCAGAATCGTTCACGTTCGCATTGCAATGCATCCAAGAATCAATGTTTTCCCGCACCCCTAGTATAAAGTATATTAATATGTGCCGTTTTAAATTTAAAATTTTGCCTATAGCTCTTTGCACAACTGAAAAGAAGCAACTGAACTACAATCAAGGTGAATATAAACTAAGCTATAGATTCACTGCTGAGTTAATGAGAGCAGAGGAAATTAGGTTAAAGCAGAACCACTCTATGTCCAATTATCAGTGACCATGACTGACAAACAGTACCTGAAAATCTCAGGAATGAGAAAGAGAAAAATACAGTCCACTTATTCTTCATGTATAATGCTTCCTCTTCATAATATGCCTCATTCCCGTTTACTTTATGGTGACATTTCAACAGAGAGCAGCAATTTTGAAAACAAGAATGACCGTGAACCTTGCAACACTGCAATCTCACAGCAACATTATGAAGTGTTATTTACAGTGCAAACACATATTATTGATATGGGGTCTGGTGTTTCAGCTTATTGTGTGCCCACCTTATCAGTGTGCGTGTGCATGTGTGTTCAGAGGAGAGAGAATACATTGGGCTGTATATGCACATTCTACAAGTGCCTGTGCATGCATGGAGGTGCATTTGCATGTGTGTAATGTGTGTCTTTCCCAGAATCTGCCTCTGAGGAATGCAGCCTGCTCCCCAGTAAATAAAGGCCTGTAGATTTCTATGGACACTTCCTTCTTCACGAAGGTCACGGAGTTGCCTAGTGAAATCCCTACTTACCCAACATTGGCTATATAACACAGTAAGTAACAAGACGCTATCTGACTGCACAATAAATTGGGTTGTGTGTAATTTTCTGGACCAACGCCAACATCAATCTTGTAGTTGGCCAAAGTTACATCAGATATGTGCTACTTAGTGCCCTAAAACTTGTCCAAAAACACCCTCTGGACCTCTAGACTGATTCCTCTAAATACTTTTGGGTGAGGACAAGCAAGCAGTGGAAAAATGCTTGGAGAACACTGGTGTGCCGTTGGCCGGGTGTGTATGGCTACTGGTGGGAGTGCAGCACAAAGACTCCCAAAGGCAGGCCATAGATTCAGCCTCTGGGATCGAACATGCTGGGTGTGATCACAGCTGCACGGCACCCGCCCATGGATACAGGACCTGTACTGCACTCCAACACTGACCAAATGTGGGAGTGCCGTTTACCATTTAGCCTGTGTGTGCTAGAGACACAAAAATCCACCAATGCATCACAATGCATCAATACAAAGATGACAATTCAACTGCCTCGGTTTTGGAATGCCTGAATCTATTATAATGAGGTATACCCTCAGTTTGTGGCCATTTCTCGGGTTATTTTCAAATGCAAAAATCCTCTAAATCCACATCAGCATGTGGAAGCTGTCAGCAAGCCAAAGAGTAGGGGTAAGAAATATGCTAGTTATGACTGATCTTCAGTGTCTAACACAGTTCTTCAGTATCTAGCTCTAGCAGTTCAAGCATTTTTATTGTCTATACCTCACTAGATTGTTCCTCAAGTCACATTTGTGTTTTAGTGTAGTTTGAAAAATAACTCTGAATCTAGCCCTTTCACAATTATTACATAATAGCCTGAGTGTCGGGAGAAAAAATGTTTTTGTCCAACACATACCTATGGCTCTGGTCTAACCGAGTGAAACACACATGCATATTATCTACGCTGCTTACCCTTCTGGGTTGCAGTGGGTGCTGCAGCCTATTCCAGCAGTCACTGGGCAAAAGGCAGGAAATATGGACTGTGCTGCCCTATGTTGGACAGGTCGCCAGTCCATCATAGAGCAGCAGAGTGAAGCAAAAAAGTTTAAACAGAAAGCCTCACAAAGGAAAGACTTCATGTGTTTCTCACTCCCTGCCGCAATAGACCCACTGCAATTTGTCTAAAGAGAGTCAACGATGATTCTTTGTCCCTGACACTGCACAGTCCTCTCTCTTCTGGACAAAAAGAATACATACATGAGAATGCTGTTTGTGGATTAGAGCTCAGCACTCATTACCATTGTCCTCACAAGACTCGACATTAAACTTTGAACTATGGGTCTGATTAGCTGGATCCCGAATTTTCTGTCGGGCTGATGCCGGGTGGTAAAAGGAAGGCAGCATCACCTCCTCCTCAGTGACACTCAAGTGTCGGCAGCATCACATCAGGTTCCTCCCCATGCACATCACAGATGACCTAACATGGTCAGAACATACCACACGTGTGGTAAAGAAGGCTCAGCAGTGCCTCTTCTACTTCAGAAGGCTGAGGAGATTTGCGAAGAACACCGAATAAATTTTACACCTGCGCTGTTGACAGTGATATGACTGGCTGTATCACTGTCTAGTATGGGAACTGCGCTGCTTCTGAATGAAAGTTCTGCAGAGGGTGATGCAGACAAGACGGCACATCACTGGGGTTCAGCTTCCATCTCTCCTGGAGTTATACACCCTTCGCTGTCTGGACAAGAAGGCAAATCATTGAATACATCCACTCAAGCCACTGTATGTTTTCGCTGCTGCCAAGTGAAAGGCAGGATAAAAGCAAAAATTCCAGAATCTGCCAATTGCCAGGACAGCTTCTTTCCCCAGGCCATTAAGCTACTAAACAGACAGTAGCTATGCAGTGGACTGTACTCACACAGCACACCTCACACTTACACTACATTGCCAAAAGTATTTGCTTGTCTGCCTTCACACGCATATGAACTTGAGTGACATCCCATTCTTAATCCATAAGGTTTAGTATGATGTCAGCCCACCCTTTGCAGCTATAACAACTTCAACTCTTCTGGGGAGGCTTTCCACAAGGGTTATAAGTGTGTTTATGGGAATTTTTCACCATTCTTCCAGAAGCGCGTTTGTGAAGTCAGACACTGATGTTGGACGAGAAGGCCTGGCTCGTAGTCTCCGCTCTAATTCATCCCAAAGTTGTTCTGTTGGGTTGAGGTAAGGACTCAAGGCCAGTGAAGTTCTTCCACACCAAACTTGCTCATCCATGTCTTTACGGACCTTGCTTTGTGCACTGGTGCGCAGACATATTGGAACAGGAAGGGACCATCCCCAAACTGTTTCAACAAAGTTGGGAGCATGAAATTGTCAAAAATCTCTTGGGAGTGAGTTCCTTTCACTGGAACTAAGAGGCCAAGCCTCTTATTCTAGTTTATTCTAGTGTGTATGAAGTATATTTGATTGTATGTATAATTTGTATAAAAGGCAATACTGGACTGCTGTCAAGCATGTATGATAATGTGTGCATCTCAAATATTTATATTGTGTAATACACTATCATAGTGTATCATATTCACATGATAACATGTATAAGTTGTATATCTTTATATTTGTGTGAGGAAAGTGCAATAGCATGTTTGTTAATGGATATGATTTACATATTTAATACTGTGAACATCCCTTGTTCAAAAAGCACTCAGAGCTCAAACATTCCTTACACCTTCAGCGTAAGTAGGCTGGGTTTTAGTCTGAACAGCCAGATATATGCAAATGTGTTGTTTCTTGTGACATCACTAAAACAATGAATTCAAAACAAGCTGTTTTTGCAGCTTAGTTTTAATATGTGGGCTGTAAGGAATGAGGTGTAAATGTTGACCGCAATTATTTTCCACAGTTCCACATCTTTAAATCTGAGTTTTAATAAAGCACCGAATCAATCAAATCAAAGATTTATACCTCTGCCAAGTATGTGAATGTTTGTGTGTGTATGTTAGAAAGAGACTCTAAGGTTGTGACATGATGTTCAGTAGCTATGTCCTTGTCTTTTTCACCTCAGCAAGGGCCATGAATAGCTGCTGTCAACAGGCAATCCTTCAGTAACTAAGCCCAGCTCTCCGGACTGGCCCTAGGTCACTTAGCGGGGTGAGGAGGTTCGAGACAGTGTGGGCCCAGCCAAACATGTCTGCCAGTAGCCTGGTATGGGGCCTGTATGAAAAACATACCCCTGGTGGTCTGAGCCACACACAGAGTCTTGGCCTGGCAACATCACTGACAGAGATGTGTTGCTGTGGTCCCTCACCTCCTCGTAGCTTCCACAGGATTCCAAAAGAAAAGATGTCTTGGATGAAGGGTGCTGTTTCAAGTCCCCGAGCCACGGTACGCTCCAGAAGAAGTCGTATATAGCTACTGAGATTAGATTTCCATTCCCAGAGACCAAGGACAGAACATCTTTTAAAAGCGTGGTTGTGTTCTGACACTGCTCCTGAGCCAAGCACAGCATGAACATATACCAACAAAATGGAGAGTTAAAGGAAATCATATTCTGCTGTGTTCTACGAAGAAGATGACAGTTCCATTAGTAAGTTTGAGGATAAGGTGACAGTTTTATTAAACCTGCATACAAACAAGAAACCCCTACTTCTGTAAAGGCCCTACAAGGGGATGCTGCACAGCTTCGCCCTGAAAAAAAAAGAAAAAAAAAACCTTTGTGTTCCAGCGTAGGCCGGAGTGTTCACCACTACCTTGCCTCAGACAGATAAATAATGAGGGAAAAAATGCAGGCTGTAACATTACCTAATACATATTGACCGGTAAACAAACAGGCAGCTTAAGCATTCCAACAAAAGGTATGCGAATAACACCTAAGGCCGAGTCTACAACAAACCCACAACCAACAAACTCTTCAAATTCAGTATGCTGGGGGGGCTGAAAAATCAGTGCAGTCAAAGCATAAGTGAAATGCTTCTGTGGCAGCGCTTTCCTCATATCTCTGCATGGCATCGCATTACAGCTCTTCCCGTTAGCTGCTACATGAGCCCTCATTCCACTGCTGCACACCATAGTGGCACCTGCTTGATCTCCAGGCAGGAGGCCATCCTGAAGCACAAAGCCTTTGTTAATTTGATTCCAAGGTAACTATTAATTACTTTGCTGTGAAAAGAATAGATTTTTAACATGGATAGCATTACATTCAGGGCAAAAATCAACAGCAGGAGTGGGCACAGAGAGGGGATTAAAATGCAGATTACGAACACCAATGGATGAAATTCATTTTGCCACTCTTGGTTTCGCCTTAAGGAAGCTGCAGGTTTTTTGGGCCAAGCTGTGAAGCTCTTCTGCCCAGAAGCATTGTCCTCCTCTCTTCATTCAAACAAGGGAGGTTTTTCATTACAGCCCCAGTTCTCTAGCCTGAGGGTTGGAACCGTAACCGCAAAGACTTGAATTTTTCCCCACTGCGCTGTCCTCCATCCACACGAGGATGCCCACCGCTATACTGCTTCAGAGCCCCTGAGAAGAGAGGGGCTGACAGGGAGGCTGCCACAGGGAAGGGAAGCATTTCCGCTTGTCTTCCCTGACTGCACAGGACAACCTGCTTGGGCAACAAATTGAATCTGGCCTCCACCGTCCCTTTCCATGGACAAAAGGAAGGAAAAAAAAAACAAACCAAAAAAAAAGCAAGGTAAAAGGGCACACATCCACAATTGCTGACTGTGACATTCAATTTTTAAAGAGAGGAAGCTGAGCGCTTTGGTCTAGAGAGCGTTTTTAAGACCTGGTCAGGAACTTCCCTTTTCTGCTAGCATCACAGCAACTAAGGAGGGAGCAAAAGTAGAGTCAAGAGCTCTACAGCAACATGAAACAATCTGATAATGGAAAGAAATCTAAGGAAAAGTGCAGGCATGGAAGTTCTCAGAAACATCCAGTCTAATCTGCTTTATATTCAGGTTGCTTCAATCATGAAAGTACCGCAAGAATTACTTAACCCTTGTTTTGATGGGTCATTTAGCATTTTGGCAGAGGAATTCCATACAAAAAAGGCCAGGATGACATTGATTAAGAGCAATGTGGAGCTCCTTTGTTAACAGACAGAGGTCTGTGTATGTGTGGATGACATTAATGAGGATAGACATGCCTGCATTCTTCAGGTGTTCTCTCTGAACAGATTGCCCATAATCCGCACCCGTTCTTCCCGCTCTCCAGTCATTTAGGAGATAAAGACCACTGATCACTCTCACAACTAGATGCATTATTTTAGAGCAAAGCCTTCACTTGTTGGCAGCAGTGACTCTGGCAGGAATCTGGCAGTACAGTTGTATGCGGAAGTTTTAGCACCCCTGGCAAAAATACATATTTTGTTGGGTTTTGAAGCAAAAAGAAGTAAATATCAACCTCTGCACTAAAGTACTCTAACTAGTAACACTTGCTGCAAATGTTGATGCATAGTTACTTTTTATTTGATTAATTTAAAAAAGAAAAGAAAAAAAAAGGAACAGTAATTGTGGCATGTGCAAAAATCTGGACGCCTTACTAAGTTAGTACTTAGTACACCCCTTTGGCAGATATCATAGCTTTTGGAGCCAGCTTGGAGTCTTTTTATCCTTTTTTTTGCAAAATGCTTCTAGCAGTATTAGTGGGCAATCTTACATACACAGCATGTTTAAGATCTATCCAGATTTTCAATCATATTTATGTTAAGGGACTGTGTGGGTCATTCCAAAAGCTTCAGCAGGGTTTTTCCTGTATAGAGAACTGAGAGGCCGTTGCCTCCGTCTAATTTTATGCCGCCTCCACCTCTTCTGACAAGTGTCTTCATGGAAAGCACTATTTCGTCGCAAGCACTGCACATAGTGTATTTATTTCATTTGCAACTGAATCTGAATGTGCTGGCACTGTATCGTAATCAGCACAGTGAAAACCGGAGCTGCAGTAAAGCACAGCTGCAACTAGCTACGATGACACAGAAGGTCCGGACTTCAGTAGATTTAGAGTTTCAGAAGGATTTTTCATGTAACTACACTCGTGATTTCTGACGTGGCCATTCTGATAATGCAGGAGCCACTCAGGGGCGCAGCCCTTACAGGTCAACCCAATCAAACAGGGAGAGAACATTTATTAAGCCATACTTTTAAGATCACTGTGTTATGGTCAATCAAATCATACTCTAAGCCACACGCTGCCTTATTTTCTCAGCCCTTCAATCACTGCTTAGCAACTCTCTATCTGCAATTGCCTCAAGCTAATTCCTTATCAGCACCCGTCATGTTCGTAACCAGCATGAGGACACCAAAACCTCTGACATTTTGAGGTTTTATGGGGAAACAGCGATGAGACAATCAGCAATGACTGGTTCTCAGCTGACCCCGTAGCACCTGTGGTTCGGCCACAGACTGAACCGCTTGCTGTGTTTATCTCTATATGAGACGCCATGCCATCCTATCCAGATATATACGTGTGCAACACTGCACAGAAAAACAGGGCATCACCACTAAGGCTTTGCCTTTCTGGCCATCATGCAAGCCATTCTATCTAAGAGTTTTCTAAGTTTTAGAGATCTTGCCTTTACTTTCACAGTTCCACTCAATTCCCATTTTATGATGATATTGTGGACATCAGAAATTGTGAGCTGGTAGTGTTTTAATATTGTTATAAACTTAAGCTGTTTGTGTGCATCAATTAAATTTTAAATCAGCTATGTAAGTTTTTAAAACTGAAATATTTTTTTTTTAAAGTCAGAGATGTCAGGTCTGATTTCAGGGCAGTTTTTCAAACTACATCATATGTCCTTACACACTAATGTGAAAGGGAAGGTCCGGCTCGATGTTTATGTCTCAAATACAAATTCAACATTATACTGATGAAGATATGATGACAACTGGAGATCCTTCACTTATGTCCTCAGAAAACATATCCTTCACCAAGTTTTGACTGAATTCTCTCTTGATGCTCTTTCGATGTGCTTGCAAACACTAGATTCATCTATTTCTGAGGGTCCAAAGCACAACCAACATTAAAAATGTTCTTCTGCACATTTCAAGCCATTATACATTTCCAGCAGAGAATAAATCCTTAAATGTTACCTTATGCAGCTTTAAAGAGTCAGAGAATTCATTATGCTCTGGGACTGTCAACTGACAAATTCTTGACCTGCTTAATAACTCATGAGTTTATTAAGGCCTAACAAGTGAATTCACAACTGAAAAAATGTAACAATCAATATTTTTTTTTTAAGTTGATGTAATTAGGGTTGCCCAAACTTTTGCATATAACTGCAACTACATTATCACCATGTCAAAAATGCTAGCCCTGAGTGCCAAACCATGCAAATAAATGAACACTGTCCCTGCTAAACCCCTATGCCTTCACATGCCAAAGTGAACCGAGAATGGAAGGCAAAGAAAGAAACGCTGGATAGAACATGCAAGTAAATGCACATGTTTCGCAGAGCCAGCATCTGTGCTGTATGTGCTCCTATCTTAGTGGATTAATATGCTGTTTTTTAGGCGGTAAATTATTTGGCATCAGTCAGTAGGGCTGACATGCAGCCAGAGGGCTGAAAGCTCAGAAAGGCAGTTACAGTGCACACATTCCTCCAGTAAACTGCAAAAACAAGGGGAAGAGGATGTGTTTTGAGTGTGTTCACTTTTTCTGCTCCTTCCTGGCTCTGTGCTGTTGGGACAGCCTCCACTGAACCCTCCAGCTGCTTTCAGGAGCAAGCGAAGCCATCTTTGGACAGTTTCTCTCTGCCTGATGCTGGCTGTAATTATTTTAAAATACGCAGGGACACATGATCAACAAAGTAAACGTCAATGGCTCTTAAAGGTACAGGCAGTACTGGGAACAGACGTTCTGGAGCCTTTACACTGCTGAAAGCTATCTTTGATTTGCTTGGTCCAAACAGACTTTTGCAATAACAAAGCCTTTATGACAGTGTGCAAATTTGCCCAGCACATCTGAAAAATATTCCACCAGACTGCATCCTGTATAAACATCCTCTTTGATCACATTCACAAGTGTATACTTTTGATATGGAAACAAATGCAAAGAACCACAGTTATATACACAAAGTAATTCCTTAAGCTGCCAGCATTAAAGGACTGTATTAAATGTAGAACAATTTCCAAATGCCTCATTCTTCAGACTTACTTTTATACCCTTCATCTTGAGTGGTTAAGCGAGAATGACGATACTCCTTGTCAGCAGTGTCTTGCGGCTACCAGAATGGGTCTCTTAAGCTTCATTCTCTTTAAACCTCACTCTGCCTAACTCCTGTATATACTGAATAACATTTAAAAAGTAGTGAGTATTTATGAACGGCTTTTATTTTTATATATATATATATATATATATATATATATATAAAATTTTTATTTTATTTTTTTTATTTATATATATATATATATATATATATATATATATATATATATACATATAATTTTTTTTTTTAGATCAAATAAGTTTTTATCAACATAATGGCCCTTAAAACTAAAGTGAGAGTTGTTGGTACAATTTACGTTATGAAGCTTTTAGGCCTCTGCCTTGTAAGTTCCAAGTAATGGAAATTTAAACACTTGCCAATATTCTGTTTTATTAACAGAATATTATTTATTTGCTGATACCAAAAATTCTGACATTAACATGCCTCCCTAAAAACATCTACATAAGGGATTTCCTCATAAATTTCTTCTGATCACTTTAACAGAAGCTACTGATAGCTTTACCAGAAAGCATTCCCAACTTTTACACTACATCAGATTACATTACATAACATAAAAACACCTGCTCTTGGCACAGGTCAGCAAAAATGGACTAATGTGCAGAAGCTGAGTATGAACCACTCAGATGCATGTGGCCTGTGGGCTACTGGCTGTGTGTTTAGCATACTGGGGTGTGCTACATGATGCTGTAGCAGGCCTTTGGTGATTGGTTCTCACAGAGCCAGGGCCTAATGGAACTCCACCATAGAGAGAAGGCAGAGACCCAGGGCAGCCCTCCAGCACTCCTGTTAATGGAGGACATGGAACATCACCTATCAGCTCCCAAGGCACAGCTCACTATTGGGATTCTTACACTACCCATTGGAAGAGATGCGACAGCCAACACTGGCCTCCCTCAGGGCGCTTGAGCATCACCATGACCTGTCCAGAGCAATCTCATACTCATTCTGAACGAGTCACAAGTTCAGACATGGATCTAGTGGTCAGCCGACAGGGAGAAATACACTGACAATGGATGAAAGTTTTCATGACTATATAAATCCTGGGTGTCACAAACTTTGCACTTAAAAAAAGGGATGTTCAATTCAGGTTCAGGGCCCAGTTTGATGCTTTCCCTGCTCAAACAGGTTTAGACAGTTGGTCAGAGCTGGGAAATCACCAAACTGTGCTCGACTGTGGCCTGAGCTGAGTTTGTAGGATATTAATAATTTGGCCTGCAGGGCTTCCAGAAGACTTGAAGCTTAATACAAAAGCATGTCCACCAGAGATTATGGAGCTGTTCACTGGAAAGATCATGCAGGAACTCCTATGTTGTCATGAGGTTATGATTGGTGTTACCATGGCCTAAAACATACTGGCAAAAATCTCCGGCTCTCTCTTTGATCATGCTCACTCCTGGCTTTGACACTTTATGCCAGTCTGTTTTCTTGGCTGGACTACATTAGATGCCACCTGTGAGATTACATGCCGAACAGTCGAGACGCCATCAGCGTGTTTTTATAACCAGCCATGTTGCAATCTGAGCCACAGAATCGCACAGCGCGTCCTGTGACCAAGCCTCTGTTCAGACCAAGCCCGGGCCATAAAAACAAAACAAACAAAAAACAGCAGGCCTCTCTCTCCTGCCCCTCAGTCCCGGATCTACACAGAAAATCTGAGTCTGAGTTCTATCACAAATCTCTTGAGTTATTCCTGCGAATAAATTCATCTCTTTTGTTCTCCACTCCAGGCAAACCCACGTGGCTGCAGCTCTTCTCAAGTTCACAGCCCGTGTGATTTGCGTGGAGTTAACGTGCTCCAGCTCAACAGGTGGACACAAATTTACTCTGAAGTCGTAACGCTCTCAGATGTAACAGCAGCCGCACTGACCGAGACATCGCCGAGTGTGTTAAGAGGCATCCTGGCGAGGAAAAAGCTCACCTATGACTCGACGCTGACGTCCCTTCTGTAAAACAGACTGTCTGACGCGCAAGCTGAGTTGCATAGCAGACATTCCAGCGAAAAACCAACAAGCCTCGGCGGAAAGACTGGGGCTGGCACCGCGTCCAAAAACAGCACGGAATCCGTTAGCAATACCCCAAAGAAATGGAAAACCGACATGCTGCAAACACATTAACTAGCCAGCTCGCTCCATCTCCCCTCCATCTCCCCTCCCTTCTCTCTCAGCGTCGCCTACTGTAAACGCGTCGAGGCCAAACGGGTAAGACAGAAACGAGTTATACTCTTCCTCGGCAGTGAGGACGAGCTCGAGTCAGCATGACGCTGCTGATAACAACGACTCGCTGATTATGTGGCGCTACTGCTGGCTTCATTTACAGCTTCGGGCTAAAATTAACAGTCACAGTTTATTCCTGTTTCCCCTTTCAGGAACCTCTCCCAGACGGCAAGTCTGTCAAGCCAAGTCTTCAAGTGCAAAGACCTTGTTATCGTAGTACAAAACGTCTTAAATACTTCGCCCTGCTTCTTTACAGAAAAGTCGCACAAATTTCACATTTTGCAGACTTTACATGTGAAACATGTGACTTTTCTGTGAGGGTGCCTTTATATGGAGTTGCACAAAACTCAACTTTCTACCCTAGAATTCTCGAAGTACTCATTCTCTGCACATTTAGGTGTTTTTCGCTGCTCTAAGCCCTCCCCTGAGTCGAAACAAAAAGGGAAAACGGACTGGAAAGCGCTGTTTTCTACAGCCTTGGCAGGCAGGTATGCACACGCACCTTCGCAAACTCCGACCTCGTACTGGGTGATGGAGGCGCCGTCGAGCGGCGGGCGGATGACGCAGCGCAGCCCCGCGTCGCACGTCCCGTACAGCCCGTACACGCCGCCGCAGCTCTCGTTCTTCTGCTTGGCGCACACGGAGCAGCAGCCGCAGATGCCCAGCACCACGGCGCCCGTGCACTGCTTGGGCTCCTCGCACTTGGACTCGTCGCAGGGCAGACACAGGAGCGCCGCGCCGCCGCGCAGCACCAGCACAGCCAGCTGCGAGACCAGCACGCATTTCACCAAGCGGTGCATCCTGGAAAAGGAGGCCGTGAAGAGAGTGGAGGAAAGTAGCCGAAAATATATGTGTTCAAACGTATATCCAAACCCACCACCGCCCCCAACCTCCAAGTTCTCCCTCTAGAAAAAACACACACACACACCGTGCAAAGGCAGGGATTCCAGCAAAGCGATCAAACGCGGGGAACAATGGCTTTAAACGAGCGTGTAATGAGGGGCTCCTGGTTTTACAGCGTCCGTCGAAGGAACGAGGAGGCGTAAACTTTTTCTCTTCTTCGCAGAAGCTCGTCGTTCAGTCAAAGCCGCGACACAAAGCGGCTCTTAGCCCACGCTGCTGACGGCGGGCATGGTCCCGGACTCAGCGCTGCTCCAGCACCACCAAAACTTTCCTCCTCGTCCTCATGCGCCTCTCTCTCTCTCTCTCTCTCTCTCTCTCTGCGAGTCTTCTCCTCCCCTTTCTCCCTCTCTATTTTTTAAGCTAGAGAATCGGGGGATTTCAGGGGTGTCTTCCTGTTCAGCGCGAACGAAAGAGGTCCATAAAAGCACGATAAGTCCTTTTCTGAAGAGAGAAGAGAAAGAAAAGCCGGTGGCCGTGTTCTGTAGGCACCGAGCTGCGCGCGACTGAAGAAGAAGAAACGGGCGCCGCTCTCCACTTCCCTCAGTGTCTCGTGCTCTCTCTCTCTCTCTCTCTCTCTCTCTCTCTCTCTCTCTCCCTCTCCCTCTCTCTATCTCGGCTCCGCTCCCTCGCCGTGACCTCAGGACGGAACCACGCCCATCTTGCATTGCGTTCAGGCCAGATATGGAGCACAGGAAGCGCTGGGCCGCGCAGAGGGGCGGGAGGGGGTCTCAGCAGGCCGCGTGGTTAGAACCCGGTGCTGGTGGGGAATGTGGGGGCCCCGCACAGCTCCGAAACAATTACATTCTCCTCTCTCTCTCTCTCTCTCTCTCTCTCTCTCTCTCTCTCTGTCTTTTACACTAAACCATTTTTTTGTGCAGGGGGAGAAAAACAGGGCATGTGGCTGCACATATGAGGCCTCCAGAGAAAGCACTGATGTGGAAAGTAGAGGCTTGTAGAATTGATGTATTTATTACATTATTGGTTTTTAATCAAAGGCTTATTAAAAAAAATGTTGCAGTGTTTCTAGCATGAGGTCATATGCTCCCCCGAAAAGATCCGACAGTTTCAGAAGATCATTCCCTAATGAGAGATTTGAAGGATTTTAGATTTTTCACCCTCTACAGCGCTTCTGTGATGGATATCACCACATGGCCTCTGGAATACTTTAACAAACTGTTGTCAATAAACATTGTTCTTTGCTGTATCCACAGATTCAGATTAAGACAGTACCATGCACAGAGGAAGCCATATGACAAAGTCCAAACATGCTGCATGTTGCACAGCGGAAACATGTGCTATTGTCCGCCAGGTCAACCTTTCCGATTATTTATAAAAATAATGGATGTTTTGTTCTCTGAGCCAAACAAAAGGATCATTCAGATTGTTTCCAGCATAAGGTTTGAAAGGCAGCGTCTGTCATAGTACTCGATTACATTTGCAAGAAAAAAAGAGATCTTTTGTTTTACCTACATTATTGAGACCTTCAAAGTACAACGCCAGGAGATTTTTCTCCTTTTTTCTTGTGAATCACTGAGCATTTTTAGTTATTATTTTTTATTAAGACAAATAACCAATTTCATATCAGTGTAAAATGAAGCTGCCTGCAGCTATGCTAATTTATCCTGATTGGTGAGGGCCGTTATCCTCACCAGTCAATCAGATGTGGGTTGTCCCACCCAAATAGCTTTAACAAAACCATGCCTCCTAATAGTCTCTTTTTCTCTGTTCACTTTGGAGAAACTTGAGGTTTGGAGGTTTAATATAACACTTAATGGTAATATATAATACAAACCTTTTTAATATTTTACACTGTGTTCCCTGGGACTTTATGTGCAGTTTTTCTGTGCTTTTTCCACCCCAGCATATTTCTGTATTAGCAAATATTGAATATTTATGTCATGTTATGTACAAATTTGTAATCTGCAGCCTACACCCAGGTTGGAAGCAGCACCGCCTGGGGCAGTAGGGATTTGAGTGCCTTGCCCAAAGACACAACCAGGTATACCCAGTCAGTCTTGAAATTTAAACCCATGACCTTCTGGTTGCTGGCTCACCTTTCCTACCATGAGGCTCAAAGCCTAATGCAATCTCATATAGCTACTATATGAGGTCACATTCCTACACTGTGTTGTATAACTGAAGTGGATATGTAAATGTACTGCTTTTTAATCAAAGACTAAAGCTAGCTAGCCATTTTGGTTATTATAGGATGTCAAACATGAAGACATGCTGTTTCAGATTTTTTATAGCATAAAAGGAGAGGAAAAAAAAAGCAGTTGCCTATAAGAGTCCAGGCAAAGCTCAATACAGCACATTAGCCTGGATGGTGTTAAGGGATTCCATATTATATTGGGTTCGTGCATGGTCTCATTGATCTGTCCTCCCTACTCGGCTCCTCTCAGTTACCCCCTGAAGCGCTATCAGATGTAATAATCCTGCAGGTGTTGAGTGATACACAGGGGTGTGAGCCAAAAACACAGCCCTCTTGTTGCCTTAAGACACCATTAGCACAGACATCTCAGGAGAAATCAGATACCTTTGGATTGTATGTGCTGTACTTTCTCCCCCCCCACTGGCTGCCACAGTGTCTTGCTCCTGGCTGGAAGCCAGATAGCAGTGGCCTTTGAACTAGCTGGCCGTGTGTGCCAATGTCAGATGTGGTCTCTGTTGCTGCAGTCCTGACTGCGGCATTGTTCTTGACTGTCGGCTCGTTGAGCCAGGTGTGTGATAGCTGTCAGAACAGCATTGTTTAGTGCCCGTAATCATTTTGTCCATGCAGGACTCACTTGTCCTCTAGAATCGAAGAAATAGGAGCATCGCATGTGGAGATGCAGTTTTATGGATCAATAAAGTACAATCTTGGTTGCATCCACCTCTAAATTCGTTGTCACCTATCACGTATTTGACAGGTACTGGATATCGCATCAGGCCTTGGAGACTGCAAAAAGCACATGGATACAAATCTCATAAAGATGAACACCATAATTGTTGACAACGTCAATTGTTTCACCAAATTCCCACATGTTCTATTGCTTGATAGCTGTTACTTTGCAACTAGCAGTCAGTGCTATTATCTGTTATAATAACATTAATAAAACAAAATTCAACTGCTGTATAATATTCAGTAGCTATTTGGAAAACAATGGCCAGTGACTGTGTTATTATTAAGTAGGGAGGGAGTATGTTAATGAAAAATAACATCACAAGTCTGATTTGGTTGCAGGCACGAGGCAAAGGTGAGTACCGTAGATCATCACAGCCGTGATGTTATATGCAATAACGCACAACCTTGACTGTTCAATTGCTTTCATACAACAGTTAAATACAACCCCATTTCCAATGAAGTTGGACATTGTGTAAAACATAAATATAAAACACAATACAATGATTTGCAAATCCTTTTCAACCTATATTCTATTGAATACACTACAAAGACAAGTTATTTAATGTTCAAACGGTTAAACTTTATTGTTTTTTGCAAATATTCACTTATTTTGAATTTGATGCCTGCAACACGTTCCAAAGAAGTTGGGACAGGGGCATGTTTACCACTGGGTTACATCACCTTTCCTTTTAACAACACTCAATAAGTGTTTGGGAACTGAGGACACTAATTGTTGAAGCTTTGTGGGTGGAATTCTTTCCCATTCTTGCTTGATTTACAACTTCAGTTGCTCAACAGTCCAGAGTCTCCGTTGTTGTATTTTGCGCTTCATAATGTGCCACACATTTTCAATGGGAGACAGGTCTGGACTGCAGGCAGGCCAGTCTAGTACCCGCACTCTTTTACTACGAAGCCACACTGTTGTAACACATGCAGAATGTGGCTTGGCATTGTCTTGCTGAAATAAGCAGGAACGTCCCTGAAAAAGACGTTGCTTGGATTGCAGCATATGTTGCTCCAAAACCTGCATGTACCTTTCAGCATTAATGGTGCCTTCACAGATGTGCAAGTTACCCATGCCATGGGCACTAACACCCCCCCATACCATCAGAGATGCTGGCTTTTGAACTTTGCGCTGAAAACAATCCAGACAGTCCTTTTCCTCTTTGGCCCGGAGGACACAATGTCCATGATTTCCAAAAACAATTTGATGATATTATGGACTGTAGATGATGAAATCCCTAAATTCCTTGCAATTGCATGTTGAGAAACGTTGTTCTTAAACTGCTGGACTATTTGCAGTTTAAGCAAACTTTGTGAACAACGCAGTTGTTCACAAAGTGGTGAACCTCGCCCCTTCCTTGCTTGTGAACGACTGAGCCTTTCAGGGATGCTCCCTTTATACTCAATCATGACACTCACCTGTTTCCAATTAACCTGTTCACCTGTGGAATGTTCCAAACAGGTGTTTTTTGAGCATTCCTCAACTTTCCCAGTCTTTTGTTGTCCCTGTCCCAACTTCTTTGGAACGTGTTGCAGGCACCAAATTCAAAATGAGTGACTATTTGTAAAAAACAATAAAGTTTATCAGTTTGAACATTAAATATCTTGTCTTTGTAGTGTATTCAGTTGAATATAGGTTGTAAAGGATTTGCAAATCATCATATTCTGTTTTTATTTATGTTTTACACAACGTCCCAACTTTATTGGAATTGGGGTTGTAGTTGGTGCCATGTTGTTATGCCCATATTAGGAACTCTGGGTCTAAGCGTCATTTCTCTATGGGCAGAATAAAAAGGGTTTTAGAAAAATCGTCTCTGTTGTGCCCTGTGTTAAATAAAAATGTTCAGAACCTGATACAATTTGTCCTGTGAACATTCTTCTCTCAAATGCCATATGGATCCTATGATTTACGAGGTTGTTAAAGAGTTGAAATATGAACATTGGTACATGTGAGTTAAAGCTACTGCACATCAATTTGATGTCACTAAGCTACACGAAACTAAGACAGGCTGTAGCAGTGCTTTGACGAGCTGTGCTAACTTATCAAAATGTTCTACCATAGCCCATATTTACAGGTATAACCATACAATAAAACTTTTGGATGGGATATTTTGACAGGCTAAAACTCCTCATCAAAAGTACTGCCTGTGTTAAACCTATGAGACTGAAATTAGCTTCTTTTTTTTTGAAAACCCTATTCATTCTGGCCATAGAGAATTGGGGCTTAGACTCAGACCTAATATGGGCATAACAAGGACTACAGAATGATGCAGGACTACAGTGGTCTATGTGATCTTAAAAGTATCCATTTTCTGTTTGTGCGCAAAGTAAGTTAAAACTTTCAAATGGCTTGAGTGTTTCAGCTGTCAAACTCATTCCTTATGCAATGGCGTCTTAGCGGAGTGATACAGTTTTTGTGAAAAACCTGTGTTGTTATGGTGTAATAACAGCACGGTTAGAACGCCTCTCAACCAATCAGCTTGCGTGACCAGAACGAACTGTTATATAATTACAGCTACATTCCAGCCAAAATGAAACTAATTAACTGGCACATTTTGGGTGGACTTTTTTGGGAAGGGCTCTTTGAACTTTTATTTATTTATTCATTTTCCAAAAGCTGGTGAATGCAGATAGCTTACGTTACGGTATCTTCAAATCATGATTACAGCGGAGAAATGGATTCATTATCAAATTCAACATGTTGTAAGCTAAAGCTAGCAAGGTAACTGGGTATCTAGATGTCCTACAAATTGACTTCTTTTCTATGCTGTCCATTTTGAGCTAAATAATGATATTATAATAATAACTCTTTTCTTTACGAATTAGTCTAACGACCAAAGTTGACGAGTTGCAGAGAGGCTAGCTTGGTGGTATTTACTGAACTATCAATCAGTGGCTAGACTTACAGTTAGAATTGGCTGACACCTCAGGGATTCTTAATTATACTTTATTACAAGATGATTCTCACATGACTAAGGTTGTCACTTCTCAAAATGACTTTTTCTGGCTTTTCCCGGCCGTTATGATGACAGACATTTTAGAGAGGCACTCCTGTAAAATGGCTTCACTGTCCAGAGAAAAAATACATTTCCAAAATGGTAACTTTGCATTTATCTTGAATGTTTTTCGTAAATATAAACAACAAATTGTTTAAAACTGTTCAAATGGAAAAAAATAGACAAAAGTGAACACTGGCAAGAGCTTTTTTTGTTTTGTTTTCAGAGACCTTTCTAAGACAAAGGCCCCGACTTTGTCAATAGGAGTTAACTGGAGCGATGTTCTGTGTCACTTTAATTTGGATGACTCTAATTGCGTAATGATGTTAGGCGCTGGCTAATTGAACACCCACTGTTCCAGCACCACTGTGTTTGTTGTGAGAGTTACTGGGGAGAAAGCCACAGGTGCTCCTGCGCCCTATTGAATTAGCTCTGGTGAGCCAGGTCTTATCAGGCATCTGACTATAGCAGGAATACAACCCTTACAAGTCCTCTCTTGAAACAGAAAAACATTATGAACGCCAAGGACCAGGAGGAATTTTTTTTTTTTCCAGCTGAAGATTCCTTGCTCAGTCGCAACAATCTCACTCATCAGATCTCATGCATTGTGTTCAAATTGAAGTAGAGTTGGCTAAATGCTTTGGGAGATCATTTTGGATATTTAGGCATATTTAGCTGTTAAACTAGCCCTTTCATTTAGGGCAGTCCCTTCACACCTCCAGTTATCACCCTTTCAAACTCCCCTACCGAGGAGCAAGATTAGATTTTATGCTAAAATGGCCAGCATTGCTGAAATCCCAGCACGCACTTCCACGGTCAGGGCCCTCATTCTGATTCATTTCTATTATGTTGTGACGGCGCGGCATGGAGGCGCTGACACGTTTACCCGTCCGACCTGTCGCGATGAAATCAAGCGCCGCTGAGTGCCATCGCTCTGCGACAATGCGCGAAAGTGCGCCTGCTGTGATTCAGACATCTCTCATCTGCTGTTTTTTCCAGCCGAAACATGAAGAATGTGCAGTAGATGCTAGCACGCGGACTTGCCGCTTACTCAGTCACATTCAGTAATCATTAAGTGTTGTTGCCTTTCTTTTCTTGGTGTCATCATGTTTTGCAGGCCGCTGATTGACAGCTGGCCATTGTGGAGCAGACAATGTCCTAGACAGCACATTCTTTTATCTTTCAGAGGTGATCCTGAGATGCATTGTGCCCTATGGAAATGGTAATCTCTGTGGCATCTCCTTTTGTGGGTGCTGCTGTACTTAAGCAGGGTGATTTGATATTATCTCGCGTGGCAGCACTTGTGAAACCCGGCCTGTTTCATGGAGGTCAGTGAGAAGAAGGAGATGAGGCTATGAATAACACAGTGAGGCAGCTGCTTGTTTTATGGCGATTCTTCTGTGTGTGCAACATCCATGCCCGATCCCGCCATTACCATCAGCACCATTTCAGAATGCTTTGCTCTTGCTCCCCCACAGCTGTCCACTCTATTATGTAATTTGTGCTAAAGCATGTTTGGCACCTTCGCACTCAAGCAAGGGCTGATTAGAAGCCAACAACGCCAATGGCAATTGTTCTGTATCTATCCATTCTGCAGCCCTTCTGCACGCCGAAGTTCTACTTTGGCAGTTACTGCTCTGTTGCCCTGTTTTCTTTACACTTACTCTAAAACAATAGCTTAGATTAATGGCATACCTTAAATTAAATAAGAAAAGCCACAGCCAATAGACTTCACTCTCAACAAAGGGTAGGGGAGTGAAGACCAAAGGGAAAAAAGAACAAAAAAGCAAATAATTAATGTCCACAGAAGGAGTGGCGGCTGAGATTCATGAGGCAATTTTTTCCCTAGGCCTGTGGAAGGCGCGGATGCCATAAACGTGGGGGCCAGAGAGCAGTGTCGGAGCACGGAGAGGCGCTGATGACGGCCAGTAGAGTCACTGTGACTGGAGCATCGGGGCTGCAGGCAGTGGGCTAACTGCACCATTAATCATCCATGCAGGCCTGCACATCACCCTCCTCAATGCACACCAGCAAAAAGCAAAGGGAGTAGTGTGTAGGGGCCTTACTTTGTTTGTTGGCATCATCGGTGGGTAATTGGGAGAGTTGGGAGAGCTCCCGGTGGGCTGGCAGCATTTTGGGCTCATAAGTTGAAATTTAGGCCTTAGGATTTAGAAAAGCCATCTCACAATACAGAGCACTGTAAAAATGATGATTTTGTCTACATTTAGCTTATTACTGTATACAATCTAAGGTCTGAATAATTGTTTCTTTAACTTTTTTTTTTTTTTACTTTGGAATCACAGTTTAAAAAGATTTGGTCACATTTGAGGATAAGCCAGTGGCCCTCACCCTCAGGTGGAACAGCCCCGATTTGCTAATGTCTAGTCTGTCCTGACCTTAAATGATGTAGCAGTTACATTCAGACACCTGTAAAGGCAATAGCATGTGACCACTACACTATTTAAGGTGAAACGAAGATTTGAACAGGATGCTAACATCGGCCCCGAGTGACTAGCATATCAAATTCAGAATGACGTTGTGAATCTGCTACTGATTGACACAGCAGGCACTGCTCTACACAGTTAAATACTTTTTTTGCATTACCAATGTGACAAGTTTCCCACAAGAATCAGGACAAACTGCAAAACACCAAAGTAGAACCAAAAATTCAAGAATGACAAATCTTTTTAATGAGGATGAGGATATAACTGAGCAGATAGGCAGTTAGAGATAGTGATGGAGTTTGTAGTAGAGATGGAAGGATTGATCAGCTACATATCAGTATCAGCAGATTCTCAGCCCAAAAATACAATCCAGCAATATTTTTTGTATAACTACGAAAGCAATCTACCTCAGTTGATCCTTAAAGCTGATCAGTGAAGATCCATATTTTGCCTTTGGTATCAGAATGTAACTACTGCAACATTTAAGATGGAAAGGGAAAATTTGAATAAGAAGCTGATGAGCATAAAGGCAACTTCAGCTTTATATATATATATATATCACTATATCACTAATTAACATTGTTTCTGTAATACCTCATTACATATTAGACTATTTCACTGTGAACTCATTGTGTGAACGTGTAGAGCTGTAATTAATGTGGTTTGTTGTCAAAGCTTTGAGGATTCATTTCTGTTAGCATGTTAGCGTCCAAGTGCTAACACTGCAGAGGCTGGAAAAAAATATCTACTACTACAAAAATGATTGTATGTTAGCCCTTTTGGCCTTTTCAGTACATTTAAAAACCCATCTGTGAAGCAGGAGGGCTGTCTTCTCCTGTTTGCTGTGCCAGCTGCTAAGGCTGTGGTTATTTCAGTGGCTACACTAGCCTTAGGTGCCAGAATGTACCTTCTGTACCTTTTAAGGTGGAATGGGAAAATTTTAACAAAAAGCTGGCGAAAATAAGTCTGAGTACAGCATCTTGGATCTTGGAGAGTTGAAAGGCATTGAGAGTTGAAAATGGATGAGGATGTTGCTCTGTTTCTGCTTGATAAATGCAAACATTAAATTATTTTTGTTGTTTCACAGAATCAAGAGGTCAGTATTGTTTTGTCCCATTTGCTATTGTCTGTGATAATATAAAAGCTAATATCAACTGGTTAGCAGTAGCAATTGTAGTGAGAGTTTGCTAACCCACAACCTAGTTAATGTTAGTTACATTACATGCTGACTTGTTGTTTGTTCTAGCGTTATATCACAGCCTCTGTCCATACATTTGCAGGGTTTTATGGCCACAAAGATCTAAAAAAGGAGTTGTTTCTCTTGGCAATGCACATCCATGTATTTGGGGGGCAGAGCTTCTGAATGAGCACTGAAGAGAGGAGTATATTTGTTTTGCTGTTGAGTTCAAATATCAACAGTTTTTCTCCATCCCTGCCCATGATCAGTGTCAGCTATTGACCAATTGTCATAAAGGTGATCTGTGATTGGTGTCGACCCCAAAAACACTGATCAATCCATCTCTAGTTTGCAGCATTTTGGTACAATCCCATTTCACCTCTTGCCCCTACCACTTAGCCCTTAGCACTCTGTTTTGTGCATTCACATCTAGGGTTAGGGTGTCCCAATTTTTGTTGAAATAGAGGGGTAGGACGAAGTGTTAGAGCTACATGGACCTCCAATGACGGCTCTTCAGAAGCACACTCCAAAGAATCCCATAAATATGTATAAGTACTTTCACTGTTAAAAAGTATCATTGCATTATCTTAGTTTAATGTCATTTAATGTTGTGTATTATGGTTGTTTTCTTCATAAGAACAATAAAAATTGCTAATAGCATGCTAATGTCTCAGTAGCTAGCTAGTTAACTTTCCTATTCCACCTTAAATAGTCCAGCAATATTGACTCCTGACCACCAGAATGTGACTGCTGCACCATTTAAGGTGGAATGGAAAAATTCAAACAAGAAACTGGTGAATAGCTGATTTCAGCTTCATATAACCAAAGAATTAGCAGTTGGTGAAAATAAATAATTGTCTTATATCCCCTCTTTGAGGGTATAAGATATGATGACCTAAATGTAACTAAAGCCCAGCAGTGAGGTTGCTAAACTTGTCCCTCCTCTGCTATCACTGATGACGAGCCAGGTCTCCTACAGAGCACCGCTAGTAGCTGTTAATGAAGTAATTATTATTATTATTATTATTTTTTTGAGGGTGGTCCCATTTCGTAGGGCAACTCAGATCCAAAGGATTATGATGGCAGTTGAAAACAAGAGCTAGGGGTAAAAAAAAGAAATGGGGTTGGGCCAATGACATGACAATGTCATGATTATATTACATGTAAGATAAAGCCTTCATTTTATCATTAGATAGCCACCTTGGTTATCTCAAGATAGTATATAAATAACAAATAAGAATAAGAAATGAAGATGAAAATGCACAGATTTCAGAAAAAAAATATTTTGCATGAAGCTAATGCTCTGTGTGTATGTATATGTGAGTTTATGTGTAACTGGAGAAATACAGTTAGTTTAGAATGGGCTGGTCTGCATCATGTAACTCCTGGTGAAAACAAGTCTCACTCCAGCCCTGGTTTGGCACTAACAGGTCGCCACTTTGCTTTTACAATTTTACAATGAGCTTTGGCTGCATATACAGATTGACGTACCTTGTTTTTTATTTGCCTGTTTTGACTGTCTTTTTATTGACAAAACCCTTTTTCATCGTACCAGCTGCTTAATTACAAGAGCTGATATGGAGCCATTTCTGCCTCAACACAGAAGGCATAATTGGATTGTTTGATGCAAGGGTCCTTGCCAGCTGAGGCCCCCACATGGCCAGTGCAGAAAATGGCGAATGTCTTGTTGAAGATGTTGTTTCCAGACTTTAATTCGCATGGCTAAAGTATGTGGCCTGTAAGCCAATCCTCTGGGAATAACCGCAGCCCAAACTCTTTGACGTTGAAAGAATCTACATTGAATAAATGTTTTGTGTTGACAGAACAATTACCTCGTAATTGAGTTTGCGGCTTATTGTCCATGAGGCACACAGAGTCGAGGCTAATGGCTTTCGTTCGACTGACAGCCAGCATTCATCTGTACTCATCAGAGCATTCCAAACATCTCAACAATTCCACAGCTCACTGAAGTTTCTACCCTGGAATGCAAGTAATATGTGGATGATAATTAACAGCAACTTTGTGCTTTTAGCTTTTACAATGCATGCAAAACATAATAAATGATATTCTCTTTTAAATCAATTATCTCATGTGTTTTTATTTTTGCCCCAATGTAATCCTAAACCATTTGTATGTGTGTAATACTACAGATGAATGTGCTTTAGGTGCTTTTTCTAATTTTTATATCACACAGATGCACAATGGCCCAAAACTAAGACTATGTATATAAGATTGTAGACCAAAGCAACTACACAAAATCTTTTCCCTCATAGATTTAAGAAGCTATGGAATGGTTCTTTCTGGAATTAAAGGGCACTTCACTCTTTATGTGATCAGATTTTTTGCGAGCTGTTCTGTCATCAGCAAAGAATACAAAGTAACCATTTAGAAGACCAAAATGGTTTTGCAAGGTTCCATTTCACTGCTTCAAAGCAAGACCCTGCACCTTAAAACCCTTTAGTAACACATTATGGCCAGCTGGAACAGTAGGGCTTAGCTCTGTACTGTTAAGCTATGCTTTTGCTGAGCTAATTCAAGGACAAATACCAGTGGTGGACTGTGACTAATAAAGCTACGCCTACTGCAATAATACTAATTTCTGCTAATGTCCCTATGAAATGTCTTATGGTATATTGTATAGAGTTGCACATGAACATTTTTTTGGCCACCATAGATTAAACACATACTTTTAAGCCTTGTAAAAACATTACATAAGCTGTTTGAAGCTTGTCATAGATATTAACATATATTTTACATGTGCATTGTTGTTTTACAATGACTCTATCTGTGGCATAGAGCTGCTGCTGTTGCGTTCCATTTCTAACTGGTGTCTGAAACCTGGTTTACCCATACATTCATTAAGGTAAAAACAATGTAAATGTACCTTCAGAGGTTTTAAGTTCCAATTGTGTACCCTACAAGTTCTTCCCAGGTGAAAAATATACATTTATACCTTTTCATAACCTAATGTTTTGAAACAGAACAGAATTAATATAAAAAGCCTGCAGACGAGATGGGGAGTGTGGAGTCAATACAGAAAATATAATTTCAATGGATTATGATACAATTATGTTCCCTGACTAAACATACTGAGACATACCCTTGAGTGTACCTCCCCAGTGACAAGAGGGGTACTGCCCCAGTGACAGTTTCAGACCTTTATTTCTGAGAGTGTATGGCTTGTAAAATGTCAGTGATGTATCAAGAGTAGGGTTGCCAGGTGTCTGGTTTTGGACCACACGTTTTCTTTTTCAGCTCCTCTGCCCTCCTCTGTCGCAACCACATGATAAAATGTCCAGTGGAACCTCATTCTATGTAATGGCAGAACAAATAGCAGGATACTTTGCACAGCACTTAGCATGTTTAGTCTATAATGTTCATGTACTATTCATGCATTTTCTGAAAGTGTAGTAGAAACTGTAAAAACAAATGAAAAATAAACCAGACAGTTGTCAAATTGCAATAAAGACAAAATGACATGTATCTGCTGTGTCTAATTAGCTAACTAAATAAGGGAACATCAATCAGTGGCAGAACAACAAGCATTCATTTAGACTACCTTCAAATTCCAGTACTTCTCAATTTTTCTATGAATTGTTTTCTCTCTGTTAACATCCTTATAATATTTACCAGAAGGGTTGAAGATATCGCTCCTTATCCATTCTGAGGTGGAATGGCTGAGTGACGCAACACATCAAAAATCAGGGCATCCTTAAAAGAAAAAGGAGCACCGCAAGATGCTCTGCCATTCACCATCAGTGTAGACAGCCTCATTGATTAGAATGGGAACATTCTGTTTTGTTGTTGTCACTCGTTCATGTTGCTCGCTGTTATGACAAGGTGCAAGGCCCACCGTTCAGCTCCTGAAGGCCTAATGAGAGAGCTTACTTGCCTGTATCTGCCTATATACCACAAGAAACAATTCTGATTAGACAGTTTTCCATTTCAAGATGTAAACCCCTTATTCTCCATACACCAACAGCAGGATTATCACAGGAGTTTAAATACAACAAGTGCTCTACTAAATAAAACTGTAAAAGAACACATAACAGACATGCATTTACTACTCCCCAGAAATCATTAGGCTTTCTCTGATAGTCTAGAAAGCCCTGAGGGTTCCCCACTGGCATATACATATTTGATCATTATGCATTTTCAAATAATCTATAGAAGTCACATACATTATATACACAATTTCATGTGCCCATGTATATACCTAAACGTTCATGTGAGCGTAACACAAGCACTGTTTACCCATTTATCAAAGGTGACCTTGAAATGACAAATTCCTGTTTTCTATGTTTTCTATTAGCATTCTGGATTCAAATGTAAATGTCCCAATAGCTACACACAAGAACTCTTTTCCACATGCAGCAACTGACTGTAATATTTTTTTCCCTTGTCTCTTGGCCTCTTTTTTTCAGCTCGTTCTTTTTCATGAGCACATGATGAAAGAATGCATGGAATGCCAGTGAGCGGCGCGCCAGCAGTGTTTCCAGTAGCACCAGCCTGTGAGAACTGGGAGTGGGTGGGGGTGGCCCTGTAGTCTGGGCTCTTTACTGTGTTTGGGGAAATTACGGCTTTTTTCCATATAAAGAAGTGCATACCACAGGCTGACCAGCAAACATAATCCTCCACTCGCTCTGAGGGAGAGAGAGAGTGACAGAGAGAGAGAGAGAGAGAGAGAGAGAGAAAGAGAGAGAGAGAGAGAGAGAGAGAGAGAGAGAGAGAGAGAGAGAGAGAGAGAGAGAGAAAGAAATAGAAAAAGACAGGAAGGGAGAGAAAGAGAGTAGGAATGTCACGACACAGTAAGGGGTATTTTAGAGACACTTTCAGAGTCCTGTGGCTTAGGGCAAAAGCAAGGGGTGACTTCCAGCCTGAATGCAGGCTTTTCACAGCACTTATAAGCAAACAGTCATTGGTAAATGCTGTGGATTAACCACTCTGAGCATAACACCCCAAGTGTGCTTAGAGACTCTCTCTTAGAGAGGTCTCTCATTGTGTTACTGCTGTAGACCCCAAACTTACAGACCAAAATGTCACAGTCTGTCAACAAATGAAAGAACTATGAACTTATACAGGATTGTATATCATTCACCATCTTTAGTCCAAACTATGTATTAATAATCAGCCACAGTCAAAGAAAGAGCTGCTATAAAGGTCATTATGAATTCACAGTCCAATGAAGGAACTCACACAAAAGGCCACATTTAATACATTTCAGTCATTTTCCTGTGTGCGGATCCATGATGACACTGTTGCTTTGTAATAGACTTGAGTAGGAGTCCATTCAAACTTTTTGAAAGGATATGAAATTGAATTTTACTTCATATAAAGTAAAGACTTCCTATCACATTCTCTCTGTCATCCCATCCTCTCAAATACAACATGTGGAAAGTGTGCTTTCATTCCACCGCTTCCATAGTCTTCCAAGGTTCAGCACAGGGGCCCTTTTAAAACACAAAATAGATGGTCACAGGTGGTGCCACAGAGATGAGATGGCTCATGGTAAGTGAATGGTTTGTGGATGTCACCCATGCAAATGTAATTCTATGCCCTTGTATGTCTGTCTGAGCAATTGTTTGTGTGATCACTGCAACGATGCTTCATCTGGTTTTGAACTTGATCCCTCCTATTCCCTTGATCAAACCTGCTGGAGTACCCCACACACAGCTGCCTAGAAGAAGCCTCCAAGCACAGCAGCAAACAATAAATCACACCTGCACAAAATAAAAGCAAAACCTTTCTCTTCTGCTATTGTCTGCCTTCATGTGCTCACTGAATGGTCCGATTTCTAACCGACTTGCGAACTTGTAATTACTAAGTCATTGGCGTTCAAGGGATTTGCCTGTTTGGTAAATGCACTGTTAACAGCTAGTTAGCTGGCCTGCTCTATTTCAGTATCTTTCAGGGGCTAAAAATCCTTAAGTAAGTGCACTTTGTTACAGCAATTAAGTATTTTTTGGAAGATTTCCACTTTACTAAAGTGTTATTTAAACTGAATCCTGTAAATCAGTTACATCTCCAAGAGAACAAAACAAACTTACTCCTTGCATTTTCATTTAGATCTTCCAAGTTGTTGTTCGAAACATTTCTCAAAGACCATGAGACTTTCCTCTTTTTCTATAATTTTCTATTGCCAAATATTTAAAGTCCCGCTCATTAGCTACCCCCACACAACACCATAAAAATGAAATACATGTTTAAATATAGTTTTTATTCAAATATAATGTACGATTTTATGATTAATAATTTATAAATATTATATTTTTAAATAGATTTTGTCATAGTACCAATACGTTCACCTTTAGTACATTTTCCTCCATTGTAAAAAATGCACAATGGAAGCAATGGTTACAGATAGGAACCAAATGTGATAGGACCTTATTGGGGACTACTAAAAGTCTGGAAAAACAAAGAACTACCTACTATCCACCGCTAAAAGATTAGCAAAAAGCAAGGCATGGTAATGTCAACAGGGATGGTGGTCTTATTATTAATCAATCGCTACTCTTTTGCTTATTTATTCATTAATGAGAGGCTCAGACAGAGGCTCAGTCTCATACTAGACTCAGCTGCCTTGCCCTTTTCACACCATGAATCCATTCTTTCACAGCACCCTTCCTGCTTTTACCTCTGGTCAACCTTGCTGATGAAATTAATGTCCCTCATATCATAACCATCATATCTGTTATTTATGTCTCGTTCTAATGATGCACCCAAAACATATCCGAGTGCCAATAGCACCCTCTTGAGGAGGATATTCAGACTGCTAAATTTAAATGAGTGTGAGCTGACAATCCAGGTCCATGAGGTGCATATAAAACTAAAACGCTGATTTTTTAATAAGCACATTGTTTTATAGATGTTATGTGTTTAAAATGGCATACAAAGCAGAACTATCAAGCACATCGACCTATAGATAAACAGTGCAAAACCAACTGAACCCTTCCAGGACCAGCCCATTCAAAAATCAGTACAGTGAGATAATGGAAGTGTAGAAGACTAAAGTCAGCATTCTCATTAGTGAAATTAGCTTTAAGGTGCTGCCTTTGTTGACACAATGTGTACAATCTCCATACTGAGGCACTGCCAATAGAAAGGGATGCTCTGGAGCAGGAACACCTGAGCCTAAGGTCACAATGCCTAATGCCAGGCATTAGTTAAAGGGGCATAACAGTGGAAATATGTTCTCTGGAGTGATGGAGTTCCATACAATACCTTTGGGAAGAGTTAGATTGGTATTTCCAGAAATAATCGTCCAACATACACCCAGCTACTAAATATATTTATGTATATAATTACAATATATATGTATGTATTTGATTTTTCAGTCTTTCAATTGAAAGACTACAAATACTATTTAGAGATACTCACCAAAACTGGTCTTGTTATTAACAGTATTAGTATTTTTCTGTGCTGCTGATTGGCTAAGGACAGTACACTGGACTTGATTTGATGGATTTATGCGATTTTACACAGAAGAACATTCATGTGCAACTTTTAAGTCACAGGCAACAGATGAGTTGTTCTGTTAGGGCACCTTTGGAAAAGGCCTGAGATGCTGAAGCTGAGATTATCAAAACAAGCAGTGTGCAGGAACTTGCTCGGCTGAAGTGCAGCGTTAAGGAACGGTGGAACAGGGGAGGGTGAGTCGCCATTAGAGAAATCACAAGGGCTTATCCTTCTCCCGACACTTAATGAACAATGGCAGAGGCTCAAACCCATAATCTGCTAATGTGTTTTGGGCTTTCATAGCAAGCTCCAGTGAGCAGCCTTTGTCATTGCATTTCACTCTCTCTCTCTCGCTCTCTCTCTCTCTCTCTTTCCCTCTCTTTTTAAACCCACGTGCAAAGTGCCATGAAGCTTCTAGGCTCAGGAGCGGAAATGGACAAGAGGGACATGATAGTTCTGGCTCAACCAGAGTGGATTGGTAACATCATAGGCTTCCATTTCACTGACAGAAGCCTGTCAAACTTAAAAAAAATAATAAATCTGCTAATTATGTGGTATTTGTAATGTATCGTTTTTCATGAGCTACATGATGGAAGGAAAGCTGCTTTTTCTTGGGCATTTGTGGCTGTATGGCGTTAACAGCACATTGCCATCACAAATACGCATTTGCGGTGATGTAGGTGCTTCACGACCCCATGACCTTCATGATCTATTGTTGCAAACCCAGTTGCCATGACGACCACCAGACATGGTAGCCATGTTTTATCTGTTGGTTTCAGCTTTTATCTCTATCCATTTGTCAACAGAGTGAATTTGCCTACATCGTTTCCTATTTGTTTTTCACAAGTGGGGACGAACAGGTTATCAGAGGTGAGCGTGGGCTTCTGCCTTTACCTCTCCACCGAATAAACATTGCAGGAGCAGGGGCGAACAATCAGGATTGTTTTAGCACCCTTTAGCCAGCTGGAGTGAGCACCTCCGCATGCATCTCCACTGCGTCACTGTTTAAACCATCATTTGCTCTGTCGTTTATTTCTCATTCGTCTTCTTCTCTCCATCCCATCTGTCATCCCCGCTTTTCTGAAAGCCTCTCTGAAAATGGTAGACTGGCTTTGGCTGACGCTCAGAAGGCTCCCTGTGAATGAAATGCATTTCGCTGCGGGAAATGGCACCATTTCTCTCGTTCTCGTGACGGATGCATATGACTGCTATACTGGTTCTGTGTGGCTATAGATGGTTCCTGGCTAGGTGCTTGCTTTAGTATGAGCAACGGATGACGTGGTTAGCATATAACAAACGCAGAAGCTAGCAGTGCGGATCATAAGGCACCTGCAGAGCCAGCGTGTTCAAGTAATGACCCATAATGCATTAGTACATCTACATTCTTAACTGCTGCTTCTGGGCGCGTGACCTGTGTGCCCCCTGTGTTGCATGTCCTTCGCAGCAGCCGAAATCACTTTTGCGTAGAGGCAAGACTGGTCTCAAAAAGCGTGATCCCCAGTGGATCTTTAACTGACCTTTAGATGACCTTGATGGCTGTCCCCAGCATGAGAGGTCTTTGGGTTCTACATTCCGTGACCTACATGGAAAAAGGGAAATGTGCAAAAGTCGGAGACCACCTTGTTGGTTTTTTCATTTCCAGTCCAAATGTCAGTCTTTAAGTACAACAGATTTATTTTTCAGGGTATGAAAAAAGCAGTAAAAACATATTGAACTGGCAATTACACAAAAGCCTCCAACACTAAGCGTATTAAATCTATCAGTATGTAACTCTTTACTTTTCTGCATTTCAGTGCCGTCCAAGAGACCACCCTTCATTTACATAAAAAATGTTCTCCAGATTCAGGAGATACATCTAAGAACACAATCCACTGGCAATAGATTACCATGGAACAGGTAAACACCACATGCGCGCACGCACGCACGCACACACACACACACACACACGGGTCTGAAAGGATATGTGTGTGTGTGTGTGTGTGTGTATTTTACTGTGCAAAACACCACACTACATTAATTGATTTTATTTCTTGTCAAAACAATCATCAACTACAAGTTATCCATTAGCAACATCACTGAAAAGGAGAAAACTGAGTATTTCAAAGAAAGTTACGCAGAAGCTTCAACATTTTTTTCTTAAAATAAAAATCTGCAGGGATATTTTACACATGTCCAAAGTTCAGTCTTAGAGGTTGGTTACATTTTATGCTTCTCATGATTCAAATAATCCCAAACATATTCAGTGACGGCGTCTTGACAGCTACATATCCTTTCAGACCCACAGCACTGACTTGTCTTCTCACAGTGGAAAGACAGACAGAAACGCTTTTTTTGTTTTCTTTGAGATTTTTTTCAGATCTGAATAACAAATGAATAACTTGATGGCTGTTTTGACCAGAAATGAAATAAATGAAGGATGGTTACTCACTGTTGCACAGTGCAGTCATTAATGTAAAATTACACCCTGCTTTTGTTTCATGTTAACATTAACATACTAATGTTATAAAGATGTCTAACGTTCCAAAATCAATGGACCTAAAGCTGCCTTCAGGTAGGAATCATCACAACGCACTGATGCATTTCATACCCCTATTTACTGGTCATACTGAGCATTATGATTCTGCCCAACAGACAGCAGCACTGAAAGTGGATCTTGGAGTACGCTATCATAAAATGTCAGCACGTTTTTCTGAATACAGATTCTGTATACAGCTTATATTTTTCAGCTCAGGGAAGCATTTTTCTTTTTTGGTACCAGCAATATATGCTCTAAACCTAGCACAGACGCTGACTTCTGCCCATCCTAATGCCTGCTTACTGCTGTGTCTGTGTGTAACGCTGCCTAGCCGAGTGTATGTGTGTGTGTGTGTGTGCTGAGCATTATTAGAGCAGAGCTGTGAAGCTGCTGGCTGACGGACGCTCCCGCAGGACCAGGTGACCCGACCTTCGTGTGAGCCTCACCATGCTCAGCATGAGCTCCAACAGCTCGACTCTGTACCAGACACACTTCCCCAGATACACACACATACACACACGGACTCTAATTAATGCTGATGATGAGCAAGAAATCTGGGACCTCTGTGTCCATGTGTTGGTGTTTGTGGATGTGTTTGTGTATGTGTAAGTGAGAGAGAGGGAGAGATAGAGAGAGAGACAGAGAGAAAGAGAGACTCAGGGAGAGTTCATTTTTCCATAATCACTGTGGCTGACCATTTGTGACAGGAGATGACCTTGAGCTAATGAAATGCATATTACCAGTAATCATAAGGTGCTAATCCTGAAATAGTCCTCATAGCATCATAGACATTAAAGGGCCCATATCATGAACTCTGATGTAGTATGTAAACACATACAGTTTACTCACCAGTCCATGTGGCCTAGATGTGGAAACAAAGCTGCAAAAACAGCCCAAATTACTGTTTTTGTGATGTAACACAGCACATTTATTTTTGTATGGTGGCCTACAGAAACACTTCACATGGTAAAATGTTGATTTATGTTTCTTCAAAAAATGGACAAACATGTTGAAGATTCGGGATATCTCAGTATCACTGTTAAAAAAAGGAAATCAAGGTAAAACAACGTAAAACCGCTGAATTTCTAATGCCCTAAAACAAAAGTTGTCACGATTGGCCCCTCCCACTCCTCTATGTGCTTTTTGTTTTCTTTGAGTTCTTCCTGGTCCTGCCCCCTTGTTTTCAGACCCTGCCCTTAATTACTTCCACCTGTGTCTGGTTAGCCACCTGTGTCTTGTTGTCCCTCGTTGTTACCTGTATTTAAGGCCTATGTGTGTAACACAGTGAGGAGCGAGGAGACGGACACATGCGCTGAGATAAGCGACTTTTATTATGGGCAAATCCAGGGTCATGGTCAAAACGGCCCAGGTTCATATAGCTGACATGAAGAGCAGGAGGGACAGACATGACAAAAATGAACACAAAACTCCAAACAGCATAAAAATAAAACAACCAGCACAATTAAACAGAACAATCAAACAGTACAAAGACCAGCAAAAAACAAAGGGCAAACATGGGGCTTATAAAACACAGGGATAACGAGGGACAGGCAGAAAACAGGTGGTGACAATCAGGGGTGGAGTCACAAAACAAGGGGCTGGACTAGGAGACCAAAACCATGACAAAACCAAGCCAACCATGACAGTGTGTTCCACTGCTTATTTGCTGGTCTTTGTTTGTATTGTTTGATTTGTTTGATATGTTTGATTTGTTTGATGTTTGAGGTGTGTATTGTTTGGAATTCTGTGTTTGTTTCGTTATGTCCATCCCTCCTGCTCTCTGTGTTGGCCCTCTGAGCAAGGACCGTCTTAACCATGATCTCTGGATTTGCCCTTAATAAATCTCGCTTTTCGCCGCATATGCGTCCCTCTCATCATCGCTCCCCATCATTACAGAAGTCTGAAATGGAGAATATGACATTTAAAGATTTGACTACATTTTGTCAAAGTCAGTAATAACAAAGGTTCATAAATAATATTGTTTTCACACCTATAGACACTGTTCCATACAAATTTCATTGTTACTTATACATATATTAATAAAAAAAATAACAGTATGCTACTATTTCAACTATGCAAGTTGGATGGCCTGCTGCAGAGCCTTTCCAGCAGGCATCACACTCTGCTCAATTCACTTTCACTTTTACTTCTGTTGTTAAATGAATATTTTTCAGCTATTTCAGTTCATTTACAATGACAGTGATGTTCATGTTAACACTTGCAGTGCAGTGGTCGGCATTTAAGGTGGAACAGGAAAACTCAAACAAGAAGCTGACGAATGACTTCAGCTTTGTGACTCTTTAGTGTTTCACAGTTTGTCACTGCAGATTAAACACATCAGGAAACCACCTGGAGTGCTTATATACGCAAATGAGACTGTCTATCAATGTCTAAGCTATCAATGTTTGTCTTAAATCTTTCTTTTCTTTGCCTTTTCATTTGCTACTAGACAAGGCTGTTGTCTGCTATGTGTCCAGCGCCAGTCTTCAGGTTTAAATGGTGAATTAGCAGTTGTACATTAACTTCAGCGTTTAAAACCATTTATTGTTAAACACAATCGGTTACCGCGCCACATATCAACAACAGATATAAACCATTCAGCTAATTTGCGTAAAGTCCAGAATGAGTCAGCCAGCAGATGTGTCTGTTAGGCTATGTGTATATTGTCGTCTCTCGCCTCGTTATAGCACTTTGTGACACGTTCTGTGTAATGAAAATGAAAATAAATAAATCTTTTAAAAAGGCAAATTGTTTGCAGGAAGTCACAAATACGCTGCCTAAAATTTCAGCACTCCAACTTAAAACACCTTCGCGAGTCCCTGGAGAGATGCTAAAGGTCAGTTATTTCCACTAACCTTCTTGTCTGAGCCTTTTCCAGCTCTTATTTTTCAGCACTGAATTAGTCAGCCTGTGGTGATAACAAGTGATGCTAACTGTTTTTTTTTTCAATGAGTTTATATGAGTAGAGTGTAAAAATGAACTTGAGTCTAGCTTTTACTTGCTGTTGCTGCCGATGCCTTGGGCACCAGAATATAACTATAGCACCATTTAAGGTGGAACAGGAAAATTCGAATAGAAGCTAACTTCAATTTTAATGTGGGTAGTTTTTTTTGTTGTTTTGTTTATTTTTGGTTTTGTGTTTTGGATGAGGAGTTTTATGTACAGACATACCTACCTGAGTCGCTAAAGGTTTTGCTACTGTAAACGGTGCTGGGGGAGACGTATACAACAACCGCAGCCAACTTCGCACTTCCGTAAGGTGCGCTTCCGGCATATAATAAATGCCTCATCAAATATTGGTTTCGTGAAATCTAAGCATGGAAGCCGATGATGTTTAAAAAAGCAAATATGTGCCGATAACGATTTAAGTTATCGTGCATTCCTACTTTATTTCATCTAGTTATTTCCTTTTTTAATTTAAAGTGTAAAAAAGTGAAAGCAATGCAGATGCTAAAAAGCTCAAATAAAGCTTTCATAAAAATAATGAGTCATGTTTGAGAAATTACAGAAAATACACAATAATAATGTTTTTTGGCTCTGCAGGATGCACATCAGCATCATCTGATAGATTTCCACACACCACGACACATTAACTTGTCTATTCAGCATGCAGGAGTTTAGCCCTGCTAGTTCAAGCTGAAGTTATACAGAGTGTTTCAGCCTCAACTGCTTTTTGAATAAGGCAGCTAATACAAAACAGCCAGTCAGAACAGAGGTCATTTACATATTAGTCTCAAGGGCAAAAGCAGCCTGTTTAATTCTTTGGGATGATAGAAGGTTATAAATAGCCATGTAAAAAATAATTATGACTGCTTTTGGCTCATGAACCCACATATCTGTTGTAAGTGGACCCTTAAAGAAATAAAGTACAAGACAAAATGGGCCTTTTAGTACATTAGGATGTTTCTCTCTCTTCACTATTGAGGTATTGGGTGAATCTCTTTTGGGATAATCTGGGCATGATGTGACGAGGCTGTTGCTTGTGTTTTGTATGGGCTGTGGACCCTGACATGGCAAGGAACATGTGTAAAGGATGAACACTAACTTGCTAACAGAATGTCTGACCTTGCAGAGCATTTGGACACTGAGCTCATGAATATAATAGTCCCTCATACACATGGCTGGAGGACTTATTCCACATCATTATCACATAATGCATGTGCTTTAGAGATGTCATTATTGCAGAATAATTCAGATACATTACATTGCAGTGGTATTTGTGAAATAGAATATAAAATGTGAAGGCCTCGAGCAGTTTAATTTCATCATCCATATAGCATCCTTGGCTGTGTGAACTATTTTTGATATTTGATACTATAGGAAACATGCCTACATAATACAGAAATTATCTGATGTCTGTAATAAAAGTGTTAAAAGCCTTCAATGCATAGGGCAGAGCAAGATCTATTAATGGTGTGTTATTAAGCTACATTTCTCATTTCTGCTGAGTTGGACATTAAGTAATGGAAAATGAATGTAATAAAAAGTGACTAAGTGCAAGATCTCTCTGTGAACCACGTTGCTGCTCTTCTAGTAATGTGTGAAAAGCAGGGTTTTGATTTCATGCAAAAATGCTAAACTGTGGAGCTTTGATTTCGATTATCCAATTCAAACGTTAAGAGCTATCAAATTTTGATGTGGCATATGTCTGCTTGGATCTAATGATGCCCTGATCTTAATTTAATGATGTCACATCTCACATCTAATTGTCAGTGTCAATGGATGCCTTCATTAGTGTTTCAGCTCATAAGAGCCCTACACAGCCCCTCTTATTAGCATTATCTAGATTACACAGCCACACAGACACAGATATACACTCGCTGGCCACTCTATTAGGTACACCTGTGTACTTAATGTTCAATTGCTTGTTAACACAAATAGCTAATCAGCCAATCACTTGGCCACAATTGGGATTTTCACGCACAACAATCTCTAGGGTTTACAGAGAATGGTCGGAAAAAGAGAAAACATCCAGAGAGCGGCAGTTGTGTGGACGAAAATGCCTTGTTGATGTGAGAGGTCAGAGGAGAATGGGCAGACTTGTTTGAGATGATAGAAAGGCAACAGTAACTCAAATAACCACTTGTTACAACCAAAGAATGCAGAATACCATCTCTGAACGCACAACACATCAAACCTTGAAGAAGATGGGCTACAGCAAAAGGGGGTCCATCCTTTTACTAGCAAGGATGCTAGTACCTAATAAAGTGGCCGGTGAGTGTATATGCACACAAGGACAGATATACACTGCTCAAAAAAATAAAGGGAACACTTAAACAACACAATATAACTCCAAGTTATATTGTGAAATCAAACTGTCCACTTAGGAAGCAACACTGATTGACAATCAATTTCACATGCTGTTGTGCAAATGGAATAGACAACAGGTGGAAATTATTGGCAATTAGCAAGACACACCCAATAAAGGAGTGGTTCTGCAGGTGGGGACCACAGGCCACTTCTCAGTACCTTTCTGCTTTCTGGCTGATGTTTTGGTCACTTTTGAATGTTGGTGGTGCTTTCACACTTGTGGTAGCATGAGATGGACTCTACAACCCACACAAGTGGCTCAGGTAGTGCAGCTCATCCAGGATGGCACATCAACGCAAGCTGTGGCAAGAAGGTCTGCTGTGTCTGTCTGTCCAGAGCCTGGAGGCGCTACCAGGAGACAGGCCAGCACACCAGGAGACGTGGAGGAGGCCGTAGGAGGTTCAACAACCCAGCAGCGGGACCGCTACCTCCGCCTTTGTGCAAGGAGGAACAGGAGGAGCACTGCCAGAGCCCTGCAAAATGACCTGCAGCAGGCCACAAATGTGCATGTGTCTACACAAACGGTTAGAAACCGACTCCATGAAGATGGTATGAGGGCCCGATGTCCACAGATGGGGGTTGTGCTCACAGCCCAACACAGTGCAGAACATTGGCATTTGCCAGAGAACACCAGGATTGGCAAATTCGCCACTGGCACCCTGTGCTCTTCACAGATGAAAGCAGGTTCACACTGAGCACATGTGACAGACATGACAGAGTCTGGAGACGCCGTGGAGAGCGATCTGCTGCCTGCAACATCCTTCAGCATGACCGGTTTGGCAGTGGGTCAGTAATGGTGTGGGGTGGCATTTCTTTGGAGGGCCGCACAGCCCTCCATGTGCTCGCCAGAGGTAGCCTGACTGCCATTAGGTACCGAGATGAGTTCCCCAGACCTGAATCTGATTGAGCACATCTGGGACATCATGTCTCGCTGCATCCACCAACAGACTGCACCACAGACTGTCCAGGAGTTGGCGGATGCTTTAGTCCTGGTCTAGGAGGAGATCCCTCAGGAGACCACCCACCACCTCATCAGGAGCATGCCCAGGCGTTGTAGGGAGGTCATACAGGCACGTGGAGGCCACACACAATACTGAGCCTCATTTTGACTTGATTTAAGGACATTACATCAAAGTTGGATCAACCTGTAGTGTGTTTTTCCATTTTAATTTTGTGTATGACTCCAAATCCAGGCCTCCATTGGTTAATAAATTTGATTTCCATTGATGATTTTTGTATGATTTTGTTGTCAGCACATTCAACTTTGTACAGAACAAAGTATTCAATGAGAATATTTCATTCATCCAGATCTAGGATGTGTTATTTGAGTGTTCCCTTTATTTTTTTGAGCGGTCTATATACAGACAGGTACCAGAGCATGTGATAGTCTTAAAGGAACAGTTTGGTGAAAAATCAAATTACACCATATTATACTGTAAAAACACCATATTACACTGTAAAGAGTTGAATTGTTCAGTTTAGGGCTGGAGCTGCTGGCTAGCATTCCTAACAAGCACCAGAAGTCAATAGTCACCCAAATCTTTTAAAGACATTTACAGTACAAACATTTTCTTAGCCCATTTAAACTGCAATCAGATCTCTATTAAAGTCTTCCAGACTTGTCAATGTGCTTTAGGATGCAGCATGGCTTACTGTGAACTATAAAAGTGAACATAACCTCACTGAGTACCCAAATACTGAGGGTAGGCTTTTTAGGCATAAGCAGGGTCTATGTTTAAACCACTTCATTCAAACCACTGTGGAACTGGGACTGCTGATCTGATTACCTCCCATAATAATGTTTGTTTTGTTATTTTTTTATAGCTCACAGTAAGTCACTGTACTCTAAATCAACTGCACTTCCCATTCTGCCTTTTCGGGGCACTCGTGGGCTGGAGGTTAGGGATCTGGCCCTGTGACCGGCAGGTTGCCGGTTTGATCCCCAGGGCCGACAGTCTATGACTGAGATGTCCTTGAGCAAGACACCTAACCCCCAACTGCTCCCCGGGAGCCGTGGATAGGGCTGCCCACCGCTCCGGGCAAGTGTGTGCTCACTGCCCCCTAGTGTGTGTGTTCACTAGTGTGTATATGGTGTTTCACTTCACGGATGGGTTAAATGCGGAGGTGGATCAAAAAAGTATCACCAAATCAACAAGTCTGCACAAACTTAACCAAGACCTGGATGTGTTTTGAAATGGTTGAGATATATTTATAAAGAAGATTTTCATGACTATCAGCTTCTAGTTAGCCAAGCATCACCAGTCCTAAATTAAAGAAGTTCTATGGCCAGGGGTCTGTCTTTGGCTATTTTGTGTGCTCTTGTGTTCCTTTATGCACAAGTTCTTGATTGGCCACACAAGGGCACCCTCCTGGATAAAAGGTCACCAAAACATCATCTCGGGAGACATTCAGGGCTCTCTCCCCTCTGACATGACTTGGAAGAACATCTGTCCAGACCAGCCCAGCATTCTTCACCCCACTCTGCTTTGCTTTGCTTTCATTGCTAAATTTTTAAGAGCTTTACTAGACTCTGAACATTTGGGAAGTAGGGGACAAGCGCCTTTTTGTTTTGATTAGCTTTTCTCCTGGTTTTAAGCAGAGAGAAAGAATAGGCCTTTGTGTTTTTGTTTCATTTAGTTTTCAGGATTAGTTATTTTTATTTAAAACTCTTAGTTGTATGCTATTATTTTTGCATATGATTGTTTCTGAAGCCATCATCCCAACTTTCTGTTACACCTTTGGATAACATAAACCTGCAGTTCTCTGGTGTAAATGGTGTCTGGTGTCTGGATTGGCAGCAGATCTAGGGAGAGAGCCCACTATCATTGTCTGCCATAGGTTGATGCTAGACGCGTCATAACACAAGAAACATTTGGACATGTCTTGGCTGATTAATTTAATCTGGGTCAGTGGAATATTGTGTTCATGTTCATTTTTGCCAAACTATTCCTCTAAGTGGTATTGTTTTAGGAGTTTAGGTAAAGACGTTTTTTTTTGTTTTTTTTTTAGTATTAGGTAAAGAAACATGGAAAGCAAATCTCAAACATGAACCAATTGTCCAGGCCTTATTTGGCAGTCTTTTACTCTACTTCATTCAGTCACATGCACATACAGACTTCCTCTCTGGTCTCCATAGACCTACTGTGGGGGAAATGGGGAATAAATAGACAGTGAAGGAACAAATATGTGTGCCCATCAGCCATTTACACTGCTACTCCTGTAACCAGAGAACAATTGATGGTAAAGCTTGTAATGCTCATCATGGCCTCTGTTCTTGGGTAAAGTTCTATCCTTCAATAAAAAGAGTCAGTTGGTTTGCTATAACATAATATATATATATATATATATATATATATATATATATATATATATATATAAACTCTCTCATCGAGTCATGGTTGTCTGTAGTAATGCCTTGGACTGGTTGTGTTCCAGCAGCTAGAACTTTTTGACAAGCATTAAAAGGATTTGTTTCTTTTCCAAAATCAGCACAAACTGGGTTACATATATTCACTATATGTGAAAATACTGATAAAGTTTCAGCTCCTTATATTTGATTATATATTCTCAGCTCTCATTTGCTTTTGCAAATTGGAAATTACCTTGCCTGATGTCACCTTTTTTGTGTGGAGCAATTAAACAAAATGTGGTATTTGTGTCAATACGGTCATCAGTGAAAGTGGGTGAAGCAGTTCCATATCTGCCCAAACATTATTAGTCTTATTATTGGACTATCTATCCATAACATCTGATTCAAGATTTCTAATGTGTCATCTCTGCACAGCACATTCTAAACTGTCACATTCAAAAGCACTCTGAAAGAGAGTAGAAACAAAGATTTTTCATCATGGTTTTTGATGTTTTTCCTATCCACATGCTGTGAGACTATGGCCAGAAGATGAGAAATGTCAGACCTGCTGCCCACTGTTCTTCCTGTCAGACGTAATCATTATGCCCCCTTCTGGACTCTTGTCTGTCCATTTCTGTGTTTGAAGAGTGATAGAGTGTAGGCAGCATACCCAAAGACATCTCTATCTAGTATGCTAAATATTCAACACATGCTTGAAAAAACACATAGAAGTGGGGTGGTGTTCCATGACTTTGCATGGATGTTCATCTGATATACTCACAAATTGCCAGTTACGTAAACATCATAAGATTACGAGGAATACACAAAACATTAGCGGGTGACCACACTGGTCCACATCTCCAGGGAAGCACTGGATTTTAATTATCTGGGAAAGACTCTCTCCAGGGTGAGAATACTGTTCACAGCTGGGGCCATAGACCATTAAGATGTAGAAATAAACTGAAAGAGGCTCAATGGCACCAGATGGGACTGCTTCTGGGGGGTATCTGGAAGTGGAACCTGACAGGAAGCCTAGTTGTAGGAGAGGTGAGCCAGCAACCAGAAGGTGATGAGTTCAAATTCCTTGACTGACTGGGTATACCTGGTTGTGCCTTTGGGCAAGGCACTTAATCCTTTACTTCCCAAGGCGATGCTAGGCTGCTCCCAGCCTGGCATAGTTAGGCAGGACAAATTCTCCAAGCAGAACCAATAATGCACATATCTTACCAGAGAATGCAGACCCCAAGCCCGAGCTTCCACTGCACCACAGGGCTGGAGAAATGCATCTAAAGCCTTCGTGGTGATCAAAGCTGCTGCATGGAGACTAACTTGCCAATGTGCAGACATTACTCTATAGCCCAGGAGGCATTTCCCTTCTAAGCACCATGATAAAGAACTAGAAATCCAGGAGGATTCTTACCATCAAGGCACAGTGGACCAAAGCAGTCACATCAGTGTCCATGACCACCTAACCCCTACCAGCTGAGACCTTTCTAGGCATTGTTGGCTGTTTCTTGCACACTCCCATCTGCCAATGCCCCCTTTGAGTGCCTTCAGATAGACATTTTAGAGAAATTGTGGAAAAGGAGAGTCCAAGGTCCTGGGCCAGATTGGATGGCCATTTACTCAGCTTGTGACCCCTTTCTCCCACATAAGCTTTTCACGGTGCCCAACAGGTATCAGGTATCACTAAAAACGTCCAAGATCAAGTCTTTCCTTAGTGCTCCTTGTTATATACAAGACATGCAGCAATGCACTGAAAAGGTGATCAAATTGTCAGGGAGCATTAAGAAAGGACCAAATTCTGCCTAAATATATCTACAACTACAAACTGGGACAATCAAAAAATGTTCAACTTTTAGTCTAAATTAAAAACTTAATCAGTCTATCAGTTTATTCCTGTTTGATGAAAGGCAGTGGCAGGTGGCACTGCCTCTAGGCCTGGTATGATACTACCTTTCCCAATGGCGGTAGAAATACGGTATCCTTTCCTTTGACTTCCAAGGGTAGGTGGTACACTGTCAATCACCATCCACCTTCAATAGTTTGATAGACACATCTTTCGTGTGTGTAAAAATCTTTATAAATCTAGTTCCTTCAAGACATTTCTGCATTAGTGGTGTGACAGCAGTCAGAACCCCCATCTCTGAACAAAGCAAACATGTACTCGGAACCACTGGTTGCTCTCCAGGGTGCTGAAGGCACATCCTCCAGCAGACTGCAGAGCCCATGTTTTGGACAAATGCATGGCAAGTAGAACAAGAACAGAGCTCTCTGACTTTTAATTACATTTTTATAAAAGCTTTATAATTCTGAATAAATATTGTCCATTCGGTGCTCTCCTCTGACCTTTTTCTATGTGGGTCTTGTGCTCTGCTCTTGATGGCCCAAGTGGTCATAATACCTCATGAAGGTTATTGTTGGTTTCTGTCACAGCATTTGGATTTTAATTCACAGATTTGAGGGTACTTTCATCATTTCTAATTAACCGTTTCCTTCTTCACTTCGACTATTGCTAAGTATTCATTACACAAGAAGTTTCCTTCTTTTTCAGGCATTAAAACTGATTGTCCCAATATTTGCTTTTGTTCTGCTGGGTTTCTGTACTATGTTTAATTCTTTTCTTTCAGTGTTCATATTGCTTGCTTTTCTTTCATAAACCGATCTGTACTCTTCATATTGGTTTAGGAGTCCCAACTTCAAAGGCAGACACCAAAGGTAAGATCAAAAGCTAGATCCAACACTATGCATTCACAGTTCACTTACTTGTGTACAGTCAGTGCAACTGGACACGCCTTGCCAACACCTGGAAGCTAATAATCCCAGTACCAGTGGTCACCTTGGAGATACATAATTATCCATAAATAAGTATGTATGGTTAGGAGTGCTTATCAACTGCATCATAGTGAATGATGATGGGAATGTTCTATGTATTGTATAGTGATATAGAATGAATTATAAGATCTCAGAAGTCAGATCAGAGAGAGAGAAAGAGAGAATAGGATAAAAAAACAGGTGTTCTAGAACTTCAAAGGACTCTCTATCTATCTTTCGTCATTACAATAAACACACTGTGCAAACAGGAAGTGGAGTATATGAAAGCTTTTAAAAATGGCTGGCTGGAGTTGCATGAATAAAAAAAAAATAAGGCTGATCAAGACCCTGAAGCAATGGGCTTGTATAAAATATAAAAAAAAATAAAAAGCATTTTTATTAGGCAGACAGTAAAACTCCAACATGCTTTAAGTGCTCCGAGACTTGCTGTGACATTGAGAGAGCATGGCAAATATACACACTGATGTCAAGTAATGGACCCAGTCTTGTCAATATGTTGTTTATCAAAATCCTTCAGTCCCTTGCAAAAAAGGAGCATACTTAAGTATATCAGTATGATACTTGAAGAAAATAGATAACACTAAAAGTCCATTTTTATTTCAAAACATACTTATTTTGTATTTTTGAATGGAAAAGGATGGCATGCCCCCTCCAGGTATGAGGAAAGAACCTGCCCCAGGTGGAGGAATTTATGGATCTCTGGGTCTTGTTCATGAGTAATGGGAATAAGAATTTGCATGGAAAAGGGTTGTCTGGGCTTCTACTGCTACTGTGAACATATCTGGATTAAGTGGTGATGATGATGATGATGACGATAATTTAAACAAAAAATTAATTATGCTGTAAGGAAATACAATAAAGGTAAATGTATTTCATGAATAAATAAATGTATTTCTTAACATTCTGAAGTATACTTTAGTATATTTAACCAACTTAAGTATATTATTCAGAAGTATATTTTAAGGCAATGACTTTTAGTATATTTTAGGTGTGTTTTAGTTGCAATGTAACTCAAATTATTTAGCAATCAAATGTGGATATCAGCATAAATAAGCATATACATTAAATATGTTTAGTATGTAACAGTATTTGGGTATAAATAATTGCTTAAGTTAGCTTAAGTTTTCAAGTATGTTTTATAAAAGTACACTTAAGTGTGTTTCAGTGGACAAATGTATTTAAGTGTATTTAGTATAACGTTTCGAGTGCAATTACAGTGATGTCGACAAATTACTTACGTCAGCTACTTAAGGACAACCTAAGTTGTTTTGAAAACACACTTAAAAGCCCAAGTAAAAGCATTTGATATAGTGTTGCCAGAACAAACCTTATATCTCCAACATAGCAGCTTTACAGGAGAACTTAAAAACATTCTTAATGTTTTAACACAAGCTAATGTAAGAAGATTTCTTCCAAGTAAGTTTGGACTATTTCTATTGATTTGTTCATGACACTTTACCACAATGTAAGAGGTAATTGTAGATTTTAAATTCTTTGAAGATAATTAAGACATGACAAAAATGGAGATTTTTGTGTGGCAGTGACTTTAGTGAATGTATTTAGTCATAGCTGATTACAATTTACACACATTTAAGTTGTACGTTGTTTCAAAGTGATATATTTAGAATGTACTATAGTAAATATTACATTCTAAATATATGTAAAAATTGAAAGCATATACCTTTAATATTAAATACACTTCTATAAAGTAAATTTACATGCATTTTTCTTTTAAAGGTGGTAGCAGGCCTGACCACTATGGAATGGAAAAATTCTTGCTCAGCTTACGGAACGAGCCTTCATTTCTACTACTACTTATGAGTGTTTATATTTCTCAACATTTATCAAGATGAACGGGTAGTAAAACACGAAGACACAACAAAATTTGTGGGCTTTAAATGAAAAAAAACCCTCTTATCCTTGAAGTAGAATGTGATAAAAATAGACTTATACTGTCACAAACTGCTTCACACGAGGGGCAGGAGTCAAGTTTAATTCCTGATGCAAGGTAGGTAATAACAAGCAGGGGGTCAGAAATCCAAAAAAGCAGGACACAGAAAACAGACAAATCCAAAGAGGGCAAATCCAAAAAGAGTAGTCAAACCTTCCAACGTCGGACCAGAGCTGCATCGATGAAGTTTCCAGCCACTCCTGAATCAATCAAGGCTGTGACAAAAAACACCTCTGAACTAGAAGAAATAGCAACTCCTACAGTCATCTTTCCAATGGACTCAGAAGCAGTAAACAGAGTACTCACCTCCAACATCCTAGAAGAACTAGGACTAGCACCTCGACAGACCATTTCAGCCTGGAGATCCCTCCTCAAACCTCTCTTACACACAGTGAGCAGTGCGACCTCACTCCAGCCACTACCTGCTGGAGCTTTGTTCTGGAGGAACTGTTGGAGATGTGGAAGCTATGTTGGGCTGGTCCCAGTGGTTCAGCAATTGTTGCAACATACCACATAGTTCCTCCAACTGCTGTTCCTGTTTGTTCATACGCTCCTCCAAACTTGCTGACTCCATAATAAGGCGAAGTCTTCTGTCACAAACTGCTTCACACGAGGGGCAGGAGTCAAGTGCAAGTTTAATTCCTGATGCAAGGTAGGTAATAACAAGCAGGGGGTCAGAAATCCAAAAAAGCAGGACACAGAAAGCAGACAAACCCAAAAGAGTAGTCAAAAACAAACCAAGAGGTAAGGTCAAAACACCAGAAAACCAAATCATAAACATAAACGCTAAGAATTGAGGAAAAACCAAACAAGACTTCACAATGAGCATCTGCAAACGCAGGGTATATATACACAAGATGGCAGACTAAAGAGGTCAAAGGATCAAGAAATGCCTAGTATTCGGGAGATGGTGACGGAGGAGTGTTTGCCCCTAAAACCACACGTACAGGAGTAAGAGGCTCTATTATAAAAATTGACTCATAAAGAGCAGCTACATCAGAGGCTTGAGCTCTCAGATGAATGGCAGGTCTTCCTAGTCTGATTGACTGTAGCACTTATTTACTCAATTCTGCTCGCTGGAGATGTGTTTGTGCGTCACACACCACCCTGTCTGACTAACTGACGTTGGGCACTTTGCTATGTGTTCATCAGAAGGCTCATGTCAGACTTACCCCCTGCTGCAGCGCTTGTGCACATGCTGCACTAAATACGTAAGCAATTCACCAAAGGCTGGCCCATTAATCACTATCCAGTGGTGCGTTCCAAAACATACTGTGTTCAGCGTATCATCATGCTGAGCTTCTAAGGCTCTTCCAGAGGCTTTTATCCACTGCCATTGTGCATTACAGGTTTGTACCTTTTAAATATTTTATCAAGGGCTTTGTAGCATCAGGCAGTAAGCAGTCACATGATCAGAAATTCAATACAATCTTCAAGTCTGTACAACTGATTTTATTCAGAGATTATACAATAAATGTACAGCACTGTGCAAAATCTTTCATTTATTTCATTCCAGTGAAAATGGCCTTTAAGTACAACTTATTCATTTTTCAATGTCAGAATAAAAAAGGAAACATATTAACAGAAAATTCCACAAAAGTCTCCAACACTATGTATAATATCAAACCTCTCAGTATTTAATTTGTCCACTCTTTACTGTCCTGCACAGCACTGCCACTTTAACTCTTCCATCCCTCCAATCTTAAAACCAGCTGTCCCTAAAGGAGTCACTGAAAAAAAGATTGAAAGGTTATTATTATTATTAAAGAGTATTGAAATATTCAGCAAGAACTCCATATAACAACCTGTCATAGTTTCCTCATTGTCCCTCTGAATGTACCTGTTTCTTCCTCTGTGTTGTGGCCATGTGCTTTTTTAGTCATGTGCTTTTGTTTTTGTTTTGCGTCCTTTGCTCCACCCTTTTTCCCCACCTTTCCTATTAGGATTTCTTGCCTGTATGTAGTCCCTGTCTCCTCCCTTTCAAAAATGTTCCCTATTGTTTGTAGCCAATATCAAGGCCTTCGTTTCAGTTCATTATTTTCTACATGTGCCTGCCCTGTATTTTGTTTGTTGTTCACTGTGTTTCTTTGTTTATAATCTTGTAGTTTATTTTGTAGTCAGTGTTTCTACTAGCTTGTTTCGTTTAGTAGAGTTTGCTCTTGCCTTATTTCTCACCACACATGACACAACCGTGCAAGACCTGATAGACCACCAAAAAAGGCCACCATGAAATAAAAAATGAGATTAAAGTTTTCATCTTTGAGAGATATGAGAAAATTAAGCTCCACTCCCAAAAAACATTCAGATCTGAAGGCATCGCGAATGCTGACAAGTACAAATTAAAAGACATCATGTAACTCCCTTTGGAAAATGTCTGGCTGGAAATAAGAAATCTCAAAAATTCAAAATAATGGCACCAGACCTCAACATCATTGAATATGTTTGGGTTATTTGAATTGTGAGAAGCAGAACATGCATCCAACTTCTAAGACTGAACTTTGGAGGTGTGGAAAAAAATTCTTCCAGATTTCTTTGGCAAATTGAAAGTTTCCCAAAATGAATAGAAGCTGAAAAAAGACAAAGAGTGGACACAGTAAACACTGATAAAACTCACTGAGTTGTTTACATAATTTTTTTGCAAAATTTTGTCACTGCCCCCCCAAAAGAAAGAAAGAAAGAAACAAAAAAAAAGTATCTCCATCTTTTTGCGTTATTTGTTTCTTCATCATTTGAACTTGGCAGCTGCCTTTTACATTGTGTAAACATTTTATAATAAACAGACCAATAGAAATGGTCCAAAGTTGCTTGGAACACAATTTCTTTACATTAATTTACAGTGAACATTTTTACCTTCTCCTGTAAAGTCATTTTGGACATCTTTTTTTTTTTTTGATGTGATGGTCTGTTATCAGATTTTCTTCTTGATGCTGTAAAATGCATAGCTTAAATAAGTGGAATCAAGTGTGGTCCTGTTTATTTTGAAGAAAAACCTTCAGCCACATCGACCCTTTGCGGGTAAGATCTGGCCTATATTGATTAATGATCCTTATGTAAATAATCAATAGTACGGTATAATAATATCTAATATTAAATACTATCTGGTAAGCAGTGGTCTTTTGGTGGACAGAGTAGAAGGTGGCTAATAAATTGTGCCACAACAGACAGGCTATTGTCAGTAATTGCACCTAAATGATAGATGTGTCTGATAAAGTGCCCTATGAGCTATATGTAATGAACTGACAACTTGGTTGAACCATTAATTGTATGAGGGCTTGTGATAGAAATAGTTAAAATACAATCTAAAGCAATAAAAAGTCAGCAAAAAGGGGAATGTCTACATTTGAGCTTTGTTATAACTCAGTGCACAGACACATCAGACTCTAAGCCTCTAGCTCTATGTTAATATTTGCTATATAAGCAGCAGATATCAGGCCTCTGGAGAGTCTGCTCACTGCCCAGTGCATAAGACGTGGAAGTCTTGGCGTACAGGGTCCCCCAGGTCTCGTTTCCTCTACAGGAGGAATTTACATTAAAACTCATCCTCTGTACACATCGTGCAGAGTGTAATAATCCAAGCACTTATTGAATTGGAATTCAAGGCACTGCAGGTGTAATGGGATGAATCACTGAGGAGCCTAGCGTGATATTTTCACTAATGTCTTATTGAGTCATTGCAGATGCTCCTTGTGTGAGCAGGACTTATGATAGCACCTTTTCTATCATGGAAAGCTCTCACCATTTTTAAAATTAGGTAGAATTACCTGTACTACAGATCGCCAATTAAGACATTAGATTAATTAAAGAGTAGCTAGAGTTGTGCGTAATTTTTTAGTTTTGGCTTTTGTGGGGTTAACACTACCATTGAGCTCTGCTATTGAATATTGCATAACATGCCATTGTAAGGAGCAGCCAGCTCTTATCAGCTAATTCAGAGTTGGCATGATTCACATAGTCATTATCATGAGGTCTACCCTGCAACCCTCCTAGTGAGTCTTAAACCTCACCACACTTTTATGAAAGGTTATAAAGAAACCTTTGACAGGCTGTAATAAGGCATTCATACTGGCCTCAGCCATTCCCACGCCTTGTTCTGCTCAGCCAGGAAATAGAATAGACAGCAATTGCTTGCTGTTTTGTATGGATTTCAAAGCTAAGCTCATGGTATAAAGCACCCTGCTGTATTTAAAGTTGGTTATGGGTCATAGTTCCTTGGTAGCACAGAAAAGTGCAAATGTGTCCAGGGAGTGTTCATAGTGATCCAGTAGGTGCAATAAAAGTCCCCAGCCAATGACAATAAACAGTGTGTTTTGCTGATAAGAGCAGGTCATGACTAAGGCTTTTCCTGCTTACGGTGGCTGACTTGCATGTGACTATGTGACCTCACCTAAGCACTGTGTTATGAGAAGATACAGAACTTCCCTGGTTTCTTTTCAGACCCTGGAAATGGAGTGACTTCTGCTTTTAACCCCACAAAACACATATCCTCCCTTGTTTGTACAGCTGTGACCTTGAACGGCAAACATGCCAGAATGGCTGGAGAAGTTCAGGAGAATTGTTACAGTGGAGCCGGTGATTTTCTTCTACATGACCAGCACCTTCATCATGCTGCCGGCATACCAACAGCTGGTCATTGACAAGGTAGGCAAGCTAAAAACCTTTCATCAGTTGCCTTGGGCTGTCCCTATCCTGCAACAACTTCAAGGAAAGGGGGAAGGAATGGGGAAGGGAGAAAAAGAGAGGGAGAGAGACAGATTAATCAAGGCAAGTCCTGGGGAACAGTGTTCTGCTCTGTCTCCCGAAAAACAGGTCAGCGGGGTGCAGTTCTACAACAGAAGATGGAGGCGCCTGAAGCTGAGCAGGCTAAACGCAGCCCCTGCCGCTTTGGAGTGCTACAGCGCTGCTTGAGATGTGCTCAAAAACCCAGAGCTGCAGAAGACATTAATCAGCCTGAACTGACCATGACTCACAACGTTCCCAAAGCAAAACAAAGAGCCTTTGTAATCTCCCTGTGCACTAGATTCAATTATCGTTGGTGGTCATTTGTCTGGCTCTAGCTGCTGAGCGTAAAAGTTGGTTAAGGTCGTATGTGTGGTACCTCTTTTGACCTTGCCTGTTAAGGGATAAAAGGCATAAAACATTGAAATGTCTTTCTGCATCTGTTTTGTGCCACCGGAGAACCAGTATGTCCTTGTGGCTGCGTGTTAAAGATGCATTCATTTTCATTGAGATGTTAAGCTGTTTCCAGTGCCTGCTCTTGTCTCCTTGCATTGCTCGGAGCGGCATATGGCACACATCCTCTTATTCCTTTCCTCTTCCTTCTGCTACCCTTCCTATGAACTCTGACTGTGCTGTGGTTAGGATATTGGGGAATACATTGTATGAATGAGCACAGCTATTTCACATGCACTGTTTAAAATTGAAAGGTTCAAATGTACATTGCTAATGATTCAAACTGTATCTTTTATTGACGTTGAGCTTTTGTTTTATTCTTTACGACCTTTCTGAATGAGATATGATGTTGATTGTGTCAGTATTGCAGCTCTAGGGTTTTAACAGCTATTGTGGAAATAATTCAGTGCAAACAATAGAGCTCAGGCACACACACATAGACAAGCATGCGACATATGTGGGGTGGGCTGAGAATATTTTTCTTTAGAAAACTACAGGACACCATCCGGGAACAGTAGAATAGAATCTCTCACAGTATTCTGCCGTCACTACCCAGTCCATATGCTCCATGTATGTAGCTATGTTATAACTTAAATTTAGGGTGAGGAATATGCCTGAAACCCCTCCTTCTTCCAATCTAATGCCCTATAAATGTGATGAAGTGTTCGCAGTCCCCGCCGCCACCTCATCTCTTCCCTGTTCCTCAGTCCTACATCAGTCCTACTACAGCTAAGAGGGGAGGGGAGGGGCGTGTCTGGCCTTCTAGATACGGGCAGAAGCTGCCCAGAACTCCAGCTCAAATTCTCAGGGTTCTCCATCTCCCTCATTCAGTCTTCCCTCATACTAGCACCATGTTGAAGGCATGTTCTGAATTCACAAAATGGAATCTATATTGCAAAAACAGCTGTGTTTCACAATCATTTCTGTGATGTTGCAAGAAACAATTCAATTACATATATACACCTATTTAACCCGCAGCTGTTTTGCCCAATTATATTTAAGTTCTAAACAGCTTTTCAGGTCTGAATGCTTTTTAAATGAGGCACAATACATGGCAACCAATCAGAACAGACCTCATTTACGTTATTTCCATCTTGTAACAAAAAACAGCCCGATAATTTTAAGGGATAAAGAGAGGTTGGAAAATGGTCATGGACATCAAGGGGAAAAAAAGCACAAGAAAATTGTAGGATATGGGCCATTTCAAATGCATACCACATCTGGATGTTGCCTCTGTACACATTTAGAAGACAAGTGTAACCACTATTATGATTATGATTGGATCTGTAGAATGCTTACTGTCGTTTAGGGTTAAAATCCAAACATTTGCACATTTTGGTTTGTTCTGAACAGAAAAGACATTTTCTGTCTGTGCTCCAGCATTCCAACCATATTGGTTATTTGGTAACTAATTACAGTGAAATAAAGAATTGTTCATAATGTTCTTCTGAGTCATCATACTGATCACATATTAGGCCTACACTATTTAAATGCCACTAAATCAGTCACTGCTGCATTTACTGACTATTATTTGATGCTTAACACATCTTATCATTGGATCCTTCCAGAGTTGGGCAGAAGTAGAGATGACTGAATACTAAACACACTGCCCTAGTCCTAAATGTTTTCAGTAAAACATTTAGTTACTGAACACAATCCAGCTTTAAACAGTTAGAAGCCCTAAGCAAGAATTTGCTTGGAAAGCCCCCTGTACCCCAGGTGAACACAACATATCTTAGTATTTGTTTACTTAATAGGCTTTTGAATAAGAAAATGAAAAAAGAAATGTTATTAAGACCAGATGCCCAAGTATGCACACTATTGTTTTATGATGTTTCTTGGTATTTGCCATAGAACTTCTGGACACAACTGCTGATGTACATGGATCAGGCATAACATTATGATCCCTGTTTCTATGCTCATTGTCCATTTTATCAGCTCCACTTTTTATATAGATAGTTCTACAATTATAGGCTGTAGTCCATCTGTTTCTCTGCATACTTTGTTAGCCACCCTTTACCCTGTTTGTTAGTGGTCAGGATCCCCATGGACCCTCACAGAGCAGGTACTATTTGGGTGGTGGATGATTCTCAGCACTGCAGTAACACTGATGTGGTGGTGGTGTGTTAGCATGTGTTGCGCCTGTCTGTGTGGATCAGACACAGTGGTGCTGCTGAAGTTTTTGAACACCTCAGTGTCTCAGACTGAGAAGAGTCCACCAACCAAAAACATCCAGCCAACAGTGTCCTGTGGCCAGTGTCCTGTGACCACTGATGAAGGACTAGAGGGTGACCAACACAAACTGTGCAGCAGCAGATGAGCTATCGTCTCTTGACTACATCTACAAGGTGAACTGACAAGGTAGGAGTGTCTAATAGAGTGGACAGTGAGTAGACCCAGTGTTTAAAAACTCCATCAGCACTGCTGTGTCTGATCCACAAACAAAGCCCCCTTTTTGGAAAAAAACTCATCAAATTTTGTGATTTGTTGTGTGTGTATATGATATATATATACTGTTATTTCACCATTACACTATTTTAACTGGTAATGGAACAGTTGTGTAAAGTGGGAGAGTGATTAAAGGTTATAGGGTACATATGTGCATTAGCCTGCCAGCAGTACAGTAAAATTTTGTGTAGCACAACAAAACATTTAATCTCATTTGGATCAATGAATAACAATCGGTTTAATATTTTAAAAACCAAGTGCCTTTGCACGGTGGACTTAAGTTTTAAGTGATACTGTTTTGATCCCACAACCGGGGAAATTCCATCTCCGCATTTAACCCATCCATGCAAGTGAAACACCACACACACACTAGGGGGCAGTGAGCACACTTGCCCGGAGCGATGGGCAGCCCTATCGACGGTGCCCGGGGAGCAATTGGGGGTTAGGTGTCTGGCTCAAGGACACCTCAGTCATGGACTGTCGGTGCTGGGGATTGAACCGGCAACCTTCCGGTCACAGGGCCAGTTCCCTAACCTCCAGCCCACGACTGCCCCCACTTCAGCATGTTTCAGCTGAGACATCCTCTCTGACACTATCTGCTCTCTCTATTTACCATAGCACCTTTCATTCTGGTGGAAGACAGCTACAACTATTGTTAACTCAGTCATTTTTCTGTGTAAATTCATTAGGACAAAATAATAATGATGGTATTAAAGAGGAATTCCACTGATTTATCAAAATTCCTGCATAATTTAATAGTTAAGATGTAAACAATGTTTGGTTCACAATGGTTTGATGTGAAATGCTCTGTTTCAGAGAGTCAGAATTGTTCACAGCGAACAATAGGAACCAGGATAGGAACCAGATGTCCAAAACATTTAACACCTCTAAAAGCTATTTCATATACAATTTTTTATATGAAATGGCTATAAATATGCTGGCTGATGCCTGAGATTTTGCTTTATGACAGTTATGAGAAGGAGAAAGTATTGGCCCATAACGCATGTTATTAAATCCACGTACTGTGGAGAGGTAAAAGAATTAGTCCCCAAAGAAAATGTTTTCAGATTTGCCACTATATTACCATCATCAACATTACATATGACATTCAGAAGACATGTGGGTTCACTGGTCGTGTTGAACAGTATATAAATGGCTATATTTGTGTTGAAGGTGATCCCTGGCTCCTATCAGCACCACTGTAAAGAAATCCGAGTTGCATCAAAGTGCTATGACTGGCTATGTTTTCATTTGAATGGAAAAATCTGTGAAACTTCCATTTAGTTAACTTCCAAGTAGTTAGCCATATTTCTGAATAAAAGTTCTGCTCTGGAATAGTTAATAGAAAAAAATATATTAAATTGATTCAATTCAAATGCATATGTCATTTCCACATAAACAAAATATTAACATCAGTGCTATTGTTGCTGTAAATAAACAGAAAGACGAGGTTATATAGATCCAGTTCATCATCAATGTCCAAAAAAGGCACCTCCAAGGCAAAAACATTCCGTGCTTTAAATATAGTCTAATGGCTTTTTATAGTGTTGAAGGGCGATTTGCTCCTATTCTTAACTGATATTGCTTGTTTTTGTATCTAATCCTGGTTATCATCCTCTTCCTGTATTAAAAGGTGTGCCAGGAACTACATGGAGGCACCTGCAACGGCCATGAAGATGATAAAGAGGTCGAGTCTCAGACCTCCTATATGCTTCTTCTCTACACGGTCATCCTCAGCTTGGTCTCTGTAACCCCGGCAATGATGCTGGGCTCATGGTCAGACCACGCTGGCCGCAGGTGTGTGATGGTGCTGCCCTTCTTACTCTCTCTTCTGAGTGGTGGGGTGCTGGTGGCCATGGTGTTGGTGCAGAGCATGAGTGTCTACTGGTGCCTGTTGACCGCCGGCCTTTTAGGCCTCACCGGCGGCCACGTCTCCATCTTTCTCAGCTCCTTCAGCTACTTGGCCGATGTCACCATGGACTCTGCCTCCAGCAGGACGCTGCGCATGGCTGTGGCTGAGGCCATGATCTTTGTTGGAGGCATGGTTGGCTTCCTCCTGAGTGGCTTCCTAGAGCAGGAGTTTAACTTGTTGGCAGCTTTTGTGGCCTACCTCTGCTGCTCTGTTTTAGCCATCCTCTATATCCTACTGTGGCTGCGAGATCCTAGAGTCACTAGTGTTGTGATCTTCCCTCCTAAAGAGGATGGAGGGCCAGATTCTGAAAACCGCCAATCTGGGCTGTTTATTCTGAAGTATGCCAAGATGTCGTTTAAGGCAGTGTTCAGAAGAAGGTCGGGCCAGGATAGGCTGAAGCTACACTTACTCATCCTGTGCTCATTCATAAACAACCTGGTGGCTGTCGGTAAGTGCTGCATAAATCTCTGATGCAACAAAAATAGGGCCAGGCATGTTTGGCCAACTTAACACTGAGCACTGCTGACTTTTTAAAAGCAGCGGTCCTCAGTTTTTCAGAGGCTTTCATACAGGCATTAGCATGGAGATGACTTGAACGTCATCTTCTTTAGTTCTCCAGAGTATGTTAAATCCTAGTTTTGCTTAATCTTTAAGTTTTGGACTCCAGTTAAGACTCCAGTTTTGGATCTGTGCTAAAAGGCCTGAGCAGATGCTTTCCTCATCCTCTGACTGAGCCCTGATATTATTCAAACATATTTCCAGTTAGAGTGTTTTAAATAAAGTTACAATTGTAATTTGTCTAATATAATTATTAATTACATCTCTCAAATTGTAATGGGATTACTTTACTCATTACTTCCTGGAAAAAGTAATCTCACTACTTATTACTTTACTTCTATGTTACTGTCTAAAACCCAAACAAATGTGTGCTAACTGGAAAATACAATGAAAAGCCCAGTAACCATTTTCAGTAATTTATTTAGAAAGAAAAGGCTAATAGCCAGTTATACTTTACCAGCTAATGCTGTTTGAATACCTACAAACTAACCAGGAGAAATGGTCTAAAAACAACTATGTCAAAGTAAAATCCTTAAGAATTAAATGGAAAGCTTACAGGGTTGTTTCTGATCTGTTTAGGTGTGGTTGGACCTTCAGGTTAGGGATCTTTAGCCATTAGTTTCATATAAGTGTGGTTAGCTTGCTACGCTGCTCACATTCACAACTGAAGTCACTTAGTCAGCTTACCCAAGTACAACCCCATTTCCAAAAAAGTTGGGATGCTGTGCATAATGTAAATAAAGAATGCATAACAGAATGCAGTGATGGGCGATCTGATGGGCATTGAAAATGGTAGAAAGACTACATAACATGTTCAACATGGAATGTTGAAAAATATATGACCATTTAAATTAGATTCCAGCAGCATGTTTAAAAAACAGTTGTGACAGGGCAACAAAGGACAGGTAAAGTTGTGCAATGCTAAAAAAAACACCTGGTGGAACATCTCATAGTTGGCAACAGGTCTGTAACATGACTGGACATAAAAACAGCATCCAAGAGAAGCAGAGTCAACATATCGCTGCTGTCAGAACAAAACCTTGTATCTCTATTTTTGTTGTTTTCCAGTTTTTTTTTACATAATTTTAAAATCCCTTTTGTCCTTTATATTGTGTGAAACTTTCATAAATGAATGGACCAAAAGAAACAGCCCAAAATTGCTCAGAAATTTGTCTGTTTCCATTGACTTACATAAAAAGCAAAGTATGTTTTTTCCTTCTCCTGTAAAGTTAACATTTTGTAGATATGAGGTTTTGTTCTGACAACAGTGATATGCTGCCATCCAAATGACGTCTTTTTCAGGGAACGCCTTGCTTATTTCAGCAAGTAAATGTCAAAACACATTCTGCACATATTACAACAGCACAGCTCTGCAGTAAAAGAGTCCGGGTTCTAAACTGGCCTATCAGTGATTGAGACCTGTCATCCACTGAAAACATTTGCCACATTATGAACCAGAAATGATGACAAAGAAGACCCAGAACTGTTGAGCAGCAACAGTCCCAATTGTTCAGAATTGGGGTTGTAGCACATACATGTGTAAATTATATACAAGGACAAGTACAGATAAACTATATAAAGGAAATGTATGTTTTAATTGCATGTAATTAAAATCGTTCTCTTAAAGATATAGATAATGGAAATACCTACATTTTTCTTAAGTCAGTTACTGTAATGTATCTAGGAATTTAAACGGTAATGTGTTACACTACTTCAATACAGGATAAAGTCATTGCATGAATGTGATGTGCACTTAAATGAGCACTGAATTATAAGCTGCACTTATTTTTATTGTACTTCACTGTGTATTGTAGTTTATTGTATTGTATTGTTTGTTATTGTATTGCACTGAATGGCAGAGTTCTGCGTTCAACTCTGTTTCTTTTTCTCTTGATGTCTGCAGTGACATTTTGTTTCTAGCAGTATCTGAGCTCAGGACTGTCTTTTTCTCTAAGCTATTGGTAACTAGCAAAGATACTTTCTCAAGATTGACAAAGCACTTCTTGTAAGTCGCTCTGGATAAGAGCGTCTGCTAAATGCTGTAAATGTAAAAATGTAAATGATGTGTTAACCCCCAATACTGCCTATTTTAAAAGGCAATTCCACTGATTTTTCTAGATGTCTGCATTATTCAGTGCTTGAGATCTAAGCTAAGTCATTCAGATCAGCTTGATGTGAAATGTTTCTTTTATAGAGACTTACACTCTTAGATTTCTTTCCAGTGGTGGTGATAGGAACCAGGGGTTCTGATGTTGAACACACAATGTAGCTATGGTATTTAGTATATGAACCAACCTGTGAACCTACACATGTGTTCTGAGTATTTAAATTTAATGTTGATGGTGGGAAAAAATAGTAAAGTGCTGTGAAACAATGTCTCAGACATCAGGCAGTGTGTTCATAACCCCTCATGTTCTAACTTTCTGTGAGGGAGTTTTTAGAACAAAGCATCTGATACCACTCTGAATAATTTTGCTGACACCTTAACCACTTGATCATGAAGAAATTTAGATAAGTCGGTGGAGTTCCCCATTAAAAGCAATGATCATTAGTGATCCAGATGGCTCTCATGCAGGCAATGATGAGGAAATGGCTTGGCTATCATCTTCAGTTTTTTTCCTCATTAAATGAAATCCTGGTTGTGTATCAAGATTTGGCTCAAAGTTAAAGTCAATTCTGAATTTGGCGCAGTGCTACATGCTGACTCCAAAAACCAGCAGGAGTGGAAGCACTCCGCAACCTCTGGCTGAGCCCTGAGAATATTAATCAAACTTTGCTTGTATCCAGTTAGGCTGTTGTAAATAAAATTAGATGCCAAAAAGAGAGATGTGTCATTTCCAATGTGTTTGGGTGATTGCAGGCTTATTTATTATGGTTAGACAGTGCTAAAATTTCCCTTTCAAGAACTCTTTTTGTGCCATATGTAATTACCTGACCTAATTTCCTGACTGTAAGACAAGTTTGACTCTGGTGATTTATCAGACAGGCTAATGCGTGTGCTTTGGCTGAGCTGCCTGTTTGTGTTGATAATTCTTCTAAGCTCTTTCAGGGAGGTTTATAAATGCTCTCTTTGAGTGTCAGTACTCCTGAGGCCAGAGAGAGAGAGAGAGAGAGAGAGAGAGAGAGAGAGAGAGAGAGAGAGAGAGAGAGAGAGAGAGAGAGAGAGAGAGAGAGAGAGAGAGAGAGAGAGAGAGAGAGAGAGAGAGAGTGAGAGAGAGAGTTAATGATATGTGCTTTTATGTGCTTGTGTCTCCCCAGGGGAGCAGTCTATCTTGCTGCTTTATTTGAAGTATAAGCCCAGAGAGTTCACCACAGCGATGTTTGGGGTGTTTAACTCTGCCAAAATGCTGTTGCTGGTAAGTGGTTTTGTTTCTACAGAGTTACGCTAGCTTTGATAGCTCGGGTCTTCTTTAACCTGATCGAGGCCCAGATCACCACACATGCCTGTGGCACCCTTTTAACTATTCCTCTTCTATTCTGTCTGTTTTTGTAATTGAAGACCAAAATAACGAAAGGCAATTTAGGAAACAATGCCTTGTTTGAATTCTAGACTTTCCATCTTTCTCTGCAAGGAGGCAACCTGGGTGGGGTGGTCATAGTGTGCATAATGTTGGGATGTTTGACCACCAATGTGGCCTAGTTTAAAGCATATATCACATAAAGTGTGAACAGAAAAAAAATACAAATTTAATTTGTGTTCAGAAATTTGTCAAAATTTGTTGTATAAAGGGAAGACATTTGCTGTAAAAGTAAAAGACTACATTCATTTATTTTCAAGTCAAAAACATGAAAAAAAAAGTTTTTCATGTTTTGGCATTAGAATAGAAACAGAAAACAGATATTTAGCAGAAAATTGGAGAAACATCTCAACAAATAAATATGATATCAGTGTTTTCAGTATTTAGTGTGTTCACTTTTTACAGCTTACATTATTTTCAGGACACCTGCTTTCAGTTTTTCAAAGAAATCTGCAGGATTATTTTCTCGTGTATTTAAAGTTCAGTCTTAGAAGCTGGGTGCATTTTCAGGTTCTTACAATTCAAGTAATAACAAACACATTCAGTGATGTTGATGTTGCAGGGTTGTTAGTAGTCTTGTCTCTATATCATTTTATTATTATTTAAATTCCAGTTTTTTTTCACAAATTTTCAAGTGACCTTTTGCTTCCTTATAAAAGGGGATGATGTAATATTTGATCTATTCAGAAATATTCCCTGAAAAAAACTTGTACTAATGATATTTTGTCTGTAAATGTAAAAAAAAAGACTTTTTCATACATACAGACATATATTTAATTAAAGTTCAGTGAAAAGTCATATTTTGAATTTACGTTCCACATCAAAAAATATATTACATTCACACCGTTTACTAACTTATTGCAATAATTGCATAGATGTAACATATTTGATTCATTTTTGAGAAGATGAACACGTGAATCAAGTAAATGCAATGCATCACTTTTTTGAAGAAGAGGAAAATTGCAAAGATATTTAAGGTAATAGATATCTTAGCCCCAGGTGGTAGATAATCTTGCATTACCTTTTACTCAAAATGAAAATATGCAGAACCCATAACACAGTGCCATTCCATATTTCTGAATGTGCTGGGTGTCATCAAGAGCTAGGAAAATGTGCTGCATTTCATTCTGCTCAGTCTATTCAAAAGTGATCGACAAACGTTAGGGTTCAGTCCCAAATCCCTGGTACTTTTCTATTGTTAGATTTTTTGTTTTTCACAAAACACAAAATGCACTTAATATCGACAGCACTGTAGAACTCATACCAGGCAGAACCAAGAATATGGCCATATATTGTCATTATACAAGTGGTTCAACAGGACTGTGCAAAGTATCTTTCAAGGTACTTGATTACATAATATCTATTCAATGAATTTAAGTAAATCACGCGAAAGTGATTTGAGTACATTGTAATTAACTTGATTGTTTTTTTAGGTATTACTATAACATTCACCTTTAAATGGTTATGTACAACTAAAAAAAAACACTAGGACAAACAACACAAATTATGGGTTTAATTCAGATTTACATAATTTATTGTAGCTGTTACTGTACCACCACCTGTCTCTGAAACATGCTCAGCAGCAGGGTACATGTTAACTCACTCTTACAGTCAACAACATTGAGGCTAGGCACTTATCCGAAGAGTATAAGAAATATGCACACACAACAGAAGGCATGCTGGGTAAAACCAATGTGAAGGTGAGTAAAACAAGAATATGGACATACATTGTACAAGGATCCAATTGGAAAGACGTTGAGGTTTGCTCATTTACATTGACCAAAAAAAACACTTATTAAGTAAGTATCTTGGTAACAACAGAACTGACTGAGTTTCACTCTTTTGCATGTGCGATATATGTGCTGCTGCGAGTCACCCTGTAAAGCCTGGCATAACAATTTAAAAATAATTTTCAGGGGTCTAAAATTGACTTACATGCAATTTACACCAATGAGGTGCTTAAGGCAGCTGAGAAAAGTGGTTACTGAGGGAGAGTTTTACTCTGACTGGTGTGTACTTTGGGCTTTGTAACTTTGTAGACCATTTTTACATGCAAAAAAAGACCACATAACACACTAAAGGAAAGAAAAAACTGGAAAGGCATAACAGGTCCTCTTTAAGAGTCAGGGGTGTCAAGTCAGGTTTTGCAGGAGCTTTTCAGACCATATTAGTCTTTATGTGTTAACTTCACAAGCACACAAGCATGGCCTCAACTAGTAGGTCTGATTCAATGTTCAGGTCTCAAAATCAACTTTATGCAGATAAAAATATGACCACAATATAAGATAATTGACTTGAATTCTCGAAAGACATATCATTCTCTTTAAATGCTCTTTCCATGCAGATGGAGAAGGGCTCGGAAGCGCAACCAACGTTACAAAATGTTCTTCAGTACATTGCATGTAATTACACATTTCCACCAGGTCTCCCAAAAATGTACACTGTGCAGCTTTAAGTGACAGCATTACGAGAAAAGTGATTAAAACCAACACAGTGATTACATTTTTAGCATACGCTGTCAGAAAAAAATAGAGCTTTCAGAGTACAGATGCTGTCAGTAGGATGGCACTCCTTAAGAGCACACCTTCAGTACCCTTAGATGGAGAACATCATTGTACCATTCTGTGCAGTGATATTTTTTAAAGTTGCATTGGTCTGTAAAACACATTTAAGGTGCACAGTTGGACCTTGGGAACCATGTTGATCCTTTGAGGGTATATTTACTTTGTTTGCATCTTGAGGGACTAAAACCTACCTGTACATTACCATTTTTTCTAATAGTGTTATAAGTTTAATTGTGAACTATTTGCATTGGTCCACTTGTCATGAACTGTTCCTACAATGTTTGCACAGTGGGTACCTGGCATTTTCAAATGTAAGATTAGTGGTTTTGATATGACAGTGGAGGGACAGTATGGATTTCAGGTAAAGTGAATGATAAAAATATCCCAGCCTTTATGCACAGAATTTGTTCTTTAGAAAATGGTTTAACGACTCCCCTCACATACAGTAGCTGTAAATTGTGAACGGCTGTTATAGCAACTCAAAGTTCACGGTTCTGCTGATCTGAAAATTACAATGTGCCATATGCCAATTTAACATAATTACCAGTCTTATATGCTGATAAGATGATTTGTAATTCAACACCTTTAAAAAAAGGTAGTAGAAGCTGTAGTGTGACTTCAAATATCTTGGGTCAACCATCCAGAGCAATGGACAGTGTAGAAAAGAGGTGAAGAAGATGGTGCAGGCAGGATGGAGTGGGTGGAGACGGGTGTCAGGGCTGATGTGTGATAGAAGGATAGCAGCAAGAGTGAAAGGGAAGGTTTACAAGACAGTAGTGCGTCCTGCGATGATGTATGGTTTGGACACTGTGGCTCTGTCTAAAAGACAGGAGGCTGAGCTGGAGGTGGCGGAGATGAAGATGCTGAGATTTTTGTTGGGAGTGACAAGGATGGACAAGATTAGAAATGAGCAGATCAGAGGGACAGTGAAGGTGGAGCAGTTTGGAGATAAAGCCAGAGAGGCCAGGTTGAGATGGTTTGGACATGTGTTGAGGAGGAATAGTGGATATATTGGGCAAAGAATGTTGGAGATGGACCTGCCGGGTAGAAGGAGAAAAGATAGACCTCAGAGAAGGTTTATGGATGTAGTGAAGGTGGACATGGAGATGGTTGGTGTGAAAGTAGAGGAGGCAATGGATAGGGCAAGATGGAGGCAGATGATCCACTGTGGCGACCCCTAAAGGGAGCAGCCGAAAGAAGAAGAAGAAGCTGTAGTGTCTTGCATAAATGATATTAGGTCAAATGCTGAAGAAATCAAAACATTTCAAAGCACATTATTGATTACATCACTTGCCAGGAACAAGTCAAGCTCTTTCCCCACTGTAACAAGGACTGAACAGCTTCTGTTTGTCTTTGTAAAGTGACAAGAAGCTGTAGAGGCCTGTGTTTTTCTTGCCCGTCAAGGGAACCCTACCCACTGATGTAGTCAATGTGAACGGGTCAATGCTGTAGCTTAGAGTGACACTTAAACAAAGGCTGCTCATTAAGGAGCAGGGTTCTTCCTGATCGGAGAGGTGATGCCTCTCTGTTTTACAGAATGTTGACTCTGGTAGCCCACAATGCACCATGGGGGGGCTCCAATCGCTCAGCAGCCTTTTGTGAGGCCGGCAGAGCCATCGATTGTGAGCAAGGCTATTATGCACTCTGTCTGTTGGAGATGGCTGCTGGAGGTCTGCTGCCTGATACACAAACACTCAAAAAAGCCTTAATTAACCACCAATCAAAGCCCTTCTTTAGGGGGAAAAAGAAAGCAAGATTCATTTTTTGATGGCAGACAGCGACATGCTGTAAATTATATTTCTGAGTAAGTGTGACATCATGCAGAAAGTCCAGAAAGTACTATGTAATTAAAAGGGTCATAGCACATGGGGCGAGAAGCTGTCAAATCCATTGATACACAGACTCCTATTTGTTAAGATCTGAAGCAACAAAACCTGTCCAGGTCCAAAAGGCCAAGGGTGAGTTCATGGCTTGGTGCTCATGCGGTTTATAAATGTCTGCAGGGTTGAGATTGACTCATAATTAAGGCAGCATGGAGCTAGTGAGGAATTATTAAACACCGCAGGCCCTAATGGCTTGATTAAAGTAAAAAACAAGCGGCGTTAACCTTTTCCAGGGAATGCTTATGCATTCGAGCTATGTTTCCCGCTGCAAATTTATGGAGGCAAAGAGGTCTGATGATGCCAGCCATTCACCAGCTGGGGGTTGGTCGGGGGCATAATTAAATCAAACCTGTCTGCTTGAAAAGGATCAAAGTGGTCACATCGTCCTTGACACACACCAATCCGCTAGCACATTCACGTCTGTATATGCTCAGTCACACGCAATTGCTCATAGATGCACTGTACTCAGACGCACAGATTAATACATGTTGATTGTTTTTGACATTTTCATCAAGTGCAGCCTAGGAAGGTTAATTAATTTGCAACTTTGGGCCATAATGAATCCAAAGTGCCTGAAATATTTATAGCATTCTTGTTGATGAAGGGCCGAACAGCAGACCATTTAGGGCAGCGCAAAATTGCTCTCTGAAAAAGCGTTCTGCAGGCTTCATTAATCATTTATACAAAATATTTTGTTAGCAATGTAACCCCAATTGTTAATGATTACCACATCTTACTCTCCAAGACACTGTTAGTGACAGTGTACACAAAGGATCAGGCTTTTGGCATTCAGGGTACTTTAACAAACTGTAACAAAGCACTTGATTACACATTTCCATACGAATGTCACACAACTGTCAAATGTCTGTGCAACTGCTAGAAAAAAAGTGCTTATCTTGCTGTGAAAGATCTAGCTTTTTCTCTGCGTCTTTTTGGCGATGCCTCCTGTCAGGAACACGTGCACATCCACATTCAGCATATTAAAATACTGTATATGAGAAAGTGGAAATGGAGCTTTCTGTGTTTTTCTGTGTTTTGCCCTGTGATGCACTGGCAACCTGTCTGGGTGTGACCCCCCCCACCCCACGACCCAGGAGAATAAGCGACTTAGAAAATGTGTGTGAATATTTCTATCACTGTACAAATAAGTATACTGCCCTCATAGTAAAAAAATATATGCTGGAAAAATGTAGTCTATATATCAACATTCTCATGATAATATTGCCGTAAGAATATTATAAATGTTTGTATATGTGCATGTGTGTGAGGGTAGACAACATGGACAGGCTGCTGACTGGCTACAGATGCTAAAGGAGAACCATACACTGGCCACTTGTGATATTTTAAACATTTTATTTGTACATAAATTGTTATGGCTGTACTGATTTAAAAAAATAATAAAATAATACAGTGGGTCCACCAGACCACTGAGTAACAAACCCATGAACAACACACAAGGGTTAAGCATTTGATATGTCCAAAAGAATCCAGACACTCATTAACTGCACACAGCTTTTATAATCTCCATAGAAAAGCACTGCCAGTGGAGTGGGAAGCTCTGGATCAGCTGCACATGAGCCCAAGGTTACCATGCTCAGTGCCATGCTTTGTCTAGAGGGTGTAAAGTATTGGGGCTATGGATCAATGGAACGGTATTCTCTGGAGTGATGGAACTCCAGCGATACCTTTGTGATGTGTGGTGTTTGGACTAATCATCCAACATCAGTAGCAGACATCAGTAATGCTCTTGTGGCTGAATGCAATCAAATCCTCGCAGCTGTGTTCTGACATCAAACATAAACATTTGTGAGAAAAGTAGAGGACAAACTCCTTTTTAATACCACTGAATTCAGAATTGTTGGATGAGCAGGTATCTGTTCATGTTTATGTAGTTGTGACACAAAAGTCTATGAATGTTTTAGGTTTGTCAGATCATGTTCTTTATATATCCACTTATCATATATTATTACACATCCATATCCACAACAACATTGAGAAATCCCAATACTGAGGAAGAAGAGTAGATTAAAAAGTAGAAATGGACATTTTTTGCTTTGGCATGTTAGTGTTAATATGGTTCTGCTCCTGTTTGTTTCTGTTAGGGCTTTGGGCTTCTGGGTCTGTTCCCTCTGTTGATGCGTTGCTTCAGGGAGATGACTTTGGCCAAACTCAGCGTGGCTTTCAAAGCTGCCTCCTACGTCCTGCTGGCGTTTTCTGCCAACACATGGATGGTCTTCCTGGGTGGGTTCTCATTCCTCATCTCCTGATGCTCAATATATGAAACATTGTTTTATACATACATAACACTTTGCATAAGGGCACACACAATAATAACAATAAATCATACTGAGACATTTCACAAGGTCAAATGTGCAACATAAGTATGTCATATGACGAGAAGAATGATACAGTGAGATTATTATATCGCAGTATATATTAATGGCCTTTCTTGTGCCAGATCTGCATGATAGATATGTGTATGTCCAGAACAGGGATAGGCTGTTCAAATAGCTGCATTTTTCAATGATTATAGTAACATGAAAAGTTTTTACAATTAAACATCAAAAACTCAGGAAGTTTAACATTTATTTAGTTCACGCTGCTGGAAAGACAGGTGATCTGTACTTGAGCATTTGGTTGTTTTAGTGATTTATCATTGTGTTTAGGTGTATGTGTAAGAAATGAGGGTTATTAGGAGAAGTACAAGGGTTCTTCCCTATTGGTGGTCACAGGTGGATTCTTCCTGGTTCAGAGGCATATTTTTTGTGGAAATTTTTGATGGTATTTTCAGCTGTGTATATCGCTGTTGTCAGAAGAAAACCTTGTTTTCTCCATTTTTGACGTTTTCCAGTTTTTGACACAGTTTGTGCTAGTTCTTCCGACAACAGCGATTTGGTTGTGTATGTGTTTTCTTTGCTGATATTTGTAATTGTAAAGCTTCTTTGAGTTTATGAAAGCTATTATACAGTGGGGAAAAAAGTATTTAGTCAGTCACCAATTGTGCAAGTTCTCCCACTTAAAAAGATGAGAGAGGCCTGTAATTGACATCATAGGTAGACCTCAACTATGAGAGACAAAAGGAGGAAAAAAAAATTCAGAAAATCACATTGTCTGATTTTTAAAGAATTTATTTGCAAATAATGGTGGAAAATAAGTATTTGGTCAATAACAAAAGTTCATCTCAATAATTTGTTATATATCCTTTGTTGGCAATATCAGAGGTCAAACCTTTTCTGTAAGTCTTTACAAGGTTGGCACACACCGTTGCTGGTATGTTGGCCCATTCCTCCATGCAGATCTCCTCTAGAGCAGTGATGTTTTGGGGCAAAACAGACTTTCAACTCCCTCCAAAGGTTTTCTATGGAGTTGAGATCTGCAGACTGGCTAGGCCACTCCGGGACCTTGAAATGCTTCTTCCGAAGCCACTCCTTTGTTGCCCTGGCAGTGTGCTTGGGATCATTGTCATGCTGAAAGACCCAGCCACGTTTCATCTTCAATGCTCTTGCTGATGGAAGAAGGTTTGCACTCAAAATCTCACAATACATGGCCCCATTTATTCCTTCATGTACACGGACCAGTCGTCCTGGTCCCTTTGCAGAGAAACAGCCCCAAAGCATGATGTTGCCACCCCCATGCTTCACAGTTGGTATGGTGTTCTTTGGATGCAACTCAGCATTCACTCTCCTCCAAACATGACGAGTTGTGTTTGTACCAAACAGTTCTACTTTGGTTTCATCTGACCATATGACATTCTCCCAATACTCTTCCGGAACATCCAAATGCTCTCTAGCAAACTTCAGACGCGCCCGGATATGTACTGGCTTAAGCAGGGGGACACGTCTGGCACTGCAAGATCCCCGGTGGCGTAGTGTGTTACTGACAGTAGCCTTTGTAGCGTTGGTCCCAGCTTTCTGCAGCTCATTCACTAGGTCCCCCAGAGTGGTTCTGGGATTTCTGCTCTCTGTTCTTGTGATCATTTTGACCCCATGGGCTGAGATCTTGCGTGGAGCCCCTGATCGAGGGAGATTAGCAGGGGTCTTGTACGTCTTCCATTTTCTGATTATTGCTCCCACAGTAGATTTCTTCACACCAACCTGCTTGCCTATTGCAGATTCAGTCTTCCCAGCCTGGTGCAGGTCTACAATCTTGTTTCTGGTGTCCTTCAACAGCTCTTTGGTCTTCACCATAGTGGAGTTTGGAGTGTGACTGTTTGAGGTTGTGGGCAGGTGTCTTTTATACAGATAATGAGGTCAAACAGGTGCCATTAATACAGGTAATGAGTGGAATTCTTTAAGCAATTTTAAATTACTAAGTAATTTTATTAAAGTAATTAACAACAGCACCAACAACAAAACAATAACAATAATGATGATAATAATACTACTACTACCACCACTACTACTATCACCACTACTACTACCACTACCACTACTACTACTAACACTACTACTACTACTACCACCCCCACCACTACCATTACTACCACTACTACTACCACCACCACCACCACTACTACTACCACTACTCCTACTACCACCACCACTACTCTTACCACTACCACCACTACTACCACTAATACTACTACCACCACTACTACCACCACTACTACAACCACTACTACTACTACAACCACTACTTTTACTACTACTACTACTACCACCACTACCATTACTACTACTACTACTACTACTACCAGCACTACTACTACAACCACTAATACTATTACTACCACCACTATTACTATTACCACTACTACAACCACTACTTTTACTACTACTACTACTACTACTACTACTACCACCACTATGACCACCACTACCACTACTACTACTATCACCACTACTACTACAACCACTAATACTACTACTACCACCACTATTACTATTACCACCACCACTACTACCACTACTACTACCACTACTACTACTACTACCACCACTACTACCACCACTACTACAACCACTACTTTTACTACTACTACTACTACTACTACTACTACTACCACTACTACTACTACTACTACCACCACTACTACCACTAATACTACTACCACCACTACTACCACCACTACTACAACCACTACTTTTACTACTACTACTACTACTACTACCACCACTATGACCACCACTACCACTACTACTACTATCACCACTACTACTACTATCACCACTACTACTACAACCACCACTATTACTATTACCACCACTAGTACTACTACTACTACTACTACTACTACCACCACTACTACTATGACTACTACTATCACCCCTACTACTACTACGACTACTTCTACTACTACCACTACTATTACCACTACTACTATTACCACTACTTCTACTACTACTACTACTACTACTACTACCACTACTACTATCACTACTACAACAACAATTCCAATGAAGTTGGGACATTGTGCAAAACATAAATAAAAACAGAATAAGATGATTTGCAAATCATTTTTAATCTATATTCAATTGAATACACTACAAAGACAAGATATTTAATGTTCAAACGGATAAACTTTATTGTATTTTGCAAATATTCACTCATTTTGAATTTGATGCCTGCAACACGTTCAAGTTGGGACAGGGTCAACAAAAGACTGGGAAAGTTGAGGAATGCTCAAAAAACACCTGTTTGGAACATTCCACAGGTGAGCAGGTTAATTGGAAACAGGTGAGTGTCATGATTGGGTATAAAGGGAGCATCCCTGAAAGGCTCAGTCATTCACAAGCAAGGATGGGGCAAGGTTCACCACTTTGTGAACAACTGCATGAGCAAATAGTCCAGCAGTTTAAGAACAACGTTTCTCAACATGCAATTGCAAGGAATTTAGGGATTTCATCATCTACAGTCCATAATATCATCAAAAGATTCAGAGAATCTGGAGAAATCTCTACAAGTAAGTGGAAAGTCCATAATATCATCAAGAGATTCAGAGAATCTGGAGAAATCTCTGCAAGTAAGTGGGAGGGCAGAAAACCAACATTAAATGCCCGTGACCTTCGATCCCTCAGGCGGCACTGCATTAAAAAACGACATCATTCTGTAACAGATATTACCACATGGGCTCAGGAACACTTCAGAAAACCACTGTCAGTGAACACAGTTTGTCGCTCCACCTACAAGTACAAGTTAAAACTCTGCCATGCAAAGCGAAAGCCATATATCAACAACACCCAGAAACGCTGCCGGCTTCTCTGGGCCTGAGCTCATCTGAGATGGACTGACACAAAGTGGAAAAGTGTCCTGTGGTCCAACGAATCCACATTTCCGTTGTTTTTGGTTGTTTCTGGAAATCATGGACATCGTGTCCTCCGGGCCAAAGAGGAAAAGGACTGTCCGGATTGTTATCAGTGCAAAGTTCAAAAGCCAGCATCTCTGATGGTATGGGGGGGTGTTAGTGCCCATGGCATGGGTAACTTGCACATCTGTGAAGGCACCATTAATGCTGAAAGGTACATGCAGGTTTTGGAGCAACATGTGCTGCCATCCAAGCAACGTCTTTTTCAGGGACGTCCTGCTTATTTCAGCAAGACAATGCCAAGCCACATTCTGCACGTGTTACAACGGTGTGGCTTCGTAGTAAAAGAGTGCAGGTACTAGACTGGCCTGCCTGCCATCCAGACCTGTCTCCCATTGAAAATGTGTGGCGCATTATGAAGTGCAAAATACGACAACGGAGACCCCGGACTGTTGAGCAACTGAAGTTGTACATCAAGCAAGAATGGGAAAGAATTCCACCTTCAAAGCTTCAACAATTAGTGTCCTCAGTTCCCAAATGCTTATTGAGTGTTGTTGAAATGCCCCTGTCCCAACTTCTTTGGAACGTGTTGCAGGCATCAAATTCAAAATGAGTGAATATTTGCAAAATACAATAAAGTTTATCCGTTTGAACATTAAATATCTTGTCTTTGTAGTGTATTCAATAGAATATAGGTTGAAAAGGATTTGCAAATCATCGTATTCTGTTTTTATGTATGTTTTACTACAATGACCACTGCTACCACTACTACTACTACTACCACTACTACTACTACTCCCACTAATACCACTTTTACTACTTTATGCAAAATCTAATGGATGTAGAACTATATTTTGTTCAAATTAACAAATTGCAGCCTAAACAGAGCATGAGCATAAAATATATAAAATGTATGAGTATAAAAAATGATTTTAATTCTTTTAAATTGTTAAAAATGTAAGTATGTAAGCAAGCAAGTAGTTCATTAAAACTCCCACCCCTCTGGGATGTTTGAACTCATGATCGCTTTTGAAAAGTGTGTATAATTTGACCACATATCAACACACCTTATATGTAGTCTTATAGAAATTACCATACAAATAGCAGTTGAATAATAACGCCTAGGATTAATAACTTTATAAAAAGCCTAAGGTGCAAGGGGTTAATGTGAGGTGCTTGTATGCTGATGTTTTCTCAAATTCTACAGCGCACACTTAATAAAAACCTCTCTCATACATGAGATAATCTCATGTATGAGATAAGAAACTATTTGCTTCATTTTTTTATTCAATTTTCTATTCCAAACTACTACCCTCATTTGCACACCTGATTAAGTAAACATGCCAGCTAAGATGGGTTTGGGCATCCGTATGTTTGACTAAGCATTCTATCCCAAGTGAAGTCTCCTAAACATGCTGAACATGGCTCGCATTAGGATTCACACAGCAACAAAAAGATTCTGGAAAAAAACAACCCCACATACAGCCTTCTTGTCTGGTAAAGACGTCTACAAGTCTAATAGAACCACATTATTCAATTTACAAGCATGTTAAAACCTTTTGTACTTGCTGAATTTAACATACTGCAAAAAATAAAACATTAAATGTGGCCTGTGCAAAGGTTATGGGATACTATATTTTATGTTTTATTTTTTATTTTTATTACTTAGGTGTGTACCTTGTAGAGGATGTGTTAAATTATTTTCTCTTAGAAAATCTACAAAACATGCTACTTTAGCAGTGGAGCACAAACTGTTGCATACCACTGTAATCTTGAGTGCAGCATTCTTGTAGAAAGTTTGTTTGGGCTGTGGAGGTGGCACCATTAAGAGCGGCACTTACACCCCCTGCTATTCTGTGCAGATAGTAATTGTTGAGGAGGAGGGACCGATTGGTATTGATACCCTTAATTGCATAAATGGTCATGGAGATTGTTATTCTAATAGACATGGCAGACTAGAGTGCTTTGAAGAGGAGATGAGTGCCAGCTATGGTGAATAATCAGCAGCTGGAAGAGGCATCAGCATTCCGCTCTTTTCCGTTATCAGGGATAATGAGGGGCACAGCGGCATCATGCAGGAGTCACCACCTCCATTTCGATGCCGAGGCACGTTTGCGTGTGTGTGTGTGTGTGTGCGACGGGGTGGGGGACGAGCATGCCTTATCCCAAATAACCATGGCAATAAGCAAGCGCTCTTGACGTGATTTTGTGGAGCTGCTTCTTCTCTGCATACTTGAACAGTTTACTGAGATGACTGAGTTTTGCGTTTGTAGACATTAAAATGGGGTTAGTGGCTTGGGTTGACTCTTTGGAACCACATGCATATGGATGAGGTTCATGAATTATTGAACATCTTAATTCTCACCAATTTGCACATTAGGATCTATGGTATGTGTAGCCCTTGGCTGCACTCCTCGCAATGGTAACATAGCTGTGTTGTATGTCTGTGCATCACGTCTCTGTTACAACATAATGTGCTGAGTTTTTCAAACTCTTGTGTTTGGTTTTGTTTGCCTTAAAGTGGCTGTAGTGGCAACTCCTGCTGGGATAACACAAGCTGTGATTCGATCTATGTCTTCTGCCATCGTGGGACCTGATGAACAAGGTAGGCTGTCAATGTTATACACTGTAATACCTTATACTCTCAGTTATTCCACATAGAGACATACATCACCAGGGATGGGATGTGACAGAATATATATTCAGAATACAGGAGTGCAACAAGAATAGCACCAACTTAATTCAGTTAATTCAGCATAATTCAGTTGTTAAGATCTACACAAATGCCCAATCTCATTTCACCCCTTGCCCCTACCACTCACCCCTCTGTTTTGTGTGTTTGCTGATGTCCTGGTAGCCAGCTAGCTAAATTTCCCATTCCGCTTTAAATAGTCCAGCAGTATTGATGCCTGAAATGCTAGAATGTACCTGCTGTTCCATTTAAGGTGGAACAGGAAAACTTGAATAGCTCACATCAGCTTCATATCACTAAAGAATTAGGGGCGGGTGATAAGAAATAACTGTCACATCCCCCTCTTTAAAGGCATATGATGCCCTTAATATAACTAAAGCCAAGCAGCAAGGTTGCTGAACTTTACCCTCCTCCTTTCACAGCAGTGTGGCAGTGCACTGCTACAGAGCATTGCTAGTAGCCAGTTAATTTAGTAATGTTCTGTTTATTTGAGGGTTGTCCCATTTCATAGGGAAAGGTTTTAACCACTACCCATTGGAACTCAGTTCTAAGGGGGCAAGATGACACTCGAAAATAAGGGGTAGGGGTAAAAATAAGAAATGGGATTGGGCCAAGGAAATGCTGAGTGGTTTGATGCAAGTTGGTGCATTATAGGGAATGTATCACTGTTGTCAGAAGAAAACCTTGTTTCTCCAAAATGAAATGATAACTTCACAGGAGAAGCAAAAACCTGCTTCACTTTTAATGGAAGTCAACGGAACTAGAGTTTTTACCAAGTCATTTTGGTCCATTCTTCATGAAATTTACACGTTACAAACTGAAAAACAACAAAAATGGTGGTTTTCTTCCAACAACAGTGATAGTGTAATCCAATCATATGAGCACAACTTACACACCACCACCCCGTCAGTGTCACTGCAGTGCTGAGAATGGTTCACCACCCAAATAATACTTGCTCTGTGATGGTCCTGTGGGGTTATGACCACTGAAGAACAGGGTAAAGTGGTATAACAAAGTATACAGAGCAGCAGATGAACTACAGTATGTAATTGTAAACCTTTGTGAGTGTAAGTGTATTGTAAGCATAGAAACAAAGAGTAGTACTTAACGAAGGGGCTGGTGTATATATGTATACTCAAACTACAAAGCTCTATCTATCAGCCCACACTTTAATGATCAACTCTGATAACTACAAAACATACATATTATTTTCATAGCAGTTGCTGAATAATTTATAGTGAATAATGACTCTTTCAATGATTTTAATAAGGCTGCAGGGTTAACACAGTGCAGCCAGGGCTGGAAAATAGGCCTGCTCTTTTTCCTTAGGCCTCTCTAGCTTAGAGTATTTTAACCTCCTCTATCACAAACAGATTAGACTCATGCTTTCATTATTAATCTGCAGTGTGTCTGGCATGTGTTTTTGCCTGATAACTTAGCTGAAAGATGCTAATCTCTGTTTTCTTCTCATGGCTCCTTAATGAGAGGCACATCTAGGCTCATTAATTATATGAAAGTGAGGTGCTGAATAACTGAAGGTTTTAAAGATTTATTTATTGTCATTGTTGTTTATTGTTCAGCAATTCTTTTCAAGCATCTGACTACAACATAAAGCCTGAATGTGCAACAGATTCACACTTTATAGCACACTTTAAACTATCAAACTGTAGAACTGGATGTTGAAAGACTTTCTACTGGTAGTTGGATATCACTCAAAAAGGCTTTAAAAGTGACTGACATCCTAACTAACCAATTTGGCTGTATGTTCAAAGGGATTTATTAATACTAACGACAGATGCAGTGTGATTATATAGGGAAAATGTCACATCAGCAGAGACATGGTCTTCAATTACAGTACTGTGGAAAGTCAGAGACAACCTTGAATTTAATTTCCTGTCAAAACAACCATTAAGTGCATGTTACTCATTTCTTCAGGAGATTTTCTGAGGAGATTAGATATAAGATAGTTCACTTGCATAAAGGGGGAAAAGTAGATGTGAATTAAACATGAGTTTAATCAAAACTGTCCCCATCAGATTAACAGTACTTAAAGCTTTCATTTTTGAAAGATTTGAGAAAATCAAACTCCACTGTTGCTTCAGATCTGAAAGTGGATGTGTAGCTGTCAAGAAAAGCCTTTATGTAGAAAAGGAAATAGATAAAATAAAAAGGAGAACATTTACAAACCAACCCAAGAAGCTGCTGGTGGTCTCAGAACAATGGACGTTGGAATACATTGAAGTGTGAGCCTTGGTTCCTCCCAAGGTTTCTTCCTCAGCTCTGAGGGAGTTTTTCCTTGTCACTGTCGCCTCGGGCTTGCTCACCTGGGGGTTTTTACATTTATGTCAAAACTTTGTCTTTACTGAAATTCTGTGAAGCTGCTTTGTGACATCAATTGTAAAAAGCGCTACACAAATATATTTGATTTGATTTGATTTGATTGAAAAACTGAAAGCAAGTTCCCCCAAAAGAATGGAAGCTGTAATAAAGGCAAAGAGTTGACACACTAAAACCTAAAACATATTGACATATACACTATATTTCCAAAAGTATTCAGTTACACATCCAAATCATTGAATTCAGGTGTTCCAATCACTTCCATGGCCACAGGTGTATAAAATCAAGCACCTAGACACGCAGACTGCTTCTACAAACATTTGTGAAAGAATGGGCCGCTCTCAGGAGCTCAGTGAATGCCAGCATGGTACCATGATAGGAGGCCACGTCCAGTCATAAAATTTTCTCACTACTAAATATTCCACAGTCAACTGTCAGTGGTATTATAACAAAGTACAAGCAATTGGGAATGACAGCAACTCAGCCACAAAGTGGTAGGCCATGTAAAATGACAGCAAGGTCAGCGGATGCTGAGGCTCATAGTGCACAGAGGTCGGCAATTCTCTGCAGAGTCAATCACTACAGACCTCCAAACTTCATGTGGCCTTCAGATTGAACTTGATGGAATGGGTTTCCATGGCCGAGCAGCTGCATCCAAGCCTTACATCACCAAGCACAATGCAATGAATTACTGAACGAAGCATCGAATGCAGTGGTGTAAAGCACCGCCACTGGACTCTAGAGCAGTGGAGACATGTTCTCTGGAGTGACAAATCATGCTTCTCTGTCTGACAAGCCAATGGACAAGTCTGGCTTTGGCGGTTGCCATGAAAACAGTACTTGTCTGACTGCATTGTGTCAAGTGTAGAGTTCGGTGGAGGGGGGATTCTGGTGTTGGGTCATTTTTCAGGAGTTGGGCTCGGCCCCTTAGTTCCAGTGAAAGGAGAGATTTTGGATAATTTCATGCTCCCAACTTTGTGGGAACAGTTTGGGGACGGCCCCTTCCTGTTCCAGCATGTCTGTGCACCAGTGCACAAAGCAGGTCCATAAAGAAATGAATGAGTGAGTTTGTTGTGGAAGAACTTGACTGGCCTGCACAGAGTCCTGACCTCAACCCGAAAGGACACTTTCTGGATGAATTAAGTGGGGACTGTGAGCCTTCTCGTCCAACATCAGTGTCTGACCTCACAAATGCGCTTCTGGAAGAATGGTCAAAAATTCCCATAAACACACTCCTAACCTTTGTGGAAAGCCTTCCCAGAAGAGTTGAAGCTGTTATAGCTGCAAAGGGTGGGCCGACATCATATTAAACCCTATGGATTAAGAATGGGATCTCACTGAAGTTCATATGTGTGTGAAGGCAGATGAGCAAATACTTTTGGCAATATAGTGTATGTTTGGGCTTCTGTGTAACTTCCTGTTAAATATATGTTTTCTGGTTTTATTTTTTCATGTTGCTGAAACCATTTGTAAACACCAGCTGCTGTTTACATCGTGTGAACATCATGAATGGAGCAATAGAGATGATCCCACATTTTTAATCTAAAATGTCACTACATTAACTTAAAGTTTTCATTTCAGAGATTTTTATAGCGCATTTAAATAACATACACAATACCAAGCTTGTATTTAGATTGATCTTCACAATGAGAACAGTGTTCATGTCATCAGACCCCTCAGCCAAGATAAAAAGGCGGCTTTCCAGCGAGACTTCCACCAGCATCTAAAAACAATGTAGAAGCTGAGAAATGATCAGTGAAACTGATAAAGAGAATGTGTGTGACAGATTCTCTCTCATTCAATCTCAATTACAGCATGTTTCTGTGATCATCTCCAAAGTTTTGCCACATCGGCTGTGTTTTTCTGGGTCACTGTGAGTGTGCTGAATTTGTGTAGAACAACCACGGAGACGCTCTAGTTTTCCTCTCCTGCAAAAACTTGCCTTTTCCAGCCTCCATCACAAACGTTGTCTCTAAAGAGCTGCTTCTTTTCTGCAGCTTGTCTCTCACACTGCACATGTCACCAGCGCTACAGAGTTAGCGTTCTGGAGCACTTTCAGCTCCAGCTCAGATCAATAAGGATTCCGTGTTAGAGGCACTTAAAGGCCGCTCACACGCACGCAGCAGCTCATTCTGCTCCAGTTAGTCAGAGCCGTCCCAGCACTCACTACAGCATGGGGAGATGTTTTATCAATGTGGATCAAACCATTATTCTTGCCGCCACTCCATACACTTCACTGCACAGATGCCAGCAAGTGCTGCCATTACTCAACTGCTTCAGGACAGAAGATAAACAAGAGTCTGCGCTTTATTTTACAGCTACACCCAGACTATACTTTAGATAAAGCATGGGTTAATACGGGTCACAGGTCGACGCAGTAAAACATATGTGAAAACGCAAGCCTGTGCATCTTATTTGAATAAGCATGGAACTTTTAAATGCGATAACAAAGGCATGGTGTAATAAAGCAATAAGCTGTGAGGGACCATATATTGAATAATTTTAACAGGTAAGGGGTATTATTAAGCACAATGTGAAGCAGAGTTGCAATACCAGGGAATATATATTTCCAGGTTTGTATGATACAATGTGGTACAAAGTGGTGTGTTGCAGTAATGCAATTCCTTTTTCCTGTAACAAAGTGGTGTAATGCACTACAGTTAAAAGCCTTATAATCACACAACAGTTATAGATAGGAAGCACTGTGAAGTCTGCCTTCTTGAAACAATCTGTCAAAGCAACTAATTGTGCTAAAATGAAATGGATAAAGACCCTTGTGCTGAATAACAGAGTCTCAGTATTCAATCAGAAACAGCTTTGTAAGTAAAAATTGGTAAAAGGTGAAAATGAGGCTTTATTAAGTGTTGGGCAACAGTGTCATAGAGCAGGCAAGGGTCAAAACCAGAAAGGCTAACAAACAAGTAAAAAAAAAAAAACATCACCAGGCGAGCAAATCTGAAGAGCAAAAGGCAAAAAAGCAAAGTCAAGAGTTCCAGGCAAGTAAACAGGCAAAATGCCCAGTAGCTATCATAAAATGAAGCACTACCTTGCATCTTATACTAACTCTAATGAATCATATGACCAAAAGCACAGGTGACCGACATTAGTATTCAGGTGACTGTGAGCACTGATTGGAGCTCTGTGGAGAGTCATGTGGTTCCTGGGAGATGGAGATCATAGTCGTGTCTGAGCCGGAGGGATGAGTGACATCATGCTTCATTCATAAAGGTTCCATTATTCAAGCAGCTGTATGTGCACTGATTCTAGTAGCTAGTTTCAAACAGCATTAGCTGTCAATAACTACATAACTGTTTCTTGTCCAAAGTCAGAGATGGTGGCCTCTTAAATGATGCTGAATGTGATTGGCTGTTTCTTCCTAAATACAGTACTGAGTTTCTCCTCTGCCTTTACTGTTGGTCGAAATTTGTATCAGTTTTGGAGAGTAACAGACTGTCACACCTCCTTCAGACATGACTGAGCCTACAACCAACCTGGCAACTCATGACTGCATTACCCAAAACCTCTCGCTGCATCACGTAACTTAGGACGGACACACACACACACACACACACACACACACACACACACACACACACACACCTAGTTCACCAGTCTTCTGATTGAGCACACCTCACTCTTGTTACATGTGTTTGTTAGTTTAGTTTATAAGCTCCAGCCACGCAAGCTGACTGGTTGAGAGGCGTTCTAACCACGCTGTTATTTCGCCATAACGTCAAGGATTTTTTCACAAACATTGTATCACCCTGCTAAAAAAACAGTTTCTAAGCAACGACTTTGATAGGAGACGCTCAAGCTATTTGAATGTTTTCACTTCTTACTTTGTGCAGAAGAAACAGTAAAATGGATACTTTTAAATAACATTTGACCTACAGCCGATTTGGCCAGAATCTGAAGATGAGCTCGTTACTCTGATATAGCAACAAGCTGCTTGTTAAGGAACTATAATTTGGCATAAGGAACTGCTAACATTAAAACATGTAAAACGCCCCATTCATGGTCTGCGGTGTTCGGCCCGGTTTATTCATTTCTTACTTTATTTATTTAACTGTTCTATAAAAGCAATAGAACATCATCCCGGCTGTGATGATATACGGCGACCAAATCACAGCCATGACGTTATTTTGTGATGTCACACTCCGTCTCGTGTTCTATTGGTTAAGTCCAGGCTTTAGTTCAGGACCTTTGCCAATCATCATCACTCTAATGTGTGTACTGAGCATTTCCATTGTGTTTCTGACTGTTTCTTTGTGTGTGACCTGTTTTCTGTTAATAACTTTGTTTGGAGCCTGGTGTTTTGGTTTGCTGGTTTCTGACCTTCTGCTATACTTTCTCTGTGATTTTGGATTCCCCTTTTTGGTGACTCATGCCTCTGCTGCGAGCGTCTGATTACATTTGTTACAATGTTACACAGATGTAAAGTAATGAGCAGTCAGATTACTATTTCCAGAAAGTACTGAATAAAAGAAAATCCCATTACATTGTGAGAGAAGTAATTAATCATTTTAACTACTCCAACATTGATCATATGGAATATTTTGTACTTGTGCCCATTAGAACAAGATTAATTAGAAAGAAAACAAGAGTTCTGCTTTCCTGGGGGCTTTAAACCCTCTTAACCATGTAAAAATCACTGTAACACACAGGCAAGTGGTTGTTGCTTTCAGAAACAGTCACATATAATACAAAGTTCAACAATAGCCTATAATATAGGTAAAAGTAGAGTACAGTAATCTACAGTAGAGAGTTTGACTACAAAATAGACAAAGGTTTTTACTAAACTGCCGCATTATATGGGTTATATATGTGTGTGCATGTGTATAGAATGTTTTATAGTAGCTTTAATTCAGTTTTTAGAATTTAGTTTTTTCTTTTTGTAATTATCTTTACTAATTGCCCATTCAAAAAGTGTAGGAATTCTGTAAAAGAAAAAATTCCAAGTGTTCAAACCATCTGTTGAATATGAGGAAAAGGTATTGTTGTGTATACAGTTTTGTTTTACAGGAAGAAAAAAACATCCTTTATGTATTTTAATATGCTTCCCTCATTATTCCATATAGAAACAAATGTAAATACACTGGAAGAACAGAATGTAGATTCAATGTATATGTAATTCACTGCATAAATAAGTAGCCTCAGTAATACTGCTGAGTAATTGGCTTGACCTTTACCTCCGCAGGTGCCATGTTCTCCTTCTCAGCCTCAGTGGAGGCCACATGCTTCTTCATTGCTGCCTTCATATTCAATGGCCTCTACCCACTGACCCTGCCCACCTTTCCTGGCATGCCCTTCATCGTCATGGCTGGCTTCAGCATCATCGTCCTCATCCTCATGCAGTAAGTGATACCGTGGCTGAAACAGATTCCATATTTGCGATATTAAGATGCATCATTGGCAAAAGCAGCATATTGACTCATAAACAAGATGTTAATGTTTGTTGACATGCATAACAATCCTGGCAACCCTAATCGTCAAATGAGGTGACACAGTAATTATCTCATATTAATGTGGATGCTCTTCAAGCATTATGAATAATTGCCCTACAACGATTTTAGGGGGCTCTCGCCAGACATAAGTACATTTCAAATGGAAATGTTCAAAACAAACACTTATAGTGCTAACAGTTGTAAATTAGTCTGTTTCTTTCTCCTTCACACACATACCCCCCACCCACTCTCACACCCACACACGCACACACATGTTGATCTTTTAAGATTCATGCAAAGAACTTGAGCATAATATCTATACTGGATGTGTAATCACTTCCTAATGTTCTGTAATTGCACTGAGGAGGAATTGTATGAGCTAATTTCATTTTCCTCCAGCGTGGGCTGCACATGAGCATAGTTTTGTCTTAATGGAGGGTAATATCTCTCGAAACAAAGATTTCCTTCTGTTTACCTCATGCGTCTTTATTGCATTTATATGTCTTCTCTCATTCTGAATCTCTCACTTTGAAACATTTTCATAGTTTGCAAATGCAAATACTGTGTTAGACTGAAAAACAGGCCAAGTTTTAGGCATTATTCATCTGTATGAGCCATTAAAAGCAATGACATTGAGCTCACATTAACTGGAGACAATAATCAACTCCCCAATACAGCCATATGCATTTCGTAACAATTGAATGTGCGACACTGATGTTACATGATCCTCAGTGGAGTAATAGGGACAAAGTGGAATTAGATATTGATCTGTCTCTTGTGTATTCCTTCAGTCACCAACATTCTGAACAAGAGAGAGATGACAATGACATACATTGAGATTAAATGGTGACTGGACCATCCAAGTTATAGTTCAGGGGTCATTTAAGTCGATCATAGCAATAAGCAAAAAAATAACAAAAAGTTCTGCTTTACCATGGTGATAACCACAGTTAAGGAGTGTTGTAAGGCACAACAAAAAGTAGAGTAAAATCAGTGTAACACAGTGGCTTATTGCTTCTGTAAAACAGCAGCAAAATACAATATGATAAAGTAAATACGCATATGAAACGCAATTATCAAAAATAAAGATATTAGTAACAAAGCTTCCACTAGTAACTGTTAGTTCCCATCATGGTGTCCTGAAGTTTGTCTGCAACATAATTTCCATGCATCTTAACTGTTACTTGAAGCATATCATAAACAAATTTGCACACAACGCATGCAGTGACGCCACTAGAATAAGCAGAAACTTAGCAAATTGTTAATTCTCGATACATAATATCATTGTCGCAATAGTTTTCTACAAGGTGTTATTTATATATTTGCAGCATTTTTATCACCTTCATATATTTCTTCCAGCTGTCATTGCTATTCTTTTTTCTGTCTGTCTTTTATCTCTTCTGTGTATCTTATACCTTGTTTAAGTAACTATTATAGTTGTAGCCTACATGATGATAACTCATCCTGTCCTAGAAGCAGTGCAAGTTAATTGCTGAGCACATCAGTCTCCACTTCTAAGAATTTTCATCCCTTGGAACCCAAATGAGTCTGAGCTATGTGTAAAATTAGGGATCATCAATAGAGTAGAAAATTATTGTAGCTATGTAGATTAACAGCAGGCTAAAACAATAAATGGTGGAACATGCAACAGTTTAAACAGATGTTAACATTGGCTGGCTTTTAAAGCAGCTGGTTGCAGAAACATTAGCTACAAGAAATGATTTTTTCTTGTCATGGCTCAGGTAACGTGCTCAGTCGGGAGTAGGGGGTCTAATTTCTAACCGCCCAATAAACCAGCTTCTGTTTTGTTCTCTTGTCTGTTAAACTGGGGAAATCAGTAGTTTGAAAGTATTTTGTTCAATATGATCACAAGGCATGCTATCAGCGTTTTGATTGGTTGTTGAGACTTTTGCAGCATTTGTGGCTTATTTTCAAGTGAGTTGCAGGACACAATTCAAGAGCAATTTTGCTTCCTATAGGTTCAAAGCAACTAAACTGCATAAAGATTTCACTGTGTAAATACTGGTTATTGGTTAAGTGTCAGATGGCATGATAACATGATAACCAAATTTTACCTATTGTATTTTGTCAAACAACCTAAAAGAAAAACTCTTTGCCAAAAAATATGTTTGTCAGTTTATCACATGGCTGCTAAAAACTGACTGTCTGGCTTTATGGCTGCTGCAAACTTAAAGTCAAATGTTTTGTGACAAAGAGTGGCAAACCTGAACTGCTCCCACATCAGCATTGCAAAGGAGAAGTAGAGAGCATTTATCAATCCACATTTATGTTTTTCTCACGTGTGTAAATATGTTGAGTGACCATCAGCTCAGTATTAACATGATTCATCATTCATAAATGCTCACATTTTTATTTTTACATCCTTTTTTTACATTTTTATCCCATTTTTATTTATTTCTTACAGAAAACTTATCAATGAACTGTTAAGCTGAAAACATATGATCTAATGTACCCTGATTTTCACTATAGCCTAATCTAGTTGCACATTCATTATGAAAGCATATTTTATAGAACCTGCCATGGAAATGTATTGCATAAGCCATAAATGACGAGGGCAACTGTACTGGGGAGCAGCTCCGCCCTTGTTAAATAGCAGCAGTATACAGACCTGAAGGGAGACACATCAACACTTTTTGTTTAATTATTTATAAAAGCCCTTTGGATGAATATTTTAGGAGACATCATGTTCAGCAGGATTTAAATTTTCCGGTCCTACAAAGTCAAATGCCAGTATTTACCTTCAACAGAAAATAAACCATGAACAATTCTTCCACCCCACTGGTTATTTAAAAGTATGGTTGCCAAGCAACATCACGATCAAAGATAACTCCATGAACAACACAATGGTTTTTAATTTCTCCAAATGGAACAGACAATCAATTGTATAGTGGTGATTTTAAAAACATAATGGCTTATTATGCTGCTATTTAAACCAAAAGGAACAAAGTAGGGGTTAAATAAAATGACTCATGGTGTTTATCACCAGCATCCAGAAATGACTGAGGAGCTTTTCCCTTCAGCCTTGTACTCCCTATTTTCTGTGCTGATAGAAGTTCCTGACTCGCTTTGTTTCATAATGATTTTTGCATTTCCTCCAAATGAAGGCACAGTGTATTTTTAACAAATCTATTTCAGAATATGTCCCATATAACATTACTTTAAATTGATTCCCTTGGGTCTCTGACTCAACCTGTGGATGTGGAATAAGTGTGACTTCAGCAAACATCAATTCTTCTCTAGCGATGTGAGGAATAATAATATGCCTAATGTTGAACTGCCGCATATTCAACAGATTCCATCAGAATGTGATGATGAAAGTTTGCACCATATTCATCATACCACTTGTGAGTGTTTTTCAAAGTAGTGTTCTGAATAGTGTTCTGAGCAGGAGAGCTGCATTTGGATCAGTACTTCCCACTTCTGTCCTAATGTGCATTCCAAGTGGACTAAAAAGGCAGCTTTGTCTATTTTTGCCTCCCCTGATGTTTCACTTGTCCAGTCACAAGTGACCAGTATAAGAAATGTCCCCTTAATTTGTTACCATTCAACTTGATTTCTGCTATAAAATGAGCCAAGATAATTTCATGTTGCATATCACTGTGCTGAAAAATCCAGCTACAGCAGCCTCAATATTCACAATGCATTTAAACAGGAGAAAAAAATGCAAAAAAAGTTTGATATAAGATTAGATCATGAGAAAAATAGGTCACTGCAGTGCTCTGCTCATTGAGCATATAAAAACATGCTCATTCAGTCAACGAGCATGTTTATATATAGCCTAACATTAAGATAAGGAAGGGACAAATAAATACACTACATGGCCAAAAGAATGTGGACACATGACATCACACCTGTAATGTGTCCAACAGATTCAGACACATTGTAGAGGTAAGAGACTGTAAAGAGAGGTAAAAGAAGAATTTACTGATAGAATCACAATCCAATATTGTTGTCACAAAACAGGCAGTGGTCAATTCGAGAAGGCTGATGAAATACAAAATCACATTCATGCCACCAAGCGAACAGTCCAAAAAGGGAAAGGCAAAAACGTAGTCAAAACACTGGCAGAAGTCCAAAGTCCAAAAACAATAACCAGGCAAACAATCTGAAGGGCAAGGCAAAAAGGGCAAAGTCGAAGAACAAAGGCAACACATGTCGGAATAAATGCTTAGTAGTTCACATAATGGATACAATACCTCACACCATCCTAGTCTAGAGCCCGGGCTTATATACTAAGCCATGTAAGTCATATGATCTATGATCTACAACTCAGGTGTTCAACATTGGTAGTCAGGTGAACGAGAGCGCTGATAGGTGCACAGTCATGTGAGAAGACAGGTGACCTGCCAGAGAGTTCTGGGAGGTTGAATCCAGGTGAGCATCATTGTTCGTTGGCTGCATGGAAGCCGTGTGATCTCCTAGAGGGTTCTGGGAAATAGAGTCTGAATCCAATGAGGCACTCAGAGGATGTGTGACAGTAGGATGTGCCCAAACTTGGGAAGTAAACTGAGTTTCCCAGTCTGACACAATGTCCTCAGGTATTCTGAATAAATGAACATGGTTGAACAATGCTTCTGTTGTCTGGAATGCACTAGGAATGGATGGGACAAAGCGGACTTCTCAGGAAAAGCGATCAACAGTAGTGAGAATGGTGGTATGACCTTGCGATTCAGGTATGTCTGTTACTAAGTCTATAGCCAGCTAAGACTAATGTCGGTCAGGTACTGGTAAAGGGACTAATTTTCCAGCTGGCAATGACTTGGGTGTCTTACATTACGAGCAAGTAGAACAGGAAACTACAAAAGAGTGTACATCATTATGCATGGACTTCCACCAATATTTGTGTGACAATAATTGTCATGTTCTAGTTTCTCTTGGGTGGCCTGAGATGATAGATGAATGAGCCCAAGTGAGAAGCTGGGTGCTGTTAGAAATTCTACAAGAAGAGTCAGGAGACTAGAGCTTCAGCGTTGACTGGAGTTTATTTCCACATACAGAGCGCAGTGGATCAACAGTCAATCAGGATCAGGAGTCTAGTCTAACAAGAATATTTTGGAAGAACCTTATATACATTGAAAAACTAAGGAGGGGGGAAAAGGAGATTGAGGAGGGATAAGGAAGGGTTGCAGAAGGAGAGATGTAGGGGTAGAGACAAGGGGGGGGGTGATTGTTATCACCTTAAGGTCATGAGACAAAGGGTCATTTCAATACAAAAAGAGGTAGGGGGCAAGATGAGAGTGTGAGAGTTATCACCGCTTAGGCAATCAAAAGACCATTTGCTAGCACTCTAAAATAAACATGGTTAAGATTATGAGAAAATAACAGAGGGAAAGGAAAATAACATATGGTGACCATATTTTCTCTCAGTGTGGAAAGAAAGAGGTACATAGGTCTTATCTGGAGGACTGGGAATGGCTACGTTGGCTAACTCCTTATTAATGGCATCATCGATATCCTATCTAATGGAGGAAATTGAGACTTCTGCACGAAGAATGTGTGTCACTGGTTCAGGGATTGTCTGGTCATCTTGATAGATACGAGAGAGTGCACTTGCTTCAGTGTTTCTAGAGCCTGGTCTATATGTTATGCTAAAATGATAATGGGAAAAGAACAGGGACCACTGGGCTTGTCTGGCATTCACACGTTTCACATTACGTAGATATTCTAAATCCTTATGGTCTGTCAGCACCACAAATGGATGATTAGCTCCCTCTAGCCAATGGCACAATTCCTCTAAAGCTAATATTTAACCACAAGTAGCTCTCTGTCTCCTATTCCGTAATTACGTTCAGCAGGAGATAACTTATGAGAAAAATGCTACCGGGTGGAGTTTCAGAGGATTCCCTGAGCGCTGTGACAATATGGCTCCTATCCCTGTCTCGGAGGCATCCACCTCAACTGTAAAGGGTTTGGACAGATCAGGGTGTTTGAGAATGGGGACATCTCTGAAGGCATTCTTCAATTTCTGAAAAGAATTCTCTGCATGTTCTGTCCACTTAATCTTCTTGGGACCACCCTTGAACAGGGATGTAAGAGGGGCTGCTATAGTACTAAAGTTGCAAATAAATCTTTGGTAGAAATTAGCAAAGTTCAAGAACCTTTGTAACTCTTTCACCAAGGACGGAGCAGGCCACTGGAGTACTGCATCTACCTACTGATCATCCATAACAACTCCTTGCGCACTGATGACATACCCTAAAAAGGAAACAGATTTGAGATGAAATTCACATTTCTCTCCCTTCAAGAACAAGTTGTTATCCAAGAACCTTCTCAAAAAGGAACGAACATGTTGTACATGGGTAGCCTTTTCAGGAGAGTACACCAGAATGTCATCTAAATAAGCTATTACATACTTCCCCAACATCTCTTAAGACCTTGTTGATAAATGCCTGAAAAGCAGAGGAGGCAATAGAGAGTCTGAAGGGCATAACTAAGTATTTGTAGTGCTTCCTAGTGGTCACAAATGCTGCCTTCCATTCATCCCCTTCCCTTATGCAAATTAAGTCATAGGCACTCCTGAGATCTAATTTAGTGAAATGTCTGGCTCCTTTGAGTTGTTCTAGTGCTACTGGTACTAGGGGAAGTGGGTATGTGTAATCTTTGATTATTTGATTGAGGGCACAATAATCTATACAGGGACGCAAACCCCCCCCCCCCCATCTTTCTTCTTGATGAAGCTGGATCCAATGGGAGAAGTAGAGGGCCTAATGAAACCTAGTTCCAGAGCTTCCTGAATATAAGTATCCATGGCTTTCTCTTCTACTTGAGTTAGAGGGTAGATCCTAGCTTTGGGAAAGGTTTGGTCATCTACTAATTCTATAGCACAATCATAATCTCTGTGTGGAGGTAGTTTGATAGCATTAGTCTTGGTAAATACCACTTTTAAATCTAAATATTCGGCAGGGATTTGGACTGTGAGGTCAGCATTTGGGCTTTATACAGAAGTGGAGCAAACAGATAATGAGGGTTGTGTCAGGCAAGACTGAAAACAAATCGGACCATATGAGGATCATTTGATCAGACCAGGAAGTGGAAGGATTATATTTCTCTAACCAGGGCAAACCTAATATTATTTCAAACTTGGATTGTTCTAGAACCAAAAAGGATAAAGTGTCTTTATGCAGAGCACTGGTTTGTAATTCTAGCGGTTGCTTTAGAGATGGTTCCCAGGCCTACTGGTCCTCCATCTAGTGCCGCCACTTAACGGGGTCTTGAGGTCACGCACTGGGATCTGCAGCTGGTCCACCAGTCAGGCGTGAATAAAATTTCCCTCTGCTCCGGAATCTATCAGGGCTGAAAAAAAACAACAGATTGGGGATGTCAGTATACAGTCACTCGTAAGATGAAGGACTTGGAAACCAACCCCTTTGTGGGCACACTCACCTGTCCAGGGGTCAGCGCCTTATGCATTTGTGGTCTGGCTCAGCATTCTCGAAGCTGATGTCCAGCTTTATCACAATACAAGCATAGATGTTCTCTCATCCGGTGCAGTCTCTCCTCTGGTGCCAGACAGGAGGAATCACACTGCATTGGTTCTGATGTTTCCTCTTGTTCGGATATTGTTCTTACTCTGGTGGCTAGTCTTCTGACACTTTTCCCCCCATTTTAGACTTGCTGTGTTGATGCAGGGGATGATCCAAGCAAATGGCCAGAGTGATGAGTTGATCCAGGTTTAGGGCTTATGGATTAAGCTATGTAAGTCATATGATGGTTGCATGGAAGCCATGTGATCTCCCAGAGGGTTCTGGGAAATAGAGTCTGAATCCAATGAGGCACTCAGAGGATGCGTGACAACACCTATGTGAGCTTGTTGGACATCCCATTCCAAAACCATGGACATTAATATGGAGCTGTGGAGCTGCTCCGCATATAGTGTCCATATAGTATATCTTTACATCACTTTCATTTACAACCCCATTTCCAAAAAAGTTGGGTCACAGTGCAGAATCTGAATTAAAAAATGCAATAATATGCAAATCATGAAAGCCATGCTTTTGAAGGAAAATATTACAAAGACAACATTTCAAATGTTGAAACTGTATTGTTTTTTGAAAAATATATGCACATTTAGAATTTGATGCCAGCAACATGTTTCAAAAAGAGTTGGGACTGGGGCATGTTTACCGCTGTGTTTCAACACCTCTTCTTTTCACAACATTGTGTAAGCATTTGTGAACTGAGGAGTCTGTTTGCTGTAGTCCTGAAAGTGATCTGTTTTCTTGTTGTTTGATACAAGATTTCAGCTGCTCAACAGTTCTGGGTCTCTTTTGTCATATTTTTCATTTCATAATGTGCCAAATATTCTCAGTGGGTGAGAGGTCTGGACTGCAAGCTGGTCAGTTTAGCACCCAGACTCTTTTACTAGTCATGCTGCTGTAATACATGCAGAATGTGGTTTGACGTTGAAATAAGCAAGGCCTTCCCTGAAAAAGACATTGTCTGGATAGCAGCATATATTGCCAAAACATGTATATATCATTCAGCATTAATGGTGCCTTCACAGATGCGCTATGTGTACTAATGCCCCCCATACCCTCATGAATACTGGCTTTTGAACTCTATACTGATAACAAGCTGAGTGGTCTTTAGCTGTGATCTTTAGTGGTCTTTAGTCAAGGACACAGCGTCCATGAGTAGGTGTCAATGTTTCTGGATCCTGTTTATCTATGGTTTCTTCTTTGCATTTTAGAGTTTTAACTCGCATTTGTGACAAACTGTGTTCACAGACAGTAGTTTTCAGAAGTGTTTCTGAGCCTATGCAGTGATTTCCACTAGAGAATCATGTTTTTGGCCTTGTTCCTTACATACAGAGTTTTCCCCAGATTCTTGGGATCTTTAATGATATTATGTACTGTAGGTGATGAAAGGCAAAAGTTCTGTGTTGTTTTACATTGAGAAACATTCATTTTTAATTGTTGCACTATTTGCTCATGCAGTCGCTCAGAGAGTGGTGAACCCCTCCTCATCTCTACTTCTGAAAGCCTCGGCTTCTCTGAGGTGCTTTTTATACCCAGTCATGTTACTGACCTGTTGTCAATCAACCACCAGGTGTTTTTTTTAACATTACACAACTTTACCAGCATTTTTTTGCCACTGTCCCAACTTTCTTGAAATGTGTTGTTAGCATCAAATTCAAAATGGGCACATATTTTTCACAATAAAATTTTCACAGTTTCATCATTTGATATGTTGTCCTTGTTCTATCTTCAATTAAATATAGCGTTTAAAGGTGTAACAGGGAGCAAGGAAGTGGACACACGAATCCTAATCACCAAATAACAAACAAAGATTCAACTGGTTCTGCCAACATACATCAAACAAACAGCACAATCAAACAAAGACCAGCAAACACAAGGGACAAACACAGGGCTTAAATACACATGGAAAACGAGGGACAGGTGGAAAACAGGTGGAGACAATCAGGGGTGGAGTCATGAAATGAGGGGGCAAACCTAAACTTGAACACATGGACAGGACTGGGAGGGGCCAATCGTGACACAATGATTTGCATATAATTGCATTTTGTTTTTATTTACATTTTGCAGTGTCCAAAAATTAGAATGCAGAGTTGAATTTAGACTGCTAGTATTGTTTTTTTATTATCAATAATTTATTTGTAATTGTAATCAACAACAACAACAACAACAACAACAACAACAACAATTATTATTATTATCGAATAATAATAATAATAATAATAATAATAATTATTATTATTATTATTATTATTATGTTTAAATTAATTCTATATTAACATGGGTGTTGCTTTCTGGACGCTGGGCAGCAACAGAGAAACGTACGCTACCGTTCAGGTTATAATTACCACGTTTTCTAGATCAGAAATAAAATATTTTTTTTAAGCTAAAAGTTTTTTTCTTTTTTTTCAACCCGTGGGCCTTCTTGCTTTCTACTGATAAATAGATCAGTACTCCTTATTCTGAAGCAACTGCTCTTTAATTTCTGTGTTTTTATTTGGATTTCTTTTCTTTTTTAAGCGGACAAAAATGCATTGAGCTTCATTGACAGTACATTACAGAGGTAGCAGATAGTGATTAGGCTGAAAAATGCCAGCATACTCGGTTAATAAATAAAGAGCCTTTGCATTTTTGTGTTTGGAGAGCATCTTTGCTTGTGCCCTGATGCCAGCCTGATTTGGCAACAGAACTTTAACTATGATTGGAAGGTAAATGGGTTTCTATTGTTTTAAACTACACAATCACCAGAGCTCATTTATTGCACACACTGAGTCAGACTCATTCTTTCCACGTCATTATGCCACATCTGATGAATAATTGTAGAGTTATCAGAAAGCAGCCTTTGACTGCTGGAACTTAACTGACGCACTTGTCAAGTTCACAATAAACAGCTCTACCGCCTCCATTACCAGCACCTAAATTGATTCTGACGCACATTTGATGTTCTTTTGCAGACTCTATAATTAAGCGATTGTCTTTTGTAATAAAGGTATTAAGTAAAGCACCCTTGCAATAAGGCCTGTGTGCGGTGGTTAGTGAAGTGTGGCGTGGTTATCGTAGCCAAGCTGTAATTACGGCACTAATGGGCTGCTCCCTGGGGCTGGGTCTGCTCAGGCCTTCTTGCAAGCACACACTCCCTGCCCTCCGCATTGCCGTCAGAAGACAATTAAGTCTGCACGACGCAGCGACAGCTGCACATAGTTCATAATGGCCCCTTGCCGGCACACTGCTGGGGAGTGATAGGTGTACAATCGTCGCTTGCACAGTGGAATGACGGCAAATGAAATATTGTAATTTTACTGCCATATTAGACCCCTCAATGCTCCCTTTTGTCACTCACTTTCCTGAAAGGGTTTGAATTTTGTTTGAGTTGAGCTGAGTCGAGTATAGCAAATTAGAGTGCTAATGGTGGCTGAAATTACCTGCATCGAGGCTGGCTGAAAGTCTGTCGGACATCTGCCATATCAGACAGCGTGGATTAATTGAAACAGTGAGAGATCAATTCGTTTTCACAGGCATAGGGGACACACCTAAAATTCACCACCATCTCCTCACACTCTCACCCATCTCGCCGCTACACTCAGCCCACAGGCGTGTATGTAATTTTGAAGCTTATCAATGTGAACATGCATTTTAGCATAATCAGAAGCCTTGAGGTCTACATGCAGATAATGAAAAATGTCATGAGAGGGAGTAATTGTCACTTTGTCCAGAACTTGTACGTGCTCTTTCTGATGTCCATGAAATTAATTTATGTATTTGTGCTGAGCCCCCTGCTGAGAACTTACCTCAGCCTACTAGGTGTTTTTTTTTTTAATCAGAGGGTGTATGTGTCTGTGTTACACATGTGTTGGTGTGCCTATTTATATGAGCTTAAGCTTAAGAATCCGCACCAGAGAAATTGCAAAGAGAGTGATTTGTCCAGGTCTGTGGGTCTTGCTAAGACCAGCCTGCTGGAATATTGATGAGGGATGAGAGAGAATAAGTGAAGTAATGATGGCCGAGCCAGAGCAAAGAGCAGGCTGGCTCCGTGCTGTGACTAACGCAAAGCCGAGTTTTACAGAGCCACAGGAGAATCCAGGGTTAAGAATCTGCTTAATCTATCCATCAAAGCATCTTGCTGTGATCCTCAACTGCCTCAATCATCACACTTGTAAAAACACAGGCTTCTAAATGGATTTTGGATTGGGCTTCTTCCTTTATTGTTATTGAACCAGGGAACACAAGAAGGTGTTTAAAGCTAGGGCTGCTGAAATTTTCAGCAGCATGCAAAATGCAAAATGACATGCCTTTTGTATTTCAATTTCAAAATCAAACAGAACATGTCATAATGTGCTATAATGTGGTGAGACAACAGTGTACACATATAACTGATAAGCACTGACGCACATCCCGTTCACTCTGTGCTCTTTCTTGTTCTTGAGGAATTCTTTTTTTTATGTAAATAAGTGGCGACCAATCAGATTGATTGTAGATATGTGGCAGGATAACTGATTGTGTCACACCCACTACAGCTACATGCTCAGTTTCAAGACTCCAACTCACACTGAGCAAGAGATATAATGGTTAAAAAACAAGTGATGTATTTGAAGGGCCTAACACACTTTTTTAAATAAAAGAGTTGTAGTAAGTTCACACTGTTGAGATTTCTCACTCTCCAGTTCATACAGTCCACTTATAGAAGCTGGATATGAATTCAGTGCTTTTGTGATGTTACAAAAATTATTTACATATATACATATATTCAGCCTACAGCAGTTTAGCCCCACCCATTCACGCTGAAATTACAGAGCTCATTTGTCAAACACAAGGCCACATCAGGTCTGTGACTCAGTCCCATCCAGCCCACAAAAGTGTTTTAATTTTCTGTTAATATTAGTCTGTTTCACACTGCGCTGCACTACAGTCCCCAGCATGCACTGCAACGTAATGTGTGCTCTGACTCCATTACCCTAACAACAATCTATGGGACTGCAGTTACACCCAAATTCTGCACAGTTCTATGCAATTCTACACCAGTCATGTCACTAAACCCACTAGCTACATTCCAGTTGCAGTTCAACCAAAATGAACACCATTTAGCTCAAGTATTGCACCAAATAAAGGATGCCAGATATCTAGATCAAGCAAATGTGTATGTTTAAAAGAACACGCTCCTGGGGACATTTCAATTTTGAAAATTTCAAGTATTCATGTAATATTTCAGGTTCTGTTATACATGCCTGTATTTTGCATATTTTGAATAAACAATGGCCAGTTGGGGTTACAACACAACATTAATTTAAAAATTAAATAAAAAACTATCTGGCCCACATATTGTTAAGATTTTTTTAAAACGGCCCTTTTAGTGGTTGAGTTTGACACCCCTATTATAGAGTGTTTCAGACTGCACTTCGCACAAGGCACAATACAGGACAGCCAGTCATAACAGAGCATTTACATATGTCGTTTACATATGTCAACCCTAAAGGTAAACTTCCTGGTTTATTCTTAAAAAGAACAAGGTTGGAAAATGGTTATTTAAAACCACAAATACTGTAAGCAGACTTCATGGGGAAAAAAGTAATATATGAAAAAAATTATATTGGCCCTTTAAAACCTTGTGCATAAGTTGATTTTTTAAGTTTAAAAATAAATACAGGCTGCTTTAGGGATAAAAAATAGACAATACCCCTGGACTGGCTTGTTTTTAACAACACTCCCCTCGGAATGGCAAGCTGGTGGGAGAAGCAGTTTGACTTATTGTTATTGAAAATGCACCATTAACTTAAACAGTACACAGCTACTGCAGATTTTGAAAATCTATAAATAAAACATGAATATAAAATACAAACTTCATCCTAAACCAAGCTCACATAGGTGTTTTTAGTGTGCTTAAACAATTATAATTTTTTTTTTCCAATCCTGAAATCTGGGAGTGCTGCAACTTCATGGCGCCCCCATAGTCTGCATCCCTGTACAGAACCTCTATCTGGAGATTCTTTAGAACAGGCATGTCAAAGTGGGGACCTGCCAAAAGTGATTTGGAGATTAATGTTTACCTTGATCTAACACTGAATTCAGTTCATGAAGGTCTTGCTAATTAGCAAAGAGTTGAATTAGGTGTGTTTAATGAGGCAGTGTGCTGACGTCTGCAGTGTTTTTGGCCTGCAAGGAGTGGAGTCTGACACACTTTAGAAAGATCCAACCTTTAGGGAAGCAAGACCTGTTTTTCTACTGCACCACTCAAGAGGTTCCTTTATTTTTATTTTCAATGGTGCACCTCTTAGACACACAGCTTTGGGGGGACTAATGCTTTTCTTTCAGCCTCTATTTATATGATCTGTAGCAAACTTCGTATGGGATAATCCCGCATTCATATTCATAAATGAAGGACAGGTAAACATAGGAGAAATGGGCAGCAGCCCACAGTAGGTTATCTGCTTTTTGCTTGCAAAGAATTGAGCAGTTCTTTGCCTGTCATTGGTGGTATTCACAGGTTCAAGAAGTCACAGCGCAGGCAGTGGAAGTTAATAACTGTGCTGTGAAAAGGCGAATGAAGTATTTACAGTCTGCGCTCAGTTGGACTTTAAGAGCCAGACGGCAGAACAACTTTTTTACACTGATCATTACATTGCTGACAAGTGTGTGAGTCACTGTAGTCTTGTTGGTCTCATGCAGAGTTACAGCAGCTAAATCAGCTATCATCTCATTTTCGTTTGTAACTTTTGAACCACAATTTGAAAATACCATCTGCTCTTTACACTGAGTGAAATAAAAGAAATAAAATGATCCAAAATGGCTTGTCATACATTTGCAATAAATTAAAGGTATACATTGATTTCCTTTTAAATAAAGGTGCCACAGAAGGTTCTTTGAATTGTGCAACAGAAGAACCTAAAAGCAGTGTTTTGCAACCATGATCCTTGAGGCCCACTTTCCTACACATTGTAGTGTTTTCCCTGCTTTAACACACCCACTTCAGCTCAGTAATGTGCTGTTAATGAGCTTATTAGTTAGATCAGATGGTTGGGGGCAGAGAAAACCCTAAAATGTACAGAACATTGGACCTCTAGGATCAAGGGTGGGAAGCAAAGTCCTAAAAGACCATATTAGTTAATGAGATGTGTGAGGTTCAGAGGTTTTAAAGGGGACCTATTTTTCTCTTTCCTTTAATGTGTTATATAGCTTTTTCTTCATGTAAATACCCAAAAGGTACGAAGCCAGCAAACTTGGCATGCCTTCACACAATGCATAGCAACTACTAGAAACCAGGAATTTGTTCAGTTTTGTAGCCATGTTGAGGATCTGATTCTAGCGCAAACTGATTCGGCAGTACCAGTTGGAAAAATAGCCACAACTGAGTCTCCTGCTCAGGAGAGAAGTATCTGTCCGCAGACTGCAAGACAGGGGTGGAATCAGAACAGAGTGGGCAAGCTGACCAATTAGAGCACACTGGGAGGGAGGCTCTGACAGAGCAGTGAGTTGAGATAAAGAGGTACAGTATGAAAAATTATATTTGTTTTTGGAGCATTGAAGCATGTAAATCTATTCTAATAGACCCTAAATTCAATTATGAACACTGAAAATGAGCACAATGTGTCCTCTTTAAAAACCTTTGCATAGTGTAAAGGTTTTTCATTATGACTCTGTTTGGCTTGTATTTCATATCCAACACAATAATGTTCACATGTGACACAATAAATTGATGTAGACACATAAACAATAACATTAAGGGTCAGAAATTTCAAATGAATTATGCTATTAATAGGCAATTAACTTGTCATTATTTATATATTAATAAAACAGTCATTAAGCAGTAGTAACTGATCATGTACATAGAAATTAGCAATTGACTACACTGTGAGCTGATAGTTAACTGATTGTTTAGTGTGTTATTTGTTCACAGTGTAATTACTTATTAACTGTGGCTTATTAAACTGCTAATGACCTGATGAGTGTGTCTATGCATATAAAGAAGTAACATGAGGACTAACTAGCACTCAGTATTGGTCCACTTAATTATTTGTTAATTAATCTTATATATCTAATATATCTATATGTAGATATATAAAATGATCACTTTGCAGGGAAAAACACAAAGGAATAATTAGCTAACAACAATATTCAGCTTGATTAACAGGAGTAACTCATAAGGGCTAGTTAGTTCTTATGTTACTCAGATCTCATTTTGAAAGTGTTCTGTTACTAGTTTTTAGGGCTCTATATGTCCCAGCATGCTCTTAACTCACAGAATAGAAGTTCTAACACCTGATCTTAGATCTGAAGATACTGGCCTTCTGCAAATACCTTCTGTAAAATACAGAAAACATGGAGAGGCCTGTTTTGGCGATTATGCTTCTAAACTGTGGAATTCAATTCCACCTTCTATAATATAGTCAGGCTCAGTGCACACTTTTGAGAAACATTAAAAACCATATGTCTTTACCTTAGCATTTAATTAAAATTCCACGTCTCTTTGGTATTCATCTTTTTGATTTGGTCTCATTGTCTTAAATGACCTCTCCATGGATCACCACCTTATCGTGGTGGAGAGGTTTGTGTGCTTGAAGGACCCTAGGAGCTATGTTGTCTGGAGCAAAAGCTTCTGGTAGGGTCTCCCATGGCAAACTGGTCCTAGGTGACAGGCCAGACAAAGTGTGATCCATAACCACCCCTATGAGGACAACAAAGCAGGACTTGTGTACCCTGCCCGGATCAGGGTTACCGGGGCCCCACCCTGGAGCCAGGCCTGGGGGAGGGGCTCGCCAGCAAGCGTCTGGTGGCCGGGCATTCACTCATGGTGCCCGGCCGGGCCCAGCCCGAAGGAGCTACATGAGTCCCCCCTCCCATCGACCCACCACCGATGGGAGGGGCAGTAGTAGGGGTTCGGTGCATTGTGGATCGGGCAGTGTTGTTCTGGGCCTTGGTGTTCTGATCCTCGGTTGCTGAAACTGGCTTCTGGAACTTGGAACGTTACCTCATTGGCGGGGAAGGAGCCTGAGTTGGTGCGCAAGGTTGAGAGATACCGGCTAGATATAGTCGGGCTCACCTCAACACACAGCTTGGGCTCTGGGTCCAATCTCCTTGAGAGGGGCTGGACTTTTTTCTTTTCTGGAGTTGCCCATGGTGAGAGGCGGAGGGCAGGTGTGGGCTTTCTCATAGCCCCTCGACTCGGCGCCTGTATGTTGGGGTTTTCCCCGGTGGACGAGAGGGTAGCTTCCCTACGCCTTCGGGTTGGGGAACGGGTCTTGACTGTTGTCTGTGCTTATGCACCGAACAGCAGTTCAGAATACCCAGCCTTCATAGAGTCCTTGGAAGGGGTGCTTGAAAGTGCTCCTCCTGGAGACTCGATTGTCCTACTGGAGGACTTCAACGCTCACGTAGGCAACGACAGTAAGACCTGGAGGGGTGTGATTGGGAGGAATGGCCTCTCTGATCTGAACCCGAGTGGTGTTCAGTTTTTGGACTTCTGTGCAAACCACAGTTTGTCCATAACGAACACCATGTTTGAACACAAGGATGTCCATAAGTGCACATGGCACCAGGACACCCTAGGCCACAGTTCAATGATTGACTTTGTAGTCGTGTCAGCGGACTTGCGGCCATGTGTACTGGACACTCGGGTAAAGAGCTGAGCTGTCAACTGATCACCACCTGGTGGTGAGTTGGATTAGGTGGTGGGGGAAGATGCCAGTCAGACCAGGCAAACCCAAACGTATAGTGAGGGTTTGCTGGGAACGTCTGGCAGAAGAACCTGTCAGATTGATCTTCAACTCACACCTCCGTCAGAACTTTGACCAGATATCGGGGGAGGTGGGGGACATTGACTCAGAATGGGCCATGTTCCGCTCCTCCATTGTTGAAGCGGCTGACTGTAGCTGTGGTCGCAAGGTAGTTGGTGTCTGTTGGGGTGGTAATCCTCGAACCCGGTGGTGGACACCCCAGGTGAGAGATGCCGTCAAGCTGAAGAAGGAGTCCTACCAGACATGGTTGGCTTGTAGGACACCAGAGGCAGCTGGCAGGTATCGACAGGCCAAGCGATCTGCGGCTTCAGTCGTTGCCAAGGCAAAAACCCAGGTGTGGGAAGAGTTTGGTGAGGCCTTGGAAAGTGACTTTAAGTCGGCTCCGAAAAGATTCTGGCAAACCGTCAGGCGACTCAGAAGGGGAAAGCAGTGTGCCACTAGCACTGTATATAGTGGAGATGGTGTGCTGCTGACTTCGACTGAAGACGTCATTGGGCAGTGGAAGGAATACTTTGAGGACCTTCTCAATCCCACCAACATGTTCTCCAGTGAGGATGCAGAGTGTGGGGACACGGGAATAGGCTTGTCCATTACTGAGGCCGAAGTCGCTAAGGTAGTTAAAAAGCTCCTTGGCGGCAGGGCTGCAGGGATGGATGAGATCCGTCCCGAGTTCCTCAAGGCTCTGGATGTTGTGGGGCTGTCTTGGCTGACACGCCTTTTCAACATTGCGTGGACATCGGGGGTGGTGCCACTGGATTGGCAGACTGGTGTGGTGGTGCCTCTTTTTAAAAAGGGGGACCGGAGGGTGTGTTCCAACTACAGGGGAATCACACTCCTCAGCCTCCCTGGTAAGGTCTATGCAAGGGTACTGGAGAAGAGAGTCCGGCTTATAGTCGAACCTCGGATTCAAGAGGAGCAGTGCGGGTTCCGCCCTGGTCGTGGAACACTGGACCAACTCTTTACCCTCTCCAGGATTCTGGAGGGTTCATGGGAGTTTGCCCAACCAGTCCACATGTGCTTTGTGGATTTGGAGAAGGCATTCGACTGTGTTCCCCGGGGTATTCTGTGGGAGGTGCTTCGGGAGTACGGGGTACATGGCTCTTTGCTACGAGCCATTCAGGCCCTGTACAAACAAAGCAGGAGTTTGGTTCGCATGGCTGGCAGTAAGTCAGACTTTTTCCCAGTGAGAGTTGAACTCCGTCAGGGCTGCCCTTTGTCACCAATTCTATTCATAATTTTTATGGATAGAATTTCTAGGCGCAGTCAGGGGATGGAGGGTGTCCGGTTTGGTGACCTCAGGGTCACATCGCTGCTGTTTGCAGATGATGTGGTCCTATTGGGGACATCAGGCCATGAACTTCAGCTTTCACTGGATCGGTTTGCAGCCGAGTGTGAAGCGGCCGGGATGAGGAACAGTACCTCCAAATCCGAGGCCATGGTTCTCACGCGGGAAAGGGTGGAGAGCCCTCTCTGGGTCGGGGATGAGCTCTTGCCTCAAGTGGAGGAGTTTACGTATCTCGGGGTCTTGTTCACGAGTGATGGTACAAGGGAGCGGGAGATTGACAGGCGGATTGGTGCTGGGTCAGCAGTGATGCGGGCTCTTTACCGGTCTGTTGTGCTAAAGAAAGAGCTGAGCCATAAAGCAAGGCTCTCGATTTACTGGTCGATCTACGTTCCCACCCTCACCTATGGTCATGAGCTTTGGGTAATGACCGAAAGAACGAGATCGCGAATACAAGCGGCTGAAATGAGTTTCCTCCGCAGGGTGGCTGGACTCTCCCTTAGAGATAGGGTGAGAAGTTCGGTCATCCGGGAGGGACTCGGAGTAGAGCTGCTGCTTCTTCACGTTGAGAGGAGCCAGTTGAGGTGGTTCGGGCATCTTGTTTGGACGCCTCCCTTGGGAGGTGTCACAGGCAAGTCCACCGGGGAGGAGACCCCGGGGAAGACCCAGGACACGCTGGCGTGACTATATCGCCAAGCTGGCCTGGGAGCGCCTCGGAATCCCTCCCAGGGAGCTAGTGGAAGTGGCTGGGGAAAAGGAGGTCTGGGCTTCATTGCTCAGGATGCTGCCCCCGCGACCCGAACCCCGGAGAAGCGGAAGATGATGGATGGATGGATGGATGGATGGATGGATGGATGGATGGATGTCTTAAATGATTTTAAATTAATGCTCATAGTTTCTTCTATTACTCCTAAGCTTTATCACCTGTCTGTGAAGCACTCTGATCTGCTCTCGGTATGAAAAGTGATCTCTAAATAAAGTCATAATAGTTATTATTATTATTATTATTATTATTATTATTAGTAGTAGTAGTAGTAGTAGTAGTAGTAGTAATGTTTTTTGACATATGTGTGCATGTCAATATTTGATAATCAGCTAAACAATATGTACAAAAACATTTTATGTTAGAACAAAAAACAAAGGACATTTTACTTTGCAACCCCAAATCATAACATATACTGCATCATGCTTTATAGCTGGTATGAGGTTATTTGTATCAAATGCAGTCTTCTTGGCAGTTTTTAACCAAACATGGCTTCTGGTACTGTGGCCAAACAACTCTGTTTGGCTCATCTGTCCATAGCACAGTGCTACAGAACACTTGTTCCTTGCCTAGATATTGATGTTATTTTTGGAGAGCAGAAGTTTCCTCCTGGAAGTTTGGCATGGACAAGTTGGCAGGGGCTGTGAATATTACAGTAATAAACAGAAACAGCAAACTAGACCAGATATAGAGGCTTAAATAAAACAGATGCTTCCAAGATCTATTCTGATGTAGTCATTTGCACCTGATTGGTTGAGAAGCGCTCTAACCGTGCTGTTATTTCAGATTTCAGTTTTTTTTCGCAAATACTATATCACTCCACTGAGATGGCATTGCTAAGGGACAACTTTGACAGTTGAATGAGATGATCAATCCATTTGAATGTTTTTACTTCTTACTTGCACAGAAAGAGAAAATGGATACTTTTAAGATCACATTTGACTAACAGCCGATTTGGTCAGACTCTGAAGATGAGACTACACCAAACTGCCATTACCATGGAGCAGCTTTTCAGTTAGCAGCTGTGACAGAAGAACATTTAAACAACCTGGAATTAGCCATAAATGAACCGAATACCATTTGGCAAACAAAATGGGCTGTAAAATGCTTTACAGACTGGCTGGAACAAAACAACAATAATATTGATCTGGCAAAAATTGACTAAACTGATCTAAACTTGACATTGTGGCAGTTTTATGGCTCAGTCTGATTTTGTCAGACTCTGAAGGTGAGACTACACATTTAGCAAATGGTATATAGTTCATTTTTATCTAATACCAGGTTTGGTGTTCTTCTGTCACAGCCTGCGACTGAAAAGCTTGCTCAGTGGTGATGACAGTTTTGTAATTTAGTGTAAGGATCTGAACAATGAACTGCTGGCTGTGCAGCAAGTGAGCTGAGTTCATTAATCTGACGTAGCAACAAGCTGCTTGTTAAGGAACTATAATTTGGTGGAAGGAATTGCTAACATTGAAACATATTAAATGACATGTTCACAGCCCATTTACTAATTTTTTACTGTATTTATTTAAGTGTTGTATAAAAGCAATTGAACACTCGAGGTTGTCTGCTATTGTGAATAACCAATGATGGACGAAGTACACAAATCATGTACTTGAGTTAGAGATACCCAAGGTAAAATATTACTCCAGTAAAAGTAGAAGCCCTCCCTTTAGACCTCCACTTGAGTAAAAGTACAAAAGTATTTGCCATCAAATGTACTTCGTCTTCTTCTTCTGCCTCCATCTTGCCCTATTCACTGCCTCCTCTACTTTTACACCAACCAGCTCCATGTCCAGCTTCACTACATCCATAAACCTTCTCTGAGGTCTACCTCTTCACCCGGCAGCTCCATTTCCAAAATTCTTTGACCAATATAACCACTATTCCTCCTCAACACATGTCCAAACCATCTCAACCTGGCCTCTCTGGCTTTATCTCCAAACTGCTCCACCTTCACTGTCCCTCTGATCTGCTCATTTCTAATCTTGTCCATCCTTGTCACTCCCAACGAAAATCTCAGCATCTTCATCTCCGCCACCTCCAGCTCAGCCTCCTGTCTTTTAGACAGAGCAACAGTCTCCAAACCATACATCATAGCAGGACGCACTACTGTCTTGTAAACCTTCCCTTTCACTCTTGCTTCTATTCTTCTGTGACACATCAGCCCTGACACCCATCTCCACCCACTTCATCCTGCCTGCACCCTCTTCTTCACCTCTTTTCTACACTGTCCATTGCTCTGGGTGGTTGACCCAAGATATTTTAAGTCATCCACCTTTACAACCTCTACTCCTTGCATCTTCACCTTTCCACCTGCCTCCCTCTCATTCACACACATGTATTCCGTCATGTCTCTACTGACCTTCATTCCTCTCCTCTCCAGTGCAAATGTCCACCTCTCCAGATTCTCTTCCACCTGCTCTCTACTCTCACCACAGATTACAATGTCATCTGCAAACATCATGGTCCATGGAGCCTCCTGCCTGACCTCATCTGTCAACCTTTCCATCACCATTGCAAACAAGAAGAGGCTCAAAGCTGATCCCTGATGTAACCCTACCTTCACCTTGAAACCATTTGTCACTCCAACTGCACACCTCACCACTGTCTCATACATGTCCTGCACCACCCTAACATACTTTTCAGCTACACCTGACTTCCTCATACAGTACCACAGTTCCTCTCTTGGCACCCTATCATATGCCTTCTCTAGATCCACAAAGACACAATGTAGCTCCTTCTGACCTTCTCTGTACTTCTCTACCAACACTCTCAACGCAAAAATTGCATCTGTGGTACTCTTTCTGGGCATGAAACCAAACTGCTGCTCACTGATCTGAACCTCTCGCCTTAGCATTGCTTCAACAACTCTTTCCTATACCTTCATGGTGTGGCTCATCAACTTTATACCTCTGTAGTTGCTGCAGCTCTGCACATCACCCTTGTTCTTAAAAATGGGAACCAGTACATTGCTTCTCCACTCATCAGGCATCCTCTCACTCTCCAGGATTTTGTTAAACAACCTGGTTAAAAAGTCCACTGCCTTCTCTCCTAAACATCTCCATACCTCCACAGGTATGTCATCTGGACCAACTGCCTTTCCATTCTTCATCCTTTTTAAAGCTGCCTTCACTTCCACCTTACTAATTCTCTGCACTTCCTGATTCATTATCTCTCCCCCCGTTGTCCTCCTCTCTCTCTCGTTTTCCTCATTCATTAGTTCTTCAAAGTACTCCTTCCATCTACTCAACACTCTCTGTTCACTCACTAGTACATTTCCCTCTCTATCCTTTATCAGACTAACCTGCTATACATCCTTTCCAGCTCTATCTCTCTGTTTAGCCAAACGATACAAGTCCTTTACTCCTTCTTTACTGTCCAGCCTCTCATACAGCTCATCATAGGCCTGAGCCTTTGCCTTTGCTACCATTCTTTTCACTATGCGACTAGCCTCACAGTACTCCTGCCTACTTCCTTCATCTCTCTGGTTATCCCACTTTTTCTTAGCTGCCTTCTTCTGAATACTCTCCTGGACTTCCTCATTCCACCACCAACTTTCCTTGTATTCTTTCCTCTGACCAGACGAAACACCCAACATATTTTTGCCAGTTTCTCTCACCACCTTAGCTGTAGTTTCCCAGTCCTCAGGTAGCTCCTCACTGCCCCTAAGGGCTTGTTGCAATTTTTCCCTGAACTGCCTGCAACCATCCTCCTCCTTCAGCTTCCACCATCTAATCTTTGGCTCTGTCTTCACTCTCTTCCTCTTCTTTTTTTCTAATCTCATTCTACAGACAACCACCCTATGCTGCCTTGCTACACTTTCCCCTGGCACCACTTTACAATCTCCAATCTCCTTTAGGTGGCATCTCCTGCTAAGGATATAATCCACCTGTGTGCACCTCCCTCCACTCTTGTATGTCACCCTGTGTTCTTCCCTCTTCTGAAAATACATGTTCACCACAGCCATTTCCATTCTCTTTGCAAAATCTACAATCATCTGACCTTCTACATTTCTGTCTTTTACACCATACATACCCAGCACCTCTTCATCCCCTCTGTTCCCTTCACCAATGTCCATTGAAGTCTGCACCAATCACTAATCTCTCCTCTCTAGGGACACCATCTACCACTTCATCCATCTTACTCCAAAATTCCTCTTTCTCCTCTAACTGACAACCAACCTGGGGTGCATATGAACTGACCACATTCAAAATTACACCATCAACCTCCAACTTCAGGCTCATGATCCTGTCTGACACTCTCTTTACATCCAGAATATTTTTCACAAGCTGTTCCTTTAGGATTATCCTTACTCCATTTCTCTTCCTCTCTACACCATGATAGAACAGTTTGAATCCACCTCCAATGTTCCTGGCCTTGCTTCCTTTCCATCTGGTCTCCTGGACACACAGAATATCTATCTTCCTTCTCTCCATCATGTCTGCAAGCTCTCTGCCTTTACCAGTCATTGTCCCTATGTTCAGAGTCCCTACTCTAACCTCTACACTCCTGCCTTTCCTTCTCTTTCGCTGCCTTCTAACCGCCTTCCTCCTCTTCTCTTTGACGGTCTTTGACGTACAGTAATCCAATTTCCACCGGCACCCTGCTGGTCAACAGCACTGGAGGTGGTCGTTGTTAAGCCGGGCCATGACCGAACCGTATGGCAATCATATTTGTGATCCGCATGATAGTTTTGGCACAAGTTTTGCGCCGGATGCCCTTCCTGACGCAACCCTCACCATTTATCCGGGCTTGGGACCGGCACCAGAAGTACACAAAGTACACCCCTAATGGCTGGTTTCAAATGTACTAGTATCAAAAGTAAAAGTATTAAAAGATTAATTATGGCTCTAATGTCCTGTTACCATTTTTATGACAAGACCCTTTGCTTCATTAGCTCATTTTAGGTGAAAATACTCTAGTGTCACTCTTGGTAAACCAATCTTTTTAATAGAATGTCATTAATGCATCTGCCACTGATGTCTATTAAAACTATCATAAGCACAAAACACTGAAGGAAAAAAATTTCCATTAAGTAGAATCAAGGGGCTATGAAATATTTTTTTGCAAACAAGCATAGTTTCAGTTTAAGATTTATTTGTACCTTAGTTACAAGTTTAAGGTTTGACATTCTGTGCACCATGTGTGTACAGAGTAATACCACAGCCCTTCTATCATCTTAAATTAATCTGGTGATTCTCCACTGATCTCTCATCAATGAGGAATTTTTCTTTATTGCACCATTCTGACTTAACTCTCTAGAGATTGCTGTGAGTAAAAATCCCAGACGATCAGCAGTGATGTAAATACTCAAACTAGCTTGTCTGGCATTAACAATCATACCACTATCAAAATCACTGAGATCACATTTTTCCCCCATTTTGATGGTTGACATTAGATAACTGTATGATTAATTAGGTGTAGAGTTGTTTCTTATAAAGTGCTCTGTGAGTGTTTGAACCCATTCCTGAAAATGTACTAATCACTGTGTTTAGTGGAGCTCTGTTTTATCTAGTAAGGGCACAATAAGTTATTAAATGGATCCTATAGTGAACAGAAGGCTGAGCTGGTCCCAGTTACATGTGGCTGGCCCTGGACAGCTCCATAACACAAGCTAATGGAGATTTGCCAAAGTTCTTGCATTGATTCAGACACTAGATTGATTCGGCCTGTTAAGTCCACACAAATCCACTGCTCGACCAAGCCTTTTCTATAGCCTTGCTTCAAGCACACACACACACACACACAAAAAATTGCACACGGCAGCTGGTCAATAATTTTCTCTAGTTTAATTGTTTATTTATTTCTCATTCCTACTGAAGGAGCAGTTATTGGCTTTAGCCTAGAGGGGAGTACAGTAGTGAGATCCTTGGAGCGCAACGCAGGGCTGGTTTCCATGGCTGCACCACAAATATGAGTGACAGTCTTGCTCTCTGAACACACATGCAGTGCCATGCAGGCTTCCCTTTTAGCTGCTATTAGGAGAAATGGATGGAAACTGCTGCTGAAATGATCAGTGGCCTGGACGTGGCATGAATCTTGAGCAGCCATTCAGATGTTCCAAAATTCACTTTGTCATGCAAACTGTTGTTTAAATCAATCTTTGATGCTCCTTTTGCCCACAGACACAGGATGAATGTGTGGCACTTAGAATGCACAGCAGAAGAGTCTTCATATGGCTCCCATTAAATATGCACAACATCGGATACACTGTTAGTCGGGGAGCCCTTGTTCTGTTTGCATCATGAATAATTATGCTCATTCTCACTCCAAACAACAGAGTGGATAGGCACAGGTGTATAGGTCTGAGAGTGGTACGTGGTGAAATTTGTATAATAAGACAAAAAAAAAATGTAGAGAGCCGGTATAGACAGCCTAATGGCTTGTGTTTAGATTCCTTTATGTTTCATTATGTAAGTGGGGAATGTGAGAGAGAACAACAGAGAGAGCAACAGAAAGAGTAGCAATAGATGATAAGAAATCATACAAGTTCTGAGTGTTTTTGAGAGTAAAAGTACTACACTTTTTAATGCATACAATATGGATGATGGACTGACCCTAGATCAACACTCCTAATCATACACTGTGCGATAACAACAGTTTATTGCATATCACACAGCACAAGATGCACCAAATACAGTCTTGGCCAACTTCTGTGGCAGTGCAACATCAGCTGTGCTTAAGGTCAGATTATACAATCATTTTTTTCTGCTGATAGATCTACAATGCAAAAACATGACAACATTCTCTTTGGGGCCTTTTTTGCTGGAAAATAGGAATGGTCAAAATGGTCACTAAGGGGCCAGGCTAACATATTTAAGCTAACATAAAACTTGTGAGCAACCGTTTTTACCATAATTTATCATCTTCTCTCTTATTCCACTTTATGTTGGTTGCTTTTTAGACGAGTGATAGCAACGGTCATAGTAGGACTTTGGACCAAAATTTCTGACACTGCCAGAACTTGGTTGTATTATATTGGTAGGTCTTTGGTTGCAAAGATAGTAAATCAGCTACACGCTATGCACAAAAGTATTAGGATAACTACACATTACAACTACAGGATCTTTATTGACATCAAATTCTAAATCCATAGGCATTAATACGGAGTTGGTCCCCTCTTTGCAACTATAACAGCTTCCTCTTCCTCTATGAAGGTTTCTGCAAAATTTTGGAGTGTATCTGTGGGTGTTGTTGCCCATTTATGCAGAAGAGCATTTTAGAGGTCAGATACTGATGTTGAACAAGAGGGCATGGCTCGCAATCTGTATTTTAGTTCATGTACAGTGTTAAGTGATCAAGTACAAGTTTCCTGGGTAAAAGTGTAAAATTGTGTGTGTGTGTTTTTTTTTTTTTTTTTGCCAAACTATCACTTTAATAAATAATAAGTCTTGAACTTTGCACTTCTTTTGTGTGGAGTGCATCTTCTGCATACTGCTGCTAGCCTGATTTGGCAACTGCAGTTTTAACTATGATTAGACTGTGAATGGATTTCCATAATTCCAACACAATTCAGACTTATTCTGTCCATCCATCTTTCAACTTGGTGAGCATTGTTCATTTCCTCTCACTCCTGCTCTCTCTGTGAGGATGCTGAAGCTTGGTGCACTCTGCTATGGAACTGTGATTAAGAATGGACGATGAGTCTGTAATGAAGCTTCAGCTCGACTCGTGGGGGCAAAGAACAACAGAGGCGGAGGCCTAGCCTGATAACTCTCTCATTAAGGGTGGAAATGAAGGCCCATCTCAGCAGCTGACAAACCCCGGACTGAATGTTCTGACACGCCCGCACATTTATCTGCCAACGGCAATTAGCCACGGACGAAGCCACCCACTCAAATCTGCCACGACAATTAATTACATATTGTCGTTTGCTTTTAATTAGATGTCAACCTGAGGCTGCACTGTTTATGCCTTTGCCTCTGTTGGGGCCTTCCTGGACATTTTATGTTGAAGCAGAAACATTGTCTTTGCATTGTATGTCTGCGCATTGTCTCTCCAAGCCTATACATCACAGCCAAAGCCTTATGAAGTTACAGTGGTTGCAGTGCTCATTTGTGCATGCCCATGAGGAGCATGTAAGATCATAGTGTGTCATTTTGGTGTTCCAATGACACGTGTCCCTTTGTTACTGTTGATATGTCTGTCTTTCAGCACAGACAGGTAGCATCAGTAAAATCTGTGCTACAGACTCAAAAGTTCATTAGCACAAAAATTTTGAAACACAAGAAAAAACTTTATAAGATGATCAGTGCAAACATGCATGTATGTAAATTCAGAAATCATGAAAGTAGGCCAATTTAAAGCCAAAAAAATGGATTCTGGAAACCATGCTTACATTAATCGAATGAGAGAAATCTTTAGATTGTTTAAGGAAATGTTCTGAGTGACATAAGCTACTTCTTCAGATAAGCCAATGCTAAAATTAACATTAGAGCTTTATATTCTGAGGAGATCTTGAGGTCTTGTAGATAGGGTCTTTTAGCAAACTTAGCAAGCTGTCAATAAGAAAAGCTAACTTAGTTAACTTATTTTAACAAGCTTTGTCATAACCTAGAAGTAACCTATATAAAGTTCTACTTACAGCTGGTTTCTTAGTTAGTAGTTTTGATAGTTTTGACATTGAACATTGTGAATGATATTGTTTATATGACATTCAATCTAAAGTCTAGAATTGAAATAAAGACAGCATCATCCAGATGAACATGATAGAATGTGTATAAATAACAAGTTCCCCAATAACATCTTTTGTTCTCTGTTAGTCCAGTCATTCTGATGAATTTACTTCCACTGCCATTCTCACTGCAGATTTGTAAGATGAGTTCTACCTCAGCTTATGGAGAAAGTAATGGTCAAAGATAGGGTAATTGGCTAGGAGGCGAGCCAATCATTGTGAAAATGGTCAATTTTACGTAAAAAGGAAACACTTTTTTAATCATGGCAATCTTAATAATCCACCTCATTCCTGACAATGCTAATGCACTCATAATACATCATTATGCTCTCTGCGACAGGGCTGTGAGAAAGTACTACCACAAGAGCTGCTGTATGTGTTTTAGGCTATTATAGCTTTTGTCAGAGAAAGCTGGCAGCAGTCAGTGCTATGAATAGATGTGTGGGGGGAATACAGCTGCCCTTCACTTTACCCTCTGACCTCCTTGTGAATTATTTAAGATTTTAAAATGGACTCCTTATTGCACTCAGTAGAACTAAAGGCATTCTTGGATTTTCAAGTGAAGAAAATGAAACTCCACGTTTCACATAAAGGATTTGGTTTTATTGTAGCTTTATGATAAACTGTCAGGCATCAATGTTTTAAAAATTCAATTCACATAAACATATGATGATCCAAAACAGTTCTTCATAGAGGAGCTCCTCTTAGTTGTTACAATGGTTAGCTGTCACGCTTTAAGTATCTTTAAAGGAATGTTTTTCAGTAAATCTGATTTACACAATTTTTAACTTCACCTCAGATATAGTCAAGTGAAGTTTAAACTAGAGCTGTGAGGCTAACAAACACTGGAATCCAATAGTCACCCATTCCCAGAGCTTCTCTTAAACTGGTCAAACCACATCCAAGTGGTCCTGATGTTATATGTTCATAAATGAAACTGAAATTCCAAATGTATTCTAGCCTCCATGTGCCAGCATGAGGGGCATGAGCATGAAGTGCTGTGTTTATGGAAAAGATTTGGGTGTCTACTGACATAGCTCTATAGCTCCAGTGCTAAAATAAAGCAGCAAAATTTGGACACCAATCATGTCTTGGCTGAACAACTACATCTGAATGACTATATCTGAATGACTATATAATTTTTTGTTGAACCATTCTTTTATGTCAGATATTTATTTGTTTTAGTGCATATAGTGTGTGAGAGCACAGAAAGTGTGACAGTATGCTGTAGTCTCTGCAGGAGTGATGGGAAATTAATTTTTTAAGTGTACATGTTGAAATTCAGTTACAATAGCCAGAAGACACTGGCATGCTTCATTGCCAAGGCACCTCAAGCATGTTTTCACATTGTAAAAGGCTTGACTTTGGCAAAAGACCTGGGATTCAACATAGCAACAGTTTAGAGGCCCATGTCTTAGTCTTCTGTGTCTCTCCATCACTCTGTAAGTGAAATCTCTCTCTTTCTCTCTCTCTCTCTTTGCTCTTTCAGGTGGATCAGTGAGATGCCAGTCACTCATCATCGTCTGCTGCTTCAGGACTGAACCCTCTCTGTTTCACATATACTGTCTCACACACATGGATTTTTAATGACCACTCATAATCTGCTATTTTATGACATGGCTGCTTTTTACTTCTGTCATGCTAATATATATATATATATATATATATATATATATATATATATATATATATATATATATATATATATATATAAATGCATACAATAATTTGCACATCTGTTTTGCACTCTATTATTACTCACTATTTAGATTAACACCTCAGCTACCTCAAGTGTAATTAATATCTCAATTAAAAGTCCCTATTGCCTCACACTACCACGTACTATATAAGCAATTTCATTGTTGTTGTTATGTACTGTATATAAGCAGCATATACAGGATTCCTTGAATGAACCTGCACATAAAATAATGAAATGTTACTGATAGGGAGGAGTGTCTTCTCTGTGGAGTACTCTGACAAAGTATTTCAGAGCAGTGTGGTTTGATTGATTGTGTGAAGAGTGCAAGCATTAATAGCCCTATAATAAAATTAGAATAGTGAAAGGTCAGTGCCATACTGGGGAGAGGTAATTGAGAAATGCAGCTTTAAACTGTTCTCTCTGATAAGCCACTTTCAGACTCCACAATTAGAGCGGAGGACCCATCCTCACCCGTTCTTTTACCTCCGGTGTGAAGCCCTGGAATCATTCTCCAATTAGGGAGATTGCATTTAATCATGGGAAGCCAAGTTCCTTTAAAATCATATCCCAATTAAATGGGCAGCAGATACTTTCTGGAGGTGTTCCTGAATGACAGCGGAGCAGGAAAGCACTGTGATCCACACTGAGGTGCGAGGAAAACCACAACTGCTCCACTGAGCTCCTCCAGCCGGCCACAGAGTTTGTGGCATTGCACCATGTAATCGCTCAAGGTGCAGAACTAGGCCAGCCCTACTTCTATGCATTAGTGACTTCAAATTATCCCTGACTGCAAATAAACCCTGTGCTTTAAAAAATGAAGATAATAAAAAGGGGTTCTTTGGGGCAATGCCTTAGTAGGATCACTTTTGGTTTCCTAAAGACCCTTTCCGTTGACCTTCATCAATGATATTACACTAAATACATAAAAAAGGCTGGGGAATATGTAAACTCTCACTTTTCAGTAGAGGGAAAGAAATATCAAGAGCATAAAGCAATTATTATTTCAAAAGGCACTACTATAGTGGTAGTGGTGACAGTGGTGCTATTAGTTATAATCAATGATCCTCTTTCTTACATAGCATGTTTTTTTTTTTGCTCAACTTCTCTCTGTTTCACATTATTACTTGTTAGTCAATAACAAATAAAGCCATGCTTTCATGTGCACACACTGGGATTAATCATAGCTTGAGTGTCTAAACCTGGGTCAACAGAGAAAGCTATTAAAATCTGTTGTGAAAAGAGTTAACCACAAAGCATTGATTAGGTTTTGTGAAGTTAAACTTAGCCAAGAACACTGATATGCATCATGAGACACACTCAATAACAATAACAACACGGCACAAGGCCATACCTTTTTTACAGACTTTTATCTGTCTTGGTTTTGTTATTGCATTACTGTGAAATTGATTCAAACAGGACTACTATGTGGAAGGTGATTAGCTCCATAATTCTTATTATATTTGTAAGATTGAACTACAGACATTGCAAGTAGTAGAATACAATAGCTGATCTTGTGATCTAAATAGCATCAGTTTCTCAGACAAAATAATCCAGCTACAAAGACTTATAAATAACATTTCTTGATATTTTTTTATAAACCCACACAGCTGAATCTGCGATTCAGTGAGTATTTGCCTAAACCACCTATTGTCTACTATTCTACTCACCACATGTAATCCTCCTCTACAGATTCTGTGTTCAGGCAGCATAAAGGCATTTCTGTGGCAAAAACCTCTTTGATTGACATCTGCTATAGCGAGCCAGTCAGAGTTATTGTGCTTTATGGCTTTATGAGGTAAAATTGCAGTGAGAGGGGGGCCAGGGAACATGTGTTGCTGCACTTTAGCCATGCTTTTCCTGCCTTCTGTTTCTGGAGTCTGGAACACAGATACCCCATGCAACGCATGTCTCTCCAACACCATCTCAGATACATTGAAGTAGAAACTCATTAGATGAGTGTTTGATGCACACACACATATACACACATTTGCTGCTAATTTACACAAACACACACATGCACACCAAATACAATCCACAACAGCACTAATTATAATTGGGAGACCCTCCGCAAGCATGCACAGGATCAATCTAATCACTGCAGTGCAAGCGAAAAGCTGTAATATTTTATTCAAGTGATCAGAGCCTTATCTAACGAGCCTTATCGAGACCATATCAGTAAGCGCTCATTCAGAGTGGAGCCCAAACAAGTCTGAAAAAGAAATCTAAACCTGGAATCATAATAGGCCCCATTTTCAGCATCTCGTTTGGTGCTGCTGCCAATGTGAGAGGTGTGCACACCATAAAGCCAGGCCAGGGCACGCTCTAAACTCCCTGCTTGTGTTACAGGAGACTGCCCCCTTTGCCCTTGGGGTCCAGCAAATGATACTGACATCTTCTGTAATGAGAAATATAAGAAGCCACTAATAGCACTGCATACATTCTCAAGTGACTGCAAAACTCATTTGATTCTGAAACCTCCCTCCACAAAATGTCTGCTCGCCAGTATAGAAAGAATCATTATTTTTCAATTGACTCCTCTTATTACCGCCATGATCAATACGCAGCAGCAGAACAGACTGAATGGACATCTGTTTTTTTTTTCTCCACAGCTTGCAGCTTCATTGCATCAAAGTCCATCGTGCTGCTGACCAATAAAATTAGCATTTAGCAGTAAGAACCGCAGTGTTTCCCGACACATAGCTCATTCTTTGATTTTGTACGCCGATCCTAGCCTTGTGAAAGAGGGGCGCAGAGTATTACAGGGTGTTATATGGGGGTTTATGACCAGGGCACTCTTTAAAAGGAGAGAAGAGGAGGCATTCACTCACTTGATTCTGTCAAACTCACTCGACTCACTCCACTCAGACTCTCTCGCCAATGCCAAAGTCATAAAGTGTCTCACATTCTGTGTCCCCTCAACCCTGAATTTAATCAAATACGTGTGTGTGGCATTTACCATCATATCTGTGAAATATTTGAAGAGTGGCAGTGGCAGAGAGAGCGAGAGCGAGACAGCGCCTGTCACCTCAATATTCACTTGCGGGAGACACAATCATGTCCGACATGCACTCAATCAAATGGCTGACTAGTGTTTCCGAAAATAGATGGACTTAAACATAGAGACTTAGGACGCAAGAGTACTTCAAATGTGGCAAAGCTTCAAAAGCAAATCAAATATGTCTACTATAACAAGCTGAAGTGTCCTGTAATGCATTTCATATTTTCTGTATGCTAACTGAGCTAACAAAGCGGTAACAGGAGCTAACTGTAATGTTTAAGCATCAAAGCAAAGATATCTAGTGAAGCAAACTGAAGAATCCTGCAACTTTGATGGCTAATAATCACAGCAGATTTGTCTGTTAACCAAGCAAACATTACTGAGCAAATTTACTAACGTTTTGCACACTTGCAGTTTCCATTTTGGAGTTAAAAAAGTAACTAACAGTTTACTAAATATGTCATTCTACAGCCATAAACAGATCAAAGGGGCAGTCTTTGCTACCATTTGCCTCATTGCATATCTTCAAACAAAATGTTTCTCCTTTTTTTGATGATTTACATTTGTTTACATCACTTTGAAAATAACATCTTTACATTAATTTACATTAAAAGGTAACATTTTTGCACTTTTGTGTAAAGTTACTATTTTGGAGATACTTTTCTTTGGACAGCAACAACATGCATTCATAGGAGTTTCCCTCTCAAAGCACAAAATACTGGGAGGTTATTATAATAATATTATAATTTGTATTTTAATACCAAGCTTGTCTTATTTTTGGACTAAGGCTAACATGGCTGCCTTTTTTGTGCTCAGAGAAAGAGAAAAGAGAGTTTAAGCATATTTATGTATTTTCAGCAAATAAAAAAAACTTGTAAATGCCTGACATACATGCTACATTATTCTAAAGATAATAAAAAAAAAATTAAAACAAATAGTTTTGGAAAATAAAAAGTACAACACGATAATAGAACATGTTTAGCCTGAATAATAATTTGAAAGTTTTTTTTTTTCTAAATGACCGTTAAAAGCAAATATAAACTTCTTGGCTCTGAAATCCCTGCTTTACACTCTCAGAAAAGAAAGGTATGGAACTGTCACTGACGCAGTACCCCAAGGGTACATCTCAGTACCTTTAGAGAGGGAACATGCTTGTACCATAATCCACTGAAATTATATTTCCTAAGTTGTACTGACTTCACACACCCTGTCTCATCTCCAGGCTTTTCACTTTATTGTTCTGTTTTAAAACACTCATTATGAAAAGTGTAACATGGAGCAAGGAGGCGGACGCATACGCTGAGATGAGCAAGATTTATTTTGGGTAAATCCAGGGTCATAGTTGAAATGGTCAACAGCCAACATGGAGAGAATGTGGATCAGACATGACAAACAGAAACACAGAACCTCAAACAAGAATCAAACACTACAAACAATATATACAGCACATCCAGCACAAACATACAAACAAAGACCTACAAGAAACTAAGGAAAACACAGGAATACAAGGGTTAACGAGGGACAGGGGAAAAACAGGTGGGAACAGTCAGGGGCGGAGTCACAAAACAAGGGGCCGGACTAAAAAACAAAACAAAGAAGCACATGGACAGGACTGTGAAGCAAACACAACACGAGCACATGGACAGGATAGGGCCGGGCCAATTGTGACAAAAAGGTACAAATACATACTTTTCACTTGGAAAAAAATTATTTAAGGTACACAATTAGACCTTAAAGCCACTGTTTTTACCTTTGAGAGAACATTTACATTGTTTGTACCTTGATGAATGAAAAACGTACCTGCACAGCACCTTTATTTTTAACAGTGTACTACAGCTACTGCTTACTTTGTTATTCCTCTGCGCTCTGGCTCTGTATGCACTGTGGTTTATGTGAACGCTGTGGTATAAATGCTTTGGCCATTCTTTGATATACTCCACATAGCTAAGAGGTTACGCTCAAAATCATACAATTTTAAATTAGCTGCCTTCCAAATGCGCTTGGCACAGAATTCAAGTTCAGTTCATCCCACCAGCCGAAAATAATGTTTCAAAACGAAAAGTTGAAATACAGCAAGTCCTTATTTTTTAAGCAATAGTGTATGTTGAAATAATCAAATACTTGACAAATAATAACCCCTTTTTTTTTTTTTGACTTTGTCATGAGTCATTAATTAATGTAAAACATCTGAACCTGAAACAGGTCTCTTATCTGGCAGAAAAGACCTTTTATAGAAAAAGCACTGGAGCCAAAGATGTAGTCATATGTTAATTATGAATTTGCATGAAAGTTCTTAGTATATAACCTGCTAAACTGGCCACCCCCTCAGCACAATAGACTGTTATTAGTGCTAACTATGACCTTTAAGTCTCAAAACCAAAGCAAAAAAATCTACTGTAACAAACCTTAATGTCCTGTATAAGGTTAATGTACACTCACCGGCCAATTACTTTATTAGGTACACCTTGCTAGTAAAAGGTTGGACCCCCCTTTTGCCTTCATGGCATACTTTCAACAAGGTGTTGGAAACATTAACAAGGCATTTTTCGTTCACAAAACCGCCGCTCACTGGATCTTTTCTCTTTTTCGGCCCATTCTCTGTAAAGCCTAGAGATGTTTGTGCGTGAAAATCCCAGCAGATCAGCAGTTTCTGAAATACTCAGACCAGCCCGTCTGGCAACAACAACCACACCACATTCAAAGTCACTTAAATCACCTTTCTTCCCCATTCTGATGCTTGGTTTGCACTTCAGCATGTTGTCTTGACCACCTCTACATGCCTAAATGCATTGAATTGCGGCCATGTGACTGGCTGATTAGCTATTTGTGTTAACAAGCAATTGAACACCTAATAAAGTGGCTGGTGAGTGTCACTAGTCATCATGTCATATATAATAGACTGCTCAAATAAATAAAGGGAACACTCAAATAACACATCCTAGATCTGAATGAATGAAATATTCTCATTGAATACTTTGTTCTGCACAAAGTTGAATGTGCTGACAACAAAATCAAATTTATTAACCATTTGGAGTCACACACAAAATGAAAGTGGAAAAACACACTACAGGCTGATCCAACTTTGATGTGATATCCTTAAAACAAGTCAAAATGAGGCTCAGTATTGTGTGTGGCCTCCACATGCCTGTATGACCTCCCTACAAAACCTGGGCATGCTCCTGATGAGATGGCGGATGGTCTCCTGAGGGATCTCCTCCCAGACCTGGACTAAAGCATCCACCAACTCCTGGACAGTCTGTGGTGCAACGTGACATTGGTGGATGGAACGAGACACGATGTCCCAGATGTGCTCAATCGGATTCAGGTCTGGGGAACGGGCGGGCCAGTCCATAGCTTCAATTTCTTCATCTTGCAGGAACTGCTGACACACTCCAGCCACATGAGGTCTAGCATTGTCCTGCATTAGGAGGAACCCAGGGCCAACCACACCAGCATATGGTCTCACAAGGGGTCTGAGGATCTCATCTTGGTACCTAATGGCAGTCAGGCTACCTCTGGCGAGCACATGGAGGGCTGTGTGGCCCTCCAAATAAATGTCACCCCACACCATTACTGACCCACTGCCAAACCGGTCATGCTGAAGGATGTTGCAGGCAGCAGATCTCCAGGGCGTCTCCAGACTCTGTCACGTCTGTCACATGTGCTCAGTGTGAACCTGCTTTCATCTGTGAAGAGCACAGGGCGCCAGTGGCAAATTTGTCAATCATGGTGTTCTCTGGCAAATGCCAAGTGTCCCACACAGTGTTGGGCTGTGAGCACAACCCCCATCTGTGGACGTCAGGCCCTCATACCATCCTCATGGAGTTGGTTTCTAACCATTTGTGCAGACACATGCACATTTGTGGCCTGCTGGAGGTCATTTTGCAGGGCTCTGGCAGTGCACCTCCTGTTCCTCCTTGCACAAAGGCGGAGGTAGCGGTCCTGCTGTTGGGTTGTAGCCCTCCTACGGCCTCCTCCACGTCTCCTGGTGTACTGGCCTGTCTCCTGGTAGCACCTCCAGCCTCTGGACACTACGCTGACAGACACAGCAAACCTTCTTGCCACAGCTCGCATTGATGTGCCATCCTGGATGAGCTGCACTACCTGAGCCACTTGTGTGGGTTGTAGAGTCCGTCTCATGCTACCACGAGTGTGAAAGCACCACCAACATTCAAAAGTGACCAAAACATCAGCCAGAAAGCAGAAAGGTACTGAGAAGTGGTCTGTGGTCCCCACCTGCAGAACCACTCCTTTATTGAGTGTGTCTTTCGAATTGCCAATACTTTCCACCTGTTGTCTATTCCATTTGCACAACAGCATGTGAAATTGATTGTCAATCAGTGTTGCTTCCTAAGTGGACAGTTTGATTTCACAATATAACTTGGAGTTATATTGTGTTGTTTAAGTGTTCCCTTTATTTTTTTGAGCAGTGTATTTTTAACTTAGATAACAAGGCACTAGGGGCTAACCACAATCTTCAAGTATAAAAGCAAAGCAAAAATATCTACTGTAGCAAACGGAAGCAACCTGAAAACCGCTAATCATCACGTCATGTTTTATGCTTGTTAATCGAGCTGAAGCAAAAGGGCTAACTAATGTTTTTCAGCATCAAAAGCAAAGCGAAAAATATCTACTGTAGCAAGCTGTACTGTCATCCAAAGGAAACTGCTAATCTTCATGCCATACATTATGTCTGGTAACAGAGCTAACAAAGCAACACGGGCTAACTAGAGTCTTTAAGCGTCAGTGCCCGGTTTGTTATCATCACAACACTTATTTATGACACTCATTTGGCACATGACACTATGATGAGATTTGGTTTCCTCACTTGGATCGGTGTCTGTAATTCATGCAAATTGGACAAAACCAATCACGGACTGTTGCCACCAGTATTGCATTGTAGTCAACAAGTGCTTTCACGAAAAAAGACAGCAGCCCAGTGCTTATTCAACACGGATTGATTGCACTCTAATTGAATCTCATTAGTGCTCCAAAAATGGCTGTAAATGTTGAACAGGATGCAGCACAACACACATGCCAGAAATACATATTTACTTTATTTATTCAGCAGCTCATTTTTATTCAGGAGGCTACTACTCCTGCAATCAAACAGACTACAATGGAGCTGTCATCATGCTGCACTGTCATTTACAATAACTGGAGAATCAAAAGAGAAAAAAGGAATTTTGATTTGAAGACTCAATTCATGGTTATTCATGTATTTGATTGCCTTCCGCCTTCATTTTCCAATATAATTTTCCATTATGTGTAGTATGTGATTTTTCACACTTGGGTGTAAGTGGCTCTTCAGGTTGGATTATTTGGTGCGCAAGGAGTTTTAAACAGGTCACACGTATTTTAACACTGTACCAGCAGACACACTTCTGCATAAAGTAACCATGTCTATACTGTGCTGAACTGGATCACACAAATGGCAGGATAAGCCCTCCATGATCCTAGAAAGTAAAAGAAGTCTAAAAAAAACAGTTGAGTAAATAAGGATCAGATAAACCCCCTCAACTACTAAGCTGCCTGGAACAGCAATGGAACATCTTAGTGCATCTAGTAGCTATCAGCAAGGTTGAAAGTGAGAAGTGTGAGCATAAGCAAAGCAGGTCAAATGCTGTCACATGCAGAACACAATGAAATCAAACACAGAAGGAGAATTAGTAACTCCAGCTTTTTAGATTAGCTAAAGTAGAAATGAGTAGAAGTACAGATTCAACAAACTTTTACTTTCTGTGTGTATCTTTGTGGGGCAGGCATTCTTCCCTGATATTTCCACAACAATGTGTTAGGATGTCACCAACAAACTGAACTGTGGAATATATTCTTAGGCTGATGTATGTTATATGGCCAAAAATATGTGAACATCTGACCTATATGAGACCTATGTATCTCACTCCAAAGCCATGGGCATTACTATGGAGTTGCCCCCCTTCCACATGATTTCGGAGTCTGTGGGAATTAGTTCCCAATCAGTTAAAGGTGCATTTCCGATTTCAGGAACTGATGTTGGAGGCCTGACTTCCAATTGACTTTCCAATTGATTCAAAAATTGATCAGTAGCATTGAGCTCAGGGCTCTGTGCGGGTCTATCCTCCGCACCAAACTCATCAAACCATGTTGTTACGGACCTCAAGGAAAGGGTCTTCCAGAAACTGTTGTCACAAAGTTGTAAGCATATAATTGTCTTAAATTTCTTTGCATGCTGTAGCATTAACATTACATTTCCCAGGAACTAATAGGTGAGCCCAAACCCTGAAAAACAGCCCCAGACCACTATCCCTCTTCAATGGAAATTGTGGGCACTATGCATTCTGCTAGGTAGCATTCTCCAGGCATCCAACAACCATCCAAAAGTGTGATTCATCACTCTAGAGAACATTCTAGTAGCAGTGTGTTTTACAGCACCCCAACCATCACTTGGCAGTACACATAGAACTCATTGGCTTGTTTTCAGCTGCTGGCCATGGAAATCCATTTCATGAAGGTAATAATTACACAAAATCACAAGTTAAACTTTGGGACAGGCTGAACTAGTTGCAACCATGTTGAGAAAGAGAACATCTTGCATACACGTTGCGTTTTCTCTCTTCTACCATTGTCACTTTAATGCGATATGTGTTCTCGCGTAGCCTGAATGCCACATTCATTCTATTACAATCAGGCAGATCACTGAGATACAGCCAGCCCAGCGCAGATCCATACGCACCTCGGCATTCATCTATCTGCTCGGCTCATCAGGTCTGGAGATCCTAATGCAATCTGCGTCAGCGCCTCGCGCTCTTTGTGCAACTTCCATTCTGAAGCTCCATTTTCACATTTAGAGCTGTGAAAGCGTGGCAAGAGCAGTGCGCTCGCACAGGCCACTGCTCAGTGGCAATCTCTCCGCTTCTTCCACATCAGCCCTGAAGAATGAAGTTAAGCAGAGCATCTTATGAAGGTTTTATGGCTTTCACGAGGATATCGGGATCCATTTTGTTTATACATCATGTGTCCTGGTGCATGAAATTGCTTTCCCCCCCCCTCGTGTTTTCTTTTACAAGAAAACATTGAGGTATATACACTCTGAGGAAAGAATTGGGGAGGGGGTGGGGGGCGATGGGACAAGCCAGGGCATTTGATTATGACTGCAGTAGAAGAATTATGAGCGCTGTTGGTTTTTACCTAAGGCCAGTGGCACCATATATCATTAAATATATTTGGCTGTTTGTTTTCTCTATATTGCACTTGGGCTGTCGGACAGATCTGCATTATCTTAAATTACCTGATGCAATTCCCAATTTCATCGGCAGCCAACAGCAAATTGCTGTCCTGCCCTTAGGGGTGAATTCCAGATAAGCATCTCTCTTTTTATTTTGCACATCTACTTACACAAACACTATTTGGACTGTTGGATTCATGCAGGTGGAAGGCAATCAAACAGGGCAGTGAGATTAATGAGGCTGTGCCAAATGGGGACAACATTCAAACAATGGGAGCTATGCAAAATTGTCATTGCGGGACCACTTGAATGCTTCTCTAGGTACGTTTGACATTAAGGCTAATTGCACTTTCAGCTGGCATTTGTAAACACCACAGTGAAGGTGCAGTCACATCTTTTTCTCTTTCATGTCTTACACCACATTCACTTCCACAAACAGAAGCACAAAGAGAATTATTCCGCTTGTATTCGCTCCCAAACGGCCTATTACAGTGCACACCTTCTGATGCAGTATAGACAGTTTGTGAATGTTTATGTCTAAGAACATGAGTTTGTGCTCTGGTATTATGGCTCACAACACTGCACACCCTTATTATTGAATAATTTAGTATATTGCTGCAATGGAAAGAATGCCACCTCCTGGCTGAGGACCACTTCAGAGACCCCTCTAACCACAACAAGAATCTATACAAGTGCTTCAGACACACTCAGAGTTCCTTCTGCTTAATTATCTCTTCCATTAGCAGATGGAAAGAAGCATAGGGGCCCACTGAATGATCCCAATTTGAGGTGAATTGAAACCTGCTGGGGTTCCTCTATTCTGATCATAAGAATAGTCCATTTTCGTTATAGGAACTGAAAGTAGCTCAGCAGGAAGGACCTAGCTGGTGTCCTGGACAGCCTTTCGGTCCTTCCGTTAATATAGACACTGACATTCACTTTCTCAATAGCTGTACAGCAGCATGTCCATTGAGTGACTCTCCAAGTCATGCTTTGTGAAATTTTGCAGTGGTGTCTGGGACTTTGATGTCTTCTAATAGCTTTATTTTTAAAAGAAGGGCCGCTCTAATTTGATCCTGCGGGATTAATACCATAGTGCCTCAAAGAGAAAAAAACACAGAAGATTAATTTCACATCTTTGATGCTTTGGATGTCTCCTGTCCACGCTGAGAAACATGTGCCACTAATGAATCATCAGCATGAATCAGCATATGCTGCTAATGAATTGTAAGTAGTGCAAATGCTTCAGAGAAACATACGAAACGGGGAAAAAAACTATATCACAGATTCTATCTGACACTGAACCAATGTAGGTGTTTATGCTGAAGTGTGGTAGGAGTATCAAAAAGAACAAAAATCCTCAGGAAATGTTACATATTATGATTTGTACCAATTTCCATGGGAGAGGTTGGGTTACAGAGAGACGTGAGACACAGATGGGAGGGTGGGGTGCATCTTCAGAAGAGCAAGGATTAAAGTGCTGTAGATGAACATCAAAGCGTGCTGGGGGACTTGTGCTCTGTGAGGTAACATGAAAAAGAACTTCCTGATAGCGAGGCCGCACGGCCCATTACGGCTCTCTTTCTCATAGAATTTTAACGAGCCTCCCCCATCAGCGGCGGCAGTTTATTGTCTTAAGGCTGACTTTAATGTGTTCTGAACCCAGCCACTGGAGGAAGGATAGCCCCGCTGCTCGACTTTAACCAACTCTGCTTAACGGAGTGGCCACGTCTGACCTCAATAATGTCAGCAAGACATCACTTTTTTTTTCTCCAAGTGCACTTTGCTCTGGTATAGGACGAACCCTTTTTGCAAAAACGCAATGCGCTAATGTGACAGCTGAGATGAATTCATGTAGAGACGTTGCACTCAGAAGAGGCGCCGAAGACACAGTTTTGGGACATTATGACAAAGCTACCAGCAGTGTTTATTTAAAAGCGTTCCCTCTTCCCTGCAAATCATATTATCAATCATGCTACCCCGAAACAGGCTGATCTGCATGAAGTTATTCATGTGTATGAAATATTATGCCAATAAAGCAGGACTAGAACATAATTTTAGATGCTATATGCTTTTCATTGCTGACAATGAAATAAAAAGGTAAAATGTGTAGGCTGCAGTGTGCTATATGGAGAGGCATGGAGCTACAGTGACACATGATTGATGATGTGATACATGCACATGGTTATCATTCCAGAGCAGTTGTACTGCTTCTATTCTATACAACTTATATAATCTCATCTCTTTCTCTCCTATTCTCTCTCTCTCTCTTTCTCACTCTTATATACTATATATATATATATATATATATATATATATATATATATATATATGTGTGTGTGTGTGTGTGTGTGTGTGTGTGTGTGTGTGTGTGTATGTGTGTGTGTGTGTGTGTGCGTGTATACATATATTACTTTCAGTCTTTCACTTCACTTTCTTTAAAACAACTAAACAACTCTGTCTCTAAAACAACTTTTGCCTTTATCACAGCTTCTATTAATTTTGTTTTTCAAAGAAGTCTTCAGGGATATTTTTCCACACTTCCAAAGTTCAGTATTAAAAGTTGGTTACATTTTCTATTTCTTATGGTCGAGTAACGAGTAACATTCAGCAATGTCGAGCTCTGGATTCTGAGGTGGTCAGTTCTGTTCTGAAAACAACAGCAGCTTCTCTGTTTAATTTGCAACCTTTCTTCTTTTTTGTTTATTTCCTTTTCTCTGTAACGGCTTATTGTCAGTCACATATCCTTTCAAAATCATCGTGCCGAGTTGTCTTCTCACAGTGGAAGGATGGACAGTAACACCTGTAGATTTTTTTCAGATCTACAGAGCTCCGCTGGTGAGATTCTGTAAAATAAAAATAATGCGTGGCCACGACTTAGTGAGGTGTGGGAACAAGATGATTAAGTCATGGCCACGATTAGTAAGGCGTTGGCATGAGATTCTAATGTGTGGTCACGTATTAGCAAGGTGTGATCTTGGTGCCACAGCATACTAAGTCGTGTCCATGCATTATTTTTATTTATACAGGATGTCACCAGCAAGGCTCCAAACCGAGCAAGAGTGGAGATTTTCTCCTCTTTCTCACAGATAAAAGTGTTTCTCTAATGGTGACAGGTTTGGGGGTCTACTAGTTAACTGTTGTTATGAGCCCCATTTTCTATGTATCTATGTATGTCCAAATCTAAAGTATTATTTCAAATATCAGATGAAAAGTATTTGGATGCAGTGCTGTCTGGTCTGAATCCAAAGTGTGTTGCTGCACACCGTTCTTCCAGGAGTGTGGCTTCTGAGACAATCAACTTTAAGAAGATAAAGGTGCAGATGAATCACCATGTGAGTATTTGTTCATGTCATAAACTTATCAAACATTTACTAAAATATATATTTTTGCATAATATGCCTCAAAATACAACAGCACATCATCTCACAGAATCTTCATAAGTGCATCTTTTAATTTTTAAACGGCCATTTTGGACACCATTTTACTCATTTTTAGTGCATTAATGTCTGTTTGCACTTACTTTAAAGATCTATGGTGTTTATACCAGCATGAACACACTTACTGCCCAGATATATGACTTTGAACAATTGTTTCTCTCTCTCTCTCTCTCTCTCTCTCTCTATCTATCTCTCTCTCTTCATCTTCTTCTTCTACTTCTTCTTCATTAGGTCCTTTCTGACACTCCAGTTAAAGAAAAAGGGTTTTACTCATAATGTATATCAAATTTGTCCATGTAAGTGTTAAATGAATAATTAATTGGATGATTAAACACTTTTCAGATATCCTCATAGGAGGCATTTAAAGAAGTGCTTACATCCATAAATAAAATGCAAATAACCAGTATGAACCAGGCTGTAGGCACAAAAATAGACAGCCACTAAAATTCCAGCTGTTTTTTTACAACTGAGGCAGGGAGGGGGAACTTTCAGGAGTTTGGATGTAAGCTGCCCTGAAGGCTCTTCAGAGAGTGTGTGGAGAGCTGCAATATGCTGCTTCTTCCACGGATGCCCTGGGAGCCTGTGACAGGGCCGCCTCTGACGGGTATAAAGTGACCCAGTTATAGGGATGTCGCATGGCAGCAGTTTGATGTTCCAGCTGCTTGTGGTAGGAAAGGAGGTGATGGTGGATATCACAGCTTCTTAGCAGGTGCTCAAGGCAGCACCATGGGATGAGATTCACTTAGGATGCTACTGTGGGATGGGAACAGTAAGCAACACTAACACCGTTTGTGGCTTATGAGCACTGAAGCTGGAAATATGGCTCTCACTGTGTGGTCCTCAGGCTCCTGCAGTTGATAAATGGGATTGAAACTGCGATGACTGCTTGGGGCATGGGTGTCTAGTGGTGCCTTGCTGTATTCACTCCTTCAGATCACATGTCCTCTAATGGAGGATGAATAAATCTTCCCATGTGATCTACGAGTTTTGCGGAATAGCTCTATGCCACCGACTTTCAATGTTCTGAAGACACCATATTAAATAAACGCAGCAACCAAGGACTTCAGAAACAAGCAATCTAGGAAAATTATCCAATTTACATTTACAGCATTTGGCTGACGCTCTTATCCAGAGTGACTTACAATTTGATCATTTTACACAGAGAGACCAAGGTGGTGTTAGGAGTCTTGCCCAAGGACTCTTATTGGTATAGTGTAGGGTGTTTGCCCAGGTGGGGATTGAACCCCAGTCTACAGTGTAGAAGGCAGAGGTGTTAACCACTACACTATACCAACCAATATTAAAGTAGGACATCATTTGATGGTGGGAAACCATTTTGAACATCTCACCCAAAGCAAAAAAATTAATGACAGTTGGCCAACAACTGCCTTTAACATGACTACATTTTCCCCCTCTGAGAATTTTTTTGGAGAAAAAACAGCAATGACCATGGCCAGCTTACTAACAGATGGAGCTTTTAATCATGTTATAGTATGCCATTAACCTGCCAATCAAAGTGTTTACCCAAAAAGAAGAGCCTGTTTGCTAAAAGCTGGAACGAATCCATGTTCTTAGTGACACCCTAAAGAGCCTCACATGTGAAGTCTATTGAATTTCATGATAACCAAGGAAATTACATTGTTCCATTCTGTCATGTTTATTAGAACATTAACAAAGCTGCAACTTGAATGAATTGAAATATTTTAACAGATAAAAATGCACTCATCAGTGAAAGCATGCCTCTTGACAACGCATGGCCTTCTTGGCATGCTTAGCTGGCAGCAAGAAGGCTCACTGACCGCCCTCACCCGAGTTCTCCACTGGGAGCACCCCTCTGATCTGTCCCAAAGCATCTCCCAGCCTCCGCCTCAAGCGAACTTGTCAGATGACCAAACAACATAATTAGGCTTTCCTCAGAAGAGAGGATAAACCTCAAACCGCACTTTCTGCCTGTTTGGAGGGCAGCGAGAGTCTAAAGACGAGAGGGTTACCTCGCTCTCTGTTGAAAAATGAAAAAAAGATGAAGAGGAAAAAAGGCTGCAATGCAGTACGAGTCAGAAATCCTATACTTCTAGGGTAAATAATAAGACAAACAAGTACCGCAGAATGCAGTATCTAAGTGCAGTATGTCCAAATCTACAGTATTCTTTCAAATATCAGATGAAAAGTACTTGGATGCAGTGCTATCTGGTCCGAATCCAAAGTATGCTTTTGCTTCTGAGACAATCAACTTTAAGAAGATAATAATATGGATGAAGCACCATGTGAGTATTTGTTTATATCAGAAACATATCAAGAATTTACTAAAATACATATTTTTGCATGATATGCCTCAGAATACAAGAGCACATCATCTCACTATCTTCATAAGTGTGCAGTTTAGAACCTTACACTAAGCATATGCTAGAAGTCTTTGAAAGACTGAAAAGACTTTTAACAGACTAAAGTCTGACAACCTCTCACATCTAAAGACATCTAAAGACATCTAAAGTGTCATTAGTCAAAGAGTTTTGTGTCATAGAATAAGATTTTGCAAAGACTGAGGATCTTGCAGAGTCACTAGATTCCTTTTGATATTATTTCTCATCATGCCTGGTGGAAATTTACAAGCAGAGAAACTGTTGAAGAGAAACAGAAGCAACTTTTCTTCATGGCTGCCCTTGTGTGTACAGTGGTTTGTTCTGAAAAAAAAAGCCAAAAAGAAAAGGATAAGACACTGCAGAATGTGGACACAACCCTGGTTGAGTGAACTGGGACAGCAAGGTCTGTCTGTCCTACAAAAGGAATTGGAGGTGAGTTATGACAGCTAGTTCAGTAATTCACAGTATTCTCGTGATGTGTTCTGCCATATAATATGGTTCAATGCCACAGCTGACTGTCCAAGATTGTTATTTACTTATAATCACCAGCTCTCACCTGTTGTTTGCTACAAAGATACTGTATCTATGATTGAATACTATGAATAGATAGTTGTTTGTCATAGCAGCATATTCATAGTATTGTAACGTCCTGCCGGACGTGTTGAAGGATGGTCGAGAGAGACGTTGCAATGAACAGTCGTCGCCTTTATTGCGGGAGCTACACTGGTTGCTATCGGCTACAACCACGCCAAAATAACAACGCTAACGCTAGCACACAAGCCGAACGCGCACACACACCGCAGACGCTCTCTCTCTCACACCGCCCTCCGCTCTCTCACCCCCGGCCCCCCTGCGCTCTCCTCCAATCACATGCTTGCCTCATACCTTAAACACAACAGTGCATCTAACAGTCAATAAACACAGAACAATACTGCAGATTCGCTACATTATTGCCCCCTTACTAAGTCCCTCGCCCCGAGGGATCAGTACAAATAGTCTCTGAAGTGACCCGGGGGCCTCCTCTGTCTCTGAGGTCTACTGGGGATGACCGTAAGGGGCTGAGCTTGCTGCTGAACAGGGGATGAGTCTGGGGGTGGGACAGACTGTGGGGAGTTGGAAGGGGAAGCATAGGGTGGGTCCAGGGGTGTAGCATTCCGGCTCCCCTGGGAAAGGGACGAGGGTCCGGAGCGACAATGGGGGCGTGAATCCCCTCTGTATGGGGCCAACCTGTCTCTGTGGAGGGCCACTCGTCTACCCCTAGGTGGTAACTGAACCCTATACACCACCTCCCCCAGCTTTTCTAAAATTTCACACGGCCCTACCCAATGACAGTCCAGTTTAGGGCACCGTCCCTTCTTCCTTTTTGGGCTGTACACCCACACCAGGTCCCCAGCCCTAAAGTCCTTCCCTTTGGCCCTAATGTCATAGTTCCTTTTCTGTCTTATGCCTGCTTTCTGAAGCTGGTCACGAGCAAATGCATGAGCTGACTCCATACGGTCCTGGAGCCTCCTTGCATACTCTGGTCCCGGAGGAACCGTTGGTGTGTCTGGGGGTTTGCCGAAAATGATTTCTGCAGGTGTCCGTAGCTCTCGCCCCAGCATGAGAAGAGCAGGTATGCATGAGGTGGAATCCTGCACAGCAGATCTATAGGCCAATAAGACCAGCGGGAGGTGTATGTCCCAGTCACGCTGGTGTTCTGCTGTGAGTATGGCAAGCTGTTTTGCAAGCGTCCTGTTAAACCGTTCAACTAGGCCATCACTCTGTGGATGTAGTGGGCTGGTCCTTGTCTTTTGTATACCTAGGCGTTCACACATGGCAGAGAAAACACCAGCTTCAAAGTTCCGTCCTTGATCACTGTGGATGACCTCTGCTGCACCAAACCTAGAAAACATGCCCTCCACCAGGGCATCTGCAACGGTCCCTGCCTCTTGATCTGGTATGGCGTAGGCCTCCGGCCACTTTGTAAAGTAGTCCATAGCAACCAGAACATAACGGTTCCCTTTGTCTGAACGGGGAAATGGGCCCATTATGTCTACTGCAACTCTTTCCATTGGGGCCCCTACTGCCAGCTGTTGGAGCTAGGCACGGGACTGGTCTGGGGGACCTTTGTGAGCGGTGCATAAATCGCACCGGCGGCAGAAGTCCTCAACGTCCCTCCTGACTTGGCCCCAGTAGAAACTTTGCCGGACACGACGCAGCGTTTTTGAGACTCCAAAGTGTCCCATTCCAGCAGATCCGTGACAGACCTTCAGCACCGACTCTCTAAGTGTCCTGGGGACCACCACCTGCCACCTCTCCTCCCCTGTAGCTGGCTCTTTCCATGCCCTCTGGAGCACCCCATCCTTCACTCGGAGAGCCAAAAACTTTTCAAACAGTCCTTTAGCGGCAGGGGAATAACCAGCAATCTCACTCCACTGTGGTTTTTGTCCTGACTCCACCCTCCGCAGCACTGGTTGTAAGTCTGAATCCCGTTCCTGATGCTCTCTCCACTCTGGGGGGTCAACCACCTGTGTCACTCTGCAGAGCAGCACCTCTCCGTCCCGCTCCTCCTCCAAGCGGAGTTTGTTCTCCCGAGCCTCTCTCTTCTCACAATAGCGGCATCCATCTAGGGCACAGGGACGCCTGGACATGGCATCTGCATTAGCGTGACGAGTCCCCGCTCTGTACTCCACCTGGAAGACATATGGTGCCAGTTCTTCCAGCCAGCGCGCAATCTGCCCCTCCGGCTCCTTGAAGGACATTAACCACTGGAGGGCTGCGTGATCAGTCCGGACAGTGAATGGTAGGCCGCAAAGATAGTACTTGAAGTGGCTTATTGCTCTTACAACAGCAAGAAGCTCCCTGCGTGTGACACAGTAGCGCCGTTCCGCTTTATTGAAAGTCCTACTGAAATAAGCCACCACTTTCTCACCTTCTTGGCCCACTTGGCTCAGTACTGCTCCCATCCCCACATTGCTAGCATCTGTGTCCAGCACGAATGGCAAGTTCGGGTCTGGGGGGGTGAGAATGGGTGATTCAGTCAAGGCCTTTTTCAAGCAGATGAAGGCCTGCTCGCACTCTGGTGTCCAGACAAAATCACTGCCTTTACGCTGCAGGTGGAATAGGGGTGCAGCTATGCAAGAAAAACCACGCACAAACCGCCTGTAGTAGGAAGCCAGCCCAATGAAGCTTTTTAGCTCCCTCAGATTGGAGGGGGTCGGCCAGTCCTGCACAACTTGCACTTTCTTCTCCATAGTGCTTATGCCCTCTCCTCCAATCCTGTGTCCCAGAAACTCTAGTTCTCTCCTCATAAAGCAGCACTTGTCTGGATGGAGCTTCAGACCTGCCGCTGATATCTTTTGTAGGGTCCGCCGCAAGGATATCAAGGCGGCCTTAAAGGAGCTCCCGTGAACAAGAATGTCGTCCAGGTATACTAAGCACTCCTGTCGTGGTATTTCAGCCAGGACCTTCTCCATTAACCGTTCAAACGTGGCTGGGGCATTACACAGGCCGAAACTGAGCACACGAAAATGCCATAGTCCTCTCCCGGTGCAGAAAGCAGTCTTTGGTTTTGCATCAGGACTTAGGGGCACCTGCCAGTACCCGCTGCGCAGATCCAATGAGGAGAACCAGGACGAGCCAGACACCAAGTCCAGTGACTCGTCAATGCGGGGCAGCGGGTATGAGTCTTTTTTTGTGACGCTATTCAAAGGTCTGTAGTCCACACAAAATCTCATTTTTTGACTCTTCTTTTTGTTGACCATCACAACCCCTGAGGCCCAGGGGCTGTCAGAGGGCTCAATGATTCCAGCCCTTAGCATCTCCTCGATCGCGCTGTCAGCAGCTGCCTGATGTGCAAGGGGAAGGCGGCGAGGACGCGTTTTGATGGGCTTCGCGTCTCCCGTGTCAATTTCGTGCTGCACCAGGTGTGTCAGGCCCACTTCCCCCTCCGTTAATGCAAAAATGTCTTTAAACTCCCGCAGTACTTCCCACAGCTCCTTTCGCTGTTGGGGTTCCAAATTATCGCAGCTCCGCTCCCATATCCCCCTTACTGCTGCCAGTCAGTCTATCTCTTCCCCCACAGGCTGTTGGTCCAGGGCAGAAGGGTGCCCTCTAGCTGGAGACTGTGGTGTGGGGGGCAGGGGGGCTGGGGAAGGAACGGAGGGTAAAGGGGAGCTTGGAATTTCTGGAACCAAATCAGGTCGCATCAGAGTAGCAGTGGAGCCTGTGTCAACCAGCGCCACGCATGGGTTGCCTGCCAGGGTAATGGGAACGTGGCAGAAATTCCCCACATGCGTCCAGCCCACGACCCGTGCAGACTCTGCAACGTCATCTGCTTCAAGGGGGAGTGGAGTCCCACTCCCTCGACCCTTCGGTTGGGCTCCATCCAGCATAGGCAGGTGGGACACAGGGGCAGGGGTCTGTGTTGTCCCGTTTACACAGACCCTGAGTCGTTTCCCTGATTGCGAACCTGCCTGGGGCACCGCACACTGATGTGACCGGCCTGGCCACACACCCAGCACACAGGAGGGCCCTGGCGTGGGCGAGGACGAACGCCGCCACGTGGCGATTGCAGCGACATCGCACGGATCAGTTCAGTTAACTCAGCAGCCCATTCCGGTTTCTCTTGGCCTGGCCTCACCTGCGCCACGGCCCTCACAGCAGGGGCAGCTCCGACATGGTGGCTTTCCGCAGCTGCTCCCACCGCCTCTCTCTCTAGGGCCAGCTCCAGCGCCTCCTGCAGCGTGCAGGGATGAGCCAGCTGTGTCTGCATGCGTAGCTCACTGGGAGTTATGGTGCGAATGAACTGGTCCCTGGCTAGCTCACTTTGCACATCAGGGGTCATGTGGGAATATGCTCTTCTAGTCAGGGTTTCAATGTCATTGGCCAGTGCACGTAATGGCTCCCCACTCAGTCTCTGCCTGCTTGCCAGCTCTGAACGCAGGACACCGGGCTGGTTACACTGACCGAAACGCCGCTCCAGGGCCCCGACTAAAGCCCCATAGTCACCCCTCTCAGCTGGGCTTAGCAGTAGCAAGCATGTTAGGGCTTCATCAGTGAGGCACAGAGCCAGCTGAAGTGCTTTCATGTCCTCTGACCAGACAAATTGGGCACGGAAAGCCTCCCAGTCCGCCCTACCGGAGTATTTTGGCGTTTTCACTTGGGGCTGGTACCCATCACCGCAGTTTTCGCGCATGCGCGGTCTTCCTCCCTCGACGAGCCGAACCCAGCATCGGCAGCTAGCTTCTTGGCTGTCTGTCTCAAGCGAGCCACATGCTCTGAAGCGCGGTCAGAGTTCGTCCCAAGCCACGGGGCGCCAGCGTACTCACCGTCCTCCGCCTCCACTTTCCCGCTGCGCGGTCATCCCGCCGGCTGATAGTGAGCTCAAGCAGCCTAGTCCGAGCAACACGTTGCTAACAGCGGTTAGCGACTGAACTTCGGTCTTTTACTTGCTGACACCAATGTAACGTCCTGCCGGACGTGTTGAAGGATGGTCGAGAGAGACGTTGCAATGAACAGTCGTCGCCTTTATTGCGGGAGCTACACTGGTTGCTATCGGCTACAACCACGCCAAAATAACAACGCTAACGCTAGCACACAAGCCGAACGCGCACACACACCGCAGCCGCTCTCTCTCTCTCACACCGCCCTCCGCTCTCTCACCCCCGGCCCCCCTGCGCTCTCCTCCAATCACATGCTTGCCTCATACCTTAAACACAACAGTGCATCTAACAGTCAATAAACACAGAACAATACTGCAGATTCGCTACAGTATTTTATTAAGTGATCAAATGACAATGGTGGTCAAAGAGCAGTGGCAGGGCACCATATTGTATGACAATACACATGGTGAAAATACTTTGAAATTGCTCTGTACTCTTTCCAATGTCCACAGCACTGTTTGCACAGACCATGGCTGAAAACTTATCATAATATAAAACATGGTTGATTTTATCGAAACATCAAGACGAAAAAAGGGAACCCCACTGATTTTGCTAAATTACTCAATCATTCAGTAGTTTTGATGTAAACAAAATCATTCAGAGCAGTTTGGTGTGAAATGCATCTAGAGAAGTTTACAGAGTCAAAACTGTTTGCCATTGTAGTACTAGGAACCATGTCTGTATAACTGCGCTACAAATATCACCATTTTATCTGCTATCCAAAATGACCTGTGAACTTACATGTCTTTTTTTAAGTCACTAATAATGGTAAAATAGTGCTAAGTTAAAAAAAGGGTACTATTTTTTACTTACAATGCAATGCATGTGATGTACCTCTCAGCCCTGCATGCATTTTGTTGTTTGGGTTGCCAGCATTGCACTGCACAGTCAGCAAAACTCAGAACTTTTTGAGCAACATTAATCATCAGAGGAGCTGTGACAGACCACAGTTGCACCTTGCTGGTTAATTGATCAGAGTGGTGGTGAACTGCACTGTACCAGGATGCAAAAATAAATATAGAAAATACATGTGTGTTTTTTTCAGTAGCCATTACAAATGCCAGAAATCCTGGAGTGGTGTCCTGGGTCTTCCCCCGGGGTCTCCTCCCCATCGGACATGTCTGGAACACCTCCCTAGGGAGGCGTCCAGAGGCCATCCTTACCAGATGCCCAAACCACCTCAACTGACTTCTCTCAACGTGGAGAAGCAACGGCTCTACTCCGAGCCTCCCAAATCGCCGAACTTCTCACCCTATCTCTAAGGGAGAGCCCGGCGACCCTGCGGAGAAAGCTCATTGTATCCGCAGTCTTGTTCTTTCGGTCACTACCCAAAGCTCATGACCATAGGTGAGAGTCAGAACATAGATTGACCGGTAAATTGACAGCTTCACCTTCTGGCTCAGCTCTCTCTTCACCATGACAGGCCAGTATAGGGTCTGCATTACTGCAGATGCCGCACCAATCCGCCTGTCAACCTCTCGCTCCATCCGTCCTTCACTCGTGAGCAAAATCCCAAGATATTTAAACTCCTCCACTTGGGGCAATAATTCGCTCCCAAACTGGACAGAGCATTCCACCCTTTTCTGACTGAGGACCATGGTCTCAGATTTAGAGGTGCTGATTTTCATCCCAGCAGCTTCATACTCAGCTGCAAACTGGTCCAGAGAGAGCTGGAGGGCCTGGCCTGATGACGCCAACAGGACCACATCATCCGCAAAAAGCAGACATGAAATCCTGAGACCACCATACTGAACACCCTCTGCCACATGGCTGTTCCAAGAAATTCTGTTCATAAAAGTTATGAACAGAATCAGTGACAACAGACAGCCCTGGCAGAGTCCAACCCTGACTGGTAACCAATCTGATCCCCCGAAAATTGGAACACACCCTCCAGTCCCCTTTCTTAAAAAGTGGGACCACCACCCCAGTCTGCCATTCCAGGGGGACTGCCGCAGATGTCCACGATGTTGCAGAGGCGTGTCAGCCAAGACAGTCCTACAACATCCAGAGCCCTCAGGAATTCCAGGCGGATCTGATCCACCCCCGGTGCTCTGCCACCAAGGAGTTTTCCAACCACATTGGCTACCTCAGCCTGAGCGATGGACGGACCCTCACTCGGATCTCCAAGCTCTGCCTCCTCTGAGGAAGGATCGTTGGTGGGATTGAGAAGATCCTTGAAGTATTCCTTCCACTGTCCAATGACGTCCTCAGTCACTGTATACAGTGTTGGTCAGGAACCGCTTTCCGCTCCTGAGGCGCCTGACGGTTTGCCAGAACCTTCTTGGTGCCTGTCGATAGTCTTTCTCCATGGCCTCACCAAACTCCTCCCACACCCAAGTTTTTGCCTCAGCAACTGCCGAAGCCGCGACCTGCTTGGCCTTTTGGTACCCATCTTTTGCCTCCAGAGTCCCACAAGCCAACCAGGACCAATAGGACTCTTTCTTCAGCTTGACAACTTTCTTTACCCGAGGTGTCCACCAACGGGTTCGGGGATTGCCGCCACAACAGGCACCTACGACCTTGAGGCCACAGCTCCAATCTGCTGCATTGACAATGGAGGCACGGAACAGGGCCCACTCCTACTCGATGTCACCAGCCTCCCTCGATATGCGGTCAAAGCTTTGTCGGATGTGGGAGTTGAAGATCTTTCTGGTAGGTTCCTCTGCCAGATATTCCCAACAAACCCTCACAACTCGTTTGGGTCTGCCAGGTCTGTCCAGTATTTTCACCCGCCATCTGATCCAACTCACCAATATGTGGTAATCGGTTGACAGCTCCGCTCCTCTCTTCGCCTGGGTGTTCAAAACACATGGTTGCAAATCCAATGACACAACTAGTCGATCAACGAACTGCGCCCTAAGGTGTTCTGATGCCATGTGCACTTATGCACACCTTTGTGTTCGAACATGGTGTTTGTTATGGACAGACTGTGGCGAGCACAGAACTCCAATAACAAAACACCACTCTGGTTCAGATCGGGGAGGCTGTTTCTCCCAATCAGGCCCTTCCAGGTCTCAGTGTCATTGCCCACGTGAGTGTTGAAGTCACGCAGCAAGACAATGGAGTCCCCACAGGGGGCACTTTCCAGTACCCCCTCCAGGGTCTCCAAGAAGGTCGGGTAATCCGAACTGCCGTTCGGTGCATAAGCCCAGACAACAGTCAGAGCCCATTCCCCGACCTGAAGGTGCAGGGAAATAACCCTCTCGTCCACTGGAGAAAACCCCAACGTACAACCCCAATTCCAATGAAGTTGGGACATTGTGTAAAACATAAATAAAAACAGAATACGTTGATTTGCAAATCCTTTTCAACCTATATTCAATTGAATGCACTAAAAAGACAAGATATTTAATGGATAAAATTAATGGATAAACTTTGTTTTTTGCAAATATTGACTCATTTTGAATTTCTTGCTTGATGTATAACTTCAGTTGCTCAACAGTCCGGGGTCTCTGTTGTCGTATTTTGTGCTTCATAATGTGCCACACATTTTCAATGGGAGACAGGTCTGGACTGCAGGCAGGCCAGTCTAGTACACGCACTCTTTTACTACGAAGCCACGCTGTTGTAACACGTGCAGAATGTGGCTTGGCATTGTCCTGCTGAAATAAGCAGGGACGTCCCTGAAAAAGACGTTGCTTGGATGGCAGCATATGTTGCTCCAAAACCTGTATGTACCTTTCAGCAAGTTCCCCATGCCATGGGCACTAACACACCCCCCATACCATCAGAGATGCTGGCTTTTGAACTTTGCGCTGATAACAATCCAGACAGTCCTTTTCCTCTTTGGCCCGGAGAGCACAATGTCCATGATTTCCAAAAACAATTTGAAATGTGGACTCGTCAGACCACAGGACACTTTTCCACTTTGCGTCAGTCCATCTCAGATGAGCTTGGGCCCAGAGAAGCCGGCGGCGTTTTTTCGGCGTGGTTGATATATGGCTTTCGCTTTACATGGTAGAGTTTTAACTTGCACTTGTAGATTGAGCGACGAACTGTGTTCACTGACAATGGTTTTCTGAAGTGTTCCTGAGCCCATGTGGTAATATCCGTTATAGAATGATGTTGGTTTTTAATGCAACGCCACCTGAGGGATCGAAGGCCACGAGCATTCAATGTTGGTTTTCTGCCTTGCCGCTTACTTACAGAGATTTCTCCAGATTATCTGAATCTTTTGATGATATTATGGACTGTAGATGATGAAATCCCTAAATTCCTTGCAATTGCACATTGAGAAACATTGTTCTTAAACTTTAGGACTATTTGCTCATGCAGTTGATCACAAAATGGATGCTCCCTTTCAGGGTTGCTCCCTTTATGCCCAATCATGACACTCACCTGTTTCCAATTAACCTGTTCACCTGTGGAATGTTCCAAACAGGTGTTTTTTGAGCATTCCTCACCTTTTCTAGTCTTTTGTTGCCCATGTCCCAACTTTGGAACATGTTGCAGGCATCAAATTCAAAATTAGTGAATATTTGCATAAAACAATAAAGTTTATCCATTTGAACATTAAATATCTTGTCTTTGTAGTGTATTCAATTCAATGTAGGTTGAAAAGGATCTGCAAATCATCATATTCTGTTTTTATTTATGTTTTACACAACATCCCAACTTCATTGGAATTGGGGTTGTACAGGCGCTGAGCCGGGGAGCTATGAGTAAGCTCACTCCTGCCCGATGCCTCTCACCCTGGACAACTCCAGAATGGAATAAAGTCCAACTCCTCTTGAGACAGTCTGTTCCAGAGCCCCTGCTGTGTGTTGAGGTGTGCCCAACTATATCTAGTTGGTATCTCTCAGCCTCAGCTTGGGCTCTTTCCATGCCAGAGAGGTCACGTTCCATGTTCTGAGAGCCAGTTTCAGTAGCTGAGGATCGGAACGCCAAGGTGCCGCCTTCGGCTGCCACCCGATCCACATTGCACCGTACCCCCATAAGCATTTTCTTCATATGGGGTTTTTGGATCACCCTTTGTCTGGCCCATCACCTAGGACCTGTTTGCCTTGGGAGACCCTACCAGCAGCTTTCATCCCTGACAACATAGCTCCTAGGATCATGTAGGCATGCAAACCTCTCCACCACGGTAAGGTGGTGATCCAAGGAGAGGCATTTTATTACAACATTGGAAATTTGTCTGTGATAATGAACAAGTTTTCAGCATATGTGGAGACATGGTGTGACACTGCAGTCCGTCTATTTGCATGCTAATAAATAAAGATCCTTAAAGGGCTAGAAAAAAATTCACCTTTACATTTTATGAAAAGTTTCTTACCCCTTTTCACAGTAGCCATGAAATACAGTTTTTGACTGCTTTGGAGGTCCCTCAGCTTTTGTGCTATGCTTTTTTTCAGTAATGTTGATGCAATGTATGTAATGTGGGCAGTTTACAAAACCTGAAACAAGCTGGATTCATCTTTGTGTGGCAGCAAGTACCTCAATAATTATGAAAGTGTTTTATTATTTATTATCACAGCATTTCACACACATTCATTAAAAATATCTGAGTCAATTTAGGGGGCCTGCACAAAGGGGTTAAAAGGTTCTTCACTTATGCATCTCATTTACAAAAATGGTTCTTCAAAGAACCATTTGCTTTAAATAACTGAAAGATGTTCTTCAATGGTATTGTACCTGCTATAAAAACCTGTTTGTTTCAGCTTTACATCTTTATAATTAACAGCGAACTTACAACAGTGTGTGACATTTTTCAGACAGACTACAGTGACAATGACTCTACAACCTCTAAACTTTCATGGCCACTATTCTGTGAGCACCTTGCTTTTTGTCACAGCACACAAAAGATATGTTCTGAAATTGTAATGATCACATAAGCTCTATTATCTAGAATATCTGCCATCTTCTGAAAGTTTTAGTTTTCAGTAAAATTACATCAGCTCTTTATGTGGACCTCCTAGAGGCCATTTCGCCAGTTGAGAGCTGCTAGTAAGCAATGAGGACAGAAAGGCACAGAGCGTGAACCCCCCTGTGAAAACAATTTACACCGCTTCACAAAGATGACTGTGCCGAGATGAAATGCAACTGCAGACAACACAACTGCAGCTCTCTTCATATCACAAAGTACAACTGCCACAATGGAAAAAAACATTTAGATGCCACAGAAACACTTTAATAAATGTTCTCTTGACTTGCTCACAAAGATGAAATTCTAGTTTACTGTTTTATACTGTTGGCTTACTGTTTTATACATCATGCACATTTCCATCAGTATATATTCCATAAAAGGAATTCTGTAAAAAGTAGTAAAGTATCTATCTTGTTTGTGTAGCATTCTTGTTAGTGTTCAGTCTTCTTTACTGTATTTATGTAATGTTTTACACGCATTCTATTGTAGTGTTTCTTCTGGTGCTGTTGCCATATATTTGTTTGGTCTGTTAGAAATAAAGCATCCTATTTTTTGCGCTCTCTAGACTTCATAAACCCACAGCTTGCTGCAGTCTTTATTACTGTCACAGATAGGTGTGTAGCATGTAGTACTTGGTTTTGAGCTCCAGCTTGTATTTTAGTGATATCAGAGTGAACATGGCATGGTGTCTCGCTCTCTCTCTGCAGTCAGACATGTGTTTTCCACAGGCCATTAGCAGGCAGGCAGTCGTTCGCTGATGACACACAGTACCCCACAGCTGTGGTGACACAAACTCATTCAGTTGCTTTCACATGCGAAAAAAGAGCGGAGCCTCATGCTCCCTGAGCCGGAGGAGCTGCAGAATACTTATGTGGGCACAGCCGGTGACTCAAGTTCACTTGAGCTCAAAGAAAACTTTTAATGATGGCTGTAAGTAAGAAGGTGGAAATGGAGCTGCCTGGGGGGGTGGGTGGGGGTATGGGAGGGCGGTGTTGGGGGGATATATGCAGGGGCAGGGGCAGGGGAGACAAAGATGCCCTCGGCTAATGGTGCTGTGATGCCTGTGTCGCTGCATGCAGTGTGGGACAAATTAAATCAGAGATAGCGGAAGATTAGCTCAGCTAGCCGACATTATTAGCATGTGACACAATATCCGTCTGAGGAGTGTTGGACCCATGATGAATGTTCAGCACTGTGGGTGCCTGATTTTGTGTGTAAGCATAGTGAAGAACAGAACAGCATCTAAAATGCTGCATGATTAAAAGGTCTTCATGACCAACAACAGTGCCATAAATTTAGTTTTATTATCAATGGCTCCTCATACTAGCCTGTTTATGGCAACTAAATCTTTTTTCATAAACTAAGTAGTATATTTTGTTTAATTATCTGACAAAAGATTAGACTTACTTACTGATTTGTCTTCTTGCCAGCTGCTCAGTAATAAAAAGCTTTTTTTCTTTTAAAATTTTGATTGCACTAAGAAACCTGATAAATAAGAATATTTTATTTATCACCATCACCAATTTTAGTTAGTTTTAGCTATTATAGTTGTTTTATTTACTTTTTGAAGTTTGCAGTGTTTTATCTTGGAAAGCAACTGTGATGGTGACACACAGGCCAAATGTAGTTCAGTCTTAGCCGAGCTACAGAGGATGGAGCTACAGGTTTGTCTGAATATTAACAGGACCACCTTGGAAGCCACTCAGAAGGTGCAGCCTGTTCTTCTGAACCCAGAACTGAGGTCAGGGGACATGTTGCAAGGGCCCACTAAAACTATAACCACTTATACTCTGTTGTGTGTTATACTCTAATGTGGCTCTTGATTCACAATTTAAAGAGTTAACCAGCTAGAAATCTTAATTTTAGCAATATGATAGATAGCTACTTTTACTTTGTAACGCGGAGCGAGGAGGCGGACGCATACGCTGAGATAAGCAAGATTTATTAGGGGCAAATCCAGGGTCATGGTCAAGACAGTCCAGGGTCAAAGAGCCAACACGGAGAAAACGGGGTTCAGACATGACAGACCAGAATACAATCAACAACACAAAGATTCAAACGAAGCCAACAAACATAACGATACATCAAACAAAGACCGGCAAACACAAGGGGCAAACAGAGGGCTTAAGTACACAGAGAAAATGAGGGTGCAACAGGTGCAAACAATCAGGGGCGGAGTTACAAAACCAAAACAAAAACGCACATGGACAAGACTGGGAGGGGCCAATCGTGACACACTTTGCTACTTATTTAACATACTTGACAAAACACCTGAAAAGACTAAAATAAAAACTGCTGTTTTTTTATTGCCATACAAAATAAAACATATATCTCCAATGTGATAACTTTACGGGAAAAGGCAAAAAAGTTTCTTAACCCCTTAATGGGCCAGGGCTCACCAGCAGGCCCAAAGTTTTATTACACACTTCTATAACCTAATAATGGCTCAGCCAGTTTGCACTGTAGTCCGTTATTACTTAAAAATAACTTTTAATTATGTGATAAGACTGGGGTTTTAACTTTAACTTAACTTATATTAACTTTTAATATAAATTATTAAGAGGTTTTATACCAAGTCATGTTTAAGTATTTCTGTTGGCTCATTCATTATGAAATGTTTACACAATATGGAGGGCAGCAGTTGTGTTCAAATGATGTAGGGCTACAAAAAAAATAAAAAATAGAGATGCACAGACAATGACTTTTTTTTTTTTGCCAAGACAAGTATATACATTAAATATAACCCATCTCTATATGTTTGTCTGTGTTTCTGTGCATCTCTCTCTGCTGAGTCTACTCTTTTGTTTTGTGCTGTTATGGACACTCAGCATCTTGTTCATTCACTGTACTCTTTAGGACTAAAATTACCTGAAAATATATAATTTTGTTAAAGTTCATGCAATTATTAACAATGAAAGTCAATTTTTGATATTTAAAATAAACTGTGGGTGTGCAAAATGTGTGTTTTGGTGACTGTCTAATTAAAATGGGGGAGGAGGTGCTTTACTTGCCTCATTCCTCAGGCTGAAGCACATATGTACAGCTTTGTTTGATTTAGGGGTCTGACATGTACTGTCAGGGCAAGGCCTCAGCCTTGTTGTGCCTATAAACCTCAGCTGTGTTCATCTAAAGTACTTGTGCCCAGACTATCACCAAGTCTTATCAGTTAACATGAGGATTGCTGCTTTGGATGATGTGTGCAGTGTGCATGTGTATATATAAAGGTGTGTGTGTGTGTGTGTGTGTGTGTGTGTGTGTGTGTGTGTGTGTGTGTGTGTGTGTGTGTGTCCTCCACTGTATGGAAGGGACAAGCAACAGTAGGTGCTCGTCACGTGTGGGTAAAGAGGAGTCAGTGATGAGCCAGCACAAACAAGCCTAGCATTACAACAGCCAATGCAGCACAATTCACCTCTAGCACTTCAGACGCTCATTAAAATGTGCTTATGGTATGAACTGGAATTAATTCTTTAATCTGACATAAAGGCCCTCTATGAATTATTCAGCCTGCTCTTAACCCTGCTGCAATTGTAGCTTTAGTAACATGTGTGTAGAGACCAAACCTGCCACCTGGGTCCTCAACCTGTCCCAGAGGCTACCAATCCAATTCACGTCCATCCTTCACCATTCTGCCCCATTCGGTACAGCTTAGGCGACCTTTAATTAACTGTGACTTTCAACATTGTAACAATTATGCCCTGTACACGCTTCACTGGGCTTCATTTACCAACGAGAAGCTTTGTTATGGATGTTTATAATTGAGAGTGTGGAGGCTTTCAAGATAATGCCGTTATCATTAATTGGAAGTGCACGTGGAAGGAGGGGATCTAATTGTGAACGGCCCACTCACCCCACGCGCCACACTCGAGCATCCATCTTGTGCTGCTTGCGTCGTTTCATGTCCTGTTTGATTCCAGAGCAAGATTCTTGCTGGTTCTACCCTCAAAGTCTGCAGCGCACATCCAACTGTGAGCAAGAGTGAAAAAATTAGTATGCGTGTGTGAGCTTTTTCAGTATGGGTGCATTCATGCTGAGTGGGAGCAAATTGTCTTGCATTGTAAAATTGGAGAACAGCATCAACCCCAGATAAAGAGCAGTATCCAGCTTAAAATGTCACCCCATAGAGTGCTGCTCTTCAGCTAATAAAAGGTCACATGCATTACATCTTACTCACATCAGGCCCTGAGTTAGGAAACAGAGTTTAACACATTATACTAAGTGGCAGATTTACTAACATTGCACCACCACAAGCTTCATTTTGTCACTAAGAAGTGTTTGTTCCAATTTACTGGACAGGCAAAATGATACTTCAATGCCTGTAAAAAGACTGAAGCAGTGGACACTGCACTTTTACACATTTCCCTTATTGCATATGCATGTATAGAGGTTTTCCTTTCAGAGTGCAAAATAGTGGAGGAGATTATCATAATGAAGCAACTAACCCATTTACCAAGACTGACAGTAAATAGTGACTGCATTATTTAAAGCCTGAGAAATGCTTGTCTTATTCTGGGTGATAACTTGGCTGCTGATGTTTGTGCTCACAGAGAGAAAAGAGAGTTTTGTAAACACATTTATTTAATTTTGATGGAAAATAAAAATGTTTGTAAATGCCTGCCACATTATTCTTAATTTGAAAAGTAATTAAATAAAAATGCAAACCAAATAGTTTTACAACAACCATTTTTTAACTTCACCAATATTTTGGGTGTATTCCTGAATGGGGTTTATGTGTGCTCTGTAGTAGAAATGCCACAGCTTTTCTTTGATGTATGCTTAAAATCGTGCAAAATTGTGTGACCTGAGTGCACTCAGTAAAATTTAACTCAGCACACAACTCAAGTTCAGCTCATCCCACCAACCAAAAAACGAACCTGTGTTTCAAAATAGAGGGCAAAAATAAATACTTAATTCCCCCAAATGTCTGAGGAATCAGTGTCCTAATTTTTCATCATATTTACTCATGATGCTAAAATAATCACATACTTTCTCATAGAGTAAAAGTCGTAGTTATTTATTGAATTAGTCATCATCCTGACTTGCTAAGTCAAAATATTGAGAAAACTGTTTTTCCTGTCAAATGAGCCAAACACACGGTTATGTTGTGTAAGTCATATTTTTAAAGCTGCTTTACATTTTGGGGATTTAGAGACCTCTCTGGTGGAAATGTGTAATTGAATGCAATGTGTCGAAGAACATTTTGTAACGAAGGTTGTTCTCTGAGCCTTGTTCTCTGAGCCTTCTCAGAGTGAGTGAAGCTGATGATTGCGAGCATCTTAAAAAAATATTGAAAGAGAACTCAGCCAAAATTTGGTGATGAACATGTGAGGATGTGAATTATCTACTATTGCCATCATATATTCACCAATATAATGTTGATTTTGCAACTGAGACCTAAACGTCATGTCAGACCTTTTTGAGCTTCTGCTTGTGACATTAATGTGTAAAGATGCATGACATTGTCTGAAAAATTCCTCTGAAATCTGACCTGACACCCCTGACTTTTAAATTCAGGCTTTACAAGGTGACTCATGGCAGCACACACACCATATCTTAGCATGCTTTTTTCCTCCTGACTTAATATTGTTTCTTCTACAAATTTGAACAAAAAAGTCTTTCATAGTGCTGCCTTAATTACAAAATTGCATCTGTGTTCATTTTTGCATAGAAGGTCTTATTAGATAACCCACTAAACTGGCCACTCCATGCACACAAAGTGTTGGTTGTAACGCGGAGCGAGGAGGCGGATGCATGTGCTGAGATAAGTGAGATTTATTAGGGGCAAATCCAGGGTCGTGGTCAAAACAGTCCAGGGTCAATTAGCCAACACAGATAGATCGGGGGTAAGCCATGACTGACAGACAGACAGACAGACAGACAAACAGACAGACAGACAGACAGACAATATTTACACAGGGCAGGGGCAAGGACAACGACCAAATACACCAAACAAAGACCAGCAAACGCATGGGGCAAAAACAGGGCTTAAATAACAGGGAAAACGAGGGACAGGTGCAAACAATCATGGGATTGTTACTCAGTTACAAAACCAAAACAAACGCACATGGGCTAAACCAAAACATAAACAGGACAATGGACAGGACTGGGAGGGGCCAATTGTGACAATTTTGGTAATTAGTATCTCTCTTACTAAAACTTTCAGCTAAACAAAGTATCAAAATTTATAATAGCATTTCCAATACTCCCTCCGCTTTCTCCCCAGCATATCTCATTTTCCATCATTTGTGGAAATTACTGTTACTGATCAACACTACTCATCTGGGTGCAGCCTATCAGGGTGAAGTTAGTGGAGAGGGGAGGAGCTTATGTTATGTTTGTACCATGCTTAAATGACTGAGCTTTTTTCTAAAGAGCTTATAAATTCTAGGGGTTGGGATTTTTAGGGTTTATTTTGTTAGAGGGTGGCACAACAGGCAGTGATAAACTTCTACTTAAGAACCTTTTTTTTCAGAGCCAAACCACATTTGTGCGGTACATTACTCGAGCTCTGTAGAGTTGATATACTTTTAACACACAAAAAATTGAAAACTGAAGCAGATCTTGGCCTTAGAGTTGAAAATCACATCTAACCTGGAAATATGTGCATTGTTACACCTTTAGTGTGTGTAATCTGTGTGTGTGTGATGCAAACATTAACATATCAATATTAATGTGAACATAAGGCACATATTCAGTCACCCCTTATATTTGCTGTGCTGTATCAAGACACCACTTTTTTAAATCAAACTTTTAATTTTGCTTGATTCATCTTTCACCCCTACATTATACTTTGACTCTTAATACAATCTTAATGCAATCACTGGCAATAACCAAATCATTGGTATTATTTATTTCTCACATGTAACTTATTGTTACTTTGCTGCAAAGTCAAGCTAATGTTAGCATGCTGACAGTCATTTCTGAACTGTCTAGTTTTGATTATTTACAACAATATAGTCTAGCTACATTGCTATAAAAAAATTAATTAAAAAAAAGAAAAACAATGTTTTTAACTTTCCTAATATTTTGGGTGCATTCCTGCATGGGGTTTATGTGTGCACTGTAGTAGAAATCCTGCTTTTTGATGTATGCTCAAAATTGTACAATTCCCAAATGACCTAGATGCACTTTAACTTTAAGGTGTAAAATTTAACTCAGCACACAACTCAAGTTCAGCTCATCCCATCAACCAAAAAACTAACCTTTCAAGACAGAGGGCAAAAATAAATACTTAATTCCCCGAATTTTATGAGGAATCAATGTCCTACTTTTTCTAGCTATATTAGTGTACTATTTTAAACTGGAAACTGAACATCATGTAAACAAAATGCACTACAAATTCTCATTACGTTTAGTGAGATTTTTCTGAAAAAGTTTCTGATGAGGCAACAGGTGCTATAGAAGATTACATTTGGTGCAATACATGGTGGAGAATGCATAGGTTAATTCTGTTGGAAGGTGAGATTCTAAGTGTTTAAATGATACCATATGTATTTCAGTGTGTAATTATGCAGTAGTACTTCTCTAAGGATTAAAACTGACACAGTTCCCCATGTGTCCTTTGTTCTAGCATATTCTGCAGTTCCTGTATCTGCCCTTTTAAGTTTTGCTGTCCCCATTTACAGTGTACCTCAGTGGCCTCTATGATTCCTTATCCCCTTTTATTCCCTTCTAATTATGCTCTTATTGTTCAAAAAATGCCCTTGCAAGCTATAATAACCCCATTAGCCCCATATAACCAGTATCTCCATTCTTTCTTGACAGACCACTAACATGTCCCATTTCTTTCATATTGTGCTTTAATATCCTCTACTGTCCTCCAAACACCTTCCACTTTTACATCTGTATGAAGTAAACTATGTCACCCAGATCAGGTACCATATGTTTCAAAAAGTACTCTGAGGACACACAACTAAAGCCTTTGAGCTACATTCAATTCCTTATAGAGAAATGCTAAAGGACTCCAAGGCTGCCAAGGAGAACCCAACATTTATTGGACTACCTTGCCTTTGAATAGTCAGACAAGGATCTTTTTCAGTCTTTTTTAAAAATGTATTTGTGTTCTATCAATAGCTCTGAATGCATAATTAGAAGATACCAACAATACAGCCATGTATTTAACACTCTTTTCTGAGTGTTGGAGATGATTTAATGATCTTTTGATGCCATCCACTCCATACAAAGAAGTACCTTCTCTTGTAGAGTAATAAAATGCTTTATTCCACTCATTTAATGCAGAAACAATCACAGATGCTTGTTCATCTGTTCTTGAGGTGGAGGAAGATTGAAAGGTTCAAGTGTTCACAACACGATCCTTAGACAAACTTGTATGGGATGACATCAGAGGGCAAACAGATAATTGCTTGCTTACTATAATTAACAGCGCACCCTAATCTTAATCAATGATGCATGATAGACCATTCAGTTTATCCATAATGACAATTAAACAAAAGCTCGATAACGTCCTCAAGTGCCACTAATCCATCCAATCCAATCCAATGTCATGTGCACATCTTCCCAACAGCTATGCAGAGCTCATGTGTGGCTGACTCACAAGAAAGCCACTAAGTGGAAACAGGGTTAGACTTATCATGTCTTCAAATGCATAATCTAAGTATGTGCAGTGTAGCTGGAAATGGCTCAGTATCTAAACTGTATCTTCGCTGACTCTACTTTCTACATGCTGAATTATTCTTCTTTGACAGAGTGTTCTGACAGCAATACAGTGTGAAGCTCCAAAATCAGAATGTCTGTACTGGACTCAAACTCATTATGCCCAGACGGGCTTCTCTTCTTGAGTCTTTTTAGCTCCTTATCCTTATTTGTCTAGCTTATGTGATGTCAGCTTCTGTGTGCTGTACAGTTTGGTGCAGCAATGGCTGTAAAAGTCCTGTAGTATTCCTATATAAGCTAACGGGAATAACATTTGTGTTTAGCAATCAAAAAAAAATCGTTGATTAACACAACTGGCATGCATAAGCCTATAGCCATTCCACACAGCTCTCTGACTTACCTACCTAAAGTTAGCAATCGTTAGAGTTAGTGTTAACGCCACCTATTTTAATGTCATTTACAGATGTTTTCTCTCTACATAATGCAAATATAACTTGTGGAGTTTACCCTGAGTACTGGTAGCAGTGAATGGTAAAACAAATTTTGCTCTCTAATGTATGGCCTCATATCCACAGGTGATGTTTGAATCTTTAAAGGTTCAAAAACATTTTATGCTGAAGAAAGAAACCAGTTTTTGTTTACTGAACATCTTACTGTTTTGCGGAACTGAGATTCTTTTAATTATCCATTGTTTCTCTCCCATTAAGACACAGCAGGCAAGAAAAAAGATCATGTGACTGAAACAGTCAAATAGAATAGAATAGACCAGAGCAGTAAGATACAAGAGACTGTGTATTACATAGATTGTACTAAGGTTAAGGGGGGTTGTTAGGTATGGTTCAAATTGTGATAAATTCAATAGAGTAATAACGTATTATTGTTTTATTATAAAGAAAACAAAGGCAGGTTAACGGTAAAAACGAGTCAAAATGGTCAGTCAAAGAACAGGAAAGGTCAATACTATGGTCAAAACTGAAAACATGAGAGGCATTGGTCATCATTGGCTCAGTTCACACCAATCAGAATATTGGTGTGTGTAAATGTAGTGTATATAATCAACTGTTAGTTGGAATGGGTTGTCCTAGATATGGGAGTGGCAGATGTGGCTTCCGGCTGAGAATTCTGGGAGTTGTAGTGTGCAGAGGACGAATCAGCTGTGACAGAGTTCATTAACAGCAAGCTGTGGTTGCCAAGTGATAACGGTCATCTTAAGATTATTCTATAAATGACACAATGCTTTTTAATAATTGGCACATTAACTGATAGAAAATGAAATTGACGTGCTGTCATTGCTTATATGCAATATATTCCAAGTATTTTGAACAAAAACTATTAATTATCTCATACAATACAGTAGAATAAAAGAATATAATTTATGGTTAAACCCATTTGGTTTCTAAGATTGGGATGCAATTGATAAAATGCTATAGAGATGCACTCAGCATTTTTAATTTGAAGGAAGATGGACGCATGAACATTTACAACCCAATGAACTACATGAACATTTATAAAACAAATGCTGAAATAATCAGTGAATCACAAATAATCACATTATGATTCAGATAACAGAAAACTTCCAATATGTTAGAAAGCACTGGAAAAATTAATTATTTTATCGTCTGTCTTTGCCTTATTAATGTCTAGCGAGCCCATTTTAGTCTTGTGCAGTATTAATTGATGTGATAATCTTTTTAATGGTTCACATAATCTCTATAATTTAGCACTTAATCTTAAAACATGTCTGAAGCCAATCGTCGTAATTGTTCAGGCAAACGGCCCAAACTGAAAATACAGTGACCAAACCCTCATTCTCAAATTCTAAGCACATTATTAATCGTTCCCTTCATTCTATTCAAGAGCTAATGCATTATTTGTCTCAGTGGGTCAGATGTGTAATTATTTTCTAATTAACTCAAGTGAAACAATTAACAGCTGCCATTGCCTGATACAGTAGCGGTGCTGCATTGCAGAAGCTTTTATCGTTGTCATCACTGTGAGAGAAGAGCGAGATGGGAGTCCTGGCACGGAGGCTTCCTCTTGCGCCAGTATCCGTTCTCCATTCAACACAACTCCATTCCATTGGAAAAAAGCAGCTGGATAGAAATTGGTGTTGTAAAAACGTGCCCCGAATCACGCTTGCCCAGTAACAATGCCCAGCAGAATCCTGAAGCGACAAGATTGTATTCAAATTGTATGACGCTTTTCTATTACAAATCCCACACACCACCAATGACTTCGTTGAAATGTGGAGGTAAATTCATTTCTGAGCAAGAGCTTTTGTGAGAGGACGGCCAGTTCCATAGTAGCATGGAAGGATATGAAAAATGTATTGACGTGTATAATGAAGGACAAGCGTGAGGCTGGCTGAGGGCCTCAGATGTTTTGTTATTCTATTTGCCAAGATCAAGGCAGACAAAACATGTCTGCCGGCAGAGGTTGAGTACAAATAAAAACGCAAAAACAAGAGACAGATGTTCCTGCGTGATGTGAAATGGCTTCAGTTGTTGTGTTGAGTTTCTCAGCATTTTTAAATCCAGTCATTCCAAACTTCTTTTAAAGTTTTCGGTAAAAGTGGCTACATAAATTTGAGAAATAACTGTTTTTGCTTGGGTGTTAAAAACAGCATCAAAGCAGCAACGCATCAAAATAGCTCAGAGACAAATACAAATAATTTGCAGCCCTGCTGAGATGCTCTGTTTATTAGATGTTCTTGTGGAGATACTGATGGGTTTGAGGGGCTCTAAAACCAGCCATATAAACATGAAAAAAGCTTCAATTTACTGAGCTATGCATCAAAGATTAATAAATTCCCCACTTAACATTTCTGATTCAGCTCATCAGGTAGTTTTCAAACCCTCCGTGAGATGAATTAGGTGAGTTAGCTCAGAGAAAGTATTAAACTATGCAATGCAGGGGCTGGCCATGACTTTGCAGTCTGAACAAGCATTAAGACTCAGCTATTTTAACTGTTTTATGAAAGAAAATTCTGGAGGCTGACAACTGTGGTAATGATTCAGTGGTCATTGTTTATTGGTTCCAGGCTCTGCTTAAGATTAAGTGCTACAGAGCAGCATATTATAATGTTTCTTGTGCTGTATCTCCCTGCACTTTTGAGTAAGACATATGCCCATATTTAATTAAATCATCAATTGGGAGCCTATTCTGCCAAAAACATGGTTTAGTTCTCTCACCGTAAACTTTTATGGGTGGATTTTTCTACTTTATACTTTATATTTTTTACACTGTATTAACCCAGCTATCTTGTTTGTACATTTGTGGCCACATCAGATCAAATATGCTCATCAAATACATCTACAGTTTTTGTGTATGTTGTCTCATCCCAGCAATCTGATGGATGTTTCTCCAAAACGGGAAGCTAATTTGGAATAAAACATGCTGGCACAACTGCTTCACTTAGAAAGATGTTCGTTTGGAAAGATGCAAAAGATGTAAGCAAAATATAGTGAACAACTTATCACAAGGTGCATCGAGATTTAGCTTGTGCAGTATACAGCGGTGCAGGAGGAAACATTGATTTTGGCAGCCTGGCTGTGAGAGATCAGGTGAGTCAGTTACTTACGTAGCACTCTTCATTAAAAACTCATTATGTACTTTCAGAAATGACAGTTCGAAAGTTTGCTTCTCCTACGCAAGGGTGAATTTTATTTTAGTGTACCCACAGCCACTGTAAATAACCTAGTATTTATTAACATTTGTCTGCGTAAGACCTCACAGGACCTGCCATTTTGTTAGCAGCAGCTGTTCTTCAATATTCTGGTAAACAAGAGCCATACAGGTACAGAGTTTATATAATACACTCTAATAAACAAAGCGCTTGAGTATTTAAAATGCCTCCTAAAAAGTCAGCTTTTCAGAAGTCTGAAATCATATTTTATGTTAATACTAAATATACAAACTTCAATTCCAAAAAAGTTGGGATAGTATGTGAAATGAAAATGAAAACAGAAAGCAGTGATTTCACGTTGACCTGTATTTCAAACAAAACAAAGTCAAGTAATTTATAACATTTTATTAAATCAACTTCATTGTTTTTTGTAAATATGAGGGGATTCTGAAATTGGCACCTGTAATACATTCCAAGCATTCAAGATGAGGCTATTTAAGGCTAAAAACATCACAAATAGGTGATGCAATCAAGCTTGCATACAACAAGCATGTTGCTTTTTCGAACAACAAACCCAGTGTTTACTAACCAGTGACTTAAAGTCTCTGCTGAATCAGAAGAAAATGCTGAAGAGGGTACAAAAAGAGCTTAAAACCTCAATTAAGAAAGTCAAACAGGAGTACAGGTACAAGCTGGAAAATAATCTAGAGCTGAATAATGCTTGTGATGTCTGGAAAGGCATCACTGGCTTCAACCAACAGATTCATTGTTAAATTCATTGCTAATCAGGTGAAGATTGAACTGAAAAACTCAAGCAGAGCAAAGCAGTGGGACCTGATGGCACTGAACCCAGGGAGCTGAAACTGGCAGAGCAGCTGTGTGGAATTCTTCAGCACATCTTCAATCTGAGCTGCAGCCTGAAGGGAGTCCCAGATATGTTGAAAACAGCTTGTGTGGTTCCTGTCCCCAAGAAAAGTTAACTGACAGCATTGAATGATTATCGATGGGTTGCACTTAATGAAGCCACTTGAAAGGCTGATGCTAGCTCATCTGAGACCTCTGGTCAAAACAGCTCTTGACCCTCTGCAGTTTGCATACCAGCATGGCATTGGAGTGGATGATTCTGTTATCTACCTGCTGGACAGAACGTACTCTCAATGGGACACATCAGGCAGCACTGTGAGGATTATGTTCTTTGATTTCTCCAGTGCATTCAACACCATACCTCCTGTACTGTTAGGGGAGAAACTACGGCTGATGCAGGTGGATGAATCCATCATCTCGTGGACAATGGACTATCTGACTTGAAGACCTCAATATATGTGACTGCAGGGCTGTGACTCAGACATGGCTGTGTGCAGTGTTGGGGCACCCCAGGGGACTGCATTAGATCCATTCCTGTTCAACCTGTACACCTCTGACTTCAGGTACAACACAGAGTCATATCACCTGCAGAAATTCTTGGATGACAAGGCCATTGTGGGGTGGACAAGGAATGGACAGGATAAGGCATACAGGTAGCTGGTAAGGACTTTTTTGACTGGTGTAAGCTCATAGATCAGTAAGACTAAGGATATGGTGCTGGACTTTAGGAAGCCCAAACCTGCCTTGTCACCAGTCACTATCGATGGAGTTGATGTGGAGGTGGTTGGGACATACAAATATCTGGTTGTGCACTTGGACAACAAGCTGGACTCTCATAGTGTACAAGAGAGGCCAAAGCCGCCTCTACTTCCTGAGGAAGCTGAGGTCTTTTGGGTTGTGCATTAAGCTCCTATTGACATTCTATCAGTCTGTTGTAGTGAGTGCTCTATTCTATGCTGTTATGTGCTGGGGCAGCAGTATTAACAAAAGTGCTCTAAACAAAATAAACAAACTTATTAGGAAGACTGACTCTGTTGTAGCTGGAATCCTTGAGGTTGTGGCAGAATAGGGGACACTCAACAAACTGTTAGCCCTGTTGGACAACACCTCACACCCTCTGCATGCTACACTGGATAAACAGAGAAGCACATTCAGTGGCCATCTGTTACAGCTATGCTGTTTTAAAGAGCGCTGTGAGAATATATTCTTACCCACTGCTATAAGGCTCTACAACGTACTGATCTCCTGCTATCTGAACTGTGCTGAACCACACAACTGCATCTCCTTTCTGATCAATACACACTGTGCAATATATAACAACAATGACTGTATAATAACTGTGTAAGAACTTTCACTATGCACTTTACGTTACACTATAATATACACTATAATATATATATATATATATATATATATATATATATATATATATATATATATATATATATATATATATACACTAAAATATAATGCAACTTAGAGTTAGTTATGTCTATAATGTGTGCTTTTAGTTTGCCTATTACCATGCATTGTCTGCTGTCTTGTAAATACAACAAATCTGTCTCATATGCCATGTAAATATGTAAATAGACATACTTTTGTTTTATTTCTCTTGTACTTTAACTTATGTCTAGATTTATTTCTATTTTGTATTTCTCTGCATAGTACAACCCCAATTCCAATGAAGTTGGGACGTTATGTAAAACATGATTACAAATGTAATACAATGATTTGCAAATCCTTTTCAACCTATATTAAATTGAATACACTACAAAGACAAGATATTTAATGTTCAAACGGATAAACTTTATTGGTTTTTGCAAATGAACACTCATTTTGAATTTGATGCCTGCAACATGTTCCAAAGAAGTTGCGACAGGGGCATGTTTACCACTGGGTTACATCACCTTTCCTTTTAACAACACTCAATAAGCGTTTGGGAACTGAGGACACTAATTGTTGAAGCTTTGTAGGTGGAATTCTTTCCCATTCTTGCTTGATTTACAACTTCAGTTGCTCAACAGTCCAGAGTCTCCGTTGTCGTATTTTGCGCTTCATAATGCGCCACACATTTTCAATGGGAGACAGGTCTGGACTGCAGGCAGGCCAGTCTAGTACCCACACTCTTTTACTCCGAAGCCACGCTGTTGTAACACGTGCAGAATGTGGCTTGGCATTATCTTACTGAAATAAGCAGGGACGTCCCTGAAGAAGACGTTGCTTGGATGGCAGCATATGTTACTCCAAAACCTGTATGTACCTTTCAGCATTAATGGTGCCTTCACAGATGTGCAAGTTACCCATGCCACGGGCACTAACACACCCCCATACCATCAGAGATGCTGGCTTTTGAACTTTGCGCTGATAACAATCCGGACAGTCCTTTTCCTCTTTGGCCCGACACGACATCCATGATTTCCAAAAAGCTTTCGCTTTGCATGGCAGAGTTTTAACTTGCACTTGTAGACGGAGCGACAAACTGTGTTCACTAACAATGGTTTTCTGAAGTGTTCCTGAGCCCATGTGGTAATATCCATTACAGAATGATGTCGGTTTTTAATACAGTGCCGCCTGAGGGATCGAAGGTCATGGGCATTCAGTGTTGGTTTTCTGCCTTGCCACTTACTTGCAGAGATTTCTCCAGATTCTCTGAATCTCTTGATGATATTATGGACTGTAGATGATGAAATCCCTAAATTCCTTGCAATTGCATGTTGAGAAACGTTGTTCTTAAACTGTTGGACTATTTGCTCACGCAGTTGATCGCAAAGTGGTGAACCTCGCCCCTTCCTTGCTTGTGAACGACTGAGCCTTTCAGGGATGCTCCCTTTATACCCAATCATGACACTCACCTGTTTCCAATTAACCTGTTCACCTGTGGAATGTTCCAAACAGGTGTTTTTTGAGCATTCCTCAACTTTCCCAGTCTTTTGTTGCCCCTGTCCCAACTTCTTTGGAACGTGTTGCAGGCATCAAATTCAAAATGAATACTTGCAAAAAACAATAAAGTTTATCCGTTTGAACATTAAATATCTTGTCTTTGTAGTGTATTCAATTGAATATAGATTGAAAAGGATTTGCAAATCATCGTATTCTGTTTCTATTTATGTTTTACACAACGTCCCAACTTCATTGGAATTGGAGTTATACATGTTTATGCATTCATTTCACAATGAGCACAAGACTTTTGAAAAACATTACTGTTAAAAAATAATATTTAAAAGTGTTCCGTTAATCAGAGATGGAGATGAAGTTTCTGCTCAGCAAGACAATAGTGATGATGCCGATATTGAAAATAATCATCTTTTAAAATCTTTGTTTACAAATGTGTTTTCATTAGTTATTTTAGCTGCATTACTGAACATAGCTGAGTTCATGCTCCAGTGCAAGTGAGAAAACTGTAACATTTTATTTCAAGTGGTCCTTTTTAAATGAAACAAATACTCAATGGATTCTCAGTAATATGTCAAAAACATATGAGGGTTAGGATTAGGTTTTGGAATGAGGTTAACATAAGCGTTAGGATTAGGATCAGGGTTGGGGTTAGGTTTTGGGTAAGTCTACTTAAGTCCTGTATGAACAGTACGTCTACAAGATACGTATTTACTTCAATCTATTGAGATGCTTCACTACTGCTACTTCACTGATATGTTGTTGATGTCTTACTGATAAACTGTTAAACGTTTATTAATTAATCATCTACAAAGAACCACTCAAAATTAAGTGTTACCAAGAAAACTCAAATACTTGGCACATGACTTTTATGTTTGGTACCAATTTTTAGCAATTTAGAGGGGCATTTCAAAGCCTAGTGTAGAGACCCCATCTATCAGCCACAAGCGAAAAATAATCTAAACTAACGGTAAATAAATGAAAGCACTTTACTCGGCCAACTTAATCCTTTTATGTGTAGATTAATGTCCAAGACTCATTTGACATTCAAAGAATTATTTTCAAACAGCATTTTTTGTTCACTTTGATGCCAATACTGCTAGAATGATTAGCATCCCCCAATATCAGCAGCTGTCAGTCACTTTGGTTTTTCCATAAATCATCTTTCTTTTCATCTGTTTTTATGATTAAACCTTTTGTTGAAAACAGAGATCAATAAACTTCTAACTGAAAATTTCCACAAGAATGTTTGAGAAATCAATTTAATGCAGGCCAAAATGCAGTCTATTTGTATTAGCATTTCTCATACTGTCATACCATTTTTGGAATTTTGGTTTGTATGTATAAGACTTATTCTCAATTTTGCCGTTCACATTTTTGTGCTTTTCCTGCTATGACTCCCTTTATTAAGTAATTATCAAGCTCTTTGTGAGTTGAGTCGGGTATGTTAGATCAGGGCTACTGGTGTAATCATTAGTGCTAAATATAAACTCAAATATGTAACTTGGAGCTAATCTGCATTCAGCTATTACTGAAGATGTAGCTTACGAAGCTCTTAAGCTCGACAGATGAGAAAGGAAAAAAAAGTGTAAAAGCCTAAAGAGAACTAAATTCTCCCGAACATCTTGTCTTGATCAGAATTGACAGTATAGTGCGTGCTTCCATGACTTTGGGATTGAAAAAGAGAATGACGGAGGGAAAAAATAGAAGGCGCATCCCAATAAACAGTCTCATCACATTCGATACGGAGTATTAGAGCCTGCGAATAACCTTCTACAAATAGGCCAGCTTTAATCTTAATCTTTTATGAGATGTCAAGCTCCTCGGGGCTAAGAGTAGTTTTTTTTGCCACCGCTCTAGTGTGAAATAAGAAAGTGTAATGCCTCGGATGGAAAATCATCTCCGAATCTCATTGCATGTGGCGAGAAGCGTTCTCCTTAAAATAGCCCTTCTGTCTGGACCAGGGAGGCATCTGTACTGACAAAGGCTTCGAAGGAAACAGGAGTGCTCTCAAAGAAACTTCTCTGCTATAGAGCATATGCGTTTTTTTTAATGAGCTCCTGTGAGCATAACCATTACACCATGCTAATCAATTTTAGACATGGTCTCACCCAAAGGAATTAGACACTCTTCGCTTTGTGGAGTCTGCTTCTGTTATGCGTCGGCTCCCTTTTCAATCGGTCACTGATGACTGTGTGGCACCTGGCTGGCGTTCCTCCTGGACAAAGAGTTGTTTTCAGTTATTCCATATACGCTTAGGAGCATGCTTTCCGAGGACATCTTCACCTGCTGTGCTGAAGAGCACACAAAGAGGAGGCTTTTTGATCTCCATTATGTGCTGCCGAAGTTAAGGCCCCCTCAGACTGAATCTTTTGTCTCTATTTCACCTGTGATAGCATGCTGCACAGCATACAAATTTTCAGTTCTTTTCTTTTTTTTTCATTTTTGGGCCAGGAGATTTCTCTGACATCTAGCAAGACACAGACAGTGTCAGTGAGATGATTGCTCACACTGCAGATGTGTGGTTTGATAGCAGGATTGAGATTGCCTTCAATGTCCCAGCAGAAGTACTACAGCTCAGCCTACATGTTTGATGCTGGCCTTCTACAGAAGGTGCGCAAGAGTGAAAGAGGATGAACAACATATCACCGTCTAGCAGCACACAGAGCTGGACCTTTCCAGTACTTGCAGCCCAAGGCCAATTAACCTCAGCTTTTCTCCCAGACTGAGCAGCTTAGTGTGGAAGAGCTGGATTCCCAGAGTTTGTCTGTGTTGTTCCCACATGTCCAAAGACCAAGAAGAGATTCTGATGCCACTGCCCTTAGCTATTTACTTCAGCCTCTTCTTTTAGACACAACGGATGTGGACAGTGGATAATTACTCACTGTACATAATCATGCCGGCCTGGTAATGAAAAGGCTAATGTGGTGTATGATACATTTATAGATGGGGCAGCTTGAAGGTCATTCTCTTCATATCACACATTCCAGTGCAATGTTGTGACTGTGATTAACCTCATGAGCATCTTTATTTCTCCATGTGTTCTAAGGCTTATTAGTGAAGAACTACACAAAAAGCAATTATTATTAATAGTGGGATCATCTGTTTCAGGCTAGAGCACTTTTCTAATATCCTTTGGCAATATTCTTCTCATTTTCTTGCAGCTATCAATAAAATATATGCTCAGAGGAAAACAAATCTGGCCTCAGACTGCCTCAGGCTCTGTAAACAGAAGAAAAAGCAAATAATGTAGACCACCAACATTCAACCAGTCAGGAAGGCCTAGCATCAAGGAGGGGCATGGTTCCAGATACGGCCAGGTGCTTAGGGAACTGTAAAACACGACCCAATAACCAGACAGAGTATAGTGTATTGTTTTCTACACATGTCCAAAGGCAAGCACAAATAAAAAAATATCAGCTTGGGTTAAAAAAGGTGCTGCGTCATTGTTGTCAGTGAATTTGGTAAAATATTGTCTTGCATCCCTCTGGCACAGAGTCCTTGGAGAACTCCAGTTCCCAGAACTTCCTTGCTGATCACATGACTACCACACCACTATCCACAGCCAATCGTTGTTCCCCTTCACCTGAATAATAATATGAAACACCTGTCTTGTTTGTTATATGACTTGTTATATATAGTATTTAAAGCCCAGGTTTTAGTTAAGTCATTGTGAGATACTGCTTTTTTCATTTGAGTAACTGAGCAGGTATTCCTGTATGCATTTGTCTTCCTGTGTATCAGACTGTGTTTTTGGACTTGCGCGTTTGGATTGTGTTTGCCTGTTTTTTGCTTGTTTTTGATTTGGCCTGTGTCTGTTTTTTATAGAATATAAAACCCGAATTACCACTTCTAACACCTATCTATGTAATGTACACTGCTCAAAAAAATAAAGGGAACACTTAAACAACACAATATAACACCAAGTAAATCAAACTTCTGTGAAATCAAACTGTCCACTTAGGAAGCAACACTGATTGACAATCGATTTCACATGCTGTTGTGCAAATGGAATAGACAACAGGTGGAAATTATTGGCAATTAGCAAGACACACTCAATAAAGGAGTGGTTCTGCAGGTGGGGACCACAGACCACTTCTCAGTACCTTTCTGCTTTCTGGCTGATGTTTTGGTCACTTTTGAATGTTGGTGGTGCTTTCACACTCGTGGTAGCATGAGACGGACTCTTCAACCCACACAAGTGGCTCAGGTAGTGCAGCTCATCCAGGATGGCACATCAATGCGAGCTGTGGCAAGAAGGTTTGCTGTGTCTGTCAGCGTAGTGTCCAGAGGCTGGAGGCGCTACCAGGAGACAGGCCAGTATACCAGGAGTCGTGGAGGAGGCCGTAGGAGGGCAACAACCCAGCAGCAGGACTACCTCCGCCTTTGTGGAAGGAGGAACAGGAGCAGCACTGCCAGAGCCCTGCAAAATGACCTCCAGCAAGCCACAAATGTGCATGTATCTGCACAAACAGTTAGAAACCGACTCCATGAGGATGGTATGAGGGCCCGACGTCCACAGATGGGGGTTGTGCTCACAGCCCAACACCGTGCAGGACGCTTGGCATTTGCCAGAGAACACCAGGATTGGCAAATTCGCCACTGGTGCCCTGTGCTCTTCACAGATGAAAGCAGGTTCACACTGAGCACATGTGACAGACGTGACAGAGTCTGGAGATGCCATGGAGAGCGATCTGCTGCCTGCAACATCCTTCAGCATGACCGGTTTGGCAGTGGGTCAGTAATGGTGTGGGGTGGCATTTTTATGGAGGGCCGCACAGCCCTCCATGTGATCGCCAGTGGTAGCCTGACTGTCATTAGGTACCGAGATGAGATCCTCTTGTGACCCCTTGTGAGACCATATGCTGGTGCGGTTGGCCCTGGGTTCCTCCTAATGCAGGACAATGCTAGACCTCATGTGGCTGGAGTGTGTCAGCAGTTCCTGCAAGATGAAGGCATTGAAGCTATGGACTGGCCCGCCTGTTCCCCAGACCTGAATCCAATTGAGCACATCTGGGACATCATGTCTCGCTCCATCCACCAACGCCACGTTGCACCACAGACTGTCCAGGAGTTGACGGATGCTTTAGTCCAGGTCTGGGAGGAGATCCCTCAGGAGACCATCCGCCACCTCATCAGGAGCATACCCAGGCGTTGTAGGCAGGTCATACAGGCACGTGGAGGCCACACACAATACTGAGCCTCATTTTGACTTGTTTTAAGGACATCACATTAAAGTTGGATCAGCCTGTTGTGTGTTTTTCTACTTTAATTTTGTGTGTGACTCCAAATCCAGGCCTCCATTGGTTAATACATTTGATTTCCATTGATGATTTTTGTGTGATTTTGTTGTCAGCACATTCAACTTTGTGCAGAACAAAGTATTCAATGAAAATATTACATTCATTCAGATCTAGGATGTGTTATTTGAGCGTTCCCTTTGAAACGCAGTTTGAACGGAGTCTGTACGTTAAGCGGTTTGGGCTGTATTAATTGCAGAATAGTGTGGAAGAAGAAGTATGAGAGATAACAATAGAGTGCTTTTTCAATTAAATTAGAGAGAACACTGAAGGAAAGTAGTTTGTTTGGCTCTTGATTGTCAAAACAGCTTCAGCTCATCTCTGCCTAAATTAGTGACCTTATTTTTACAGTATAAGAGTGAGGAAAGGAAGTCTGAACTTGCTGACAGGTCCATGAAGGTTAATCAAGGAACCCTAGCCATAGGACTGTTGTGTATGGCTAAATAAGGACATATAGCATTTGTGGGGCATTGCGCTTTTGTTTAACCTTTTCCTCTTTCAATAAGCCTGACGTGAGCAGAGTCTTAGCTTTTTTATCTCGCGTTCCTATAGGACTCTCCTGAGCCCTGTCAAAGGGTAATGCTGATCAAACAAAGTTCACTGTGCAAAAAAGAGGTCAGCTCTCTGAAGTTTCTCCCCTTCATCACAAAGATATTCGATGCACAGAAGGGAAAAAAGGGGCCTCGCATAAAAGAGGCAGCATTAAAAGGGTGATCATGCTGTAAATCTCGGCCTTTACTTCATCGTCGCAGCACTCCGGGTCCAGGAAGAGACAGCTGGTTCCTCTTTGAAAAGTAGACCATGGGATGAGCTTACTGCATTTGTCAGTATTCTCACACACAAGCAAGACGACACAGACAAACTGGAGTTTGTTGAAGCTGGAGGTCCAGGGCCTCACACTGAGACTGAAATGACCCTTTTTGAGATACCTAGCACTCAGATTCTCTGCTAAACCTCAGTCACACATAGGCTACAAGGTTCACCAAGTGAAGCAGATAAGACCTAAACACTTAAAACACTATCATTTCCCTCTGGTCTCTAGTGTTTTACGCAGTCATTTATTATCTTCTGCTCCTTCAGACTATCTGGTGCTGCAAAGTGTGGCCGTTATTTATCAAGCAGTTAATAGACACCAAATAGCGGCAGCTCAAATCACAAGACAAAGGACTTGGGAGGAAATTAATGCTGTCTCTGCTACAACCACGGAAAGTTACAAGAAAAATTAGGGTGCAGAAGAAGAAATGCATTTACAACACTTCTGTAAATGCCAGCGCAACAATGTCACAAACCCTAAATTCCAGGTAGGGCATGTACATCGTAATTTGTTAAATGCTCAACATTCCTTTTCAAATGTCATCCTATAAAGGTAAACTTGCTTACTGTAATCCTTGGTGACAAAAGCAAAGTTATGCTGCTTTGCTCTACCTCTAGTCAAGCAGAGTTGATAAGGTACATTGGGCCTCAGTGCTCTTTGACAAAGTCATTTGATGAAGACAGATGGTGGAACGCAGTGCCAGCCTGGTTGCCGAAACCCCATTAAAACCATTTTTTTTCACTCCTAAGCAGCGTATTGTGATGTATGGGAGCACAGGCCTTAAGGCAATCACCCACTGGACTGCCCTTGAACCTCTATGCATGGGTCTGGACTCATTCATGCTGTTCTTCAGTCCTCTGAGATGCTGGAAAGCCCTGCCCTTGTCATCGACGCTCCCAAGAATTGTCCTTACCAAGCTGAGAACAGACCATGCATATTAATACATATAGAAGAAGCTCTTTCTCAGCAGGATGACACTGTCTCAAGTACACTGCAAAGATGGAACTGCTATCTCCTATTTCCTAGGAGATATACTTAGATATATATCATGGATGAGGATATATATAAAGACAAGGGTTATTCACATTATATGTGCAATAGTGCTGTATTTTTATAGCAAGATTCCTCAAATACAAACATACCTACAGCAAATAGATATTGTCTTCTCATATTAGCAGCAGCATGCGTAATTCAAGGTGAGTTCATCCCTGAGGATACTTGCCAGCATCATCTCTGTGCTCATGCACAGCGCAAGAATGAAACAATGTACTGTGCTTACATAAACATTATTCTTTTATTACCGACAGCTACTTCGAATCCCTGCATACTTGTCAATATTTGCATCCCAGACCAGCAGCAAAATTCCCTTTGCACGCAGATGACATTTACTAATCAGTTTTTAATGGCACGAAGGCATGAAATCATGAGATCAGTGCCTGAAATGGTTACAGCCGGACTTTAACGAGAGGGGTTTCATTAGGGTTTAATCATTTTTTCATGATGTGTATATATAACCTGCGCATGAATATTTCACCTGTATCATCTCGAGCTGGAGGCACTTTCTGCGTTCATATTTCTGATTCTTTTAATAGAGAGCGACAGTTCTAGTTCAGGATAATTCATGGTACAAAGCAGAGACATCGTCAGAGAGTGCCGTAGCCTTCTTAAAGGCTGCATTATTGAAACCCTTAAGAATCCAACCTACCATTGATGAATTATGGAGCTCTACTAAAACTTGAATTTTGCAACTTTTCACATCTCAGAGATCTGATGCTATCAAATGTGAGGCATCTCTTCTTCTATTTCCCCCTGAGTGATTGTCTCCTCGAAGAGAGGGGAAGTATTATGTTCCCTTTAATATAATTTCAGATACCTTTTTGTAGCTCATCTTAGCCACAGTTCGTGGGTGGGGGGGTGGGGGGTTGAAGGAGCATGCAGCAGTGCTGTGGAAGCCAGGTTTTATTTCCCCTGTTTCACAGCTATGCACCGTGGCTCTGAAACGATGAAATGAAGCCACAGAACATGAACGTTTGAAGGATCGCAGCCCGCCGCATGTGTCACTGTCTGATCGTATGTCAACTCATGTGGCATTTGTGGTGGGATGGCGTGGTGTGTGTTTGCTCTCTTCTCAGTGCTTCCCACTGTGGCTGTGATGTAGCTTGTGCGCGTTTAGGAGCAGTAGTATGTAGCATGGTGTTCATCAGTCAGGTTGTACTCTGCGCTGTAGTGCTCAGCATGAGGCCTGTGGCTCTGTGTAAGCGGAGGGAAGGAAAAGATGGAGGAGGGGTGGATTCTCCGTGACACACGCACCGGAAGGGGGGAGATAAATATGCCCCCCGTAGTTTTTTCTCTAATTAAAATGTTTACTTCACTCTGGGATGCAGCTTTATCACATAGCAGACAAATGCAGCCTGTAAAACAACAGCACTGCGTATGTTTATGTCTAATAATCTCAAAGCTGAATAATAAATGATGTTTTCTGCTATCTGATAGATTGAGGCATCTACAGAGCTCCTGAGGAAAAAGTCAACCAAAGGATTGACGTCTTTGTGTTAATTAAGATGTATTGTACCTAGGGGTGGGCGATATGGCTCTAAAATAATATCACGATATTTCAGGCTATTTTTGCGACAACGCTATTTTTGCCGATATGACAAAACACTTAATAACATTTTATTAATTTCAAAAACATGCTATTGCAACAAAATAAATGTTAACGTTTTATTTAATATAAATGTTTCAAATATTCAGTAGACACAAAAAATGATTCCGATTGAGGTATTAGTCTGATTATTAACGGATTATTATGCATGTAAACATGGCTATCGGCTGTTGAGCACTCTTCGCGGCATTAGCCACGTTTAATAGAGTACGGAATGGAATACGTCCAAGTAAACACCTCAGTCGGAACAGTCTAGTCCGATTGAGGCCATTCGGAATACAATTTCTGTCCGATTGAACATGGTGAGTAATCCTCTAAATACTCTGATAAATAGAATAATATCCGTGTAAATGACTGAATCCGATTACACTCCAATCGGAGCGTGCAAGTACATTCTGCGCATGCGTGTCGCGTCACAGCGAAAGGTTTATACCGTTCAACATGGCGGAGCAGAAACTGGTCTGTAGAGGAGACGAGGCTTATGCTCTGAGCTTTAAAAGACGGCGGTGGGATGGACGTCCAGTTTGTCTCTAGCTCAGTTTGTGTCTCGACGTCTTCTTCTCGACATAATTTTAAAGCCATTAAAAACACAAGCACGCCAACTGGACCTCACGTGATGGTCACTGTCATGGTAACGTTTACTTTAAGCGCTGCTCCACGCATGCGCGTCATTTTGCATCGGATTACTTGTAGTGTGCATGTAAACGAAGATTTTCCATCAGACTGTTGAACAGAGTGAGCATATAAACACCTCAGTCTGAATCTGTAATCCGATTGTACTCAATCGGATTGGCAAAAGTCTTCGCGTGTCAACACAGCCATTCTTGATTTTCCTCATACTCAGCTGAGTGCTTCTGCTTGAGGTGGTGAAACAGATTAGTTGTGTTTCCCCCTATTGTTGTTACAGGCTTCTTGCATATCTTGCATATTACTGTGATCTGTTGTACATGCGAGATTTTATAACCAAACCATCTCCACTCTCCATCTCTCAAGTCGCTCCCCTTTTGGGAAGAAACTCCACCACAGAGCTGCTTTGCGCCTTTGATCCAAAATGACTCACGCAACGAGCGTACGCCATGCGCATGACGTCATTGCGTCAACAAGTCAGAATATCGCTGTTATCACAATATGGATTTTTTTATCGTTTAGAAAGTTATACCGGTATTATCGCGAACTATACGATACGGTACAGCCCTAATTGCGGATCACTGCATGTATAGACCACGTTGAAAATGTGGAAATGTATAGCATTTCTAACCTATTTGAAATGACATTGTGGCCTTCTTAGGGAAAGGGTGGCCCTAGCATGTGGCCCTAGCATATGGCAGAATGTGTCAAACGCCAACCCTAACATCTTGACCAGGTGGAAAAAAGCTTTCTCACACTCAAACACTTAGGCTGAAGCATGAAGTAATAGTCAAAAAGAATAGTGTTAAAAAATGAAGGGAAAAAGATGAACCCTTCACAGTTCTTCTTCCAAAAAAAGGGAAGGAGAAGAAAGGCTGAGAAATACCATCAGACACTGCTAGACTTTGTATTTCTTTTTTTTTTTCATTTGTTACCTAGATTTTACCTCTTCATGCCACTCAGAATTCTGTAACTCTGTTACAAGGTGGCCACTCGCAGTACAAAGGGGAGGAAGGAACAGTGAACAGCGTATTTTTCGGCCAGAACGCACTCAGCCTCGGCTATGTTACCTTCTTTAAGCTAATTAGCTAGTGGGTCAACCTTTTTTGGAGATGTGTAAACATAATGAACATAAATTTTGTGAACAATTACTTTGTCTGGCTGTGCAATTTGGGTAAAACTGAGATATACTGATTTCACTTTTACTGCTCTAGAAGTTGCAAAGAAGCCACAGTTCAGTAGAGCATGATGTGCCCCTTCCAAAGAGCCCTGGAACACTTTGCTAGCCTTCAGGGAGATAGAAATATGCATCCCAGCATCTCGCAAATTTCTATTAGACTTAATTGCATACTAGATGGCCTTGCTCACCTGTGGTGGAGGTCTGGAAAGCCAGAGGAGTTTAGAGCTCTGAAACTCGGCAAAAATAATTAATAGTTAATTTTTATTTAAAGTTCAAACAGGATTATAGAGCATTATGCCCGACACATGACTTTATTGTAGTCTGTGGGAAACCAGAGCTAATGATGTTCAATATTTGATCTTTGAAGCGTTCTTGCTTGTTGGAGAAATGTTAGAACAAAGCCAAACTCTACATAGAGTGTGACATGGCCTTTCTGACTAACTCTGGATCGTCCTAGCCTCCACAAAACTGGAGATACTGACCCTGAAATCACCAGGCTCCCCATCTGTCGTCATCTCTGAGGCATTCATGTTATTAGTGTCATAATCATGTGATGAGCAACTAGTCAACATCACGCTTAAAGCAACGTCATGGCGGAGCGGTTAAGCTGAAAATGGCCAAATCGGCTAGTCTGTGCAACCCCTAGTTGCTGTTAGAAGTGTAGCCTTTATACTACTAATTCACAAGCTAACAAAGTAACTTATATCAGTAACCTATATCTATATAATGGAAGGAGTTTGCTACCTTAAACCCACTGTAACCAAAAAGAACTGAATGTTATGGTCTTAAAATATTAAGCATTTTAAAATATTTTCTTGTTATGGTTCATAAACTGCTTTTTCTGGCATTTTTTAGGCTTTTAAAAGGAAAATGTATTCAGTCAGCCATGATTTCTGGGCAGATTCTGCTGCTGAAGTCGGCATTTGTGTTTCTGCCCTCCCTCCTCCAAACCCTCATTCAATAAACTTAACTTGAGCTTATAAAATAGAGGAACAAACCGTATGATGGCATTGAGGATTCCCCTGAAGAGAAACGGCAAGGCTAAGTGGACGAAGGCACTTAAAACCAGTACTGAAATGGGTGATAACAGTAGTTATTGGTTTTGCTGGTTAATCTGGCTGCTTCTGTCTGATAATCAGGCTCATTTCTTTCTACATTCAGAGCTCATATAACTCTCATGATGTCAATGGGTTGCTTTTCTGTCTTTTTTCCCTCTCAAGCTTTCTTCCCCTTGCTGAGAATTACCGTGCTTGAAATGTAATTTGTTACCATACAGCTAGTTTCCTTATGTCTTTTAGGTAGTTTCTGAGTGACATTTATCACAGATAACATATTTGTGAAGTGTTTCAAATGCTGTTAGCTCACTTGGTCTCAGCGGTGAACTGTGAAATTCCTTCAAAGTTTCTCACTGCACACGCTTTTTTTGTCAGTCTGTGCTCACGTTGCCCTGGGGATGACATCACTTCCCTCTCATGTGCATCTGCCCTTCCTCTGCTCCCTGTCTGCTGTCACAGTTGAGGAAAGCGTTAGATCACGTTGAGCTGTCTGTTCCATTTTTTCCCTTCTGTTCTACCATTCACGCTCTCCAAACAGAATAATGCATCCTAAGCCACCATAAGCACCCCATTCTCTTTATCCGCTGCTTCTTGGGCAGCTGTATTCCCAGAGCACTGCACTTTTTATTTAGAGACTGCAGCCAGCCAGTAGTGTGCTTCCTTAGCCTCCTCTTTCTTAAATCCTCAGTGTAGTACAGCATTAATTCAGCTGTCATCTCCTATTTTGTCCTCAATCAAGACAAATGACACTTTGGAGAACAGGTCGCAAGAAGCCTTCAGTGAAATTTACCTTCATTTTGAACAGGCAATAGGAGTTTGTAAATTAAATTTAAACAGAGCACCATAATAAAGAGATTTAGGAGCAGGGAGTATATCATATTAATTCTATTAGTCTTTTCTGTTTAATAAACTATTGGTGAGCATGAAACAGATCTGTGATCATAAATAGGGAAAGATCAGCATGTTTTTATCATCTAAGTCAAATTTGAGGCATATTCATTTTAACAAGAAAGTTTCATACACAAGTTCTCAAACAGAAATCATGTCCAAACATTTACTTTAATTGTAATGTGGTTTACCCTAACAATCTACCTAGCTGTGCTACGTGACTTTAATAGGCCACTAGCATTGCCACAGTAGTAATATAGCTGAGTAATAATACCATTATTATCTGTTCTCAGGGGATGTTTGAACTTTGGAACCAATGAACAATAACAAATAAATAACACTCAGTTAAGTCATCCTGGAAAGATCAATTAGATCCTCAACCAAGAGATTTTATTTAAACATATACAGCAGTGGCTTTTAACTTGTGGGCTGTGATGGTACTGCAGTTTTTTTTAAGCGCAAACATTTGTTACAATGCACATTTAAACAAACATCATTTTAAATGTGACAGATATAGCTGATTATTTGCAAAAGTAAAATATTATATTTATACTGAGCTATGTTTATTTTCAGGTAAAATACAAGCTAGTTATGTTTCATTTTCAGTGCAAGCAGAAGCAAAACGAAGGAAATACAACACCAAAGATGGCTTCACTTACATGGGAACTGAAAACAAGTAATTACTGCTCTGTGCTGTGTGCTCAGGGGTCTTTTCAAATGAACTTTGAAACCCAACAATTTACACTGTGGAATGGGACAGAAACAGCCAGATGTTTGTGGTAAAAACAAGAAATGAGGCTTTCTTTGAAGAGGCTTGACAATATTCATATAATGACAAATACAATAAGCAGTATCAGGCAACCAGATTCAAAAGAGCAAAGACAAAAAGGCAAAGTCAGGAAATCCAAAAAAACAGACAGGAAAATACAAAGGCAGTATAATGGACAGAAACGCTCAGTAGCTTTACAGAGAGAAGCAATACCTTACAAAGAACCTGTACTAAAGTCTGAGCTTTAACATAACAGGTGACACACTGCTACCTGTAAATTTATATCTAAACGTGTTGAACTGAGCTAAAACTCAGTTCGCGGTTTTTCTTTCTTCAGCCTGTCTTCTAGCACTTCGTAGCTGCCAAATCACGTTCTTATTAACGAGTCAGGAAAACACACTCTGATCAATTAAGCCCCAGGAAGCTTTTACAGTCATTTGTATGTTTCTTCTGTTTTTGTTTCCATAAAAATGTACAAGCATAAAATGATTGAGAAACACTAAGCAATAACTGCATTACCCCACCTCTCCCTGGAAAACTAATGATGTCCAAATAATACTTTTTTTAATTGACCTCTCTGCAGTTTCTACAAATCTACTCTACAAAATCTACCTATACACATTGCTATGTTCTGAGCTGTTAATGTCACCGAACATGTGTCTCTAATGTACAGGTTAGCTGAAGTTAGCAAGCTGAAGTTAGCTATAACATTGCCAGTTGCCATTATAACATCTGCATATTGAATATAGCCTTACACGTTACATTGCATAGAAATACAGTTATTGAAGGAGAAAGACATATAACTCACAGGTGAAACTTCAGCTGCCTCTTATGCTATGTAGAATATAGTATGTAGTACAGTGAAGCGCAAACAGTGGGCAACATTTCTCTTTTCATTAATTGACTGTTCTATTACATCAGAGGATGAACAGAACACTATATCCCATTTTATTTGCTGGTGTGAAGACATTACTCTCTCTAAGAGTGGTTAGTACACTATGAAAGTACAACCCCAATTCCAATGAAGTTGGGACGTTGTGTAAAACATAAATAAAAACAGAATACGATGATTTGCAAATCCTTTTCAACCTATATTCAATTGAATACAATACAAAGACAAGATATTTAATGTTCAAACGGATAAACTTTATTGTTTTTTGCAAATATTCACTAATTTTGAATTTGATGCCTGCAACACGTTCTGAAGAAGTTGGGACAGGGGCAACAAAAGACTGGGAAAGTTGAGGAATGCTCAAAAAACACCTGTTTGGAACATTCCACAGGTGAACAGGTTAATTAGAAACAGGTGTCATGATTGGGTATAAAGGGAGCATCCCTGAAAGGCTTGGTTATTCACAAGCATTCAATAAGCATTTGGGAACTGAGGACACTAATTGTTGAAGCTTTGTAGGTGGAATTCTTTCCCATTCTTGCTTGATGTACAACTTCAGTTGCTCAACAGTCCGGGGTCTCCGTTGTCGCATTTTGCGCTTCATAATGCGCCACACATTTTCAATGGGAGACAGGTCTGGACTGCAGGCAGGCCAGTCTAGTACACGCACTCTTTTACTACGAAGCCACACTGTTGTAACATGTGCAGAATGTGGCTTGATATTGTCTTGCTGAAATAAGCAGGGACGTCCCTGAAAAAGACGTTGCTTGGATGGCAGCATATGTTGCTCCAAAACCTGTATGTACCTTTCAGCATTAATGGTGCCTTCACAGATGTTCAAGTTACCCATGCCATGGGCACTAACACACCCCCATACCATCAGAGATGCTGGCTTTTGAACTTTGCGCTGATAACAATCCGGACAGACCTTGTCCATAATTTCCAAAAACAATTTGAAATGTGGACTCGTCAGATCACAGGACACTTTTCCACTTTGCGTCAGTCCATCTCAGATGAGCTCGGGCCCAGATAAGCCGGCAGCGTTTCTGGGTGTTGTTGATATATGGCTTTCACTTTCAGTTTTAACTTGCACTTGTAGATGGAGCGATGAACTGTGTTCACTGACAGTGGTTTTCTGAAGTGTTCCTGAGCCCATGTGATAATATCTGTTACAGAATGATGTCGGCTTTTAATGCAGTGCCGCCTGAGGGATCGAAGGTCACGGGCACTCAATGTTGGTTTTCTGCCTTGCCGCTTACTTGTAGAGATTTCTCCAGATTCTCTGAATCTTTTGATGATATTATGGACTGTAGATGATGAAATCCCTAAATTCCTAGCAATTGCACATTGAGAAACGTTGTTCTTAAACTGTTGGACTATTTGCTCACGTAGTTGTTCACAAAGTGGTGAACCTCGCCCCATCCTTGCTTGTGAGCGACTGAGCCTTTCAGGGATGCTCCCTTTATACCCAGTCATGACACTCACCTGTTTCCAATTAACCTGTTCACCTGTGGAATGTTCCAAACAGGTGTTTTTTGAGCATTCCTCAACTTTCCCAGTCTTTTGTTGCCCCTGTCCCAACGTCTTTGAAATGTGTTGCAGGCACCAAATTCAAAATGAGTGAATATTTGCAAAAACCAATAAAGTTTATCAGTTTGAACATTAAATATCTTGTCTTTGTAGTGTATTCAATTGAACATAGGTTGAAAAAGATTTGCAAATCACCGTATTCTGTTTTTATTTTTGTTTTACACAACGTCCCAACTTCATTGGAATTGGGGTTGTACACTATTTGAGAAAGATGGCGAGTGCGGTCAGAGAGGATTATGTATGATCTTTGGTGTGGTACCTATCTGGAGATGTTACACACATACTTTATCTCAGTCCCAATCAAATCTCTTACAAATGGCATTTCAGAACCTCCAAAAACTTAAATAATGCTTTAGTTTAATCATCTATGTAAAATGGTTGTACATTTACTCTCTTTCATAATGATGTTAGAGAATTGCAAAGGCCTCACTGAAGTCAAGGCTCCAAATATCTGCCAGCCTCTTCCAGAAAGCCTTGCTGCTCCAATTTTGGTAATATCTTTTACACAGCTTTATATAATTATAAATGTAAAATTCACGGTCAAAACAAAAAAATTTAAAAGCCTTCTAACTTTAAGACTCATGCATTAATAACAGAAAATGAAGTTGTCTTTGTTCCTCTTTAAAACGCTGCCTTTGATTTGTGCAGGAGAACAACAACGTGCAAAGTTGCTGTCAAGGCGAGCTAGTGGGTGGACCACACAGAACGAGAGGTCTTGGAGCATTTAGAAGGGAAGCCGGGTAAATCATATTCACTTTAAGGCAGTCTGCTTGGCTGCTGATGGAGGCTTGGTGTTCAGTGGGAGGGACTACCTGCAGTGAGCTGTTGCAAATCACAGTCATCACTCCCAGCTCTGGAGGAGATGCCAAACGGGCTGCCTTTGCAAGCTAATCCTCTACACAAGTTTTACACTTGTCGCTCCATAGATGGTAGGAAAATCCTGTTTGTACTGCTAAAAGAAATTGCTTGTGTATTCCATACAAGCAAAAATCAATAGGTTATTAGATTTTAGGTTGGAATTTAAATCTGCTACATAGCATTGAGTCTCCAGTTTAAAATGCTACACTAATGAGGAAGGCTGTGTTGTTGTAGCCACAGTGCTAACATTATCTTGATTACATGTACAACATTTATTTGGATGCCAAGAAAGTAATTCATACATATGCATAACTGAAGTGTGATTTTTCGGATGGTGAAAATGAGAGTATGTTATTCACTTTCTGTTTGGTTTTTGAGAACTTTCGCAGGTGACATCAAATCACTTAACTAACTCCTGCCTCTGTGGTTGGCATAGCAACAGCAAAGCTTGACCCATCAGCTGTGTCCCACACAGCTCATACTTTTTGCTAAATGCCAGAAGGTTGATAGTTTGTTCTCTGCTTTGCCAGGTATGTTGCTAACATCTCAAAAAGCAACTCCAAATGTTTAATAATTTAAAACAAAGAAACTTTATAACAAATAAAACAAAGGGCAAGAGTTGAAATATTCACAATTCTGCCCTGTTTCTAGGTCACTATTCAAATTTAAGCAAATTTATGACATCAACTATGTTGAGGCATGTTGAGGCACAAAAAGGTCAAATTTATTTTTGAGTCTTATATCTGGCACTGAAGTTTTTCACTAAATGAAAAACTTTGTATTCAATTAGAAAGGAATGCGAAATAAAAGCATCTCTCCTAGTGGTCTCAGACTTTTTGACCCCATAGTATATGTGAAAGTATACATAAACTGCAGAATAAGGGTGTGTCATTTACCCATTTTGTGAATAACAACAAATATCTTTGTTACTTTGTTACTTTGTTATCTTTGCCATGGATAGAGCTGCCCACTGCTCTGGGCAAGTGTGCTCATTGCCCCGTAGTGTGTGTGTTCACTAGCATGCATATATGTGGGTGTTTCACTGCACGGATGGGTTAAATGCAGCAGTCTAATTTCACAGTGTGCAAACACAGTGACAAATGCTTGTTAATTCATTTGGTAAAATATATATATAATGTGTGTGTATTTTCTATTATTATCAGGCACTCACCATATAGTATTGGGTACTCACCACACAGCATCAGGTGCTCACCACCTAGTGTCGGGTACTCACAATATGGTATCGCTGCTCACCACATAGTATTGGTGCTAACATGACACTGCAAATAGCTGTGGTAATCAGATAGTTACAAAGAAAAAGGATATTTACAAAGAAAAGAAAATACATACTTACAGATTATGCTAGGTCAGTTAGCAATCTATAGATAGCTAACATTACATACTTGGCTAATGTTAAATAACTTTGCCACTAATTGAATATAAACAAGTTCCATTTTTTTGGACAAACATTAATGCAGCTCAGCTAGCTCTTTTAACATTAAAATACTGGAAATCTGTAAAACAATCAGTGGCGATGACAATTCTCTGCACTTCTGGAAACTCCACTAAATAAAACATCCTAAACCAGCATAGAATGCAGGTGGTCTTGCATACCAGGTTGACCAGCACACCAGCATCAAACACCACATAGGCTGGTTTGCTGGTGACCAGCTATATAGGTCTATGCTTTTTTTTATCAGGGAAAGCTGATTATACTATATGTTTTGACTATTATTACAAAAAATACTATGGTAGCCATACAATAATAACACAATATAGTATAGTAGAAATGACCAGAATTGTTTGCAGTGCAATTAAATATGGTGTGGTGGGTTCTCCACGTGGTTGGTCTGATTTGGGATATTTTGATGAGGCCTGTTTGGCTTGCTAATGTATCATTTAATGCACCTGGTCAGACCAATGCCAAATGTTGACTAAAATCCATTAGTAGCCAATTAAGTGCTGTCTAAATGTCCTGGTTCAGCATGTGGAAAAATGCTGCATATTTCCTGATAGCTGGAAAAAAAGAAGACAGCAAAAACCATGAACTTGGTAAATGTTTTAAATCTCTGTTTTGGTAGTGTGTGCCAACATACTCCCTTGAGAGTCTTATCGTAGTGCAGGCACTCACCTAGCGCAGAGAGAAGAGCAATGAGATGACAAAATGAAACCATACACCCATACTCTGTCACTGAAGGCAGGGAGCTCACCCAGCCTTACTCGTTTATAATAATGGCTCTTCACCTGCGCTCCCCCTCAATAACATACAACACTGCTGTAGCTGTAAGCCGAGCTCCACTGTAAGTAAACATAATTCAGCCCATCTGGCCTTCATTCAGCATGGCTGGCACCCTCCCTGAAATCGAGACATAAAATGGTCTGTATCAGTGTTCGACTACTGTTGGCAAACTCTCCTCACCGACAACTAGGACTAGGCTGCTTCCCTAGAGATATCATTATGTATTTTTGTTTAGGCAGAAAACTAGGAGAATGGTTGATATGGGAATCGGACACTGGTTTGAAAATGCAATTATGTCGCATTGAAGTAGGCCTATTTAGAAATGCCTTTCAAGCTTGTGACTAATGGACGTATACAGATACGGTAAGAAACAAACATTTGGTAATTCTCCAATGATTTTCTCATTTGAGTCAGAAGAAGTTAAGTTAAATTGCATGTAAATTGTGTTTGCTGCTCTTTCAACATTGTCAAGGTAAACAGATGGCTGTGCTGTTTGATGATACAAGAGAGAGTGGAACGCTATTGCTTATAGTTTTGGAGAGTTTGCCTCCGATAAGTGGAGGTGATGACTTTGATCTACAGGAGATTTTTCAGATGTGAGCTTAGAAAAATGAAGGGCAAGAGTTAAAAAGGCAGCACAAGCATCTGTGACTGTGAATAAAAGTGTTGAAAGTGAATTCAGCCATTTGTATTTTCCACTGTCAAGGAACTTCGCCTTGCTGTGTTTGTTTTCTAGACTATTATAGATGAATAATCAGTAGCTTCAGCACATGGCCATATAACTTACAGTAAAAAAAGAACTTGAAGTGTTGAAATGAGCTCACAGGTCATTTTTTTAGTTATTTCTCTCATTGGTTTGCGCTTAGTTATATCAGATTTGGCTTACAGCATAATGAGATAATATACTTCGGTTTTACTAAATATTACATAATGTACTATATTTTAGCTTTTTTTTAAACTGACTACAACCTGAAGTGTTAGTTGAGTATTATTTATATAAACTACAATACGAAACAGGCCTTCTCTCATAAAGTCAAAGGTGCCAAAAGGGTTCTCTGGTGTGATGATGCAGAATAGTGGTCACTAATCCTGGTCCTGGAGGTCTGTCTTCCCACAGAATCTAATTAGGTAGGGGCTGCATGTTAGATGCTGGCTAAAGCCTAATTCTGCAGGAAAGTATATCTCCAGGAAGAGGGTTGATGACCACTACCATGGAAGAACTCTTCCTTTGATTTTCCTTTTAAGAACCTTTAAGTGGATGGTTCCTATTAGAACAACTTTGTTAATGAGATGAGTGAGAGTGAAGAACCTTTGTAAAGTTCAAAGAATCTACACATAATGTAAAGGTGCGAAATACAGGGGGTCCAGTAGAGGTCCAGGACTCCCTAATCTCCCCTTAAATGTCTCAAAATAAAAATTGTTATCATGAGGTTATGTTGTTCATTAGGAATGACAGATGCTCAAATACAAATTTAGGGAAAGGACATTGTTTAGCCTCTTCTCCCACAAAAAGAGCTCCCGTTTTTAGTGTTCTTTACTAACTAGAGATGCAGCTCTGCTCTGCTTCAGGGTGGCACTGTAGCAAACTGGCTCACCCAGGTGGTGTTCATAGCCTAGTAACTGTGACTATGTCTGGGAAACCTTTAAAAAAATTACAATGTGCTTCAGCATATTTGTAAACCTGAAAATCTGCCCAATTTCAAAAATTTTGGAGAAAAGAGTGAACCGAAGAAATCGAAGACAGAAGAGGAGACGTGTAAGGTCAGTGCTTTACCAAACTAGAAAAGAGCATTTCCATAAGAAGAATTACTAAACCAAATATTTTGTTGCCATTGAAGCTCAGCACTGCTATGACTGAATTAATAGCCAGCAAGTGCTGGATTAGCCAACCAACACGGGACCCCTGAAATACCAGGGGGTATTTCACACACTGTGTAAAGGTTATGTACTTATTGAAGGTTTGTCCTTGAACTGTGCATCCAAACCAAGAACCTTTTATTTTTGAGAGTGTGAGTACGATCATTCAGATCCACTGACTGAGCTCTTAAAGGTGAGCTAAAACTTGTATTATGTTCAGAGTGCAGAAGAGAGATGGTGGATGCACTGAGTGAAGGTACATATTTTCACCACCATTTCTATCCTTTCTGTTTACTAACACTTCTGCTGTCTCAGACTGATACGGGCTTTTTGTTGTTGATGTAGTCATTGTGTTTTTTTTCTTTCTTTTTTTTTTTTGAGTGCTTACCAACCCCATCCTCCCGAGGCACACAAAGGTCGTTAGAGAGCTGAGAGGAGATCCCACCTGACTGCTGCTGGCTTTTAGAGTGAAAACCTTGCCAGCCGTTCAATTTCCCAAACTGTTCAATGCCTGAAAGCCAAAGAGCACAAGCTACAAAAACCACCTCAGAAACTGCATAATATAAATCTTCAGAAAGCTCTCTCTCTCTCTCTCTCTCTCTCTCTCTTACACACCCACACACACACTCTTTCTCTCTTTCTAACTCTCACTCAGTCTCTCACACACTTTATCTCTCTCACTTTCTTTCTTCCTGTCTCACTTTCTTTCTTCCTGTCTCTCCCTCTCTCTCTCGTTGCTTCTCTGTTTTGATGCATTTCTTTCTTTCTTTCTTTCTTTCTTTTTTCTCCGTACTGTCTGTCACTCTGTCTCTCTTTCTCTTTGTCCACTGCCTCTCTCTATCTCTCCATCTGTCTGTCTGTCTGTCTGTCACTTTCTCCCCACTGTCTGTCTAGGTCTCTGTCTCTCTCTCTCTCTCTCTCTCTCCATCGTAAGCCTCTCCCCCCACTGTCTCTCTACTTTTCTGTCTTTCTCTCCATCATTATCTCTCTACTGTCTGTCTCTCTCCTCACTGTCTCTCTTTCTTTCTCTCTTGTCACTCTCTGTCTCTGTCTCTCCACTGTCTACCTGTTTTTCTCCCCCCACTGTCTCTCTCCTCATTGTCTCTCTCTCTCTCTCTCTCTCTCTCTCTCTCTCTCCCTCTTTCTCCACTATCTGTGTCTCTCACTGTCTACCTGTCTCTCCCCACTGTCTCTCTCTCCTCTTCTGTCTGTTTCTATCTCTCTCTCTACAGTCTCTCTCTCTCTCCACTGTTTACTTGTTTTCATCCCCCCCACTGTCTCTCTCTTCTCACTGTCTGTCCGTCTGTCTCTTTATTCTCTCATCACTCTCTTTGTCAGTTTCTCTCACTCTCCCTGTCTTTCTCCACTGTTTTCTCTCTCTCCATCATCTGCCTATCTCCCTCCACTGTCTCTCTCCTTTTCTGTGTCTTTCTCTCTATCATTATCTCTCTACTGTCTGTCTCTCTCCTCACTTTCTCTCTCTCTCTCACTCTTCGCTATCTGTCTCTCTCTCTCCACTGTTTACTTGGTTTTATCCCCCCACAATCTCTCTCATCTCATTGTCTGTCTGTCTTTTTTTCTCTCATCACTCTGTCTCTCTGTCTCTCTCTCTCTCTCTCTCTCTCTCTCTCTCTCTCTCTCTCTCTCTCTTTCTCTTTGAGAAGTGAAATATGTTGTTAGTCAAAAGAGCCACTGCCACTAGGATTTCAGTCTAAATGAGAGCAGTGCATCCAAAGCCTCTGCAGTTTTCCACAGGCAGAACCTGCTGACGCAGGCGTGTTGGTGTAAATCACATTCACACTCTGACTATACATCTAACCTGATGTCAAAGCTCAGCTAATTCTCCATCTGTATTCATGCAGTACTTCCCAGGTGACAGAAAACAGTAGACATAATGTTCTCTGCTTTAACAGCTCTTTATTCTATTTAAAACTAGTGTTACTGTGCCTGCAAGGGTCTAAGTGTGACAACAGCTAACTCATGCCTAACAGTTATTTCATGAACTGTGAACAGTGCTTTTGCAGTCTTTGATTTATCCCTATAAATCTTTCATTTAGCTATACAATTCAAATGTAATTGCAAATGCAATTACATGTGCACTTAACGACATTGAGATTTGTTTTGCAGTCTGTATTGACAGACAGACTTTTTACACTTTGTTTTAATATAAAAAGATGACAAAAACATGGCAAGAATGTAAACAATACATTTGTTTACAATTGTTTTTGCTCAAGACTATGCACAACTTACTTTCCATCAAATTCAAACATAATGAGATATAATGTGTCCTCTTCTACTTATGGAAACAAAGGTTCAACAAAGTATGCATTAAAGGTTATACACTTTTTTCCCCCCAGTTTTCTCCCGTCACGTTTCCCTTCAGCTCCCAAGCTGACCAGGACTCCATTACCCAGAATACCATTGACTCTCACATGACTCCAAGCCAGAGTCACATGACCTACACTCGCTCTCAGTCTCCTGATTATTAAGTATTGTCACCTGTGTCTCAGCCTATATATACTCACCTGTTTGTTCTGTTCTTTGCCATGTTTTGACTAGCTCCCTAGTATTATGAACTGTTCCATGTCTCATAGTATTTCCATGTATTGACCTTTGCCTGTTTTCGACTCTGTTTTGCTTCTCCCACTTTGATTCTGTTTATTTGGCTTTGGGTCTTTGCCTGGTTTATCTCGACTTCGTCTTTTGGTATGCTACCTTGTTACTTATTCTTTTTACTGTTGCTGACTTGGACTGTTTTTTACCATCCCTTTTTGTCTACGCCCTTTATTAAAAACCCCTTCACATAATTTGCGTGTGTCTGACATCTGTCAAGTCCTGACATCTCCCTGAAATCATGTCCACTTAATAAAATGCTACTATGTAGCGATGGGTCAGAATGTTTGAATATACGACTTGTCATTAAAGAGTGAAAAATTGTCAATTATGACTTTTAAGATGCAAATTAGCTTCACTGTATTGTTTTATGTTCTCATACTGAAGAACCATCAGATGTCCCTTTACTCCATCAGAACACAGTGTAGAATTGTCATCTCATGTTTTAATGAAATTTTCTTATCTGTTTAGTCCATAAAAAGGAGGCATAGAAAAAAGACTCCTGGCAACTAAAGGGTACCGCACACCAGAGGAGAAGCCTATGGCAGCGGCTTGCAGATAGTACAAAGCACAGCTGTAGCACATGGGAAGCTGAAGTTAATTTTGCATCCTGAAACATCCTAAAACTTTCAGCATCATTTAGTGAATTTACCATATAGTATCAGCTGACTAAGTCATACAATCAACTCATTCTTTTCCAGCTAAAAGATATTAAGTGATAAATTTAACTACTAATAACTAGGTTAGTAATGTTAACTGAGGTGAAAAACAGTATTTGTCTGTTTATCTTAAAGATTTTAGATTGACACCTTTCTAGGGTTAAATTTAAAGCCACATGTCACCAATCACTGTGGTCTGGGTCTGGATTTCATATAGTATTGCAATTGTAATAATCTGAATGGCATCAATGGCTCTGGTGGTGGCCACATGGTGCATATGGTATAGTAGCCTTAAGAGTCTTTTTTGGGGATAATTTCAATATTTCATCAAATATAATGGAACTGTTTAACACCGCTGTTCAGCTAAGAGGGTCAAAGCTAATGTGCTTGCCCTGAGTCATGTGAAGTAGGCATGTGTAGTTTGTGAATGAGTCAGCTCTTTAAGCCTCCTCTTTTAAATAAATGCTGGAAGCTGACTCAGACTGGTGAGTTGATTTATTTGTTTATTTATTTATTCATTTTACAAATTAAGACAAAACAAGTTATTTGATCTTATGATACTGCAGCCTTCATACATTTCAGCTCTTTTTTCTTGGTATCCCCAAACCTGCTACTAATGCTAGTTTGGTTCTGTTTTTTTGTTTGTTTTGTTTTGGTTTTTATTCGTCTTGGTTATTTGGTGGTTTCCAAGTAATTTGTGCATTTTTTGGTGATGATTGGTTGATGAAATTGCCTGCATTTTGCCGTTCTACTTATCTTGTAATCACCAATAATATGTGTCTGACAGTTTTTTTTTTTTATAAATTAAATGTACACTAGGGTTTCATTGAAAACTGTACCATATCTAATACCGCTAACTTGTCACATTTTAGGAACAAAAATAAACAAATACTAAACCAGTGTTACTATATTAAGAGCCATGTGGGAACTAATGCTGTATGCTGTAAAATACTGTAAATGTAAACTATTCACCAATTCACTTAGGTCAGCTTAGGGATGCTTAGGAAGGGTGCATAATAATCACAATAACTTAATTCTTTTAGTTTGTTTACTTATTTTTTGTTTAATCCTTAGTTACTTACATGAATTTAGTTATGTCCAGTTCATTTGAAGAACTAAAGAATCTTTCTTCCAAAGGGCTTCCCAGCATTGTTTTAATTGAAGTAACAATAGAATACTGTCACCTCAATGGACACCATTTCACATGATTGGACTGTTGGAGTTAACCTTACTTACTGCACAAGTGTATGTCACTGAACATTAGAAAGTAAGTTATTTTTTGTGAAGTAAAATAATTTAAACCCACCCACAGATAGGGCGAGTCTACTTATGGAATTTGTTAGGCCATGGTTGGTTGTGAAATTGCAACCTTGAGAATTCACAATCTTTTGATGACAGAGCCAGTGCTTAGACTACTTGGGAGCCCTAGAATTGCCCACTTTTGATGGTATTTCTCCACATATTTCTCCACTTATGTCCACTGCCAATAAGGGTTAAGGAAGCTTTTCTTTTCTTTTATCATCCTGTCCAATAAATTGATTAATTAGCTGAAGATTAGTGGGTAATGTGCTAGTTCTATCTATTACACTGCACTCAGTATAAAAGGTTGGGCACACAAACTAGGCAAATACAATAGATTGGAAATGTCACAATGTGTAACTCTTGCACATTCAGAGTGTCATCTTGCGCTGTGAACAGGATGTAATGTTTGATTCAGAAACGTGTGACGCACAAAGCACTTTCGCTAAAAGCACTAGCTCCACGAGCTAACAAACCCTCGCACTCTTCACTTCCTGTCACATTATCTGTGATGGCATGAAATAGTCACTTGTAGTCTACAATTATCTTTCAGTTCACTCCTCATTTTGACTTACAACCACACATGCACGCACAGCATGCTAATCAGCTGTGTGTGAAGACGCTGATCCTTTTCCAGACTTGAATAACACTTATATTAAAGATCACAGTATTGAACAGATCTATCAGCTAGTGTGCTCTATCAGCACACTAGCCCCAAAACAATTTCACCTGCTATATTAACTCATCTAGACTGTAAGCATACACAGTTTTGCTAAACACACTATTTCACCATGAAGGACACAGAGGATGTTAAATAAGTAGCATGACTGCTATATCTTCTATATCCCATCCCCATGTGCATGACACAGCCTGTGAGACCACATACAGCAGCATAAAAAATGTCCCATAGGGGAAAAACAGTAGGCGAACAAGAGGACTCATCTTCATTCTATCAGCATAATTAGCCATAACAAATCCCTCTGCTGTGTTGGGGTCTGATTAATGTATCAGAAGCAATTTCTGCTAACACGAATCAGAGTGACCCAACATTCACAGGGCATTAAAAGAAATATTCACAGGTAGGTTTATATTGCTTTTTATCTCCAAAGCACTGTGCAATATCCCAGTTTGATATTATCTTGTAATAGATTTTAATAATGTTTTTAAAAAATCATATAATTTTGTGATAGAGTGCCTATCAAAGCCACTGCAGTGAACACAAAGTATTGCTGAAGAATTTAGAGCTGCTACCTTCATTGTGTAATTTTTTGAGATCAGTTACAATGTTTGTAGTGACTGTGGACAAAAGTATTGGGACACCTACAAGAGCTTTTATGACATCCCATTCTAAATCCATAAGCATTAATATGGAGTTGTTCCCCCTTTTCAGCTATAACAGCTTCCACTCTTCTGGGAAGCTTTCTACAGGGAGTGTGTCTGTGGGAAGTTGTGTCCATTCATCCAGAAGAGTATTAGTATTTGTGAGGTCAGACACTGATGTTGGATGAGAGGGCCTGGCTTGCCATCTCCATTCAAGTTCATAGCAAAGATGTTTGATGGTGTTGAGGGGAGGGCTGTATGTGCGCCTGTAAAGTTCTTCCACACAAAACTCATCCAACCATGTCTGTATGGACCTTGCTTTGTGCACTGGGGCACATGCTGGAACAGAAAAGGGCCATCCACCAAACTGTTCCCACAAAGTTGGAAGCATGCAATTGTCCAAAATGCTGAAGCATTAAGGTTTTTCCTTCATTGGAACTAAGCAGCCTAGACCAACCCTTGAAAAACAACTCCATAGCATTAACCCTCCTCCACCAAACTTTACAAATAGCACAGTACATTAAGGCAGGCAACTTTCTTCTGGCATTCGCCAAACCCAGACTCGTCCATCAGACTGCCAGATAAAAAAACGTGATTCATCACTCTATAGAACATGTTTCCACTGCCAGGTTATGTGTTTAATTCAAAACTACTAACGCCCTGTCATTCCCTGCTATTCAATTGCAATTGCATTGCAATAGGTATACATTATGCAGGCACCTTTGATTTAACTCCATATTGTCCACTACTTCAACTCTCGCAGCTTTGAACACAACTATGAAAAATCAGTAATTATATTGCTTAAGATCATGCCTTACACAGTGATAGAAGCCCCTAAGGTGACCTGAGGCTTACCTGGTTTGGGAAAAAGTGTCATTTTAAGTATATGGGTTTGGTCCATTTTCCAAGTTATGAATATAATTTATTATTCAGAGGATAGAGATTGAATGGCAGAGTTAGAGCAGTGCAAAGGCACAGAGGCCAGGCCACTGTGTCTGCCCAAAGGGAGAATCTATTAAGTACTTAGCTGTACCTCACCTTTCATTTCCATATTAAGAGGGACAGATGCCAGGGCCTGCTCCAGTGAGATAGGAAGGGCAGCTGAATTAGCAAAGCTAAATTAGGGATTATTTGCTCTGAGGGGGGTCTAAACCACCCCCCCCACCACCTCATATGCTCATATTCTGTGTGTGGAGTGAGTATATGAGCTGCCGCCAGCCCTGCTTTAGTGAATACTGGCGTTGTCATTTAAGCGTGGAGTGATTAATCACTGGTGCTATTTAAAAAAATCAAATCTCAGGGAATAGAACTTAAATTAGACTATCTCTCGGAAACAGGTCCCTGCCTCTCTCCAAAGCGGCTGAAAATTACAGCTGCTGTCGCGCTGTAGACATGCTCAGTATTTCATGCTGAAAAGTAGTAGGTTACCTTTCCCTGCATTTTGTCCGTCAGCTATTTATTCAAGACATGTTTTTGGGGATGGGAAAGGTTTTTGTGGCCTATTCTTGGAAAAAGGAGCACAATAGAACAATACAATTATAATAAAAATATTTTGCTAATAATCCTATATTAACGAGGTCTTTTAGAAGCCTAACATATACAGTATTTATGAGTAATAATTTCGAATGAAGATGAATGGTGAATTTAAGGAGATCATATTTATCTATATATCCAATGTGAATACATATAATGAAACTATTTTGTTCCAAAAAAGAAAAAAAAGCAAGGAAAATTTAGTTTCCATGATATAGAGCTACAAAGTTTGAACATTCCTAGTATTGTTTAAAAAAGTTAACACATCCTCTACAGGGTACAAAACTGTTTTCTGCTATTTTTAGTTCACAATTTCTATTTATTTGCTAGACATAAAAATTAAAATATACAGTGTAAAATGTATCTTTTGCATAGGTCCCATTATATTTTTTACTTTCCAGAAATATGTTAAAATCAGCAAATAAACAGCGACTGTGTTCTGTGTTCTCTGTAGAGGTTATGTTCACTCATTTTCACTTAAGAAATCCAGAAAATGTGTAATGTGACCAGGGGCGCCCAAACTTCTGCAAATGACTGCACGCCCTTTAAAGTTCATATTAGTTATAAGTTGAAACATGAATGTCACAGTAATTAGGCATTCAGAGTATAAAAAATGCCAAATACAACCCCAATTCCAATGAAGTTGGGACATTGTGTAAAACATAAATAAAAAGAGAATACAACGATTTGCAAATCCTTTTCAACCTATATTCAATTGAATACACTACAAAGACAAGATATTTAATGTTCAAACAGATAAACTTTATTGTTTTTTGCAAATATTCAATTTTTGAATTTGGTGCCTGCAACACGTTCCAAAGAAGTTGAGACAGGGGCAACAAAAGACTGGGAAAGTTGAGGGATGTTCAAAAAACACCTGTTTGGAACATTCCACAGGTGAACAGGTTAATTTGTACAGTTTATTTGTACAGTCAAGCATTTGGTGATTAGTCTTCCCTGTCAGGTCTAGACCTGCTGGAGTCTACACTGCTCTGTTTTACTGTAATCTGTGGTCACTCTTTACAGAACTAACTCTGTTTTTTCTTTCCTTTCTCTGCCAAGCTGATCAGCTGCCCATCCTGTGCGTCTGATGCTGTTGCCTCTACTGCCTTGATTGGTGCCGCTGCTCACCAGCCTTCTGGACCGGTTTGACCACCACTGAGCTTCTTGCTGTACAGCGCTGTGCAGTCCTCACCCTCAGATCTTTTCCTTTCCCACTTTACTATAATACTTCATACTAATAATGTTTGCTATCCGGTGTCGACCAGAGGAGGATGGGTTCCCCTTCTGAGTCTTGGTTCCTCTCAAGGTTTCTTCCTCTTTTAGGGAGTTTTTCCTTGCCACCATCGCCGCTGGCTTGCTCATGGGGGCTCGGACCCGGATTTTCTTTCTTCTTTTCTCTTCTCTCTGTAATACTGATTGTTCTGTAAAGCTGCTTTGTGACAACACCTGTTGTAAAAAGCGCTATATAAATAAATTTTGCTTGCTTGCTTGCTTGCTAATTGGAAACAGGTAAGTGTCATAATTGGGTACAAAGGGAGCATCTCTGAAAGGCTCAGTCATTCACAAGCAAGGATGGGGCGAGGTTCACCACTTTGTGAACAACATTGTTGAGAACAAAGTTTCTCAACGTACAGTTGCAAGGAATTTAGGGATTTCATCATCTACAGTCCAAAATATCATCAAAAGATTCAGAGAATCTGGAGAAATCTCTACAAGTAAGCGGCAAGGCAGAAAACCAACATTGAATGCCTGTGACCTTCCATCCCTCAGGCGGCACTGCATTAAAAACCGACATCATTCTGTAACGGATATTACCACATGGGCTCAGGAACACTTCAGAAAACCACTGTCAGTGAACACAGTTCGTCGCTCCATCTAAAAGTGCAAGTTAAAACTCGAAAGCCGAAAGCCATATATCAACACCACCCAGAAACGCCGCCGGCTTATCTGGGCCCGAGCTCATCTGAGATGGTCTGACACAAAGTGGAAAAGTGTCCTGTGGTCTGACGAGTCCACATTTCAAATTGTTTTTGGAAATCATGGACATTGTGCCCTCCGGGCCAAAGAGGAAAAGGACTGTCCGGATTGTTATCAGCGCAAAGTTCAAAAGCCAGCATCTCTGATGGTGTGGGGGTGTGTTAGTGCCCATGGCATGGGTAACTTGCACATCTGTGAAGGCACCATTAATGCTGAAAGGTACATACAGGTTTTGGAGCAACATATGCTGCCATCCAAGTAACGTCTTTTTCAGGGACGTTCCTGCTTATTTCAGCAAGACAATATCAAGCCACATTCTGCACATGTTACAACAGCGTGGCTTCGTAGTAAAAGAGCGCGGGTACTACACTGGCCTGCCTACAGTCCAGACCTGTCTCCCATTGAAAATGTGTGGCAAATTATGAAGCGCAAAATACGACAACGGAGACCCCGGACTGTTGAGCAACTGAAGTTGTACATCAAGCAAGAATGGGAAAGAATTCCACCTACAAAGCTTCAACAATTAGTGTCCTCAGTTCCCAAACGCTTATTGAGTGTTGTTAAAAGGAAAGGTGATGTAACACAGTGGTAAATATGCCCCTGTCCCAACTTCTTTGGAACTTGTTGCAGGCATCAAATTCAAAATGAGTGAATATTTGCAAAATGTACATTTATCCATTTGAACATTAAATATCTTGTCTTTGTAGTGTATTCAATTGAATATAGGTTGAAAAGGATTTTCAAATCATCGTATTCTGTTTTTATTTATGTTTTACACAACGTCCCAACTTCACTGGAATTGGGGTTGTAAAACCCTAACCCTAAACCTTGAAAATTTGCTTGGAAATGATATGCATACACGCTCACGTATATGTGTGTGTGTGTGTGTGTGTGCAGTGCTGTGTATGCCATGTGTGAGCATGTATGCATCACTGTATTATCACATTGTCAGAGTTCTGCACCAGTGTGTGAGCATGTACGCATCACTGTATTATCACATTGTCAGAGTGCTGCACCAGTGTGTGAGCATGTACGCATATCATTGCCATTTTTGAGTAATGATTTATTTAGCATTTTTCTGAGACTCAATAAGATAAGCTATGGGAACTTCATCAGAAACTGCTCTGCTGGCTTTGTCTGACCTTTACAGTTAGAGTTTTGCTGACGAAAGATTCACATGCAACATCTTAACATTTAAGAGTTAGTAAACTTTTCACTTCTTCTTTTCATGTTACTGTAGCATTCATTTAGGCTCACTTAGCTTTTAGGTGCTATTTCACACTGCATAACAAGTGGTGTAGCCAGAGTAGTAACCACCAGCAGGACCAATTTCATTACACATTTCTATAACTTATAAATAGCTCAGCCAGTTTGCACTGAAGTCCCTGTAGTTGCTGAATAATAAACCTTAGTATGTAATTAGCCTGTAATAATATGTAATATTGTTAAAAAACAGGAAAGAAAAACTTCCCCCTTGCAGACACCCAAAATGTTTCCTGCTGACTGAATGTCGCTTTCTTTTCTACAGAGATAAAAAAAAATGGATTGTTTGAGGCAGCTTTCTTTGGTAATTTGGCAGCAGAACAGTGAGATAACCTGCAGTACAATTCTCTCTGCATGAAAGAAAGGAAAAGAAATCTCAACCTTGTCTTTACTTACATTACATACATTATGAAAAATTTATCATACACTGATATGTTGCGCAAACGCTGAGTAAATGTATCAGCATTAGTTTAGTTTGCCGGTTATAAAGTGTCTTCTTTCTGGTTTGAACATGAATCTCATAGCAGGTGTCAGATGCAATTTATTTACTGTACTGGAACGCTCTGCCTTCAAAGCAGCAGTGATACAGAGGGTTTTCTATGGATGGTACAGGGAAAAAGTAAATGCTTCTCTATGTGACGTGGAGCTATGAGGCGGACACATGCACTGAGAAAAGCGAGATTTATTGACGGCAAATCCAGGGTCATGGTCAAAACAGTCCAGGTTCAAATAGCCAACACGAAGAGCAGGAGGGACAGACATAACGAAACAAAACACCGAATTCCAAACAGCACAAACAATACAATACAATCAGCACATCAAACAAGCATACAAAGACCAACAACCACAAGGGGCAAACACAGGGCTTAAATACAAGAGGGCTAACAAGGGATAGCAGGACACAGGTTGAAACACAGGTGGGAACAATCAGAGGCGGGGTCTGAAAACAAGGGGGCCGAACTCAAACACAACAAATGCAAGTGGATGATCAGAAAGTAAACAAAAAACAGATGGAGGAGTGGGAGGAGCCAATTGTGACACTCTACAACTGATTATGAACTGTAGGGCACAACAGAGGAATTTGCATGTCCTGTCCATTGGAGAAATGGGGGTGTGGTGGTCAGTGTCCAGTAAGCAGTGTCATCTTATCAGTCCACAGTTTTACTGCATTATGGAATACAGTCTGTGGAATGCAGTATACTGTGGAATTCATGGAATTGAGTGCAACAGAAGAGAGGGGTTGTGATAAGAGGTGACAGCCCCAGAGGAATCCTGCTGCATTGATAAGCAACATCTCGTATGCAGCAACTGCTCAATCCAAATATGTTTGCATGAGGGTGAGATTGTGGCATTTGGAGTTTGTGGCCAGTTTGTGTATTATATGAAAATACACAGAGCATCATGGCCTGTGTGTCCTGATATAGTATGCCCTGCCAGGCATAAATGCCTTATCTTTAAGTTCTTCGTATTCTTTACATTCCTGCATTGCCAAAGTGCTCCTAGGTGAGATTTCTTCTTGCTGACTCCAGGAGGTTTGCTGTGAGTTGGGTGCGCATTCATATTTACATGCACTCTGTGCACTGCCTGCTTAATCAGGCTTTATCGCTTCTTTATCTCCAAGTCATTTCCTCTCCTCTCCTCTTTATCTCCTGTCTTTTTACATTCCTGCAGCTGGGCTCATCTCTCAGCATCTCTGCAGCCTCCTCTCCAGCTTCAGCAGCACAAGAGACACTGAATCTGCAATCGTTCTCACTTTCTGCCAGAGGTGGGAAGAAACAAAATTAATACACCGTGGAAAAAAGATGAGATTTGATTTCTTGGTTAAAGTAAGGGCTTTGAAATGAGGATTTTATGGAGAGACAATAAGTTGTCAGAAAGTCAGAAACAAATATTTTACTATTAATTTATCAGTTCAGTATACTCAAAATCTTAAGGCAACCAGGCCACTCACTTTTTAAGTGAACATTTTCTTCTACCTTGTTAGTATATGTCTTTGATCATGTTAAGCAAAATTCATCACATGACATCATTTAACAGAACATTTTTCTTTTTCCAAAATTTTTGATCAACTTTTGCCCACTACACTCCAGCCAGGTAAAGAAGCGGGGGTATGGATCTTCTTTTTTTCCTTATTGTTACAGGATAGCTGAGTGGAGGTTTAAAAACACTGGAAAACTGGAAGTTCCAATGCAGGAAGGTTTATTAAGTCCACAGCAAAAAGTGCACGGTGTTCCAAAATCCCAAAAATAATTAATTCAAAAAGAAAAATGAAAATAAAGGGAAAAGAAAACAAAATAAACTGATCAACGTGATACAAATGCATATCAAAAAAATGCCTTCAACCATGGCCTTTCAAACAGAACTGCACGCCAAGCCAGCTTCACCCTGACTAACCAAACATGCAAGTTCTCCATTTTACCAACCCCTTAACCTATTGGATTCCACCAACCACAGGTAAGTTTGCAGGTAAGTTTTAAAACGTACAAATTCAAATTATATTTATACATTTTACTTTAGTTAATCTATTTTATTATTTAATCAATATTTTAATATAAATATAAAACATTTAATATTAAAACATTCCTACTGCAACACTACTATTTGGAACCATGAAAGCTGGTCCCCCTCCCCCTGCTCAAGCATGGGAGATGGAACACTCCACTTATAGGACAACCCCAAGACTACATAACCCACAAACCCCCTAGGCTCGGATCCTTTGACCTGCAACAGGCTGCTGCCATGCTGGAACAAGCAGGTAAGTCAAACTCATTTCAAAACAAAGTTATTTCAAATAAATAGAGTCATAGATAAATTGGTCATTCTCTACACCATCAGTTGGCCACCCTGAACAGTGCAAGATAATCACAATTGTTTTGATTTGTTTTGCAGAGTCTCAAAAAGGTCCGCCTGGTGTTTGCCACTGCAGCCATGTGGGTAACAATAAAAGAGTCTTTAAAACTTGGAGGTTGTCTTGTGTTTTTGTCCCTTACAATAGCTTACAGCATGGAACGGACGAGAGCTCCGTTACACTTATCTCAAAATAATGACTTAATGTGTCACAAATAATGACTTCTTTCTCAAAGCTTTGGCTCATCTTGAAATATAGATAAGAATTTAAGATATTACTTACATTTTTGACATAGTACTGTAAGAAACAGAACAGCAGAAAAAAAACACGTCTTTTGATTTTCAAAATGTTGGAGAGGTGCATGCACAGTACATAACCAGTAATATCATTGGACTCCAGTTATAGCCATTTTATTTACTATCTAAGACAACAAGAGAACCAACATATCTTCTGAGTTTATGTATATGTAATGCTATAATGGTAAATATATAGAATGGTTGAGAATGATATCATGTTTCCTTTGGATACTATTTTATCTTACAATGCCCTACACCACCATGAAAAGGTTTTAAGATATATTTAAGGCCAAAGCTTTCAGAGGCATTAAATACTACAGATGTCTGGTTCCTATCACCAGCACTGTAAAAAATTCCACCTCCATATGTTTCTCTAAAATGGAGCATTTTACATCAAAGCACTCTGAATGACTTTGTTTACATCTCAAAGATTGAATCAGGCAGAAATTTTGAAAAATCGGTGCAGTTCCGCTTATAACATCAAACACAGCGGATGTAATCCAGCAGAGACTAAACGTAATGCAAATATTACTATACTGTACCTGATCATGTTAGGGAAGGCAAGCAAAGATAACACTGATAACATGAGTAAATGAGAGGAACATTAATAAAAGTGCTATTGTTATTCAGACAACTCTCATTATGTGGTTATTTTTATAGAGCCATTAAATCACTGGAACAGAGGTTAGGCACACTATTAAAAACAAAGCCAAAAAGGATATCCTGGATCACTGTCATAGAAGAACCACTTCTTTCTCTACACAATCTTTCAGTGCATTTTAAATAAGATGTGTGAGTGTCAACAACCTTTTTAAACCGCTGTATAATGTAAAGATGTGCATTTACATTTTTTTTTTACATTTTATTTTTGTTTGCATTACATTAATCTTCAGATTTCTCTTCACAAATGAGAAGAGTAGAGATTGTTTTGCTGAATCTTTTGAAGTCAGAGAGATGGTAATGCTAAAAGGCTGCATTCAGAAACAGAGATAATTTAGTGATCACTTACTTCAAAAACTGATGAGTTGGTGTCCATATTGCTATTAATAATTATCAACAGTATTGCTTGTTCATGTGTGTATGTCTGAACTACAGAGACCCATGGTGAATATTATTAAATAACATAAAATACCATTTTTAGACAGCAGTACTTTACCTGAGTTTGTATTACATTTCTAAAGAAAATTCTCTACTTTCTACTCACAATTTTAGAACAAATTCATTACTCTGTATTCTACAAATTTTTGGATTTTAACTTCTGAACTCTAATGGATATGACAATAAGAATAAAGAGGTCAAAAATCACCCGATAAACTCATCTGTAAGTATCTGCATTTAATCTCTGAGAGGCTGTTTGTACACTTACATGCAAACACAGTGTCGAACACCAAAAAAAAGGAGAGGGACAGAAAGAGCCACAGAATTAGCAAGAGTGTGATCTCTCTATGGTGGCGAGGACCTCAAAATGCAACAATATGGCCAATAATTCACCAAGGAGTATGCAAGGTAATGTTGTTGGTGTAGCAATAATGTTGTAAGCCATTCTTCATTCAAGGCTGAACTTTTTCCTTATGTGAGATTTTTTTGTTTGGATCAGATTAAAATTCAACAAAGAACAACCCACTTCACGAAAGCAATGCTCTTTTGGCAGCCCACTTCTATGCTTTAAATAGAACTTGCATAAAGAATTCAAAATTGTAATTCATCTTTAGCCAGAGCATTTTTACATGAGTGTTTGTACTTTTATGTGAGTGAAGGATTTATGTACTTGTGGTACCTCTGCTTTTTGCTGGCTTCTCTCCCTCCTCTTTGCTTCAGCTCCACCATGAATCTAAAATCAGGATTCCCCTCCACATTCCATCACCTGCATGAGGTCCATTTAGCCCTCCCAGAGAATCTCTTCATGGCCTTAGATGTGCCTCCAATCCATTACACCGCTGCCCTTAAGCATTTGCCAACTAGTTTCCTCCACTTCTGGTGTTTTCAGCTTTATAAACTGTGGTGTATTTTTTTTCCTGAAAGCTCATAAGGGCCCTGTCACTGGACACCCACTGGAGCATTTAAAGTCAAACATGTCAGAAGAAAAGGGCATTGTATTTCCTTTAACCACACCGTTCCAGGGGTCACAATTCAGCCAGCAGTGTCCAGACCGCCGGCAACTAATAAAATGACAGCTAAGTTGCAGGTCACGCTCCAAATGAGACCAGTCATCCGTGGGAGGATTTTCAGTTGTGATTTTTCCCCAGAGTGACAGCAAGCAGTTATGACCCCTTTGCCCCAAGGCCCTTTGGGCAGTAGACAAGTTTATGTATAGACTGACCTACTGGCTTCAACATTTTAAGACTTTATAACAGAAGACTGTTAGTGGATTATATTAAAAGCATTAGTCAGTGGTTTAAAGTGTTACAACTAGACTTTACTTAATTAACAACACTTTTTTCTATATTATAAAATAATGAGTGCAGTGTAAATGGCAGATGACTCATCGTGTCAGTGTTTACTAGTTTAATCCTTGTGTGTTGCTCATATTTTTGTTAGTCAGTGGTCGGGTGGACCCATCGCATTATTGTTGTTGTTTTTTTTTAAATCAATACAGCCAGAACAATTTATGTAAAAATACCAGATGTTTAAAATATCAAAAAAAAAAAAAAATTCCAGTGTCCAGTGTAGGGTTCTCCTTTAGCAGCTGTAGCCAGTCAGCAGCCTGTCCATGTTGTCCACCCTCACAAACACCCACACATATACAAATACACACACACACACACACACACACACTGACAGCAGGCCATGTAGGAGGAGAACAGAGAGAAGGGATGCAGCACCTCTACACTTGTGGGTAACAATAAAAGAGTCTTTAAAACTTGGAGGTTGTCTTGTGTTTTTGTCCCTTACAATAACTTACAGCATGGAACGGACAAGAGCTCCGTTACACTTATTATCTCAAAATAATGACTTAATGTGTCACAAATAATGACTTCTTTCTCAAAGCTTTGGCTCATCTTGAAATATAGATAAGAATTTAAGATATTACTTACATTTTTGACATAGTACTGTAAGAAACAGAACAGCAGAAAAAAAACACGTCTTTTGATTTTCAAAATGTTGGAGAGGTGCATGCACAGTACATAACCAGTAATATCATTGGACTCCAGTTATAGCCATTTTATTTACTATCTAAGACAACAAGATAACCAACATATCTTCTGAGTTTATGTATATGTAATGCTATAATGGTAAATATATAGAATGGTTGAGAATGATATCATGTTTCCTTTGGATACTATTTTATCTTACAATGCCCTACACCACCATGAAAAGGTTTTAAAAGATATATTTAAGGCCTTCATTCCAAAAGGGTTCACCCCAGCACCACGTGTAATATAAGTGTGTAGGGGGAGTGCAGTGAGAGGGTATTTAAAATGTGTTATTTTATGTGTTTTTCACAGAAAATGAGCCAAGGTCAAGTCATCTAAGGTCTAAATAATAATAAATTGCATAATTTATCTGTTGGTAAACATTGAAAATGGGTCCCACAAACCCCAACACCACACAAGGGTTAAAATGTGTTATTTGCTATTTCAGCTGCTGTAAATAAGGAGCACTTCTTGCTACAGAAATCATGCTCTCACTTGTGTCTTCTTCTTTGTCAAGACACTAATAATTTAGGTATTTACGCTCTGCCCACAGGTGTGTTGCATGTTTGGACAAGCTCACGGCATGTGCCCGGAAAAATTTACAATTGTATTGCATAATTTTTTTTCAAAATATAATTATTCAAATTGGACTGATAAAACATTTGTTAGAGTATTTTAGAGTCACTACACATAAACTGCACACTACAGGCATGAAATGTTGTTGAAAAGACAATGACAAAGACAATGACATTGCAACCAGGGATGGCTCTAGCCTTTTCAGCAGCCTAAGCAGGAGTATTTTGTGGGTTTCCAATTTTTAGAGGCTAAACACTAATAATATTTACTACCACTAGCTGTCTAAATTATATGAATTCATGACTGGCTTATTGGCTATTGTGGATAATTGTACCTATCGCTGATGATCGGATGCTAACTAATTAACCGTTATGTTTTAAAACAAGTTATCCATGGCTGTGTTTGTTAAGTTTTGTGACATGAAACTCTTTTTGTGATGAAACTCAGAAAGCCTGTTTAAATTGCTTTTTCTACTATACCTTCCCACATATACTTCTACAAGTCAGAACAAATGGCATATGACAAGCAACTGCTTATGTTGTTTATTAGGTAGAGCTTGCGCTATAGCCTTGCTCTCTTGGTTTGCTCGATTTCACAAAAACCTGCATCCAATTTTTTCTCAGAGCACAAAACAAATGCAAAACAAATATTATTTTGAATTAACAACACAAACTTTGATAAAAACTGACTTGAATAGACTTGGTTGGAATTTTTGATAATTTCCATAATGTCAGTTGCTGGGAAATAACATACTTGCAGGTGGATCATGAATCGTTCAATTGCTTGCTTAATGAAGCCTTCACAGATAATTGCAACTTCAAATTTAAGATTGATGTGTCTAATAACCTAAAATGTACAGGATTCCAGAGGGACTAGCTGTTCACTGCTAATATGTATAACAGGTAGTCATGGGCTGGAGGTTAATGAACTGGCCCTGTGACCGGAAGGTTGCCGGTTTGATCCCTGACAGTCCATGACTGAGGTGTCCTTGAGCAAGACACCTAACCCCCAATTGCTCCCCGGGCGCCATGGATAGGGATGCCTACCACTCCGGGCAAGTGTGCTCACTGCCCCCTAGTGTGTGTGTATTCACTAGTGTGTATGTGGTGTTTCACTTCACGCATGGGTTAAATGCGGAGATGGAATTTCCCCGTTTGTGGGATTAAAAAAAGTACCACTTAACAGGTATGAGTTATAAACTCTATAATTAACATCAAATCAAAGACTGGTTTCTAATACACTGTCCCCTGACAATGGAAATGCAACCTTGGCTATATGTAAATGCCTTGCTTGCAACTCTAGTCTCTGGCTCTGTATGACACTTCTGAAGCTTTTAATGGCAGCTCATAGTTCCAGTTTTTTCCCCATTGCGACCGACGGAGTCACTTTGCATCGTCCCACATTCCAATAAACACACGACCACTCTCCAGTTCCGCTGCCTGATTGCTCTGCCACAACTGATGGCAACAACTGCCTGTCATAATGGACACAAAATGAAAGTAAGCAACTAGGAAAAAAAAATCACAATACCTTTTATGGCTACATTCAATATCCTTACAATGACATTTGTTGTTATGTCAAAGAGTAAAATAAAGGTTTACCCTGCCCTGCAGGAACAGTTTCAGACTGAATTAGTATCATCGTCTGACTGAAAGCAGTTATCGCAGGTTGGCAATTATTACAAATACGCAATTGCTATGGGACAACTGTGGCTTTGAACCATTATAGAAATAACTGCTATTTAAATACTCTAATTAGTATAAGTATTAGTAATTATACTAATTAGTATAATTAGTATGGGACTAGTTGCCCACCCTACACTGATGTTCTCCCAGCTATTCCTACTACCAATACTACTGCTATTAATATTAGTAGTACAATCACTTGTAGGTAGTTTGACCAGAGGAGGATGGGTCCCCCCTGGTGAGCCTGGTTCCTCCCAAGGTTTCTTCCTCAGTTCTGAGGGAGTTTTTCCTTGCCACTGTCGCCCCTTGGTTCCTCACCGGGTTTTTTTTTTTACGTTTTTAAAGCTTTTCCATTTTTCCATTTTTTACATTCTTGTTAAAATTCTGTCTTTTCTGGAATTCTGTGAAGCTGCTTTGTGACAACATCCGTTGTAAAAAGCGCTATACAAATAAATTTGATTTGATTTGATATATGTTTTAGATAGTGGAGTGCAGCTTTGTCTGATGGTAGGGGGGAGGGGAGACTAGGGGCTGTATATTAATTCATCAGACAGTGATGTTTTCCTTCTGCTTTTTCCTGAGCAACAGTGGCCTTCATCTCTCAGTGGAGATGACAGCAGTGAAATTGCCCAGTTTTCTTTTTTTTTCTCTTTCTGTTGCAGGCAGAGAGGTGATCTAACAGTCAGTATGGAAGTTATAATGGCAGAGTCAAGCCCCACAAACAGAAAACACAAATCATATCTGATTCCACTACTCAGCAGTTCCTTCCTACATGAGTATGTCTCAGACAGGAGTGAAGAGAAGAGGTGATTGCACATACTGTTTAATGCACTATATGGGTCATGAGTCAGTGTGCATTTGAGGGATTCCTTGATCACGTAATTGTTTGCTTATGAGATGTGACCACAACAAAACTTTAGAAATATTCTATACTATACTATACTATACTACACTATTGTATACTATACTATATGCAGGGATGGGGGAGTAGCTAAGTAGCATGCTACTTTTTGTAGTTAACTGCAATTTTTTGTAGCTAATAGCTGTAGCTATTCGTTACAGGCTTTAGGCAAAACATGCAAAATCTGAACCACAGCACATGGTTGTTAACTGGGCTGGTGGCAACTGTACAATCTTGACTCAGCCATGTACAGCTCGAGCAAATGGTTACGCACTGGCCCCACACGATGATCACTCCTTACTAGTAGGCTTAACTCAGAGGTCGCACCTGAAATGTTAAGAAGAGCCATTTTATCCTTTCAACAAAAATCAAACCACCTTGGGAGCCACATTTTATATCCATTTTACCATCATGACTCAGTATGTGCTAATGTGCTAGTATAGGATAAAAATATAATCGCACACTTACTTTGCTCTGCTTAACCTTTAGCTCGGCTGTATCCAGTTTTCTCACATCTCAGGAAACGTCTCCGTGAGTTTCTTGTAAAATGTCTCTCAATGTTCAACTTTTTACGAGGCTGAAGTCGCTTCTCATCCTCCTGCTTCTCGTTCGAATTGTCCCATTCCACCTTAAATGGTGCCTGAGGCGCCAGATTGTACTGTTGCATCATTTAAGGTGGAATGGGAAATTTGAACGAGGAGTGGGAGATTGAGAAGAGACTTCAGTTTTGCGAGTTGCTGCAGATTAAATGTATCAAGAAACCAGCTGAGTGATTCTAAATGCAAATAAGTCAATTCATCTTCAAATTATCTATGTTCGTCTTAAAATTTTTCTCTTTGCCTTTTTGTTGTCCTCATTATTGTGTAACCTACAGTCTGCACATTAGCCTTCAGCGATAAAGGTTGGTAAATTAGCAGTTATGAGTAAACCCCAGTGTTTAAGACCATTTATTGTTAAAACTGTTAGAACTGTGTGTTCTAACAATTTAACAGTAAAGGAGGATTATGTTATTTTACCTAAAAATGTACTTATGCTGTGCAGCTGCAGCAGCTCTGCAGCAGTGGAGAGATTATTCAGACCTGATTCTCACCCCATACAGAGCCAAGGTCACTGATGATAATCTGGAGGCTAAATAGTTACTGAAGTTTAAAGGCCTCTGAATGTCATGTCTGTAAAAAAAATTCTTTTGTTTGTATTCAGTTATCCCTTCCTGGATCGGGGCCTTGTTGTGGTGGAAGGGCTTGTGTGGTCTAGGGACCCAGACTAACACGATTCAAACTACTCTATGCATATTGTGCACAAAAAATCATGTCCCCTGCCCGGGAAAGGGTCACCAGGACCTACCCCTGGAGCCAGGCCTGGGGGTAGTGTTCCACGGCGATCGCCTGGTGGGGACGAGGCAACATAGGGAGGCCATGTGGGCCCACCACCCGCAAGGTCCAGCATGGGGGAGCAGTGCAGTGCCATATTGGCAGTGGGAGATTGCGGGGAGGCCCTTGGTGGCCTAGGCCCCTGCAGCAGAAACTAGCCAGAATTTGTGCAGGAGGTTGAGAGGGGTTGAGAGGTACCAACTAGATATAGTTGGGCTCACCTCCACCCACAGTGTCAGCTCTGGAACCAAACTCCTGGATAGGGGTTGGTCTCTCTCCTACTCAGGGGTTGCACAGGGTGAGAGGCGCCGGGCGGATGTGGGGATACTCACAAGTCCCCGGATGGTGACCATGCAGTTGGAGTTTGTCCCGGTGGATGAGAGGGTCGCCTCAATGTGAATTAAAATCGCAGAGAGGAAAACCTTGACTGTTCTCTGTGCTTATGCACCAAACATCAGGTTAGAGTATTCGGCCTTCTTGGAGCGAGTGGGCGGGGTTCTGGAAAGGGTCCTGCCTACAGATTCCATAGTCTTACTGGGAGACTTCAATGCTCATATTGGCAATGACTGGGAGACCTGGAGAGGCGTGATTGGGAATAACGGCCTGCCCGATCTAAACCCGAATGGTGAATTGTTATTGGACTTCTGTGCCAGGCATGGATTGCCCATAACAAACACCAAGTTTGAACACAAGGATGTTCATAAGTGTACATGGTACCATAGCTCCTTGGGTCAAATGATCAGCTTTGTTGTCGTTTCATCTTGGGATCTTGGGACCATATGTTCTGTACACTAGGGTGAAGAGAGGTGCTGAGCTGTCAACTGATCACCATCTGGTGGTGAGTTGGATCAGATGGCAGGGAAGACTGATGGTCAGATCCGGTAGGAATAGTGAGGGTGTGCTGGGAATGACTGTCGGAGGCCCCTGTTCTGAATGATTTCAACTCCTACCTCCGGGAGAGTTTTTCTCATGTCCCGGAGGAGGTAAGGGACATGGAGTCTGAATGGACCCTGTTCAAAACCTCCATTGTGGAAGCTGCCAGGCGTAGCTGTGGCAAAAAGCTTGTGGGTGCCTGTCGGGGCGGTAACCGAAGAACCTTCTGGTGGACACCGGTGGTGAGGGAGCCCATCAAGCTGAAAAAAGAGGCCTTTAGGGACTGGCTGGCCCGAAGGACTCCCGATTAAGCAGATAGGTACTGACAGGCTAAAAAGGTGGCAGCTGCAACGGTGGCAGAAGCAAAATCCAGGGCATGGGAGGAGTTTGGAGAGGCCATGGAAAAAGACTTTCGTTTGGCCTCAAAGAGCTTCTGGACAACTGTCCAATGACTCAGGAGTGGCCCGGGGTGGCTGCGCCCAAGCTGTATTCGGCAAGGGTGGTGAAACTTTGACTTGGAATGAGGATATTGTCAGTCGGTGGAATGAGCACTTTGAGGAACTTCTTAATCCGGGAGACGTGCCTCCTTCATGGGAGTCAGGGCCAGAAGCTCCTGGGGTGTCAAGTTCCATTCCAAGTTCCAACAGTCGCTTGTGTGCTAAAAGGGAGTAAACACTTAATGAGTTCCTGTAAGGCTGATCCCGGAAGAGGAGTGGAAGTGACCTGGGAAAAGTTCCCAGGGTGTAGGAGAGAGGTCAACATAAAATGTTCCTTGTGTGAGAAATCTTCTCTGGATTGTTTCAACTGCAGTGTCCATAATTTGATTATGCACCATAACCTCATACTCTTTGTGTGGATCTCTCACTCTCTCATCGTCAGTCATTTCTCCAGACATTTTTGTTCTCTTTCTGTGGCAGTGCAATTTCTGCTACAACATCAGTCTCATTGTCCTCCTGTCTTATCATTTGCCCACTGGACAAATCTGTCTGTAGCTGCTTTGAAAGGAGCAAAATCTCTGGCCATACCTTGCAGGTTTTTTTGTGTTGCCACAACCATTCTGTGGGCTGACAGAATGTCCATGCCTTCTGTTTGCAGGTATTTTGACAATGGAGAGTTCTGCACAAAAATCCTGAGGTAAACTTGAGCAGTTATTGCTGTTTCATACCTCAGCAATGCCTCTATGAATGATATTGCTCTTACTCTAAATCTGGTCTTCATGCTGGCCCGATCTTGGATGACAGACAATGCAAGAAGATCAACATACAGACCCTTTTCAGGGTGGCCGAATGATCCATAGACCTTCTTAAGAGCATCATGTTTAGCCCACCAGCGTGTCTCTCCAATGGGAGATATCTGATTTGGTAGCCTGTAAAAAAAATGCTTCAGCACAGTTTTTATTTTAAGAAGCTTTTTTCATGCTCTTCTATGCGCTGATGACCATCGCTGTTGTTGGAAAAAAAACCTTGTATCTCCAAAACTGTAACTTTACAGGAGAAGGAAAAAACATACTTTACTTTTAATGTAAGTAAATGGAACCAGAATATTTTTCAAGTCATTTTAGGCTGTTCATTTTAGTCTATTCATCATGAACTTTACAGACAATATAAAGAACAACAGGTACTTTCAAAATATCTCCAAAACTGAAAAATGTCAAAAATGGAGATTTAAGGTTTTCTTCCGACAATAGCGACATGTTTCCAATCTGTCATGCCAGTAATGGATGAGCTGTTGTCAGTGGACTTTCCAAATGCCGTGCAAACAAAGCAATACAGCACATGCTTCTCCTGCCAGTATGTAAGCCACTTTCTACTGGTGCCGTCTTTGCACCAGAACACTTTCTTTGCCAGTGGGCAAGCTGCTTTTTGTTGAGGATGATACCTAAGGAACAACTTCAAATTGTCCAGTATGGGTCGAGTATAGTAGTTAATCTCTTTTTCACTCTCTTGTACACTGTCATGTGTATCATCTTTTTCCTTCTCACTGACTGGCTCTTCTGTTGCCCTCTCCTCTTGTGTATCTCTCTCCTCAACCTCACTAACTGGCTCCTCTCCTGCAGTTCTCTCTTCACTTTGCCTGACTGTTAGAGCTGATTCCTCTGAACTGTCCTGAACCTAAGGAACAATGTAGATGTCAATACATTATATTTAAATATTTTTTTCTATTGATAGTTTCCATGTAACTTACTACTGAAGTTAATTAGAATAGCCATCCTATTACAAGGAAAACATATTTTTTGCGCTTTGGAATCAATAAAGTTCTATATATCAATCTATTGCATTTTTAAAAATCTGTTGTTTTTTATTATTTACTTGGGTTTTCCCCATTTTGTCTCAGTAAACTTCTAAACACTGCTGGAATGAAGCCTGAACTTTCATAACTGTCTTAAACAAATAAGCCTGCCATCAGTTACTATGCACAAATATTTCTGAACGACAATAAGAACTGCTTAATCTCCTAAAAGAGCTTTCTCCGCAGGGTCGCCAGGCTCTCTCTTAGAGGGTGAGAAGCTTGGCGATTTGGGAGAGGCTCGGAGTAGAGCTGCTGCTCCTCCACGTTGAGAGAAGCCAGTTGAGGTGGTTCAGGCATCTGGTAAGGATGGCCTCTGGACGCCTCCCTAGGGAGGTGTTCCAGACATGTCCGACGGGGAGGAGACCCCGGGGTATACCCAGGACACGTTGGAGGGATTATATCTCTCGACTGTTTTAGGAACACCTCGGTATCCCTCCAGAAGAGCTGGAGGAAGTGGCAGGGGAGAGGGAAGCCTGGGCCTCTTTGCTTAGGCTGCTGCCCCCACGACCCAGACTCGGATAAGCGGATGGATGGATGGATGGATGGATGGATGGATGGATTAATCTCCTAAATTAAACTCTCCATGTCCACCTTGAGGATCAGAGACTAATGGTACCGTCTCAATTGACTTCCTATGAAGAGAGCAATGTTGGACATGAAATGGCAGAATCTCCACCCAAACCGTGCAAAATACGTCTGATCAAAAGCCACTTATATTCAGGAATAGTTCATATAACCCCTTATTTAACATTTAATGATGGTTTATTGAAACGTTTTTCATTTTTAATTAGTGCTCTAGGTAGGATATAGGTGTCATTTGAAACAGGACTTTCTCATGCATGACTGCACAAATGGGCAAACATAGTGTAAGAGTTGAATTTGGGCTGATGGATTGAGTGGTAGTTTTCTGTTGACAAGTCTGAACGTTTAAATTCTAGCAGTGTAAGAGTGTAAAACACTTTAGAAAATTATTCTTCGTTTAGTGGCACAAATATCTGTTCTGTCTTGTGATTGGTTTGGGGAGGTCACGTGATGTGAAAGAACGGGGAGTTATGTAAAAAAAAAAAAAAGAAGAGTGAACAACGGGACCGTGAGGCACGGGAAATAAATAACGGACGCAGCTAGAGAGAAATCCGTCTCCATCCTCCTTCCTTTTTAAACTAAGAGTGATCCAACCACCTTATATCGCACCCTCACACTTACAATAGTTAGCAAGCTAGCTGACGAAGCAAAGGCTCTCTGGACATTACCTCGGTATTTTGCTTGTCCTCAGTCCGACAGTTGAACAATTCATCCAGTTTCATGCATTTTTCTGTGTCTTTTTTTTAGTTTTTTCTTTTTTTTATCACATGCCTTTTCGGCTCCTCCTTTGTGCTTTTTCGACGTTGTCTCCATTTTGCCTTAATTACTAATGTGGGTTTTTTCTTTTTTTTTAACCGTTCGCAGTTGCTGTGATTATTGTCTGTGACTGGCTAATGACCATGCACTGTGGACCAATGCACAGTTCAGTATTAGAATACTTAAATCGGGTTCTATTTTTAGCTCTCCACAAACAGAGCGGCCCACACACAGAGCGGCCCACCGGGAATTGTCCCGGTACTCCCTATGGCCAGTCCATCCCTGGCTTAAATATAGGTGAATGTGCAAGATATACATTGAAAAATTAATAAGAAGATGTTTAACTACACTCTCAGAAATAAAGGTGTGAAATTGTCACTGTGGGCAGTACCCTTCTTGTCACTGGGGTGGTACCCTCATGGATACATCTCAGTACCTTTAGTCAAGGTACAAACGGATCCTGGACAAGCGCATCCGCCAGGTGGTGACGATCACGCCAAACCAATGTGGCGTCGTCAAGGGTCGTGGAACCACTGACGCCATCCATGCAGTTCGGTTACTCATGGAAAAACATAGAGAAAAGAACAAGACAGTGCACATGGTGTTCTTAGACCCGGAGAAGGCATTCGACCGAGTCCCACATGAGCTTATTTGGAGATCACTGCGCAGCCATGGTGTCCCAGAAGCCTACGTGCGGTGGACTAAGCTTCTCTACTGCAACGTCACGAGCGGGGTCAAATGCCCAATAGGAACATCGCCAACTTTCCCGATAACCATCGGCATCCACCAAGGATCGGCCCTCTCCCCCCCTACTGTTCATCCTCTGCATGGATACTGCGAGGGCTGACCTGCAGACACCACACCCATGGAGTCTACTTTACGCAAACGATGTTGGCCTCAGTGAAGCGGGGGACCGCTTGGCGCTGCAGACTCGGACGCAGGCTTGGAAAGACTGGCTAGACGAGAATGGCATGCGCCTGAACATCAAGAAAATGGAGCACCTCGAATGCGGCCCACAGACCGACGGAACCATCTCCATCGACGGCCAGCCCCTGAACAAGGTCAACCATTTCAAATACCTTGGGTCCGTTGTCACATCCCACTGCGACACGTTGCCAGACGTCAGAGCAAGGATCAATGCAGCGTGGATGAATTCTCGACAAGAGAATGCCCATCTACTTGAAGGCCAAAATCTACAAGTCAGTGGTGCGCCCGGTGGCACTCTATGGGTCAGAGTGTTGGCCAGCCACAACCAAACATGAGCAGGCCATGAATACCATGGAAATGAAGATGCTTGGGTGGCCTTTGGGTCTAACCCGCCTGGATAGATTGACAAATGAGCACATCAGAAAAAAGTGGGGCATGACACCCATCACAGACAAGATGTGCGAATCCAGGCTCCGATGGTATGGCCATGTTGTTCGCAGCGAGGAGTCAGTGGCCAGAAGGGCCCTGCGAATGGACCCGGGTGGCAACAGGCCAAGAGGGCGACCCAAAAAGCGGTGGATGGACACTATCGCACAGGATATGAAGACCGTCAACGTCAGCTCCAAGGATGCCAAGCGGAACATAAACCGCAAAGGAAAGAAGACATATTTGTACCATAATTCATGTAAATTATATTTTTTTAGTTGTACTGACTCCACACACCCCATCTCACCTCTAGCCTTTTTGCTTTATTGCTCTGCTTTAAAACATTCAGTTATGAAAAGGTATAAATACAGACTTCATCTGGGAAAACCTTATTTAACGTACACAATTAGACCTTAAAACCACTGTTGTACTTTTGAGGGTAAATTTACATTGTTTGTACCCAGATGAATGAAAAATGTACCTGCACAGTACCTTTATTACCTTTTTTGACAGTGTATATTCCTAATGTAGCTGATACTATGTTTGATAGTGCTGACAGTATCAGCACACAGTATGATGAATTAAGCTAAATTGAATCAGACTATTTCTGAGATAATTGGCCTCAGAGTTTCAGTAAGAGAAATTCATTTGCAATTTAAACTTCTTCATGAAAGTAAAAATCATCTATTTAAGACAGTCAGTCCAACTCACTAACTGGAGTCAATAAGTCAATTTCAATAGTAATGGGAGTTAGAAACTTAATTCACTGAATGTCTCTGCCAAGTTCAAAACAAGGCATAAAATAGCAGATCTGTATTTCATCTAAATCTCTTTGGCAAGTTTATTAATGTCAATCCAAATAATGCACTAATATGGGCATAATAAAATCTATTATCCCCTAAAATGTATTGCCTAAAGAAAGTGAAAGACAAAATTGTATTCATTTCTTTTTCAGTGTGTCTTGGCTCAGGTACTTTGTTATGAAAAATAATTAATTTCTAAATTAGATTCCGAAATTAATGATTAAAGGTCATACTGGATGTTTGTAAAAAGGTTATACTGGATGTTTTCACTAAAGATTTGTAATTGCCATCCATTGGTTCTGGTCTAACAATAAAACCATTTCACAGGAAGTGCTAGAGAAAAAATTACCTGATTGGCAAGCTGTTTACCATTAATTGAGCTATTTATATCTGTATAACCACCATTAATGGAGATGGACATGAAAATCCAGGGTTTTCAACAGCAGACGGTAGATAATAATAAAGTGTCTAGAGGATTCATAAAGGTTAAGAATGTATCTGGAGGCAACAGTTTATCTGAACACACTGACTATAGTGATGCCTTGAATTTAGCTGATTCAGATGTGTACATCAATCACTCAATCAACCTTTTTTTAAACTCAGAATACATTGAGGGAGACCCTCATTTGCAATGTAGCTGTGTACATATGTGTAATGAAACTAAAAGATAAAATTGTGCAATAGATAAGATGTATTCAGTTCAGTTTTATGTATAGTCATTTATAGTTATAAAATGCATTTATATACAACATGATGTAAGCAAAGAATCATACATTTTATGAATGTAGAAATGATGCGCACATTTAAAGCAAATAAATTCACTGCATTGCTTCCTGTCTGTGCAGGTATGAAAGTGATGGACGGCTGATTAATGATCAACAGCACATTTGCACATCCGTTGGTTCAGAATATAACCGGTAGCAGAGCCAGCCCCTCTGCACAGGGTGCCAAGGTGTTTGAGTGCTGGACAGAGCTGATGCTTTAGACCCTGCTGCCTGTGACCAGCCTTTACACCCTCAGGGGGTATCCCCTCACCTCACGAAAACACCTCCTGCCTCCCGCCGTGCTGACGTCCTCATGTACATAAAGCAGAGAGGCTGAAAGGGCACCAGCAGGTTACAGCCACCCTGTAGGCCATCCTGAGAGGAGGAAGGGGTGGGGGGTCCTTTCACTGATCTGGATGAAGCCTCAGAGTTTCCATTTTGCTTCATTTTCCATCAACCTTTATGGGTATCCAATTTCAAAAGACATGTTTTCAAGAAAAAGAGAAGTGTAGAGTAGATAACATGATCCATCTTATTAATTCATTGTATCAAAGGGATAAAAGCAAACCCTCATTAATGTGTATATCTATAGAATGTGACATTTACTGACCTACATTTTAATTTAAGCATTCATTTCACATGTAAAAAGCCTCTGTGAGGAAAAGTAATTACTACTTTGCTCTCCAAATATTGAAAGTAAGATCATGTCTATAAATTTTGTTATCAGTTGCCAGGTATTTGGTTTTGAGAAATAAATCCAATTCCAAATTGGGTTCCAAATTTGATGCTGCTTTATAAAAAAAGATCATACTGGATAATTTTACTAAAGATTTGTCCTAGTAATTACCATTTATTGGTGTTTGTCCAACAATAAAATACTAGTCATTTGACTGGAGGTGCTGGAAAAACAAGCGTTGAAATGCCAAATGGAAATCCACCAGCTCCACCAGTGGCTCTTCCAGGCATAAATTTGACTGATTTCATTAGGCACTAGTTTACACAATGTACTGCAGGCATGTGTGTGTGAGAGAGTGTTTTTATTAAAATGAGAATTTCATTAAACACTACCAACCATGTCTGACTAAATGGCATCATTGTGTTCTAGCTAGACAGACAGGGTAGACAGACAGACAGACAGAGATGGAGGGGGGGTAGAAAGAGATTGATGCTCTGTGTGAGCTGTCCTCTCTGCCTCTCCCTCTATCTTCTCAGAATAACGTACAAGTTTTGACGTCACTCCTAAAGGTCAGATGGATCTGACTAAGTGAGTTATGAAGCAGAGAAATAACTCCACTCCCCCCAGCATCAAGCCCTCTAACATCAGCCTCTCAGCTCAGACAGCACTGCATTAGCGCAATCACAACAAACTGCATCCACAAGCTGCCAGCACTAGTGCTCCACTCCTGAAAACATCTCATTACAAAATGGCAGCTGTAAGCACCATGTAATTATCATCGTAACAAGTGTAACAAGCTTCTCTTTTATCCAGATGTGCTTTCTGAAGAGAGTATTCTTTAACCTGGAAGGGAGAGAGAAATCTTGCAATCATAAACAGGTTACTTGAAAAGCTAAGGTTTTAGGGGTGAAATGTAATCGTGTTCTTTTGGGCAGAAGATGAGTATGGAAATCACAGGACATCTCATCACATCCCGTCTGTCCTCATTAAGGCCTGTGAAAGCTCAGTAGGGATGCTGCATGCCGCTTCCTCATCGCCACAGATCCACTAGCGTTTAACTCCAGGCTTCTGCATATTCTATTCTTCCTACACTCTCTCTGTGCACACTGTCTAGAGGTGCAATAGGAACAGCTGGAGACTACTGTGAATCAAAAGCTATCATTCTCCACCAATCTGCTGTGCATCCTTGACTCAGACCAGCAGACCCTTCTGCCTCCAAATGGAATGCTTTGCTGAAAGATGCTTGCTGCTTTGAATATAGATGCTGGCTGATTTGACAATTGTATATAAACAGTTTTAATGGTCCATAATCACCCCTACGAAAACAAGAAAGCAGGACATGTGTACATTGCCCGGATCAGGGTTACCGGGGCCCCACCCTGGAGCCAGGCCTGGGGGAGGGGCTCACCAGCGAGCGTCTGGTGGCCAGGCATTCACTCATGGTGCCCAGCCCGAAGGAGCTACATGAGTCCCCCCTCCCATCGACCCACCACCAATGGGAGGGGCAGTAGTATGGGTTCGGTGCATTGTGGATCGGGCAGTGCTTGGGCCTTGGCGTTCTGATTCTCGGTTGCTGAAACTGGCTTTTGGAACTTGGAATGTTACCTCACTAACGGGGAAGGAGCCTGAGTTGGTGTTTAGTTTGAGAGATACCGGCTAGATATAGTCAGGCTCACCTCAACACACAGCTTGGGCTCTGGGTCCAATCTCCTTGAAAGGGGCTGGACTTTATTCTTTTCTGGAGTTACCCATGGTGAGAGGCGGTGGGCAGATGTGGGCTTTCTCATAGCCCCTCGACTCGGCGCCTGTATGTTGGGGTTTTCTCCGGTGGACGAGAGGGTAGCTTCCCTGCCTTCGGGTTGGGGAACGGGTCCTGTCTGTGCTTATGCACCGAACAGCAGTTCAGAGTACCCAGCCTTCCTAGAGTCCTTGGGAAGGGTGCTTGAAAGTGCTCCTCCTGGAGACTCTATTGTCCTACTGGAGGACTTCAATGCTCACATGGGCAACGACAGTGAGATCTGGAGGGGTGTGATTGGGAGGAATGGCCTCTCTGATCTGAACCCGAGTGGTATTCAGTTTTTGGACTTCTGTGCAAACCACAGTTTGTCCATAACGAACACCATGTTTGAACACAAGGATGTCCATAAGTGCACATGGCACCAGGACACCCTAGGCCGCAGTTCAATGATTGACTTTGTAGCTGTGTCATCGGACTTGCAGCCATGTGTTTTGGACACTCGGGTAAAGAGAGGAGCTGAGCTGTCAATTGATCACTACCTGGTTGTGAGTTGGATCAAGTGGTGGGGGAAGATGCCGGTCAGGAACGTCTGGCAGAAGAACCTGTCAGATTGATCTTCAACTCACACCTCCATCAGAACTTTGACCAGATATCGGGGGAGGTGAGGGACATTGACTCAGAATGGGCCATGTTCCGCTCCTCCATTGTTGAAGCGGCTGACTGTAGCTGTGGTTGCAAGGTAGTTGGTGCCTGTCGGGGCGGCAATCCTCAAACCCGGTGGTGGACACCCCAGGTGAGAGATGCCGTCAAGCTGAAGAAGGAGTCCTACCGGGCATGGTTGGCCTGTGGGACACCAGAGGCAGCTGGCAGGTATCGACAGGCAAATCTGCGGCTTCAGCCGTTGCCAAGGCAAAAACCCGGGTGTGGGAAGAGTTTGGTGAGGCCTTGGAAAGTGACTTTAAGTCGGCTCCGAAAAGATTCTGGCAAACCGTCAGGCGACTCAGAAGGGGAAAGCAGTGTGCCACTGGCACTGTATATAGTCGAAATGGAGTGCTGCTGACTTCGACTGAAGACGTCATTGGGCGGTGGAAGGAATACTTTGAGGACCTTCTCAATCCCACCTACATGTTCTCCAGTGAGGAGGCAGAGTCTGGGGACACGGGAATAGGCTTGTCCATTACTGAGGCCGAAGTCGCTAAGGTAGTTAAAAAGCTTCTTGGCGGCAGGGCTCCAGGGGTGGATGAGATCCGTCCCGAGTTCCTCAAGGCTCTGGATGTTGTGGGGCTGTCTTGGCTGACACGCCTTTTCAACATTGCGTGGACATCGGGGGTGGTGCCACTGGATTGGCAGACTGGGGTGGTGGTGCCTCTTTTTAAAAAGGGGGACCAGAGGGTGTGTTCCAACTACAGGGGAATCACACTCCTCAGCCTCCCTGGTAAGGTCTATGCAGGGGTACTGGAGAAGAGAGTCCAGCTTATAGTCGAACCTCAGATTCAGGAGGAGCAGTGCGGGTTCCGCCCTGGTCGTGGAACACTGGACCAACTCTTTACCCTCTCCAGGATTCTGGAGGGTTCATGGGAGTTTGACCAACCAGTCCACATGTGTTTTGTGGATTTGGAGAAGGCATTCGACTGTGTTCCCCAGGGTATTCTGTGGGAGGTGCTTCAGGAGTACAGGGTAAATGGCTCATTGCTACGAGCCATTCAGGCCCTGTACAAATAAAGCAGGAGTTTGGTTCGCATGGCCGGCAGTAAGTCTGACTCATTCCTAGTGAGAGTTGGACTCTGTCAGGGCTGCCCTTTGTCACCGATTCTATTCATAATTTTTATGGATAGAATTTCTAGGTGCAGTCAGGGGATGGAGGGTGTCCGGTTTGGTGACCTCAAGGTCACATCGCTGCTGTTTGCAGATGATGTGGTCCTATTGGGGACATCAGGCCGTGAACTTCAGCTTTCGCTGGATTGGTTTGCAGCCGAGGGGCCATGGTTCTCAGGCGGGAAAGGGTGGAGAGCCCTCTCTGGGTCGGGGATGAGCTCTTGCTTCAAGTGGAGGAGTTTAAGTATCTCGGGGTCTTGTTCACGAGTGATGGTACAAGGGAGCAGGAGATTGACAGGCGGATTGGTGCTGGGTCAGCAGTGATGCGGGCTCTTTACCGGTCTGTTGTGGTAAAGAAAGAGCTGAGCCATAAGGCAAGGCTCTCACCTATGGTCATGAGCTTTGGGTAATGATTGAAAGAACGAGATCGCGAATACAAGCAGCCAAAAAAGAGTTTCCCCTGCAGGGTGTCTGGACTCTCCCTTAGAGATAGGGTGAGAAGTTCGGTCATCCGGAAGGGACTCGGAGTAAAGCCGCTGCTTCTCCACGTCGAGAGGAGCCAGCTGAGGTGGCGCCTCGGAATCCCCCCAGGGAGCTAGTGGAAGTGGCTGGGGAAAGAGAGGTCTGGGCCGCATTGCTTAGGATGCTGCCCCCGCGACCTGAACCCCGGAGAAGCGGAAGATGATGGATGGATGGATGGATGGATGGATGGATGGATGGATGGATGGATGGATGGATGGATGGGTCTTTTAGTGTGTTTAGAGTCTACTCTTTTTAAGAGTCTTCAGAGTGTGTTTAAGAATCTACTCTCTTTTCAGTAGATTTGGGAGAAATAGTGGAACTACGATCTTATTGGTCCCTTTGTGAAAATGACCTCCAATAAATAAATAAATAACAATGTATTTTTTTTACTCTCTATTTACTCATTAGGTTTCAATCAAAATTATTCTCTAATGTAAGCTAATGGTTGAAGTAAGTCCATTTTTTAGGTTTTAAACACTTTTTCTGCAACATTTTTTAGTGTTTAGTTGAGCTGCTCCTCATTAAGGAAACCTTAACCGTGAATATGAAATAAGCATACTCTTTCAAATCTTAATGCTTCACGTTCTAACTCCGATAATGATTTTACAGTCAGATTCTCCTCAGTTTTTAAAAATAAAAAACCTGAATGTTTGGATTTACAGTGCACAGTTACCCTTGAATAATGGGTGTAAAATGGGGTAAGCAGCAATAATAGGGGTCCAGTAAAGACATTAGGGGCAGGGGTGAGAGTGTGATGGGGACAGGCAGGCCTATATCTGCCCACATTTGTCACCGGCCCATGTAAAAAAGACTACTCAAATTTACTTTCAGTATAAAAATCTTATTAATAAATAAACCAAAACCACAAATAAAACAAACTTACTAAATATTCCATAAAAATTTAATTTTTCACAATCAAAATTCCAGTTAAACAATGATCACAGCTGTGAGGTGTGAGGAGCTTTTTGGAATAGGACAATGACCTCTTTCAAGATCAGCACTGCTTGTGTAGTGGACACATTGTCATGTAAAAAGGTTTGACCCCCCAGTAAATTGTGTGTTCTGTTAATTTTCTTAGTGAAAATAAGTAAACACATCCTCTACAGAGAAGACACTACTGCACATTTTAATTGACAAGCACAGTTTATTTGCTGAATTTAACAAAAAAGCCATTGCATTTTATATTTACATTTTTTTCCCAATGTGTTTAACTCAGGGCAAAAAAATGTGAGCTGCATTTTGCAAAATTAAATGGCATATTTTATTTGCTCCCTGTAGAAGGTGTGTTAACTTCTTTACACTTAGAAAATCAACAAAACACAGCTCATTAAATCAGAACAATATAGCGAGCTCTTGAGCAGATTGAAGTCATGTTTGACATAATTACTTTGTTGTGCAAAGCAAGTTTACATATTTTTTTCTTTCATGAGTTCCAGGATTTAAGCAGACTACCACTGCTGGTAGTTACGGCACTGGTTCAGTCTGCTGGGAATAAACTGTAAAGGTTTTAGTGTCTGCAGCTAGAAAACTTCATGCTATTCTCCATCTCACTCTGCAGCACTTGGTTCTCACTGATGCTGAACATTTATCTCGTTTAGTTTTGGGCAGCTGGGGAATCGATACCCCAGAGCCTGAACAAATCCCTACGGCAGCACAATGCTATTGTGCATCGTTTAACACTGTTTGGCCCACATGCTAACATATTACACCCCTCTACACAGACACAGTGAACCTCATCTATCCCAACATAGCTCACATGTGCAGGATAGCATGTTGAGGAATGCTCCTAGAAGAGACATCTTTTACTCACTGCAAGGAGCTGCTGCTGCCGCTATGGAGGCTCAGGCTGGGCCTCCAGAGGAGATTAATGGAACATAGGGAGTGGAGGGAGCGGAGGGGGCATTAACGGCAGTCAGGGATAAATGGCTGAGTCTTGTATGCGCTGTAAGCTTTATTAATCTGCCTCACCTGTACAAAAAACAGCAAAGGGGCAATTTAGAGAGCGACGTGTCAAGAATGAGTCTGCCTCTCTCCTTCCTCAGAGCTACGAGGTCAACCGCATGCACCGCAATTTCCCCCCTCTTCTCTCAGGCCAGGTAATTACTCCCACAGAGCAGCTAATGCGAAGGAGCACATAACAGCACCCAGAGTGGCAGTAGAGGAGTATGCCACCTGCTGTGACACTGGATAAAGAGGGTCTAGGCCAGGGCAACTATGGAACCCCTTCTACAGGCTAACGCCTCCCTCAGCAATGACAAATTCAATGGGACCTTATGGTGGGGGTGTGAAATCTGAACGAATGCAACACATTATCAGTAGGGGAGGGCACATTAAGTGGTCCTCCAACCCAGAAAATGGGGTAAAGCCTCTCAAGGGCCATTTGAAACAGCTCCCATGCTGAACATAGAGGCTTGACTTGTGAAAAAAGGGCAAATGCTTAGAAGGAAAGAGAGAAAAGAAAGAAAATGTAGCACTGACTACAGGTCAGAAACCATAGGAAATGGAGGAAAGTGATGTAACATTTAAATCACTTCTTAACTTTGTATAATGTCAGTGAACAATTGTAAGAGGCTTTTATAGTAGTTATCTTCTTTTTCAAACCTTTAAGATCCACTGATGTGGTTCCTTTTAGCCTATAATTTCTAATAGCCATTTAATTCTGTCCACTCTTGGGTTTGTACTGAGTAATTTATCATAGTATAATGCTTTGGAGTGAAGTCAACAGAGCAAGCTTGAACATGCAAACTAGTTTCTCAGGCAGGTCAGTTTCAAAGCTGTTTCATAGCAAATTCCTTTTGTGCAAGGCCTGAGCATATGTTCTTCAGCATATGTTCTTTACCACTTCCCCACAACACACTAGCTTTTTCCTCTTGATAAGACTGGACTGGAGTCTTTTCATCATTATTATATTTGTAAATCACAGCTCATTAAAACGTTTGGAACATCATGCTCTTGTGGGAGTATTACCATTTTACATATGCAAGCAAAAACCTTTGATACATAAACAGACCAGGTGTACCCAGACTGCATCCACCTCCATGCATTCTTATGGTTTGTTATTAGAAGCATTAAGAAAAGACACAGTTTTGCACTATAATTTACTCCTTGTTTTCTTTGTTGGAATCCATTACAGCTGCACAAAGAGACATGCTTTTGAAGCAAAAAAGATCCAATCATTGAAATTAGCATCTCAGGAAAAACATGCCACTGACATGGTAAAAGCAGTTTTCCTCAAAAATACCGTCCATTAATTTGATCGTTTCTCTTTTAACCATCTACTTATGGAAGCCTTGAATGAAGCGTTACCATCTTGGTCTTTTATTTGGGTTTATTTATGTGTTTCTATAATGTTGGAGCTAAAGAAGATCAGGCTTTAGTTTGTAAAATGGCAGTAATTCCCTGCTGTGGACAGACTGCTATGAGCTGGTGTGTAATTCTTTGACTAGTCAGAATCATTTAATTACTTTTATCTCAATCCCTTCATTCTGTTATTACTCTTTCAGTGTACAGACCAAAAGAAGTCGCTTAAATAATATGGTTGCTGCATTTTCAAGAATGGACATATACTTACAGCCAACACAGTCTCAAGCTTAATAATGTGTTCCTATTTGTTGTAATCACTAGTGATGTACAGTCTACCAGTGATGAAAATCTGTGAAATCGGTGGCACTTTAATCAATAAAACCAATGAGACAGAACAACGAGAGCGGGATCATTACACTTTAACTAACCTCGGGAGAAGCAACAATTTTAGAAGCCACATAATGCGTGGCAGTGGTGAAATGGTCATAAGGCAGCAGTAATGAAACTGTATAATCACATGACATTTACATAATTGACAACATTCTTTTAAATGCCATCCTCCAGCAAAACCACATTCAGGACAAGTTTCATAAGCCCTAAAGCCCTGAAATCAATCTCGCCGGGTCGTGTTGGATCATGAGTGAGATGGATTTTTCACACTGTCAGTGCATCAGAACGCTCTGTGCTTCTACTGTGAATTGGCATATGAGCAAGTCTAGGTCACCCTGCTCTAACTTGGTAATAACTCTATTCTTCTCTTTTCTTCTTTTCTATATATCAGTACATGACAGGCCTGGACTACTATTGTCCTGTCAGAATTGTCTGCAGTCATCTTCCACTTCCAGGCCAAGGCACAAGTTGACATACTGCATCAAGAATAATAGTGTTTCCTAGAGTACCTCTGCCTTGCACATTTTACTGTTTTAATTCCTGCTTTAACCCACTTCAACAAAGAAAGGGTTTGTTAATTGACTTGAATGGCCACAAATGCCTTCATTTGTAGCAACTGTTGGGTATATTTTTTGGTACCTACATTGTTTGGTTTGGAATTTTGAACTTTTTCTTTAGTTTTGACAGATAAACGCTCCACTTGTGCACACTAAACAGCTGAACTGTGGTCTGTCAAATAAGCCCCATCCAACAAAAAACATATTAACCATTCCACCCTTTTTAATATCATTATGAGTTTTGTTTTCTAATTTATTTTATACAATTTTACATTAAAAATCCAGTGCTTTATTTACATTTTAGTGATGCTTCTGTTTTAAATACTGGGCACCAAACAGTGCCATTCAATGCATATATGACATTTACAAAAAAAAGTCACATATATTAATTATCATTGCAAGGTTCTTCCCTGTGATGGACTGGTGACCTGTCCAGGGTATATTCCGCCTTCCGCCTGATGACCACTGGGATAGGCTCCAGCACCCCTCGCAACCCAGAAGAAGAAGCAGCTTAGATGATGTGTGTGTGTGTGTGTGTGTGTGTGTGTGTGTGTGTGTGTGTGTGTGTGTGTGTGTGTGTGTGTGCAAGGTTCTTGGTTTCCTTCCAGATGAACCCTGGTTCAGTTCATGTTGGATGGAAGGCATTTTTGTGATTTTTTTGTCAACATCATAGCATGCTTTTCTGCGCCTTCTAGCAGCACATTAGCTCTGTACTGTCCACATAATCAGCCTTATTAATGTCATTTATTTGACTCTTGACAGACACTCATATAGTTTTTGCAGCACAAGCTGCTGCTAAAGACAGCCAAGGAGCAATAAAGTAACAGCGATGCGTGTAATTTTAGCACATGCATCAGAGACCTGATTATGGCTTGATTACATTCAATTTGACAAACCAATAATTAAGAGGCAGATATCAAGTCAGGTTTGTAATTATTGCTTTGACTGTGATACATGTAGCTGTTCTTTATTTTAATGCAAAGTAGAAATGTTTGGCACCAATGGTGGAATATATAAAAATAATGGAACGCTTGCATCACTGCAAGATTTCAGATTGATAAACAAGTACTCACTTGAGTAACATGGTGCATTTTAGCCATTTCAGTGTAACAGCAACCAACTCATGTCACTAATGCATGTACTAATGAGTGAAGAGCACCTGAATTTACTAGGAATTCATGTGTTAATTAAGCAAACAAAAAAATGCTACCTTCAGAAAATTGAAAATGTGTTTCCCATTATACATTTGCTGTTCTTTTTTTTTTAATTGCTATATCTAAATGTTTTAGTAATCGAAACTTTTCAAATGTCACACTTCAACTGTTTCCACAGCTGGAAATTACTGCTATTTTTCTTCTCCAGTAAATGGCAGTAATTGTGATAAATGCTATATGTCAAGCAGCCATAGAGTCTTCAGTGAATATTTCTCATAAACCGTTTAAGAGAAGCAAAAGAAAATAATTGAAAAAATTATTTTAAAAAACTGTAATATTTCTCCTTTTGCATTTTCAAAATATTTTCTTACTTTTAAAGGTGAGTTATGCATATGCATATTGTATTATATATGTAATTTACATCGCCAATATAATATTTACACATGATATTGTTGTCTGGGTGTTTTTTTCATGCCTCACCTCTTTTTAGAATAACGTGTAAAATATGCCCTGGTTTTCTGTGATGAAATAGAATGGAACTTATTTGCAGTAAACCTTTTTTTGGTTTTAAGAGTAGTAAGGTATTTGTGTTTCTAACGAGAGTGGAGTGATTCTAGTAGTACTATGTGGCGTCCGGCACGTTTGTTCTGTCTGGTTAAAATCACACGTTGATTTTATGCTGCTTAGTTCAGTTGTTATCCCCCCGTAGAGAGCGACTCTTATTTTGAAGGGCTATGTGTGCACGGTGGCAGAGCTTCACAGGGCCTAGTAGTAAACAGCCATACCTGGCCAACCTGGCGCAATATTCTCCCCTTTCTTTTGTGTTTTTCAGTGAAGCTGAGTCACAGACTCTATCTTCAACTTGTGTGAGTTATTTGGAAACACCACTCGCTGCAATATGAATATCTTTGTTACATTATTTAGCTGGCAGTTCTGTCTGTTTTACAGATGTTTGTGGAACAGAACCAGTAGGTTATGTAACTTGGTTCCTCTTTGTTTTCCGTGTACTACAGCGACACATTCACACTCTCTGGTTATGTGTATTGTGTAGAAGTCATAAGATGATAATAAAATATGGCTTTTTATTCCTGAGAATTTCGTCAATGTCGTGTTTTATGTGAGCCATATTGTACTTGTTTTTCATCATTGTTCTTGGAAGGGCAAAAGAATGACTGTCAGTTTAGCAAGTAAAACGATTAACCCTTGCTATTTTGTTAGTTTTAAATCAGTAATAAAGTGTGACTGGTTCATCACTGTACTTTTGGGGGCACAAACATTATGAATTCATCACGAGTCATCAGTAATCATTGCTTTCTTTATAGTGAATTGAGAATTGACACTACATAGTTTTGTATTTTTCTCACTCTGACACGCCTCAACCAGCACAACCAGGGCTTATAAATTAGCAGTTGAGTTCAATCAGGTGCACTAGATGTGAGAAAGCACAAAAATGTGCATACAATTAAGGATTCCCTGTATAACGCTATGAGAAAGGCACTGCACTTTCCCTACCAATAATGAACTAATTTCTGAGTTCAGTCGTAACTGTAGGATAAACCATTCCCTCATGAGGCACTGTGTATCAATAGAGTTAACACATCATATTATTAACATTAAAGATTAATTAAAACTATGGCAACTGTCACAAATGAGTACTACTTGCAAAACAGTGTCAGTGTAAGCTTTTAATTCAATTAAACAGTCACTAGGTGGGTAGAAACAGATGAGGTAACATTAGAAATCAAAAACAATAATCTTAAGACCTGACAGACAGAAACAGGCAAATACAAGGTCTGCTTACAGAGCAAGATGAAAAAGAAGGACAAGATGATGAAAGGATGGAGATACAGAAAAACCACAGTTGACTTTGATAGGCATAATATTCCAGAGCAGTGTGTCTGAAGGGATCTTATGACAACAAACATTAATTAACACATGAGTTCCTAATAAATTCAGGCACTGCAGAAAGCCTTTATTACCTTCATCTTCATTCATTAGTACATGCCTTAGTAATATACTCTTTTGGTTGTTAATATATGACTTATTCATTTGTTCCTGATTACTGACTCATTACTTTCTGATTAGTTGTTCATGAGTAAATGTCTTAATTACTGGCAGATCATGTACCCTTGATGTAAAGTGTTACCAGTGTAACAGTGTGACCTTTTACTTGCATACACAACAAACATCATTTGGAATTACTAACTTATTCCATATGCAATTTATTTTGCTATTGCTTTAGGTTGAATAGGAGTTCCTCTAATGTTCTGTAAAGCTTGTCAAACCTTCCAGCAGTTGCTACAAAAGGAGCATTTTACAATAATAATTCAGGTGAGTGGCAGCCCAGGACCAGGGCCATGAACCACTGTTGTAAACGGTATCCTTGACAATTTATTCCCTTCTTATTGCAAATATTTAACACATCACATCTTCCCTGAAAATGACAAATGTGGCATGTGTAAATGTGATAACTTATTTCTTTTTCAACTCTGCAATTTGTTTTCCTGTCTAAATTGCTGTCCTCTCAGGGACTTCAGAGCAAAACAAAATTTGTGAAATCAACTTTACTATGCCTATCGCTATTGTGCAGCTGTGTGCTCCATCAAGTATTCTGTATCTATATCTTTATTTGCTTTCGTCTGCTTGCCGCATGTGTGCTTCACAGGAAGTGAGCATTATTTCCACTTCATTTGAAGTTTCTACACAGCATAAGACTTTTGACACAAATAAATATTTGGTGATTATTGATTAGTTCAGCCTTGGCTTTGCCTCGTCATTGGATGGGGTAAACTTTCAGAACATTTTCAAAATGCTGGCACTCAAGAGCAACAGAATGTAATTTTTAATTAAAATTTTCATTCTGCAACAGATGGTCATAAAAGCCATGATGCAACAGAAATAGCCTGGAGCTGCCAGAGAAGAATATGATAAATGCGTCGTAGTATTCAAAATGTGTCCCCTAGGCAATGGACTGTTTCAAATACTGTCGGAAGCATTTCATAAAGATTATGGGCCTCTTCCCTCAGATCCATGTGTTCCTGAAAGACTGGACTTCATAACTCAACACTGTCATTTTTCGCATGCCGCTCAGGTTCCAGACACCACAGCAGTCGCGCCGCTCCCAATGCTTTTATGCTGCTCTCCTTGCAAGCGTGGAAAGAACGCATCTGATGTTGAAATAATCCATTACATTTGATCCTCCGAGCTGTTCTTCTTGCCACACTGGGGAATTACAGTACTTTCCCTGCTATATGATCAACCTCAAGCACATCAAAAGAAACTTTCCATATATGTCATGGTCACAAACAAATCCAGCTCTACTGGGATAGTGTTTTATGCCTACGCCGCATATTTCATGATATTAGCATGTTTTATATTCCGATCAGGGACAGTAGGTGAAGTGTAGGGGGCTACAATGGGTCTCTGCATGCATGTGTGCTCCAGTTAATGTGATGGCTAGGTTCATCTGCCCACAGCTGGTGCACCATAAGGCGGTGCACACCCCGACAATGTCTGTGCCTTGTTCCAGTGGGTGTGGGCTCTGATTAATGGAGCTAGTGCAAGGGGATCCAGACTGCAGTGAACCAAACCCCCACCGCCTCAGCTGCAAACATAGCCCTGTAATCTGAAATGTCAACGCATGGCCACCCAGCCACCCAGCAGGCTGACGACAGGCCTGCTTAAAAGAGTGCAACTCAGCAGCTGTGTCTGCCTTTCTCAGCCACTACACTATACTCGTTTACTGTGAGTAGTAGGAGCCTATGAAACTATGGCAGTCGTTAATTGAACACAATGAGAATCATTACAAAACTCTCCACTTTGTTTGTACAGTGGGTTAGCTCTGACCCTTAAAAACTGTATTGTTGTCAGTAAAAATGAAAGCTCGGCATAATTCAACTTGTACTTCACTGAAAACACTGGAGAAATTCTGCTGAAAGTGCAGCTGCTAAACTTTATATATTTTTATATTAGAGATGGGTTAGAATTTTCAAATATTCACAATCATGAAAGTAAAAAAAAAAACCATAATAGTAAGTTAGAATGTTTGATATGCAAAATGAGTTTGTCTCTAACATCATGCATTCTCACAAGAACAATGAGTTGTCTGAATTCTATACTCCACCAGAGAGTGGAAGAACCTACATTTTACATTATGGTCAGAGCTTCTTATTCAAAGAAGGAAGCATATAAAAACTACAAAAAAACGACTAAAGGCTTTCGCACACTAGACGAGAAGGTCCAAGCCACCAGACGGTCTCTGGCACCAGGTGGCAGACATTACAAAGCACAGCTGTACCACATAGTATAAGCGTCAAAGAAAAGCACCACTAAAAATCAAGTGCAAGCACATTTTACATTCTACTTTTATTCATTTAATTAAATTAAAACTTCACCCTCATTCTGTGAGTTCAGCCTGCAGCCTGTAGATTCCTATACGTTATTCTTCCTTAGCTCCTGCTTCTTATGTCAATGATGAATAATTGATTAATTTTAAACCCATTGTCTCTGATTAGAGGGTCTAGTTTGCATTTGGGCCCTGGGATGACTTGTTACACCACAGGCTAGTATGTAAGAAATCTAGTACAAGCCAGAATATCATGTCTATCATAAGAAAAGAGATCTTAAATTTCTGAATTGGTACCCTTTTAAGAGGAGGAGGAAAACTGTCCTTAACATCTGTTAATGCATCTTTAAAAAGGCTTGAAAGACTTTTGATTAGCCCATTCATTATGAAATGTTCACACAATGGGCAGTTTATGTTCTCAAATAGTATTTAAAGAAGAGAACCAAACATAATATACTGGGTGTATGCAAGTATTATTTTGCTAATGGTAAGGACCGATTAATGCAGGCCCACAAATTTGTGTTTTCTGTCAATGCAAGGGAATGTTCCATTACACTGTGTAAAACGCTTTTTTGACTGTCAGACCATAGATCAGTATGACTGGCTTCACAAGCCATAGTCATGTACAATTACCATTTCCATTTTATACACTAGTCCCACTTAAGAACATGATTATCGGAAGTGGTGTCATGCACCTTTCATCCATCATCTGATACAGACAGGCTTGGAAAGATACTTACAAGTGCAGACTTATAAGTGCAGCAACGCAGAAACAGACCTGTTCCACATAATCTTTCGTTTTGCACTATGCTGATAGAACAATCTTCCACATTAAGGCTACAGCATTTTGTGGATAATTAAACTGAGCTATTACATGAATTATTGACCTCTGGATTTCATGAATTCATGTGCTTTCCTACTGCTCAATTATCTAATAATAATTACCATTACTGTGCTTAAAGTTGTGTTATATTTACCGGTAAAAGCCTGGGTGATTGCTATGTTTTGAAATGAAACCGCTTCTCAGCTCCTGTCATGCTGGGAAGAGACTCTGAATTGGCAGCTCCTGTTTCTCTTCACACAGTTACATCTCAGTTACACTTCCTGCCAGTTCCCAGTTAAATCCTTTGCCGTCCCTTGATCTTAACCTTGTCACCATGGTGATGATGAGGGCTTGGTATTCTGCGACGTCACAATGGGGAGGACACGCGCTCCTCTGCCGTTCCTGCATTCGCCCAAGTCTCTTCTCACCCAAATGAGTCTTGAGCTGGCGGATGCTGAGATTGTGGAGAGCAGCTCGAGTGCAGCGCTTTTGGGCCATGCTTGATTGAAGATGCTTCTGACTGTTATGTCTAGTGACAAGCGCTTCTGACTGACTGATTTGCACACTGTTTTGGCACACAGAGGGAAAAGCCCTCAGGTGGCTCAGACCTGTCTAGTTCATGTTCAGGCTGCAGTGGAGCACAGGGCCTTACAGTGACAGTGTAGCTCACACAAACAAAACTAGACTGCGTATCTATCAAAGGCCCAATGGTGGAGATCTGATTACAGTGTCCAGCTCCGTTCCTTGAAGGTCATAATGCATCACAGCATCTGTTTCAACTTGCACATAGGTTAACAAGTTTAGGATGTGTTTCTACTAATATGTCTTTATTTTCGTGGCTGTAACTGGCACGAGATCTGGTGATGAATTGTTGTACCTTGCCAAAATGTCATACCACAATGAATATTTGTAGGTAGATCCCTATATAAAATTATAAGTAGGATATTCTAATGGCCTAAATCACTTAATCAAGGGTAGGTATTACTATTATTGGTAGTAGTATTACTTCTAGTTGAGGATTGTAAGGCAGAATGTACATTACAAACACTATGAAACATTAGAATTACTAAGTTACTACACTCTTTAAAAAGACGGTTCTTCAAGGGTCCTCTAGTAAAACCAATGGTTCAATATTGAGAGAACCATTTGCATGCTTAAAGAGTTCTCTGCATCACAAAATGGTTCTATTCTATTCTATTCAATTCTATTGGTACAATACCAGGTTTATAACAATAAAAGAGACATTTTCAGTGCTATACAGAACCCTTTTCAAAAAGGTTCTATAGAACCATATTCAACAAATCCTCCTTCAATCTGAAGAACCATTTCATAATGCAAATGGTTCTTTGATTGTCTATGGTTCTATGGTATAGAATAATTGTATTGACTAAAGAACTCTTAAAGGACCATCTTCTTCTAAATTGTTAGAACAGTCATTTGCTCAACCACATTTACAGTAAATACCAACAATAAAATAGTAACTTTGCTTGGGATAACAGGTTTGCAACACACATACTGTTAGCTAACAGCTGACACACTGTGATAAAAACGTAAGGGTTTATGAGAGTAACTAACAGATTATGTTTGAACAATGCAAACCCCATCATGTTTTCTTTGACCTGTTGTAACTAGCTAAATCAGCATGCTTTAGTTCCATTTGCTGCTCAGTTTAGCAAAAGGGAGAAACTGGAGGAAAATTTAATTGCAATTAAAAATCGGCAATTGGTTTAAATCACATTTTTCGGCAGATAATTTATTCGCAATCTGATGTAGGTAAGTTCTCTACAAAATAGACCTCATTAAAATTGTTATCCTAATTACAGCCCTGTCTCCTATTATCAGCCTCAGTCCTGAGACTGAACACTTAAAAAAAAGCAATGTTTTGTTATTATTATTATTATTAATAAAATCTTATTCATATTTATAGAATTTTTAATTATATTTCATGAGGTGTCTTTCTTTCTTTTTTTTCATTTAATTTGTTAATGTCTAAAAGGGGGAACATGAGGTTAGTTGTCACACTTTCACTCTGGCTCTTACACACCAACATGATATCAGCAAGACCTACATATGTAATGAAAGCACACCATGAGTGGAGCGTTATGTTGTCAAGTTATTTATTGGATCAGAGGTAGGAGCTGACTTCTTACATTGATTCAATTACATGTACTGTAGTATAATGATGTACTTTTAATGTATTTGTACTTTTGTAATGATTGTAATGATGTACTTTTTAGTGTATTTGTACTTTTAAGATAATATTTTTATTTCTACTGAAGTAGATTTGTGAGGAGAGTAGTTTATTTTTACCGTTACATTTTAACATTCAAATATTATTTCTTATTTAACAGTGCCTGGATTGCGCTGTCACACCACTGACATTTAAGGCTCATTATTTTTGCACTAATGGTACATCAATAAGGAAAAAATAATGCCTTACATACTAACGTGTTGGCTAACTTGTTTTTCTATGATAGGGCATGCTAGTTAGAAAGAGGGTGAAACGTTATATCACCTCAAAGCACTTCTAGACACCTGAGTTCCCCTACTGTAGTTCTGTTGGTAGTTGACACAAACAAATTTCACTCACTTTCATACAGTCTTAATTTTGATGTGATGATAAACATAACGTAATCTATTACAGACTACATATAAAAGAACTTACAGGACCTCCCTTAAAATCCACACGCTGATGACCTGAGTCTTTTGACCACCATACTTTTTCCTGTTGTCTCAGGTGTTAGGGGCAGGGCTGCTGGCCTACAGCAGGCCACAAGCTTTATGAGGTGGCAAATGAAGCACAGAGGCAGACAATAAAATGTGCCAGCACCAGTGTCATAAGCACAGAACATGGAGGCGGTGATTATAGCCTCATTGGGCTGTTAGAGGGGGAATTGGGCAGCCATATTTAGAGAGCTATAAAACACAGGCAGGCTGACGTCTTTACTGCGAGTGGTTATGCCTAATGGAAGTTCTCCACACTGGCCTTATTATTGTATAAACACGTACCTTATGGATGACACTCAATGATGAGGGCTGGGTAATACCATCTGTGAGTGAACGTATCAAAAATGACTGAAAATTGTAGCGTGAAGAAAGATGCACAATATTTTCAACTGATTTCCTGCTTTGAATGTGGTTTGATTAGATGTTCCCTTTACTGCACAGATTATCTGTGGCTTCTTTTAGAGAGAGAGAGAGAGAGAGTGAGAGAGAGAGAGAGAGAGTGAAAGAGAGAGAGATGGGGAAGAGAGAGTGAGAGAGAGCTAGAAAGAGAGAGAGCCTCAAGGGGAGAGTAGGGGGAAGGGAGAGAGACAGCAGGAAAAAGAGAAAGAAAGAGATTGGAACAGAGAGAGAGAGAGCAAGACAAGGAGGGAAAGAAAGAGAGAGAAAAGAAAGCAAGAGATAAAAGGAGGGGAAGAGAGAGATAAGAAAGAATGAGAAAAAAAGAGTGAGAAGGAGAAAGGGGACAGAGAGACAAAAACTGAGTGAAAGAGTGAGAGACAGACAGAGAGGGGGCAAGAGAGAGACAGGGATAGACAGATTGGGGAGAGAGAAAGTGGTCTCAACAGAGAGACACAAATGAGGAAAGTGAGTGAAAGAGATAGGGGAGAATAAGACAAAGAGAGAGACAGAGAAAGAGGGGAGGAGAGGGGTGTTTGAGTGTCAAAGAGAGATGGAGGAAGAAAGAGAGGATGTCAGATGTCAGAGAGAGAGAGAGAGAGAGAGAGAGAGAGAGAGAGATTCATCATGTGATGAGGTAATTAACCAAAACACCTGCAGTAATGGCAGAGCGTGAATAGGGGTGAGTTGCAGTCTGTTTTGGGTCAAGCACATCGATTTACATTGAACTTTGCAACAGTGCACAGCAATAATTGTCATAAATCATGGTTGCTAATGGAAACTGGCTACTGGTAAAACTAAACAAAAATCAAAACACAAAACATCACTAAAATGGAAAAAAATAGTGTTTAAAAACAAATGATATTAAATAGCACACAAAACTGGAACTGAACAAAATCTTTCTTTGAAAAGGTATAATGACAAGCAGATCTCTAAACACAACTCAGAGTACATGAATTTTACTCCTTGAACAGCCCCATGACTCAAACTATCTGCCTTTTCAGAATGTTTTGGAAGCGTTAATAATAATTGAAGGTCTCTTGGTCACTGTGATCTGTGGAAAGCTACAGAGTCAGAAAGTCCAACAATTAATCCCAGAAGCACAAGCAATAAAAAAGGACCTCATAAATAAATAATAATCAATGTTATCTGACAGCACTATGACAAAGTTCCTTTATGTTGTGTGTGGAAAGTCAAGTTATATGAAAGAAAACAACTCATTTTCAGGAGTATCAACAGTAAATATTATCTACTGTTATCCTACTGGTCACAATTGAGACTACTCATCTCCATCTCCATGAGCTTGATATAAATGTGACAGTTCAATATTATTAAATATTATCAGTAATAGATGTTAATAGGGTGTACAATAATAGTAATAATAGATAATAGGGTCTATTGATAATATCTGATATCTATCTGATAATATTATTATATAATATTATTTAAAGTTTTATTCCCAATTATGATAGTTACACAGATAATAAACTTAAACGTAATTTTCCTGCTAAATTTACTTCACAGTTTCCTCTTTATTTGCTGAGTTTATCATATTAGAATAAAATATAACATACAAGATAAAATGTGCCATAACTTTTGTACAGACCACACTTTATGTTCTACTTTCCAGTATGCTAAATTCAGAAAATAGACAGTAATAGTGCATTAAAATGTGCAGAAGGCTGTTCTCTGTAGAGGACATGTTAACTTATTTTCACTCAGAATATCAACAAACTGTTAACTGATCAGGGCATTTCAGTCATAGTTGTGACTGCTGGAATTAAATGGGTTAAACGTTTGGTAAAATGAACTGCAGTATTTATGAACACTTAAAATCACAGAGTATTGACTACATATAATCTGACCAGAATCCCTGATTTTATTATTCTTATGGGAGGACAGTAATCTTTTCTCTATATGCTGTAAGGACGCTCCTTTAGCGGAGCATTTTCACCCAGTAAATGCAGTCAGACTACAAATGTGTGATTGTTGTTTTTCTTTTAAAATGTCAAGGCACTCTTGTTAGAGTGCTGAGTGTGTCATCATTACCTTTACACAGCCTGAGTTGTTAGACGATGGCCGCAGGGGATTAAAATGATTTACTCAGGAGATCTAGCTCTTGAAACTACACTCTTGTTTTGGACAGGACAAATAGACCCTGAATGTTTATTCTGGAGTGAGCGCTGCAGAATAAACATGAAAACATAAACTGCTGGGTCTAGGTGCCATTGCATACAAACCTGCCAGATGCATGATGAGCCACAATTCAGCTACAGAGAGTGTGTGTGTGTGAGAGAGAGAGAGAGAGAGAGAGAGAGAGAGAGAGAGAGAGAGAGAGAGAGAGAGAGAGAGAGAGAGAGAGGGAGAGAGAGAGAGATTGCTGAAGCATGAAGCAAGGACAAGAAATGAGGAAGTTAGAGTGGGTGGGTGTGGAAAACGAAGGAGAAAGTGCAAGCACTGAGAGATTTGTGAGGTAGTAAGTTGAAAGATGGATTTAAAAAGAGGAGCTGAAATGATTGCTGTGCTGCTTTTTTTACAGCTCCCTCTCCTGCATCAGTGCTCTGCTCAACACAGGCTGCCTCCTTCCCACCCAATCCAGCGGGAGCATTGAGGGGGAAGAGCGGCTCAAATGGGGCATTACTCCAGCGTCCAGTCCAAAACAACACACCCGGCTCAGTCTGTGGCCACCCAGATGTACAGCATCATCACTCGTCATCACTCAAAGCAAAAATCTCACTCAGTAAATTAGTAAATCTATTCCAAACACCAGACTGTGCTTAGAGTTTCATATAGGCTACATCTAAAGTGTATATTGCTATCATATCATATCTTTATATCATATATTGCTGTATATTGCTATCATTATCAACCTTGTATCTCTAAAGTGATCATTTACAGGAGAAGGAAAAAACCTCCTTTACTTTTAATTCAATGGAACCAGACTTTTTCAATTAATTTTGGGCCATTTCTTTTGGTCCATTCATCATGAAATTTACACCCAATGTAAAGGGCAACTGAAAAACAACAAAAATGGAGATACAAAGTTTTCTTCCGACAGCAGCCATGTCAGTATAATGTATATAACTGGTTGCATTATTAGGAAGCCTTAGTAGTGGGCAATATCGTGGTTGGAAGAAACAGTGTAAAAAATGTTAAGGTTATCGTTCAGCTTAATGGCTGAGTCAGGGATGTTCCAGCAATCCCTCATTTCCCGCTGTGTAGTCAGCTACAGTCTGAGCTAACGTAGTCCAGTTTATTACTGAGGGAGCAAGCATTAGAGAGATTTATGGAGTTTCAAGTTTAGTAGCATCACAGTCCATACCACAACCTGTAAGAAGCAGCCATGCTGTGCGATTTCCTCAACTACTAGAAGCTGAAGCCAGGTCATCTTAAATTTAAAGTTTCATGGTGAGCTGACAATTTTCATTTATTTTGTATTGTCAAGACTGAAAGCAAATAGCTAGTATAGGTAAAGTTATCTACTAGCAAGCTGTAAGTGAACAGTATTGTAACGTGGAGTAATGAGGAGGCAGACACATGTGCAGAGAAAAGCAAGATTTATTAAGGGCAAATCCATAATCAGGGTCGAGATTCAGGGAGCCAAAATTGATAGAGCGGGGAACAGACAAAAAATGAACACAGGAAAAAACAGACTATGGAGGCCTGGAGGTGGGGTCAGGAAACAAGGGGGCAGGACTGGGAAGGAATCCAAACAAAGAAGCACATGAACATGTAAACAGAAGCACATGGAGGAGTGGGAGGGGCCAATCATGACAAGCATAGTTTACTAAACAGTGGGACAACCTGGCTTATTTATACAGAGGTTAATTTTTCATCAATCTATCTACAACCCCAATTCCAATGAAGTTGTGTAACACATAAATAAAAACAGAATACGATGATTTGCTAATCCTTTTCAACCTATATTCAATTGAATACACTACAAAGACATGATATTTAATGTTCAAACGCATAAACTTTGTTTTTTGCAAATATTCACTCATTTTGAATTTGATGCCTGCAACATGTTCCAAAGAAGTTGGGACAGGGGCAACAAAAGACTGGGAAAGTTGAGGAATGCTCAAAAAACACCTGTTTGGAACATTCCACAGGTGAACAAGGAAACAGGTGAGTGTCATGATTGTGTATAAAGGGAGCATCCCTGAAAGGCTCAGTCCTTCATAAGCAAGGGTTCACCACTTTGTGAACAACTGCGTAAGCAAATAGTCCAACAATTTAAGAACGTTTCTCAACATGCAATTGCAAGGAATTTAGGGATTTCATCATCTACAGTCCATAATATCATCAAAAGATTTAGAGAATCTGGAGAAATCTCTGAAAGTAAGCGGCAAGGCAGAAAACCAACATTGAATGCCTGTGACCTTTGATCCCTCAGGCGGTACTGCATTAAAAACCGACATCATTCTGTAATGGATATTACCACATGTGCTCAGGAACACTTCAGAAAACCATTGTTAGTGAACACAGTTTGTCGCTCCATCTACAAGTGCAAGTTAAAATTCTGCCATGCAAAGCTAAAGCCATATATCAACAGCCAGAAATGCTGCCGGCTTCTCTGGGCCCGAGCTCATCTGAGATGGACTGATGCAAAGTAGAAAAGTGTCCTGTGGTCTGATGAGTCCACATTTCAAATTATTTTTGGTCGTCCTCCAGGCCAAAGAGGAAAAGGACTGTCTGGATTGTTATCAGTGCTAAGTTCAAAAGCCAGCATCTCTGATGGTGTGGGGGTGTGTTAGTGCCCGTGACATGGGTAACTTGCACATCTGTGAAGACACCATTAATGCTGAAAGGTACATACAGGTTTTGGAGCAACATATGCTGCCATCCAAGCAACGTCTTCTTCAGGGACGTTCCTGCTTATTTCAGCAAGACAATGCCAAGCCACATTCTGCACATGTTACAACGGCATGGCTTCGTAGTAAAAGAGTGCGGGTACTAGACTGGCCTGCCTGCAGTCCAGACCTGTCTCCCATTGAAAATGTGTGGTGCATTATGAAGTGCAAAATATGACAACGGAGACTCTGGACTGTTGAGCAACTGAAGTTGCACATCACGCAAGAATGGGAAAGAATTCCACCTACAAAGCTTCAACAATTAGTGTCCTCAGTTCCCAAACGCTTACTGAGTGTTGTTAAAAGAAAAGGTGATGTAACCCAGTGGTAAACATGCCCCTGTCCCAACTTCTTTGGAACGTGTTGCAGGCATCAAATTCAAAATGAGTGAATATTTGCAAAAACCAATAAAGTTTATCCGTTTGAACATTAAATATCTTGTCTTTGTAGTGTATTCAATTGAATATAGGTTGAAAAGGATTTGCAAATCATCGTATTCTGTTTTTATTTATGTGTTATAAAACGTCCCAAATTCATTGGAATTGGGGTTGCATTTATCTATCTTTCAATCTATCTATATAAATTATCACTATATATCAGTTCTAACTATCAGAATGATATGAAGAATGAGATGAAGCATATTGCTAATCAACTGTAGAAACAACATTGGGCCATTAGGCCAAATGCTGTAATATTATTTTATCGCTGTCTTGATTTCTGATCAGCAGGATGCCTCATTTCCAAGCTTCTGCACAAATTACTGAAAAGAGCCTGTGCTTAAATCTAGAGCTCTTCATCTCACTCCAAGCTCCAGCCTTGCCTTGTTGTCCCTGTCAGTCTGCAGCTACCTTTGGGATTCAACCCTCTTTAGCTGGGTGGACTCCTGAGAGAGTCTTCTGCACTCTGTCTCAGCACACACATTAACCTGAGAGACTGTGCTGGCAAGGTCAATGCAGCTGATGGGACAGAGATGACAGAGCCAGCACTAATGGTCAGCAGGTGCCACTGTTGCATTCCAGTGAGTTCTTACATAGTCTTTTTACCTGAAGGTGCTCTTGAGGGGTTTGTCACCACGGAATCTACATATTGCAAACTGGATCTCTATTTCAGAGAAAGTACTGATATGCTTTGTAAAAAAATCTTACTTGAACACAAGTAAAACTTCCCTATTTACATTTCTACTTGAGTTAAAGTACAAAAGTACTGGCTTTTAAACATACTCAAGCATCAAAAATGACAAAATGATACAGTATTGCTACTGTTAGAAAGAGAAAATCTTGTCAAAATCCATGTGTATGACAGAAATAAAAGAACAGGACTGTTCCAGTACTGTAGGGGAAGTAAATATGTGATTATAGGCATTTGGGATTCAGATATTCAGGAGTAGGTGCATATTCAAAATGCTGCAGTTATCCACATACCTGTTCTGTGTGGTCTTTGATAGGTTTAATTGGTAATGTGGTCTTGCACACTGTTTAATCTAGATACCACACATCTACTTTCATGTGTTCAATTTAGAAAATAGGTCAAAAAGAAAACATAAACTCTTTGGCTATTTTTATACAGTGAAATATGCATGTTTTATGTTGCATGCAACATAATTTCCATGGCACTTCACAGTTCCACATTTGAATACTGCACTAGGCAACCCAGTTAGTATCTTGTATTTTAGTTACATTGTATTGTTCTCCTTATAGACATATAAGACATCTATGAGGTGTAAATTACAACTTTGTGTAAAATTATTTTTCTTTGTATAAATTTTCCAACTGTTATTGGCAATCATTTTTCAATATCTATATTTCTGTCTTGTATTTATCTAACTCTGTTTCTTTACTATGTTTGAAATCTGTTCTGTACATGCCAAGCCTTTGAAAATCATGATTGCATGCCTCACCTATCGTCTTCTAGAAATTTCTATTTCTGTTCTGCAAATTAATTGAGAAATGTATCTCGGTCTCACCTTCTGCAATAATTTTCCCAGTTTCTCAGAAGAATCAGTGCTCTGTGTAAATTTGGGGAACACCCAGAGAGGAGAAAATCTACATAAGGATAACAACATGCTAATAAAAAATTAATGATGGCACAATTAGTCATTTAAACAACTGTTAGCATTAGCTGTCCATTTAAGCTAGCTATTTATGTTAGCTTTGAGAAACTTGACACAGGAAACTGATAAAATGTCTACCAATTTTGCATAATGTCCTTCAGGAGAATCTAGTTTCAACCACCCAGTAATGCATCTTCTGTCTTATGTTCTTATCCATCTGTGAAATCAAATATTTGAAATTATGTTGTTTGATATGACCATAGGACACGTTTATTAGCATTTCATGAAACATACTCCAAAAAGTTGAGACATTACAACTGTTGAGTTAAATTGCTGTATTAAGTCTCAAGTAAGTTTTGCAACTCAAGTGAAATTTAGTTTCATGTAGGCTTCAAGCCGCTAAAGTTTCATGCATGAAGCCTTAGAATATCAGCTCTTTGATTCATAAATATCCCACAAATATAATGTTACAGGGCCTAATTAAATTTCAGAAACTGTAGTTAGGGGTGGTGTTTAGTGTAAGGTGTACTATGATTGGTCTACTTCAATTTGAATGTGCATCATATTATTTTGGAAAATCAAGTTTTTCCCACTTCACAGTTATGAGTAACCACATATTTGTGCAGAAAATAGTTGAATAAAATGGAAATAGAAATACTTTCATTTAAGTAATAGACACTTGAAAATAGTATTAAAGTACAGTAATGAAGTACATGAACATGTACTGCCACTGTATTTATAATACCAACAACAACAACTGCAGTTAAAACAAGGTAAACAACATTTATTCAATTAAGTGTTATTTAGTACCAGAATCATATGCTTGAAGTGGGTCAAATTCACAGAAAAAAATTAAAGAGTTTTAGAGACTGCTGAAAATGATGAATCTTTATAACACGGTAATTAAACTTGGCTGTGTGATTGGTTTGGACAGGGCAATTGGAGAATGTGTGAAATATCCCTCACATAACTGAGCTCATGCCAGATGGTGCTAGTAGAGGATAAATCTGGTGAAACTTTTGCATTACACTTTCGATGTCGTTAGCCACCCTTCCCAAAATAACACCCACTGACTACTGAGGAAGGAACCCTCGTGAATAGATAATGCCCAAATCAGAAGATTACAAGAGAGTTCAGTAAGCATCTCCTGATTCTGACTCACTGATGAGAAATATTCCTGTGCTACAAACTGAGTTCAAAACCTGGATGATTTAATGAAGCACTTAGCCAGGAAATCTAAATCCATTCAGACCAATTACATTAGAGTTGCTAATTCTCGTGGAGTTTAGGAGAAGTGGAGCGAAAGCTACATCTGATTTCCTACTGAGCGTTTTGCTCAGGAAGCCTCGTGTTAGGGAAAGGGGTGATAATCACAGTCTAGTGTTTTTTTTTTTCTTCAGTGATAAGCTAATATATTCAGAGTGACTTTTTGAGAATGATCAAACTCTGTGTGAATGAAAAATAACCATTGTGTAAGCCACAGCATTTTATTTCGGTTTCCAGTGGACCGAATCCACTTTGAAGATTTGTGTGTTTGTAGCCTGATTTAGGATGTGTGAGTGTTTGGTTTAGCAGTGGTGGCCCTGCTGAGTGTCTGAGGGAGCCCAAAGCGATGCTGGCTGTGTCTCTCTAGAGGACTGCTCGCTGTAATGAGCTCATTAAAGTCATGAAATCTGGTTATGAGGCATGACCACGTTGAAATTGCAGAGCATGGCTCTCTCTCTCTCTCTCTCTCTCTCTCTATCTCTCTCTCTTTCTCTCACGCTTGCTGCCTATCTCTGATTCTTGGCGTCTAAAATGGGCATATATTCAGATGCTGTTTCTTCAGAGTGACCCAGACGGAAGCATACAGAAGATGTTTGCCTCCAAGCTGTTGTGATGCGGAACATGAAGAAAAAAAGGAATGCCTGAACAGTTTTGATGAGGCCTGGCCTTTTCCAGCCGTCAGGTGACGGTAATCCTCTATTTGCAGAAAAACGAGAAGGCCTGTGCTACAGTGTAACTTTCCAATTGACACTGAATTTAAATATCTGATTTAATATGAAGGAGGAAAAAAAGAGGACTGGATGATTGTGGACACTGTAAACATACAACATGGTAACGGTGTCTTCTGCCAGTTCAGTGCTACAACAGCAGAGAGAATGGCCTAATTTAATGATTGTACATAATTAAGGTTAATTGCTGGCCAATGCAAGTCCCTGAATTCTGATGAAGAAAATGTGTGTTTTGCATCACACAAACAGTCTGCAATGGGTGCTGTATTTTGTATGAAAAAGCAGGTGAGACGGTTCAGTGGAGTCCCGTGATCAATTCCATTGACTTCCATTAGGCTTCTGATTACAGTAGAGGAATAATTGCATGTGTGGCACAACTGGACCGTGAACAGTAACTGACAGAAATCTTATTGGTAACAAATAGAGGGATTTAAATTGCCTCACAACAATACTGAGCGGAGAGAAATTAAATCCCCAAACACAGTGACTTTCATTAGTGCCACAGACTTGATTTTGATGCAGGGGAATTCGGATATAATTTCCATCTTTGCCTCTTCAAAAAAGAACTTGCTGTTCTGAGGGTTGGATCTGTACTGACAGTTCAGTTAGTGTAATTAGCTGCCCAACTGCAGTTCTTTAGTTTCATCATTACCCACATTTCCTTTAAATTATACTTTAGGCTGGCCTGATCTCAGCCTTCTCTGGCTTTAGGTTCATGTTTTACACTTGGTGCTAATGCTGAGGGCCTCTATCCAAGTTTTGCTCCAAGCACAGTAGTGTACCAGCAGAGGCCTTTTTTTGCACCTGCTTTTCAGCAAGTAATATTAATCAGCGCCACTCAGAGAGCCCAATTATCATACTCCCTAAAATCATTTGTTCCACTCAAGCAATGCTATAAGGAGCCTTTCAGCACAAGCACAATGCTCCAGTGAGATTGGTCCACGGACCATTTCATTTCTATAATGCTGATTCGCTTCAAAGTGAGTAATCAGCAGGAGGATGTACAGGGCTGTTATGCTATTTTCAAATAGCCAGATCAAATAACCTCATGTGTAACCAAAGGAAGGGAAGCTACAGCCCAACTTTAGCCATATCTGGACATAAGGGCTGACAGTATTAGTGTGATAAAATCCATTATTTTCCACATTGAGTTTGAAGAAACTGATTGGTCTGGATTGCTTGGATTACACACTGGATTAGTCTATAATATCCTATCTCACGGAACACTGGCACACCTGGTGATAATGATCTCTGGGTTCATAAAAATCAACTAATGGATATTTTTCTCCCTCACAGCTCTGCCACGGTAGGTGGAGAGAATTATATATTGTCAATTAATCTGTCAGATAAAAAATATATCGCCCTTCCTATTTGAAAAAGCCCAGGAACTAGAAAAGCAGAAAGTGAAATACTAAAAAATTGGCCCATGATCTTAACCGAGAGAGGCCTCGCACTTTGGTGGCACTGAGAGCCGGCTGGTATCACACAGTTGCAGTGGTGAGGCAGAGGACTAGAAGAAGTGTTTGTTTGGCAGAGACGGGGCAATTAGGGCCTGATAAAGGACTTCAAATGAAGGGTGTAATTACTCCACTTTTGTGTAATGTGGAAGAAGTGTAAGAAGTGCATCTGCAGCGTTTAAGCTGTGAAATTAAGCATAGGGAAGATGAATGGCAGCTTCCTCTGCTCTGACTGCATTAAGGGGGAAGACGGGGAGCCAGTTAAGAGGATGGAAAGCTCATGCTGTCTTCTCACTGCAGAGCTCTATTTCAACCAAGCCTGTATTTTTCGCTTCAAATGCACATTCACCCCTTCATTTCCAACCTCCAGGGCCTCCACAATCAGTTTGGAGACAACAAATTACAGCCCTTCGATTTTAAAAATGGATTCATTGTAATTTAGCCCTGGTACATACAGAGACTCTAAAAGTCAATGCATTTGTATAATTTATCTACTCTGTTTTCCTTTAATAGCAAGTTAATTTCATTTTGTTCTTGAGATTTTAAAGTATTTATGTTACCACATGATGCTGTTTTCCCAAGAAGATGTGATCTTTTTCCCAAGATCTCAAAGACATAAGGGCATAATATGTTATCATGAAAACAACATTTCCCAATATAACAATCTGAATAAGCAGATACCTACTGTACATTACACACATCACACTTATCATGATGTACGCCTATTGAAGGAAAGATACTCTGAGCACCATCTTAACGTAAGCCTACTTCTACTTTTACTATATTCATAGATAATTATGTTACAGTGGCATGGCGTAGTTCATTGGAGAGAGCAGTGCTGTTATTCTTCACTCTAACACAGTGGTCCAGTCTGTGCTGCCTTGCTCTGTTCACATTTTGTCATTAGCCATGTGTACATGCAGCCTAATGATTCATTAATAATCTGACTAATATGTCAATCGAAATAGAATACATCCATGTATAAACCTCAATAGACTAGTCTGATTGAGGCGATTCGGAATACAATTTGTATTCAATCGAACAAGATAGGTAATCCTATACATAATCTATTAAATAGAAGACCAATAGACATGTAAATGTCTGTATACATGTAATGTACATGTATACATAATACATGTAAATGCCTGATTATACTCTCAATCGGAAAATGTAAGTACATTCTGCACATGTGCATTTGCATTACAGCAGAAGTTTATGACGTTCAACATGACAGGAGCAGAAACTGATCTGAAGAGGTGATGAAATTTATGCCTTTAACTTTAAATGACGGTGGTGGGACAAGCATCCAGCTTATGTGCCTCAGAACACGACGTCTTCCTCTCATTCTTCTTTAATAAGTACATGTGAAGTATGTTTTCCTGAGTCTGACATAATTTTAAAGTAATTAAAAAAACTGACTGGACTCACATGATGAGCTTTGTCATGCTACTCTATGCATGTGTGTAATTTTGGATTGGATTACTTGTAGAGTGTATGCAAGCGGAGATTTTCCATAAGATTGTTGAATGAGTGCATATGAACACCTCAGTCATTTATTATCATCATAATCGGAAGGTATTCAATCAATCAAAAACCTTTGCGTGTAAACAACTGATGTGAAAGACCACTCTTCCATATTACCCCTGGTGCTCTTCATCCACAAACTATGTGATGAAATAAGTGTTCATCGCATGATACTATGATAACATGAAAACTAATTAATTGTTTCCATAAGTGTTATTCATCGCAAGTGAGTGGGAGTTACAAGCCAGGCCCATAAGGTGCATACAATAAAACACGTCAAACCATCAACATCAAGCACACCAACATTACCAGCACAAGCTAAACTGAACCCTATCACATTCAGGTTGTTGAAAAAAACAATCAATGCTGCATGTAACAAATAACATTAAATATAGGAATCTCCAAAAAGACAAGCAATGTAAAAATACTATAGCATACATTTGAGCCCTGTAACAGAAAAACACTATAACACAGAGGCCTAGTCTGTGCTGCCTAAAATGTGGGCCTTTGTAGAAAAAATCATATAAGCATGGAGTAGCATTTTTGATGGGATCACAAAAACTTAAACAAAGCATAGTTTGAAATTTTCATGTAAAAGGCTATACAAGATAAAATAGATAACAAAATAACTGATAATCCAAAAAAGGTAGAATGGTTAATATATTGCAGTGTACATTTTACATACAAACAAATGCACTTGAACAGGTGTTTCATCATGCAGCAACAAATGCCCAGTCCATGACCTCATGAGGAAGGCAGGTGCTTCCAACCACTGTTTAGCTTCAAAGCCCACCCTCCTCAGACACAGTTTACACCAACCAACAAAACTACACTAATAACAACATTAACATCTGCAAGAACAACAATAAAAGTCCCCTTCTAAACTAAGAGCCACTTTGCATAGCCACTCCCCCAAGCTCTTCATGACAGTGTGGCCCATGGCAGACACCACAATATTGTGTTTTTTGTTAGAGTGGCTCAAACATAAAACCTCTTTGGATACTCACCAAAACTGGTGCCTGTCACATTAAAGCATGAATAATATTGTTTAATATTAAATAATTCAACATGAGAATTAATTAGATCTAAAATTAGCAGCTAAAGTGTATTAACAGGCTGTTACAGTAGCCATGTTTACTAAAGCTGGCACCAGAAGATTTTGAATGGAGAAAGTGGTTTTAAAGCAATGTGCCCAGTATGGCTCTTTTTTCTGGTAACCCATAAAGCAGCAGCCCACCACCCATAATGGATGAAATATGGGCTAAGATAGGCCTGCTGTCTTGTTATCTTGGCAGAACAGTGTTTATTTTTGATATCTCAAATTGTCATTATCTTAAGAAAACAACGTTTTGTAAAATTGAAATCTCAAGAAAATTATCCCCTTTCAGGAAAACATCATTTGTATTCTCATGATAATGACATAAATAACTAATGGAAAAACACAGTAAATAAAGAATGTTTATCTATGGCTCTTGTAGGGCTTTTGGGGGTATGAGAGAACATTTTTTATGGTGGAAATAATTTTTGTTTTCATGGATTTCAGAGTCAGGTGATGAGGAGAGATGAAGTGGTGGCAGGTAGTGAGAGATGAAGCAGTGATCCAAAACAGAGCACTGAACCCTAGTCTCCACTGAGCCCGAACACGCGGGCACCTGGCATGCCTGCAGTGACCACACCTCGCCTACGGCTTCACCTGCTGGGGCACGGCTCCCCGCTCTGCTCCCTGTCAGCCCTGCTTCATACACGCACACACACTCCCCTGGGGCAGCACCACCAGCACCACATACAGCCAAGGTTTATTTCATCCCCATGACTGCACCGTCTGTCTGTCCCTGCTGGAGACACACACACACACACACACACACACACACACACACACACACTCTTCTTTAAAACACATCATGCAGGGAGGACAGAGTGAAACACACCCTGCCTTCTGACCTCACTCAGCAGGGGGAAAAGAGCCGGGGGACTGAGCATCACTCACACAGCCGCCTGGTGTCTCTCTCTCTCTCTCTCTCTCTCTCTCTCTCTCTCTCATGCTACTTCGCTCTCTCTTTGTCTTTATCTTTTCCTGTCTATTTACTATTCTCCCTCATTCTCTCCACTTTTCTTTCTTTTTCGTTCTCTGCCTTATCTCTTTCTTTTACTCTGACTGTATCCCTTCCCTCTCAATCTCTCTTCCATTCCCTCCCATTGTATCCTTGCTCTCTTCAGCTCCCTCTCTTGTCCTCTATCTCTTACTCTCAACATCATCTCTTTTTCTCTTTCTCCCTCTTCCTCTCTCTGTCTCTTTTTTCCTGTAAAGGGAATTCCTCTGACTTGTGTATTCAGTTTTTTTTTTCATTTAGGATTTAGGCAAGATGTTTTTGTTTTTTTCTTTCTCTCCCATATCTCTCCTTCCTCTCTTCCCCACTCTTTACTTCTTTCATGCTGTCTCACTGTCTCTCCCTTTCCCTTCTCTCTCACTCTCTCAAACAATCTTGCTCTTTTTTGTTACTCTCTTCTTCTCTCTCATTGTCTTTTTCTCTTCTCTTTACTCTACCTTATTCTTTTTCTTTCCCTTTCAGCCTCTCTTCATCCTCTAACTCACTCTCTCTGTCTCTCTTTCTCTCCCACTCTTGCTCTGTCTAACTCTCACTTTCTGTCTCTCTCACCCTCTCCTCTGTCTCTTCTTAGCTCTCTCACTTCTCATCTCTCAGTCTTGCTCTTTCCTTCTCTCTCTTACTCTCCCCTTTTCTTTCTCTCACTCTGACTCTTCCTTTCCCTCTCATTCGACATCTTTTTCGCTTTTCCTTTCAACTCTCTGTCTTTATTTCTCTCCCTCCCTCTCTACCTTTTTCTTTTCCTTTCACTTTCCCCTTTTCCTCCCCCTTTCTTTGTCTTCCTCTGTCTCCCTCTCACTGTACTTTTCTTTCTCTTTCCCTCTTTCCCGTTCACTCTCCTTCCCTTTATCCTAATTTTCCCTTTCCTTCTTCTCTCTCTCCCTCTCTCCCTGTCCCCCTCTCATGCTGCTTCATTCTCGTTCTCTTTATCTATCACTCTCAATATCGCTCTCCCTCTCTCCTTCTCTTTCACTCTCTATCCCTTTTAATTTCCCCATCTTTCCCCTTATCTCTCGGTCTCCATCTGTGTTTCTCTCTTCCCCTGTCGTGCTACTACTCTCTCTTTCCCTTTCACTCTCCCTTTGTCTTCAGATTGTATCTCTGTCCCCCCCCTTCACTCTCTATCTCTTTCTCAGTATATTACTCTCTTTCTTTCCCTGTCTCACTCAAATGGGACATAAACGGTAGGCATCCTCGCATAGTCGGCTGTCCGGCTTGTCATGCCAATGCAAAGTCTCCTCGCTGTGGACTTGAAAGAGCGGCAGAAGATCAAGCACTTCACGGTGTCTTCTGCTCCCCTGAGGGGGACTGATAGCTCAGTGAGGAGAAAAACATAGAGAAAGGGAGATGGGGGGATGAGGTGGAATCATCGCAGAAGTCTTTTCAAGCTTCAGACACTCTATCGGTGACATGTGCTCTGAAAGTGTGTAATATTCCCAGAACATCTGCCTGTGTCAGTTACCAATAGCATTCTGTCCTTTTACAGCTCACTCAGCACGGTGGCCCATGCCGTGAATTCCACCACACCGGCCCTACAGCAGCGCAGTAAAGGAGGACCCATCACTCTACAGGAGGATTTCTCAGCTACAGTCCTGGGAAGCTGCTGGCCTGTTCTGTTTCAGCTGTTCCATGCTCCAATACACCTGATCCAAGCCATCAGTCTTGTCAATTAATTGATCAGTGGTGTTGGTGAAGGGAATACTGGAAGCTGTGTAGTGCCAGGGTTGTCAGTGCTAGAAGCCCTCCTTCCCTGCATTGTTCTGCAAAATTTTTTATAACCACAAATGTTTTTATTTTATTTGTCTTATTTTTTAATCACTTCATGTTTATGCCACCTTTCCTTTTGTACAATCAGTCAAATATATTGTAGTGCCCCACTACTGGTCGTTCTGCCATGGGAGTAGCCATGTACACAAGACGCATTTCATCGAGACATTTTATTGTAAATAAGTTGTTGTTTTGGGCAATTATTAGTGCAACAATTTAAGGTGAGTGTAGTCAGTTCAGGGAGGATAGGAGGACATTGCCTGTGTGGCATATTAGCCACTGAGTGGCTACTGTTGCTGTTCAATAAAAGAGCATTCACTTAATACAAAACAAAGATTTGATTTTAGGTCAAACTTATTAACTACAATAATACATACTTTCAATATGAAAGTTTCATATGAAAACATGATAACATAGATTTCTGGTTTGGCAAACAATGCTGGGGAACACGAAAAATGAAACAAATCAACCAGTAAGTGAGATCTGCTCTCTGGAAGAGATTAAAATGGACAAGCTTGACCAGAAAATTGGAATTTAACTGTGTTACTTACCATCTGTGCAAAATATAGTTATCATTAAGTAATATTAGATCATTATTATATAATAATTATATTACCTCCAGGGAAAATGCAAGAAAATGCTAGAAACTCTAACACTCATGCATGGTACTTCATAACTAAATTTGGATCACAATGTTTGTCAAAACTTAAATTGTCATCCAGGGGAGTGGGGGTGCTGTGCCTTAGTATCTGGGGGCATGCTCACCAAGAGGGTGTTTTTAATGGCCCCAAACTGTCTGTTCATTGTGAATTTTGAGAGTAGCAATAGGTAGAAAAATTCTCAAAAACGGCTTTTTGGATGGATGACATACAAATATGTTTTGTTATAGTGTATTAAGCACAGATCTTCTATGACTTAAATACTATACCTGTCCACCTACACAGGTCGCAGATATGAATGTCAAGCAATACTACCTCCACTATCTTAGATAAGCTGCAGGTTCTAAATATGTTATTCAAACTCACAGTTTACAGGTTGGTACAGCCTCAGTTTGTGCAACCAGATAGTGTGATTTTGTTCTGTAGTTGCACTTACATGTTTAATAGTCTTGACAACATGCTCACAGTGACATTTAAAGGCACAAAGATTATAATTTCTCACTTATTTTTTTAAATTAGTCTCACAAATGTAGATACATTAAGGGAATAACATTTCTACAAATTGAGTGTTAATGAAGGAATGAATGCTTAAACAATACTTGCTTTCTTCTTGATCACTAACCTGCTTCTTCAGCTTCTTTCTCTCCCTCTGCTTGCCTGTGTTCAGTAAATTTATTTTTATTTAACTCAGATTTACAAGAACTCAAGAATCAGTGGGTTCACAGTTTCTCTGAACTGAAAATCAGCTCACCTGACTGGTCTTCAACAGAGCTGCTACCTCTTAATTACCATCCATAGATTGATATAAAACAGGGATATAAAACCACGTTCCGATCGACACAACACCAGTATTTGATATATATGGTATAAATAATATATAGCTAATACTGGTGTGATTGTTTTGAAATACATAATAGAAATATGAAAACAAATTATCTGTTTTTTTTTAGTTTAAAATTCTTAAAATAGTGGCTCTTCAGCAAGCTAATGTTTGCACTTTATGGCCTATTCCCTTTTATTTACCTCATGTGTGCTTAACATTAGCTAGCTTTTAGTAAGAAAATGGCTAAAAATTCCAGCTACATTGAACACAATTTGTACAAATCTATAGTGATATTGATATAAGATAGGTATCTTTAATCTGTAACTACTTACTGATTCAGGCTGTATATGATATATTTTGCATAAGGCCTAAAGGCCTGTTTATTTTAATATGTTTTTACCTAAAATATTGTCTTGTTTGTCTTGGCAATTTCCAATGAACCTACCCAGATCTGATATGATTGGCTTACAACTTATGAGGTCTGATATGATTGGCTTAGCCAGCATTAAACTTTTCCCCAATGCTAAACAGCAGAGGATTGCTGTCTCCTGTTAAGTTAGAAAATCTCTGGTAGCACTGCAGAGGAAGCAATGGTTTAAAGCAGTAGTTCATGCCAGTTTGCAGCCTGTTATCACAATATATTGTGAATTTGGAGACATGATAGCACATTTGAAAAAGGAAGAATAAATGCAAAATATTGATGATTTGATCTAATGATGTACATACATTTGGAGGGCTGAATAATATTGAGGGGAGTAAAGCCCCCTAACACTGTCTTAGTGATGCCAGGTTATTGTCTGAGTTTTTATATTATGCCAAGGATACAATGAAGATTACAATAAAACTTTAATTACAAGTCTTAATAAATGCTGTAACTAGCCAAATAACCTTGCCTTTATTTAGCACTTTCCTCATTTCAGGCTACTACAACTAACTGCAAACTATCTATGCTAAGGCTTATCCTTAAGATGCTCATGGACAGCACATGTAGGGCATCATGGTGCATTATAATGGCAACCTTTAGGTTACATAATTTATTTTTATTTGAAACATTAACAGAATTATTGTTCATATTTGTTTTTGATCAGATTCCAGTTAAAGACCACCAAAAAACTTCCAGATCACTGTGCTACGGTATCTAAAGCTTTACTCCAGCTGACACATGTGCAGTCTTCAGTCACATGTGCATGCAAGGACCGTAAGGCTTTAGGACCCCTCATTTCTCATTTTGGTATTAAAAGACATTCTTATGAGAGCCCCTTATGCACCCTTACTGCAGCCTTTGTTGAGGAATGCATAAGCAGTGGCCTTTTGCCTAAAATTCCTTGATATAAAGGTGAGGGCCAATCAGAGTGAATGAGTTCAGCAGAAAATAACCTGTTTAGATGTGAATTAAAATGCATTTGTTTATTAATTTGTCATTGGGCTGGATTGATGAGCAGTGACCTGATTTAAAAAAAGTGATAACAATCACGGTAAGTACTGTGCATCACATGAGCCTGCATCTTAAGCAAGGGCCCTTGAGGTGTCCTGCCTCTATGTCTGCATGTTGTTGACATCACTAAAGTGTAGACTGGCAGGACCACAGAGCTTAGGGATCCCTTTATCCTCTCCAGTCTTGCAAACAGGCAGACTTAATGCAGACATTGACGTGAACTAGACACACAGGTCAAGCTTCACTCACAAATTTGATGATTGGCTTGACTCAATCAAAAAAGATTGGTGACTCAGATTTGACTTTGTCTTAAGCTTTATGACTCGTAAAGACACAAGATGGAGAGGCAGACAGAAGAAGACACAAGATCTTGCTGCAGACAGGACTCTGTACTGTCGGTACAGATACTACACTAAACCCATTCTCCAACACAGAACAACATGATAAACACATACCACATATCCTTAACTAATGAACAACATCATAAACAACATTTAAGTCCCTTATGCAGAGACCCCTTGCACAGCAAGGCATGACTATACCTTCAGCATGGCCACGCCTTACAAGGATCTAGAGGCCAGGGCCAGCAAGTAGTGGGTCACTACAGTACTGTTTGGACAGGATTAGTTTCACATAAATGGTACACTCTTCAACAAAAAAGGTTCTTTTTGTTACACGTTTGATATCAGAACAGTAGAAGAAACATTAAAGCAAAAAATGGTACGGTATAGAACTCATGGTTCTAATTAGAACCATTCCCTTTTCTAAGGAACCACTGAAGAACATCTTCTTCAAGAGAGTAATTTTTATCACTGGTTCTTAGTGATTTTAGTCCTCTCTGAATTCTCCATTTAAATAATTTTGATAGATTTTGTCCCCCTGTTACAGTAAAGATTCTGGGGGCTTTTATCTACTCTAAGATGAACTGTAAAAAGAACCTCGGGTTAATCCAGTGTGAATTGACGTCAGTAAAAATGTTATCATATCGTAAGAAAAGGGTAAGAAAAAAAGAAAGAAAAAAGTTGTAAGAAAAAAGTTTTCAGAGCTTTTCTTAAGTAGGGACACAAATCAACTACAAAAATGTAGGCTCAAATCAAGCCTATATGTTTTGTTTTGTTCTCTCTGAACATTAAAACATGAAATGAAAAAAAAGGTTGATTTTATACAGGGACTGTTAGCTGACCCAAGCTAATGACAGTGCTAGTGACACATTCACTTAAGACAGATAGGTAGCTAAACAAAATAACTTTGTTTTCTACTCTTTTTTGGCATGAAGGTAGATGGGTAGATGGTTAGGCTGAACCAAGCAGATCAAGTAAATCGAGTAGCCACTACCACCTTTGTGATTTATATTAAGATCACTTATGCTGTACAAATTGTTCATAACTATTACAGACACCCAGTGATGATACTGTAAACGAATCCTATCCGAATAATTCTCAATTCTGTCATTCGTCTACATAGTGAAAGAGACAATGTTTTCACAAATTTTGGTTTTGAAAAATCAGGATTGACCAGCAGCTGGCCACTAGCATGTATGTGTTTTAGATGCTGATATGCTGGTCAGCAGCAATGGACGTTAATATGCTGTTCACGAGCAAAACTAGCATCTGTCATGTTTTGGATGCTGGCATGCTGGAGACCAGCTAAACTAACACCAGACCAGCAGTAGATCAGCATAAACCAGCTTAGACCAGCATTAAATGCATCCTAATCTGTGCTGTTTTTTTTTTCCAGCAGGGACATCAAGAGATTTAGATCAGGCATGTATCTTTTCAGGTAAGACTGTTAGCGCTGTTAGCACTGCCACAGTGAGTGGGATTAGGCGAGGAGAAAGTGGCTGTGAGGCTGTTGTTTAACACCTTGGCGAAGCAGTTATCAGCGTGAAGGGGCAAAGTGGATAATGTCACAAAAGCCCTCTGGAGCGTTTTTGGATTTAAAAGCCAGGGGTGACGCTTCTCCAGGACCGCCGACACTATGAGAACCGGGAACATTTTGATGAAAAACACTTAAACAGATTATACAAAGTCGGGGAGCGATTTTTAAATGACTCTGCTGCATAAACTGAGAGAGCGTGTGCGAAATAGAGGGAGAGAGGGAGAGGGAGGTTAAGGAGTTATTCCCTCAGTGGTATTGATCCAAAGTACTCTGGTGCCCTGCAGAGTTTGACATGACTCAAGCTTTTCGCTACACTCAATAATCATCCAACATACATGAAGCTGCTTTAGATCGCATTAATAGTAGGAGAGGCCAAGACACCTCCACTTCATCAGAACATTTACTCATGACTTATTTATACCCTTCTGAGGCAGCTGAAGATCTCAACCGTCCCCATAAGTGACTGGCCGTTCTGTGAATAATTTTCCATTGTAAGCGAGTATATTTAAAGACATTAAAGGCCTTCATGTTAATGCTGGACTCCCTCTGTGCAGAACATACAGAGGGTCCTCCACTTATTTGTGGAGGATTTTCTTCAGCATATGTCTTTTCTAACTATTTACAACAGTGAAGACATTGAGATTATGAAATGACACACATGGAACTGTGCAGTGACCAAAAAAGTGTTAAACAAACGAATGATAAATTTTAGAAATTGTGGGTTAAAGCACACAATTAATGATTGTGATGCTCACTGCACATTAGTGCGCTACGTTAAAAACAAAAAACAAAAAAAACCAGAAACATCTGTTCCTCAGGTGACTGGAAATGTCAATGCAGGACGTGATCAGACTGTGTCAGCAAGAAAAATCTGTAGAGAGAGTGATGTTAGAAGAACTGCAGTGCATAAACCACTCATTAAAAAGACAAACACATTTGACAGTTCAGTGTCATCCTTCACTTATACTCTCTACAAGGTGTGGCACAGACCAAGAGAATACAGATGTGTTGGAATGGTTTGGATCCACTAATCCCCTTAGAATGATGGTCACTGCAAGACATTGCATTTGCTCTTACTGATCACCTTTATTCTATGATGAAACCTTTCTATCCTAATGGGAGTGCTTTCTTGCAGATGGCAATGCCCCCATCCACAGGGCACGAGGGGTTACTGAATGGTTTGGTGACTATAAAAATGTTGAAAATCAAATGTTATGGCCTTCAGAGTCGTCGTCCTTCAACCAAACTGAACAACTATGGAAGATGTTGTTCTGTGTCTTTAATACAGTTCCTGAGACTTGTATAACAATTGAAGTTGTTCTGTCTTGACCCAAAACCTCACTAAAACACTTTGTTAGCTCTTCTGTTAATGCGTATATTACTTAAACATAGTTTTATATTTAAAGCTACACTATCTTAAACTTTGGGGATTATAATTGCATGCAACATGCAATTACAGAACAATTACAGAACCACCCAAAGTGGATAAATCTGATGATTGTGAGCATGTTCAAAGAGTATTCAGGGACAACTTAGTCAAAATTTGGTGAACATATAACAACAGAGTAATGCTGACTTTTGAGATATTTGAGACCTGAACATCGAGCCACTGGACCTTCTTTTGTGAGCATGTGTGTGATGTTAATACTTAAAGATATATAACATAGTCCAAAAACCTCCCATGAAATCTGGCTCGACACCACTGAATTTCAAATGACCATTCCGTTTTTTACAGTGTGACTGCAGCAGCACATGAAAGCCATATTTTAGTGTGCTTTATCCCCACCTGACTCAGTAATGTCACCTCTGTCTGTTTTGACCAAAAAATGTATTATAGATCAGATATCTATATATCTATATCTATCTATATATATACATATATATATATATATATATATATATATATATATATATATATATATATATATATATATATATATATATATATAGAGAGAGAGAGAGAGAGAGAGAGAGAGAGAGAGAGAGCTTTACAATTGTACTATGGATATAAATTTATCCATTTCAGTCATCCAACTTTACTATTTATATATGCATTCGGAACCTACTTCAATCAAATAAGCATACACTTTTGGGTTTAAATGTCTATTATTACAAACACTTTCAATCAAGTATGTGCACCCTTTGATTGGTACTGTATGTCTGTATGCTGTAAATGGAGAACAAGCATGAGAGTGGTGATTATGATCATGGTAGCTCATCTGCATTCTGCCTGGGAAGCCACTTGGGAGACTGTGAGGAGCAGCGAGGGATCAGGAGGAGATTAGGTGCTGCTGGAGAAGGTGCAGCTCCCTGGAGGGAAGAGGTCTTCGAGCACTGTTGGGGGAATAAAAACTGTAAACAGGCCTAATGTAGTTGGTTTGCTTGGGAGTTCTTAGTGCTCCTACAGGCCTGCTGAAAGTCCAAAAAATATTTGAAAGCAAGCTCTAGAATAGTTACAGTGGGGAAAAAAGTATTTAGTCAGTCACCAATTGTGCAAGTTCTCCCACTTAAAAAGATGAGAGAGGCCTGTAATTGACATCATAGGTAGACCTCAACTATGAGAGACAAAAGGAGGAAAAAAAATTCAGAAAATCACATTGTCTGATTTTTAAAGAATTTATTTGCAAATAATGGTGGAAAATAAGTATTTGGTCAATAACAAAAGTTCACCTCAATACTTTGTTATATATCCTTTGTTGGCAATGACAGAGGTCAAACCTTTTCTGTAAGTCTTTACAAGGTTGGCACACACCGTGGCTGGTATGTTGGCCCATTCCTCCATGCAGATCTCCTCTAGAGCAGTGATGTTTTGGGGCTGTCAGCGGGCAACACGGTCTTTCAACTCCCTCCAAAGGTTTTCTATGGAGTTGAGATCTGGAGACTGGCTAGGCCAATCCAGGACCTTGAAATGCTTCTTACGAAGCCACTCCTTTGTTGCCCTGGCAGTGTGCTTGGGATCATTGTCATGCTGAAAGACCCAGCCACGTTTCATCTTCAATGCTCTTGCTGATGGAAGAAGGTTTGCACTCAAAATCTCACAATACATGGCCCCATTCATTCTTTCATGTACACGGACCAGTCGTCCTGGTCCCTTTGCAGAGAAACAGCCCCAAAGCATGATGTTGCCACCCCCATGCTTCACAGTTGGTATGGTGTTCTTTGGATGCAACTCAGCATTCACTCTCCTCCAAATACAAACGAGTTGTGTTTGTACCAAACAGTTCTACTTTGGTTTCATCTGACCATATGACATTCTCCCAATACTCTTCCGGAACATCCAAATGCTCTCTAGCAAACTTCAGACGCGCCCGGATATGTACTGGCTTAAGCAGGGGGACACGTCTGGCACTGCAAGATCTGAGTCCCCGGTGGCGTAGTGTATTACTGACAGTAGCCTTTGTAGCGTTGGTCCCAGCTTTCTGCAGGTCATTCACTAGGTCCCCCCGTGTGGTTCTGGGATTTCTGCTCACTGTTCTTGTGATCATTTTGACCCCACGGGCTGAGATCTTGCGTGGAGCACCTGATTGAGGGAGATTAGCAGTGGGTCTTGTAGATCTTCCATTTTCTGATTATTGCTCCCACAGTAGATTTCTTCACACCAAGCTGCTTGCCTATTGCAGATGCAGTCTTCCCAGCCTGGTGCAGGTCTACAATCTTGTTTCTGGTGTCCTTTGACAACTCTTTGGTCTTCACCCTAGTGGAGTTTGGAGTGTGACTGTTTGAGGTTGTGGGCAGGTGTCTTTTATACAGATAACGAGGTCAAACAGGTGCCATTAATACAGGTAATGAGTGGAGGACAGAGGAGCCTCTTAAACAAGAAGTTACAGGTCTGTGACAGCCAGAAATCTTGCTTGTCTGTAGGTGACCAAATACTTATTTTCCACCATTATTTGCAAATAAATTCTTTAAAAATCAGACAATGTGATTTTCTGAATTTTTTTTCCTCATTTTGACTCTCATAGTTGAGGTCTACCTATGATGTCAATTACAGGCCTCTCTCATCTTTTTAACATATATGCTTTTTGAACATTAATATGGAGTTTGTTTACTGCAGTAACACCTTCCAGTGTTCTGGAAAGCACCAAGAGCATTAGTGATGTCAGGCACTGATGCTGGGTGATGAGGCCAAGCTCATAGTCGGGTTCTTTCTAAAGGTGTTTGACTGGATAGAGATCAGAGGTCTGTACAATTCAGTAAAGTTCATTTCAAGCTTGACAAACTATAGGGGCATTATTCCAAAAGAGAAAACTTCACAATCACAACACTTATAGCTGACTGGGGTAGCTTTAGCAGGGCAGAAATTTGGCACCCTATGCTCTTCAGTACAACCCATTCTACCAATAACCTTTGTCTATGGAGATTGCATGACTGTACGCTTGAGGTTCTGCACTAGTTAGCAATGGAAGTGCCTGAAATGGCTACATCAACTAATTCGAAAAGGTCTTCACATGCATTTTTCCATGTATTGTACTAGTGAAAAGGCTTATTCAAATGTAGATTGTGTATTAAGCCAAACACTAATGGTATATATTCATATTATATACACAGAACATCACAAAACATTAAATGCAAAGCTGCTTTAAAGGGAAAAATAGAATGGAAGCTATTTTTGCAGAAGGTGGAGCACCAGCAGTTTCTCCCTGAGTCTCACCGTAGCAAACTTCTCTTCATGTGGGTAAAGCAAGCCCTGAGGTGACGTGGAAGAGAAAGAAATAATGTGCTCCTTTGGCGAGCAGCGGGAGCCGAGCGCGTTTAGAATGGAAAAGAACACATGGCGCGGAGAATTTCACTCAGAAACAGCACGTCAGGGCAGGACCGTTTAAAAGCTTTCTTTGCTTGGCATCCCAAGTGCATAAGCTCTAAGAAGTGATTCTATAGACGTGCCTGGATCAGAGCCCGTTCCTTAAACTTAAACATCACGCCTACTTTCCCCAATACACACACACATTCCTCCAAATGGAGCACACAGTGTGGCCAGTGCAAACGAGGGTTCTTTGTGCCAGAACGGTGATTGGCTCTGACGTTGATCGACATTGACTCCGATCAAAATGAACTGACAACAAAGACACAAAGCTAAAGAGCTGCAGGCAGTTTCATGCTGCCCTCAGGAACACCACCATCAGGCACATTCCTGTGCTATGCGTGACTGGAGAGGGGAGGTGGGGGTGGGTGTTCTGGGCTCGGCCCCCCCAGAGCTGCAGGTTGGATGGAGCTGAGCCTGGGACAGATGAGAGAAAATATGCAAATGTGTCCCATGGTGAGGGAAATTCCAGCTCCGTCTGACGCTAATCTTTCTGCTCGCCATGCAAACAAATCACGGCCTCCTCCCCACCGCCTGCCTTGCCATTCTAACTTGGCCCCCTGCGCCACTCATGCACGCTGCATGCTGATGTCATTGCCTCGGTTAAGTGTGGGCATAACAACACACAACGTCAGGATAAAATGTGTATTTAGGGGTTTTGTACCACCAAAGAAATGCTATCATTCAGGTGTCAAAGCAGAACAGTATCATCTGGTGAAAGCGCAATTAGCACAAAGTAGAATTTTTTAAGGAGAATACATCTGAATGTGCAAAAATACAATTGATTCCAGCACAGCTAGTTTTTCTCGTACATTTTGTGATTGCTTTTAGGATTTTCAAGTGTTTTTAACAGCAAATCAGGAGTAAGGTTGTAACAATGTTTAATGTTTTGGTGACATGCAAATATGTTCATTGTGTAGATGAGACTATGGAATCGAATAAGGATCATTAATATTTTAAGCTTATGAAACAATATTCACAAATAATTTCACATCCTGCAGTTGTGTATCACATTTTGTGTGTGTACAAAACATTGCATGCACATATCTGAATGTGTGAACTTTATTTGATTCCATATTTTGCATTATTTGAAGTTGCAAACAACCAGCACCAATCAACAGCCAACACTGGTATGTTCATTAGTAAATTGTGCAACAACAGATTCAGGCATCATTTTTCTTTATTCGAATTTCTTTCTAAATACTGTGAGAATATTTTTATCATGAACTCGAGAATCAAGAATCAATTCAAATCATGGGGCATTACATTGCTATTAGGTGCCATTCCAAATAATGGCTATCAAGCCATGATAACAAAATTGACATTGGCCAAATAACAATTCCTGATTAGTGTATCCCTATATATATATATATATATATATATATATATATATTTAGCCTTTTTAACCTAAAACACACACATACACTCACATACAGCATTGACTATGTGCAAAATAACTTTTCAGAAATCTGCACATTTTGAGCTTCTTCTTTTCTTACTATTATTAAATATTTATATGCTGCACCTAGATAATAGAAGGTTGCTAGCTAGTAATAAAAATGAAAACTGATTAAAACTTTTGTCTAAATATGACGTAATTGTGACTGTCAATATGCTCCAAACTCATCATTTTTGACTGCCTACTTGCTCAGTTATGTCCTCATCCTCCTCAAGTAGGTTAGCAGCAGTTACATGCTAGCCACCTATACAGGTGTCTCAAAGTAACTGTAACTAAATTTTTGTTGGAATGGAAAATAGGAATAAGAAGCTAGCTTCAACTTCATCTAAATTTCATCCACTGTATAAAACCCAGTTATTATCAGCAAATTGGGGCTGTACTTCTTCAGGGCGGGAGTGCACTGGTTTCACCTCTAAATTATTACAGATTTATACTTGGATAATTTTCAGTTTATCTGAGTGTTCCTTTGCTCATATGCATGTGTTTATACATTAGCTCACACTAACAGGCTCAAAACACTACCAGCCCACCAGGTATTCTCCTCACTCTCCTGATTACACACCCTGGCATTGGTCAAAGATATATACATCTTCTAAACCACTTATCCTTCTGGTTCGAGAGGGAAGCTGGAGCCTATCCTAGCAGTCATTGGGTGGCTATTCCATGAGTAAGTGTTTTTTGGTTTGTTGCTCATGGTGCACAGCAATCAGTAAAAAAAATAATTTCAGAAGCTCAGCTGGTTTACATAAACGTAAGCTTCCATAAACAGCAATGCACAGTTGACTGCAAAAGACACGCATTTCATCGAGATCTACCATGCCATCCTTCACGACTCACACTCACACACACTCATCTCCCCACCCGGATCATCTGCTTGGTCTCTCCTTTTTAGACAGAGCTTTTAGATTTGTCTCGGAGGGATCGGATGCCCGTCCACTGCCAGCTTGATATTAGGAGCTCAACCAAGCCTGCAGGCCGACAACCAGCGAGATTCCCTACTGCTTCAAAGCTGTTTGATATCCCTGGCATGTGCCTGTACTTTCACAGCACATAGAACACATACAGAAAAAAACCCTCCACTGCTTCTCACACAAGGCTGATGCACAGGAAAGCTTTTGAATTCTTGAGAGTGACAGAAACAGACAGATAGAGAAAGGTAGAGTGGAGAGAAATTATTAGGCCTATATTCTACATTTCTTGTGTATTTTCACTGTGGTCCACTTTTTGTATGGCTTTATGTACCATATATCAACTGTCATGATTTATGCAACAATGCAATTTTACATGGCTACCTTTTCAACCTCTACTTACCTCTTCAAATTGAACAGGTTTTGTTACATTACAATGATAGCTTTCCTCGCCATTGTTTGGGAAGTGTCCCTTAAATGCAAGAGAATGTAGCTGTTCAACATAGAAGGGTTTGCAGAGTTGTAAGCTAGTTCAGTGCATGGATTAAAAACAGGTTAGAAAAGGTCCAATATGGTTTGCTGCCTGTCTCCGAAAGATGCATTGGGAAGAGAAACAAAACTGCTTTGCTTCACCGTAATGTAAACACAGCATTAAGACTGATACATGAAAATGACCTCTTTTTTGATTGGCTGTCCTGTATTATATTACATTTAAGAAGCAGTGTGAGTTGAAACACTCTTGAGCAGTATTTTAAAAGAAGGGCTGTGGTACAGATGGGCTACATTTCTAGACCACTACATCATTTAAGGCTGCTGCAATCAGAAGGATCCTTCAAATATAACCAAGACATGCAGATTATGTTCTGACAGTTTTTGTGGATGCTAACACTGTTTAAAAAGGCTAGTAAAATATACACTAACAAATATGGACCATTCCACTGAATTAGTTCAAACTGTGGACCCACAAAAAAAAAACCTTTAAGTATTCCGACTTTAGAGATCTACTTATATTATTTTATAATCTGTTTAAATTCAAGGCAATAATTGAGACAGTAGTAAGCTAAATTTATGTAAAATCATTACTTATAGGATACTTTCTTTTGGGAGGTGGCTGTCCCAAACCTTTACCCATAAATTTCAACTTGAATTTTTTTTTAAAGATTTTTTTTCCTTTTAAAGTGAAAACAATAAATAGAAGGTGCAAATAAAGGGTGCAAATAACAGCAGCATGAACCACAGCAGCATGAGTACGAGGTAGAAGGTGTACATCTTAATACTGGTAATATATAAAGTGAGAGGTATAAAGTGACATGTATAAAGTGACATGTGTTAGGGGTGATATAGTGGGGGCACTAGTTCAGTACAGCAGCAGAGATAAATAAGTGGACACGAAGTGCCATTGCAGTGACGTCTAATTGCAATTTAAGAGTCTTACGGCTTCATGGAAGAAGCTGTTCCTCAGTCTGGTTGTTTTACTCTTAATGCTCCGCAACCTCCTACCTGAGGGGAGCGGGACAAAAAGTGTGGTGCTGGGTGAGTGGGGTCCTTCATGATGCCAGTGGTCCTTTTTCTGCATCTGGAGGTGTAAATGTCCATAGTGGTGGGAAGGCTGACTCCAACAGTCCTCTGTGCAGCCTTCACCACCCTCTGCAGAGCTTTTCTTTCTGCCGCAGAGCAGCTTCCATGCCACACGCTGATGCTGGAGCACAGAACGCTCTCCACCACACATCTGTAAAATGAGGTGAGGACTGAGCTCCCAAGTCCAGCACGCCTCAACCGCCTGCGGACGTAGAGGTGCTGATGTGCCTTCCTGATCAGGCTGGAAGTGTTATTACTCCAGGTAAGATTGTTACTTAGGTGTACGCCCAAGTACCTATAACTGGAGACCACTTCCACTGCAGATCCTCCGATGTGTAGGGGGAGGGGAGGGATGGTGTTGCCCCTTCTGAAATCCACAATCATCTCCTTTGTTTTCTTCACATTGATGCAGAGATTGTTCTCACTGCACCAACTCTCCAGGTGTTCCACCTCCTGCCTATAGCCAGACTCATCACTATTTGTGATGCATCCAACCACTGCCGCAAACTTCACAATATGACCTTTTATAGCAGGAAGTGAGACTGCATCCCACATGGTGAACAGTTAGATCCCATTTTTTAAGTAAATGTGTCCCAAAGTATGAAAATTGTAACATTTTGTGTAACATTGAAATTAATATTTTACAAAATTATGTAAACTTATGTTTTAATTAAAATATTATGATTTTATGTGCATGCAAATGAAAAATTCAAAGATGCATTTTGTAGTCATGTATTGGCTTGTGGCTTTGCTTTCATAAAATAAACATGAAAGAGGCACAGGGTAACTCAAATCAAAAGAATTTTAGTCTAAAGTCCAGGTCAGTTAAATGTCCAAAATGAGTTGCTCACATTCACCCATGATGATGCGCAAACTTTGCCTTCATTATGTCTCGTATTGATTACTGTAATTCTTTCTTTGTTGGTCTCATTGTAAAATATACTCAAAAGCTATAGTATATTGAGAACTCTGCAGCTAGAGTTCTCACCCACACTAAGCATTCAGCTCACATCTCCCCATTCTCACTCAGCTACACTGGCTACTGGTCCTGTCCCGTATAAAATTTAAAATTTTGCTTCTCACTTTCAAAGGCCTGCGTAACCTCCCTTCCCTCTGCCTGAGAGAATTCCTGACCCCTTACTCTCCCTCTCGCTCTCTTAAGTCTTCTTGTAATGACTTACTTGCTGTCCCACACACCAGACTTTCTACCTTTGGAGGTTCTTCAGTGCTGTGGAACCCAAACTCTGGAACTCAATCTCTCCATGACTGCTTTTCTTTTTCTACTTTCAAATCTGATTTAAAGACTTTTCTTTTTCATGAGCAATTCTCTTCCTCCTTTACTGCTTAGTCTTAGCTTCCTTTTTTTGGTCTTCTGTGTTATGCAAAGTGACCTTGGGTTTGTGAAAGGCACTATTTAAATGCAAGTTATATTATTATTATTATTATTATTAATTATAACAATCCATATAGTACACTATTTCTTCAGTTCCATGTGTGTTTAAGGAGTGTATATTAAATGAACAGGTTGAAATGCACCTGATTTAAATCAATTTAACTGTTTTTAGCTGCAGGACAGTATTTATTGCAAACAAATCATTTAAATCAGCATTTCGCCTGCCAGCTTTTCATTCACATCAATTGAATTTTTTCCATTCATTTTCACGGGATGACTCCTCAATGATGTGAGCAGCCTTAGACTAGTGTCATTGTTTTGCATTATCTAATACAAACAGTAGCCTTCATAATACAGTCCTACCAAGGACCCATCTTTCTCGGCTGCCTATCTTTTGGAACTGGTAGGGCTGAATGGGAGGTAATATGTAAACATGCTGGTCTTAATGACATGATGAAATACAACAAATTTAAAAAAGACTGTCTTTGGAACCTCGATATATGGACTGTATAGACGAAGGAGTGAACTCTAATCTTTCAAACTTTACACACGTGAAACTCCTTATTCCTTGAGAAATTCAAGTTTCCATTATATAATAATAATAATAATAATAATAATAAGTTGAACTTATATAGCGCCTTTACACAAAACCCAAGGGCCCTCCAAGCACCCTCTTCATTGATTTACACAAGGCTACATGCAGTGGGTAAGTATTCAGATTGATTTAGGTGTTTGCATTGATTTTTGTTACATTTAAACATGATCACATCTGAAAATCATAACCGCTCAGGGTGATTACGAGCAGTCGCTCTGCTTCACCAAGTGTATAGTTGATGTGAGTGTATCCTACATATTGATTTTAAAAATGCAAGGTCGTCAAGGCACGCTTGAGAGGTACGACCTCATAAATTTGTGCAGTTTGCGAGTCCTGCAAAGGAGCAGGACATGCATCAAGGACACCAGGTTCTTTAGAATGAATTGGATGAATACGCAAGCCAGAGCCTAGTTCACCTTGGCTTTTGTGTTGGTGGCTTTTCTGTGATAACGTCAGCTGTCCAGCATGGTAATTGTACTGCAGCCCTGCTGTACATCCTTACCTCCTCCACCCCCTCATTACACACACACACATACACTAGATGGAAGACTTTGATCTGCTGGGTGTTGTAGTGCTCTCCACAGATGAAAGCATACCTTTAAGTCAAGGGTGTAAGTGGGGAGTTTATCAGCAGATCTCTGCTAGGCAGACTGACAGCAAGAGAATGGAGAATCTACACTGAAAGGGTGATATGTTGCTAAAATGTGTTGATGGTCCTGTACTCTCTTGAAAATAAAGTTTCCTAAATGGTTCTTTGCTTGGACGTACAGTTCTATGAGAAAACTTATATAGAACCTTTGTATCATGTGGAAGTTCTTTGAACCAGGAGAGGTCAGCACAGGGTCAGCTCTACTAATCAACTTCACCTGCATAAGAAAACCTTGTATCTGTAAAATTTATAGGACAAGGAAAATGTAACTTTGGGGTAAGTTAAAGGAGAATTCCACCAAATTATTAAAATGTCTGCATAATTAAATCATCAAGATGTAAACAAAGTCCTTCATAGTGACTTAATATCAATCCATCATTCAAGAAGGACTTACTGATTCAGAATCATTTACAATAGCGATGATGGAATTGCATTGAGAGGAACCACCTGAGGTGGTTCAGGCATCTGATCCCGATGCCCCCGGACCCCTCCCATTGGGAGTGTACCAGCTGCTCTCTCAACTGCTACCGCGACCCTATCTGGACTAAGCGGTTAATGATGATGATGATGATGGAAACCAGATGCCTGAAGCATGTTGTTGCCTGTAAAAGCACCTCAAAGAAGCCTATTACATTAAATTATTATGAGTACAGTTTTGAGAGAAGGTTTTGGCCTCAAATGTATTTTTTAAAAGATATTCATGGCAGAGTTGTAAGGAATAATAATATTAGTACTACATTGTAAAACTTAGCTAGCTAGATAGATAGCTAGATAGATAGCTAGATAGATAGATAGATAGATAGATAGATAGATAGATAGATAGATAGATAGATAGATAGATAGATAGATAGATAGATAATGCTTTATTGTCATTCGCAAGATAGATAGATTTAAAAATGTTTAAAATCAAAGGAATTCTGTTTTAAATAGGTTCACATATCTGATTCACTGAAAAGTGCTTTTTCTGTGATATTGCACCAAAGATCCTTTCTAGTGCCCATATTTTTAAAAGGGAATTCCAGTGAGTTTTCAAAATTGCTGCATAATTCAGTCAGTAAGATGTTAGAAAAAGTCAGTCAGAGTGGTTTGATATGAATTGGTTAATAGTGGAGAAACTTACCAACTCTTAACAATTCTTTACAATAGTGGTGATAGGAACCAGGAGTCAGTACATATTTACTGTTTATCTAGTGTATCGCACTATGTGGTTTGCCTGAGTGAGGATGAAACTCACAACCATTATGTCAGAACTCAGCAGCACTATGAGACAAACCACCTGGCGGACAAAGGTGCAACTCAGATAAGAAACGAAAGGGGCTAAGAGCTAGAAAAACAAACTAGGCAAGGAACGAATGAAACAACTAGTCATCCGGGGTGGAGGGGGTGGGGGATCTAACCTTCAAACGTAATGTTGCCAGACTAACATGCTAAGCAGTGTGCCACCAAAGGGGATGATGGCCATGCTAGTTAAAGACGTAAAAGGATAACCCAAACCTAGGAGCTCCACAAAACTGAATCCAAAAAACTCCCTACTTTAGTCTTACCCTCGCCTCTCATTAAACACAGAGAGCAAGACGCACTCAAAAGAGTTTTTTATTTACTTACGCAGGTGTACAACTTGTGAAAAGCAAAGACTCAAAACTCAATACAGATACCAAGGTTACCAGCGGAGTCAGAACAATGTGTGAATGGCAACAAGAACTCAAGGCTAAGCGGTGAGCAGCATATGAGCATCCCTTAGGTAGGTGTTGAACCTACATGCATCACTTAGGTTTTGGTATGTAATGTTAATAATGGTAACATGGTGGAAAATCTGAAATAATATGTTTCTTTGTGTACTACACAAGTACCTCTTAGCCCAGAATGACTTAAAAAAGTATATTTTCAGCCAAAACATCCTCTCAAAACTATTGTAAATTATGTTTCAGGCATCAGAGAACACATTCATAACTACTTTGTGTCATAATCTTTCTTTGAGGGAGTTTTCAGGGGCCTAAAATGCTTCAAATGTCTGGTTCCTATCACCAACACTGTGAATACTTTTTACTTTGTAGATTTCTCAAGAGCAGAGCTACTCTGAATGACGTTGTTTACATAATAAAAATTTAATTAAGCCAAAACTTTGATAATGTCTCAAAATTATCCTTTAAGGCATAGGACATAAATGTAGATAGTGGGTGCATCAGCTACCACAAACTCCACCACAGACCTGCATGAGCTAAGCAGTATCTACTGCCAGCCCACACATGTCAAACGTCTGTTAGGTTAGGCAAGCAGTCCAATGGGATTCTTTTCACACATCGCAATGCATATCTGATCTTTTCCATAAGTCTTGCCACATCTGCCTGCAAGTTTAATCTCTCAGTGAGCGCATGTTATGAAATAGCAAAAATAAAACAGTCAAATCTAATCAGATCTTTTCGGTTCCGATTTGGACAACTTTCACACTGACAGTCGTCTCATTACACGATCGCATGCCAACAGCATATCTAAATTCATTCCATCAGCAAAAGATGAGCAAATCTGATTTAAGCCTTTCACTCTACTGTCTAAATATAGCGTATAAAGGCTGATGTAGGATCACGCCCTGACACCTACTCCTACTCCAACACTGGACCATCTGACAAGCCTACAAACCCTGCCTGTCAACCAAAACAAACTGCAGTGTTAGGTCTGGTTAGCAGGACAGAAATCAGGCTGAAAGAGAAATGGATTGATGAGTGACAGGCACAGAGGCATTTGCAGTGTATCTTTTCTCTTTGGTTGTCATAGTGTGGGTCTAAATTAAAGTAGATTGCAGGTTATTTCCTACAGATCAAAACACTCAAAGGGACCTGTGAAGTTTAAAAAAATACAAACCTGCCTATTTATATCTGTATTTGTATCTGTTTTGAACACAGTCATTATTCACTGTAAATAATCCTTACTGCATACATAAGAACCTTTCCTACTTTCCTCTACTGTAGTCAGCACACATATGCACATTAAACAGAATCAGAATCAGAATCAGATCCCAGAGGGAAATTGCAGTTGTTACAGTTGCAACCATTTATATAAAAGAATAAACACTTTGATAATTTAAAACAAAGAAAAAGAGAAATTTGCAATATGTACATGAGATTTAAGTTCTTATCAATACAGTAAAGTGGCAGTGACTGTAATAATAAATATTAAACATCTAGTATAAGGCAAATTATTGTACCTCTGATTTATTGCACACAATTATTATTATTACACATATGAACAGTACAGGTAGGTAATGAGTTTTGCACAGATGAACAACACTTTCACACACTGAGGGAGGAGTTATAGAGTTTGATGGCCACAGGTAAGAATGACTTCCTGTGGTGCTCAGTGGTGCATTTTGGTAGAATGAGTGTTGTACTGAATGAGTTCCTGTGTTCCATCACTGTGTCATAGTTTTGGTGGGAGCCATTGTCCATAATGGCCTGCAGCTTACACAGTGTCCTCCTCTCCGACAATGCCATCAGCGAGTCCAGCTCCACACCCACAACATCACCAGCCTTGCAGATCAGTTTGTTGAGTCACCCAGAAGAGCAGGCGAGATGATGTTAAATGCGCTGGAGACGTCAAAAAACATGACCCTCACAGTGCTGGCTGGCTTATCCAAGTGAACGTATACTTGGTTGAGCAGGTATATGATGGCGTCTTCAACTCCCAGATGGGGCTGACTGGAGGGAGAGGCAAACTGGAGGGGGTTCCGGGAGAAGGCTGGCTCAGGCTCATGTTGAAGACATGTTGCAGTACTCCACAAAGCTGGGAGGCACAGGCTTTAAGCACCCTGGGGGGGGGACCCCATCAGGGCCTGCAGCCTTGTTTGTGTGGAGTCTCTTCCGTTTGTCTTCTCACCTGGTCAGCAGTGAGACTCACTGTAGAGGTGATGGGTGGGGGAGGAGTGGAGGTGTGAGATGGACTGTCACAGGAAGGGGGCAGGCTATCTGGAGGGGGAGGGGCTGGAATGGGCTGCTGAGGACTGGCAGCAGAGGATGGAGCTGGGGTCAGGATGGGGGAGGACAGAGCCTGCAGCATCAAATCTGTTAAAGAACAGATTTAGCTTGTTGGCCCCGTCCACACTGCCCTCTACTCCTCTGTTGTTGCTGGACCTGAAGCTGGTGATGGTCCTCATTCCACTCCAAACCTCCCTCATGTTGTTCTGCTGGAGTTTCCGCTCCAGCTTCCTCCTATATTTGTTCTTCATCTCCTTGATAACTGTCTTCAGTTCCCTTTGGATCGTTCTCACCTCCACTTTGTCTCCAGCTCTGAAGGCCCTCTTCTTCTTGTTGAGGACAGCTTTAATGTCCTTTGTTACACACGGCTTGTTGTTTGAGTAACATTTAACAGTCCTGGTTGGGACAGTGTAGTCCACACAGAAGTTAATGTAGTCCGTGATGCACTCTGTGAGCCTGTCAATGTCCTCTTCATGCAGCTCACAAATGCCGGCCAATCAGTAGCCTCAAAGCAATCTTGTTGCAATATACATATTTTGTTAATATGTTTACATTTACATTTATATTTGCTGCTAAATATGTACCTCTGTACACCAGTATTTGATTGTACCTCCCATTGCATATCATTTTACTTCTAGTTTGTCTGTGTGCTGTGTATTTTATGTTTATACATATTATATCTCTTTCATTATTTATTTTATTGGATATAATTTCATGTTGACCCTTGCACCAAGAGAAATTCCTTGTACACATGGCACTTTCAGATTCTAATTTTGAATTCAAATGTTTTTTTATGTTATTTCAGCTGTATTTATGTAGTACTTATTACAACAGAAATGATCACAATTTATCATCTTTACAGAAAATCAGGTGCACAGCCCTAATGAGCAAGCTGAATACTACAGTGGAAAGAGCAAGAGGAATAAGCACTGCATGATATCAAAGCAATGCAGGGACCCAGAATGATTATTCTGGGTGTCAGCCAAAAGAGTAAGAGGGAACAGAAGCCTTACTTTCACTGAACACATAAAATCATATCAGTCTTTTCACACTATTCAAAACAATGGTACTGCAAAACTGCTCCAGCCATGTTTATTAAAATATTATCTGTTATTTCTGTCATTCAGTATTTATTGTATAAACTACATTCCAAAGTCCAATTTTTCAACTTTTCTGCATAATTCAACCATTGGGATATAAACATAATTATTCAGAGTGGTTTGAGATGAACTGGTTAATTGTTGTGAAACTTACCAACTCAGATTTCTTTACTGTAGTGGTGATAGGAACCAGGGATCACAGTGTATACAACATAAATATATCAATTTTATTTACTATACAAGAAGACCTATGAACTTTTATATGAGTTTTTATATGTAATGTTGATAGTAGTAAAATAGTGCTAAAAAATAATAATCTCTCGGGACTCTTTTGCTCTATGATGCTCGGGACATACGTCTACGTCTCTCCACATAATTTAAAAATACATTTTAGGCCAAAACCTGATCTCAAACCTTCCAATGTCTCTATCATCATGCAACATAACCATTTTATGTAATAGTTTGCTGCATGGTAGCTTTGTAATATCTGATTAATATCACTCAGAAACATGAATTCTCATGAAAGTAGAATGAGAGTCACAATAGTGCGTTGCGCTACTACAGACATAAGGACTTGTGAAATAACACAGTGTGTATTTACATCTTTGGTGACCCTTTATTTTGACGGGCCTTTAAATTTAATAAGCACTCAACAGACTCTTGATAAGATATCAGCAACATATCAATGATATAGCAGCAGTGAATACATTCAGTATATTATTAAGAGATTTTTAAATTAATGCATACATTTAATTTATTTGTAGTCTGCTAAATTCAGTTATTTTCCACTTTATTTGGAGTGTCCAAGTTCATATGCATAGATGTTAATCTGAGAGGTCACTGAACATGTAACAGGTATAATACACACCATCTCAACATCCTCAACAAGCTGTTATAGACATGCTGTTGACACCATGCTATAGGTTTAGGTTAATGTAAGGATTAGGACTAGGGCCAGAGTGAGGGTAAGGTTTGGGTTGAGGTTAAGGTTAAGATTAGGTCCAGGTTTAGGGTTAGAATTAGGTTTTGTGTTGAGGTTGAGGTTAGGGCCAGAGTGAGGGTTAAGTTTGGGTTGAGGTTAAGGTTAAGATTAGGTCCAGGTTTAGGGTTAGAATTAGGTTTTGTGTTTGAGGTTGAGGTTAGGGCCAGAGTGAGGGTTAAGTTTTGGGAAAAGGTGGGTAAGGATAGATTGTGCTTAATGGAAGTAACAGTCTTCTTTATATTAACAATACATCAACTTAATGTAAGTATCAACAATACATCATCAAGATATTTACCTCGATATATTCAGATGCCGCACTACTGCTACGTTACTGTTCCTGATATGTTAGTGATACTCTATTAAGAGTTTATTAATCATCTACAAAGGACCACTCAAAATAAAGCGCTGCTATGTTTTTATTTGAAACTGTAGAGAAACTGGACCGATAGGTTTATATATCACAGATGCCCTTTTGAAGAACAGTGCATTTTGGGGTATGTTTCATAAACAGTCTTTGCTACGAAATCGCATCATGCAAAATTAGGCTTTGTTTTAAATTAGCATCATATTAAATCAAACAACTGGCAGTTGAATACAATGATTAGCCTTCAGTTGCATCATTAATTAGGTGACACTGAGCAATTTTGCATGCTTCCTTTAATTCCTGTGTAAATATGGTGGTGACTGGTGTATGCTGACAATTTTCCAGCTCTAAATGTGCTCTCTTTCTTTCTCTTTGTCTGATCAGTTCTCCTGACGTGGCTGCAGGGTCTGGAAAAGGACGGTGATTACCCAGGCTGAGCTGGAGCAGGTGGGCCGAAAGTGCACATGTCAGTGAAAGTGTCCGGCTCATTTACTCTGCTCCACAAAAGTGGCTTTATTGCAAATGATTGATCCAAGGGAGAAACCTCAGGAGACCTCGCCTGCCCCACTCCCCTGTGAGGGGTTTATGATATTATGCAGCACAGACAGGCCTTGCAGTACAAGAGAGAAGATATGATCTCAGATTCTTTTCTGCACTCAGCGAACACAGTTTGGTCAGAAGTTGACTGACTTTTGTTTTCAATTGAAGTTTTGCTACATTACAGCACTTATCAGTTGTAATTACAAATAGGTGTAAGTTAATTGGAGTGCTGATTTGCCCAGCGGGTAAATAATTTATGCATTAGGTTATAAGGTTTGTAATGAAAGTAAATGAAATTTTACGTCAGCTTGATTCTCTACATAATCCTCCAATCACATTTAATAAGACATAAACAGAGTAAGAATTCAAATGTGTTGGATAATGCTTCTTCTGTCCTGTTACCCTTTCAGAAGAGAGAAAAAGAATGAATATGGATTAAGCCAGACAAATGATTAGGAGTGGCATTGATATGTTTGAGTATTATTATCCATCTAGCAAAATGACTGCCCAGAGATTATTATGGACAAATCCCATAACAGAGTCATTTAATGCGATTACCAAGCCGTTTAATGTGATTTCACCAGCAGTCTAGAGAAAATGAGACATGCAAGTCCATTCCATCTATTTATGGACACTTGGTTTTAACAGTAAGTAAAGACATTCTGAACACATAAGCTTAAAGTTTTTTAAAGCATGTCATTATCTATTGCAGTGCATGAATAATGTGAGAGAAAATTAGTCGAGCAATGACAGCGAGGCTTATTTGCATTGTATTTTTTTGTATACTCTGCAGAGACTCAATCAAAGGTCTGCAAATTCATCTTGCATGTGGACAGGCAGTTGTGAAGCTGGCACTGTTGAAAAATATTCTGTCTGGATTGATGTCAGTAATATATTGCAGCGATTCCCCCAAAAAGCCCACAAGAATGCACTATGAAAACAAATATCCTTCCTCTGCAAAATCATCTCTGTGGTGAAAAGGGTTCAAGTGAGGGCAGCCGAGCCTCCAGTTACCGATATGTGCGACGGAAAATAACACTGGGACCATTAACCTGGTTGAAAATACTTCAATCCATCTCAGGTAATGGTGTTTTAATAGGAGACGTTGAGCCTTAACTGCCCCCTCACGTTCAAGGGTCTAAATTCAGGTTTTTCTGTAATTGCAGCGGCTGGCAGGTCTGCGCTATCTGAGTGACACATGGCACGATAAGCCTGTGGATTCGGCTCTCATACATCATACATGCTCTGTAGAAGCAGCCGGCTGCTAAGAATGAAGGTCCATAATCCCATATCTGGAGGATTGCTTACCCACAAGTGCTGTGTTACTGGAGTTAAAACAAATCCCTGCATGGACTGCTCCTGTTTTTGGCCTGTTGACCAATTTTTGGTGCAGGTGATGCTGCTGAGGGCTCCAGTTCAGCTAATACAAATGACATTTCACACATGGATTGTCGCTTCTGCTGGGTGAATACAAATAGGTGTCTCAGAGTAAACTTTTGAATATTTTTCTCATTCTCTGCAGTGCATGGTGCTAAACTTGCAATTACAACTGTGCAGGCTGGCATGGATCAACCACTTTCAATACTTCATTCATTCTTCACTTGGCTACATTTGAACCATGAGAATGCTGTACTCTTGCTGTGCTGTATGTGGTAAATAAGTGATGGTGTAATAGGAGTAGAAAAGCCTGGCTGTACTCAACATAAAGCAGGAGTCTCTAATGGTCGACTCAGCAAAGACATTCTCAGGTAATAAGGGCGATGCAGGGCTCGGGCTGGTATGCTGTTTTCAAACCTCAGCCAAGTAGGCTACTGTGTCCTTTAATAGCTTTTCTGTTTGCTTCTGTCAGAGAAATCAAAGCTGCTCTCGCTCTCACAGCAAGTTTCAAAGAAAAAGAAAAAACCCTGGCAGGCCGAAAATGTACCACTAGGGAAAGCACTATTTCTTAACTTGTCATCATGGACTGGAATTGCAGGGACTTACACTTATCAGACAAAGATACAAAGGTTTATATTACAGACGCCAACCTGGGTATAGCAGTGGCAGCAAAGATACTGCTGTATGCTTCCCACTATGTGATAACCTGTCAAGTGCTCTGCATACTTGAAATTCAAAATTGGAATGGTGGCTGCAAAGTGGTTTGAGCATGAAGGTACCCAAGGTAGTTGCCAGGCAATAACATATATTCACTGTCATATCAAAGCCATATACCTCAAAACCTTGTTGTTTATTTTCATAAATTTTTTTTGGTTGATGGGTTGATGGAAATGGTCCAGAATTATTTGGCATAAAATCCCACTGTATGTTTTTTTCAAATGTGTTTCAACAATTCAATCATTGAGATGTAAGTCATTAGGAGAGAATCAATAAGGGTTGAAACTTACCAGCTCAGATTTCTTTACAGGGTTGGAGATAGGAACCAGGGTCTCAATGTTCACAACACAAATATAGCCAATTTATTTACTATTCAAAATCAATATAATAATTTAATATTTGAAAATTCAATGATTTAGCATTTAGAGGCATTAAACTCTAGTTCTTCTTTTTTTTTTAACACCTTAACAATTTAATTACACAAAAATATTTAAATGAATCAATGAAATTCCTCTGTAATGTGTACTGAAACTAATCTTTTTTCTCATCATATAATGGTACCATCTTTGGATATATGAGTTTAATATGCAGGTGTCAAATAGAGTGACCCTGTCCTGACCTTTCCACCTGTTAATATTAAAGGGTTAAGTTATTATTAAAGGGTAAAATTATTTTAAAGTGATACACATTTACAAAGATGGAGACAGCATATTTTGTGGTTTTGAGTCAAACACACTACCTGGTGAGACTAAACCAGAACCTATTGGACATTTCAGAACCTGGAACCAAAAGTGAGTAAATGATAATGAGGATAAATGAAAAAATCTAAATTTTCTGTTTAACTTTTCTATAGTTTATAGTAGTTTAATTTGACCAACACTCTGAAAGTACGTGTGTTTAATATGCAAAAGTTTGGGCGCCTTTGGTCTACTTACATGTTTTGTTGAAGTAAAATTTTCATGCACTTCTCACATTTTAAGGCTCAGTTAAAGTTTACTTTACTGCATTTGCTTCAACATATTGAAAAAAAAGTTCTAGCACACTTGTACGCTTTCTAGTTTTTCAGGATGTTAAACAAGAAATTATACAAAAAAATTTACAGAGAAATGCAATTTTTAAGTTCTCTGTAGAGGATGTAGTGGAAGTTTCACTTATGACCAAACAAGCTACTAATCAGTCCAAGTTAAGAATGCTCTGTATACATATACTTTCACCAAGGTTCTATGCTTGTATCCTTAGCGGTTTAACTGCTGCACCATAGAGAACTGAACAGTAATCCAGTCCAGAAAAGCATGATCTGCAGATACACACCTCCATCTGCTGGTCACATCCTGCCATAGTTCAATGTTCCTATATATATATATAAATATATTCAGTTTATTCAAAGGACAATTCTGTAAATTAGGCTTTCCTTTGTGTCGTTGTAGAGGTGCCGCAGAGGGCAGGTTTGGAGCAGCAATTTCTTCAATAGAATCCATTATTCCCACATGAGAATATGGAGTTAAACGTCCAAAGCAATTTCTCTCTCCTCTCAGTGAGGCCTCCCATCTAGGTGACATGACAAATCTGACAATTAAATACATGACATGGGGTGTTATTAGGATATGACCAGGTCCCCATTTTGTTTAACTGCAAAGAAACAGAAAGGAATGAAGGAAGTGATGAGCACCTCACATTGGAATGATTGTATTTGAATGGCTGTCCTTGAAGTGAAGTGAGTTTTCCCTCCATGCTTACATTGTTACAGAAAACAATCTTTACCTTCATCCAGGATCTTTCTCTTTACCTTCATCCAGTATCTTTCTCTTTATTCCTGCTTCAACACATTTTCAGGCAGATCAGTGTTTTATTGGCAGTCTTATTTTGAGAAGAAAAGCACAAGTACATAATAAAACAAGCTGTCAGAAAACTATGAGAAATTGAAATGTTCCACAGATTAATTAATTAATACAACCATCAAAAAGGAGGGAGGGGATGGAAGAACAAGGAGGGAGAAGAGAAGTTTGGCTTTCAACAAAGAAAGCCTGCTTCCAGATAAGCTTTACATATTCATCACACACAACTTTGGTATAATTCAGTTGGGTTCTTTTCCTCTCTGCTGCCTCTGTGATTTCACATATGGAATTGTTTTGCAGATTAATAGGCTTACACTGGCTTAATGTGTGAAAATGTCAGCCCCCAACTGCAGACTTCAGTGAACAAACAAGCGGCATTTCCATATTTCATCAGAGTAAGGTGTTACCTGCTGAAGCGTCAGGCATTATTAGGTTTTATGTCTCTGCCTTTTGAAAAGATAAATGCGATGTGGTATCTCAGCCTTGCTCTCATTTTGAGTTGAATGCTAATGCTCTGGCAAATCTGCAAGGCTCCAGCAGCCAGCGTGGTAAAAATCGTCGGAAGGACACTTTCATTAGTGCAGTAGTGGCTTACGCACACACAAAATATTGACTTGGTAGTATTTCATGTCTTTATCTTAATGCAGAGCATAAAAGTGATTGAAAACAATGAATGGTTTAATGCTCTGTCATATCCATAGGCCAATACAGTGCTGGTCATGAAGTACTCCTGCCCTGCTCTAACACACCCACTTCAGCTCAGGAAGGCCTTGTTAATGAGCCAGTTTAGTCAGATCAGGTGTGTTAGAGCAGAGAAAACACTAAAATATGCAAGACAGAACTAGAGCTGAGAACCTCTGGGCTAATACATTGTAATAAAGCAACACATTTACAAATGCCAAACGTTGGCCACGTTTAAAGATACAATAGTATTTAGGCTGCAACACTTTTTCACATTTAAGCCTCTTAAAATCCATGTTTTTAATGCATGTCTTATGCTCGCCTTGACACAGTCCCTTTAGAGGAAACAGGCTGAAGGGTTGAGCCAGCAAAGGAGAATTCTTTGAATTGAACTGATTTCAAGGTCTGCTCTCATCATTTTATGACAGGTAGACAGTTATGTGAAGGATGGATTCTTTAGTTTTGATCATTTTTGAGTGGCATTGATTAATGATTGACTTATGTGACCTAACTACAACAAATGATCAGCTGCCCTGCCCATGCAGTCTTTCACAGAATGGTGAAAAACTCATCTTTATCTGGAAAACTCAGCCTCTCTGGGACGCTCTTTTTATACCCTTCAATGTTACTGACCTGTTGCTAATCAAACACCAGATGTTTTTTAGCATTATACAACTTTCTTTTGTTGTCTCCATCCCAACATCTTTTGAGATGTGTTGCTGGCAGTATAAAGCCAGTAGCCTATAGTGACCCAGATTTAGGTACTAGTTCTGACAGCTTCAGGAATTAAATAAAAACTGCACCTTCCTCCAGATGATCAGGATAGCATTGCAGGCATTGCTTGCCGTGTACAGAGTACTAAAACTGTGAAAGAAATTTCTACAGCTCTCTCAAATGTCTCTCTCAGCTGTCTTTTCCTGGTCCACCAAACCAAAAGTAGTGTAGTGCTATGGGCTGTCAGGAGCAGGATTAACTTTAACTTTAAAGATAAATGTGACAGACTGAGATACGAGTCAATCAAAATTGTGCTAATGTTCAATTAGAGATAAGATAAGATAAGATAAGATAAGATAAGATAAGATAAGATAAGATAAGATAATCCTTTATTAGTCCCACAGCGGGGAAATTCACAGTATTAGAGCAGCAGCAGAGTAATAGAAGTAAGGCACTCAGTAAACGGGAAACAGTATAAACATTATAAACATCATAAATAATAAAAATTAAAGTAAAACTATTTACAACAAAATAAGAATGAGAATAAAATAAGACTTGCATAAGATCTGTATTGCACTTATGAACATATTGCACAATGAAAAATATTTGCATTCTGAATGTGTGTATATTGTATGTGTGTATATTGTGTGATTGTGTGTGTGTGTGTGTGTGTGTGTGTGTGTGTGTGTGTGTGTGTGTGTGTGTGTGTGTGTGTGTGTTTTGTATGTGTGTATGGTCTACTGGGAGCAGTGCTGGTTGAACAGTCTCACAGCAGCAGGAAGGAAGGACCTGTGATAGCGCTCCTTCACACACTTGGGGTGAAGGAGCCGGTCACTGAAGGAATTGCCCAGTGCTGCCAGAGTCTCACGTATGGGGTGGGAGTCATTCTCCAGGATGGATGCTAGCTTGTGTAGCATCCTGCTTTCTCCCACCACCTGCACTGGGTCTAGAGGAGTTCCCAGGACCGAGCCGGCCCTCCTGATCAGTTTGTCCAGTTTCTTCCTGTCTGCAGTGGAGATGCTGCCGCTCCAGCAGACCACTCCATAGAAGATGGCTGATGCCACCACTGTGTCAAAAACGGTCCTCAGGAGTGGCCCCTGCACTCCAAACGACCTCAATCTCTTGAGCAGGTAGAGTCTGCTCTGTCCTTTCCTGTAAAGGAATTAGGCAGCTTCCTCCATGATGGTACTGCAGTATTTGAAACTTGAATGAAAATCAAGTTTAGGTGAGATTGAGGCCACTCCTTTCTTCAGCATGGGGATCTTAGTGTTGCATTAGCATGTAGTCTGATTGCACATCTTGGCAGACAGACTGCTCACTGAATATACAGCAGTGGAAAGTCATTTCAATCTTAGGCACAACTCCATTGCAGCACTTCACAATGTGACTTTATGTGCAATGAATTACAAATGGTGACAATGTACTGTTGAAAAGAGCTACTAGAAAAGAGTTTATGGACGATTCTACTGAATTACTTCCAACTCCAGTACTCAGATCTTAGGTATTTACAATAATTATGTTTAGGCAAAGGCATTAATACCTAAATATATACAAAAAACACAATTTATAGGGTCATTTCTTTTGGGAGGTTGTTGTCTCAAAGAATAACCCCTAAATTTCAACTTGTTAAAATACTATTTGTTTTTAAGATTTGCTTGATTTCCTTTAAAGTAACACTGAAGGATTTAGATTTATTATAAGTTTCATTTTTTAATTAAAAAAAACCTTGCTTGCTTTCATTTCACTAATAACACACAAAGAGTTTTAGTCTATTGGCGAAGCCTTATTTTAGCCACTTTGCTGCATTTTAGAGCAGGAAGTTTGGCCCTCATGGCCACAAGGTGAGCTGTTAATTTTGAAGTTAATGTTTTGAATTAAATGTGTCCAAAAAAAAACTAAAAACAGTGTGAAACATCAAGAATTGTCATTTGTTTATGCAATTAAGGAAGTGTTTTTGTATTTTCAAGAAAAAAAATTATATTATATGCGTACAACTGTTCAAAGCTCAAACACAAAGTGTTTGTTCAACACAACTGTCTAATTGTTTTGCTTAATATTAGCTAGTGTAGTACCAGCTGAGATGCTGGTGGATGTTGTTATCCACACACTGCTTCATGGTGGAGGTTAAACAGCGCCTTCTTGTGCGCTAGCGAATTGAGATCAGATTTATGACACCAGGTTACATTTTTCCACTCTTCAGCTGTCCAGTTTAGGTGAGCCTGTGCCTAATGCAGCCTCAGTTTTCTGTTTCTGGCTGATAGAAGTGGAATCTGATGTGGTCTTCTGCTGTTGTAGCCCATCTGCCTCAATATTCAATATGTTGTGCATTCTAAGATGCTTTTATGATCATTACAATTGTACAGACTGACTACTGAGTTACCATAGCCGTTCTGTCAGCTCTATCCAGTCTGGCCATTCTCCATTGACCACTCTTATCGACAAGCCATTTCCATCTGTAGAACTGCTGCTTAATTTCTGTTTTTCTTTACTGCACAATTCTGAGGAAACCCGAAGCACCAGCAGTTGAGATCAGTAGATGTAGAAATGCTCAAATGAGCCCGTCTGGCACCAACAATCATGCAACTGTCAAAATCACTAATATCACAATTTTTCCCCGTTCTGATGGTTGATGTAAACATTACTGTGTAATTGCATTACTGCACTGCTGCCGTATGACTGGTTGATTAGATAATTGCATAGCGTTCCTAATAAAGTGCTTGGTGAGAGTAAATGTTAATAAAAGCAAATGATTTATGTTGCAAACTGAATATGATTACGAGTGTAACTACTACAGCTATAATGGGCTCATGATCCAGCGGCTACATTGAAGTTTTGTCATATTAGTGGTGTGCAGAGACTTTATCAAACACAGTGGCTGAATTGTTTCAAATTAAGACACAGGGAAGGCATTGATTCCACCAAGTGTTCTTTATTAAACACCAGGGCAGAAGCACACATAATGTACAGTCAACCCTGCAGGGGAGGTTATCACTAACTACAGGCTTCACACTCATGATAGACCAACCCTCAATATAAAACACACAAGTTAACCTGCCCTGAACTAAAGTTAAAACAAACTGTTAAAACAGTTAAAAGTCTTGTGCTCCGTGAAAGTTAAGCTAACGTTACAGTGCATTTTGAAGTTGATGTCTGTATTGCCATAAAAAGGGAATGGGTGTGATCAGGCTAACTTTAGAAAGTTACAAATGCAATCAAGCTATGCCAGTCTTCCATGGAAAATGTTAAGTTTTAAACAAGGGATTCACAACAGCATATTAAACATCTAGAGCTCATTATTATGCTCTCAATGAGCACAAACTGACACAGTAGGTGCTTTCCAATCTAGGGTGACCAGACATCCCTCTTTTCTGCAGACAATGCACATTTTGGTGGCCTGTCTCAAGCTGGAGCTGTCCCCAGAAATTTTTAACTATGAATTAATACACACAAAATTAATTAATACACAAGAAAGACCAGACAGCAGAGCAGACGGGCAGAAATTTTGCATTGCGCTTGTTTTGGCCAACAGAGGGAGCTGGCTGCTACTATGGCGTGGTGGCGTGGTGGCACGGTGGCGTGGTGGGTAGCGCTGTCGCCTCACAGCAAGGAGGGCCTGTGTTCGATTCCCCGGCCGGGTGACCAGGGTCCTCTCTGTGTGGAGTGTGCATGTTCTCCCCGTGTCTGCATGGGTTTCCTCCGGGTTCTACGGTTTCCTCCCACAGTCCAAAGACATGCAGTCAGGCCGATTGTGTAAAATGATCAAATTGTAAGTCGCTCTGGATAAGAGCGTCAGCCAAATGCCGTAAATGTACTATCTGCTAAGAATTTCTTCCACTTGCTCACCTAATTTTAGAAAATACAGCTGTATAGAAATTGATATGAAGCTAGCAAGTGTTAAGTGAGTCCACATCACTACATATGTCTTTTCAAGACAAAAATTAACCCAGGGAATAAAAGAAGGGGTGGAATTACAGGATTTGAATCAGCCTACTTATCTGATTTGTATAGGCAGTCTACTTTAAGGTAGGGTACCATGCGATCTACAAATAGTGCATCTTTTTTTTTAACGTCATCACTTTTTCAGCCATCTATAAAAGACACATATGTTAATAGCAGCCATCAATGTCTCTCCAGAACTGGAGCTAGTCCAGTGGTGTGTTTAGGGCCATACTGGGTCATGGACTTTTTTTGTAGTCACAGGTCTCTTTTTACTGCCAAAATATTTAACATGAATATGAATCATGGGTTCATACAACCACTAAATCCTTTGTGGTAAATGTAGACCTGTCTCATTCCTGCCTAAGCTGCTAGACTATGGGCATCTTCACACTTAAAAGTCCAAACCAAGGTTTATGTTTTTGTTACATTGTATACAACTGATCCTATTAGCTTTGGTTTCACATTGCAATTTAGTGAGCAAACTAAAGAACTTTGTATGACTCCTTAGTCCTGTCATCATCACCTATGTGGGTTGATGAGTGTGAGTGTGTGCCTGACGTGTTGGTGTGATGGCGTATTGTCAATTTGGCAGGTAGCATTTTCTGTTTGAACAGAGAAAAACGATCCTCTCTCTCACTCATCTTCTCAGAAAATCAGGTAAAAGTTGTAGCATTTTCAATCACTTTTTCAAGTAGACTTTTGACTTTTTCGTTGGACCAAAGTACAGTTAAATTTTTTGTCAGGCCCCGACTCTGTAAAGTAGGATTTTCTGACATGGTTTACAAAGTACTCAATTTTCTCAGTAGGCTTTTACCATAGTTTATCACGGTACAACAGTTACCATAGTCAAAATACATAACACTTGAACTGTCCCTTCGTTTTATTTCACAGATAAAAACACTGGATATTTTAATGATATATTGCCCTCTGAACTGGAAATATCCCCGGTTTTCATTTCAGAAATCTGGTCCAATCGTCCTCATAGTTCCCAGCAAAGTGTACTGTATTGGGTGAACCAGAATGATTCCTAACCATAGGGAGTTGAAAAGTTCAGTTGGAAGGGAACTTCAAAGAAGTGAAGTAAACAATGGTTTATCACTTTACAGGAAGCTGCAGTAAAAAATGACCCATGAGTAATTGCGCATCTCTTGAATGTGTGATGTGTGATCATGATGCTGTAGGACAATCTGAATGAAGGCATTTATCAACTGCAATCCCCTTTACTGGCATCCTGTATTCAAGTGTCTAGGGAATATAACAGTACTGCTTAGGAACCCTGTGGAATGGAATGTGGGTCAGCTCCAACTTAACAACTCAACACCAGGCAAAAACCTGGCAGTGTAATCAACACAGATCCTTCACATCAGGCACTGCTAAACATTTGCAGGATAGCTGAACACATGAAAAACATGGATGCAGCACTATCACGTCTGTGCAAACATAACACTCATAAAAAAGAGCACTTGTAATTTTGAAATTAGGGCAGACACACAAACACACACACACACACACACACACACACACTCACGATTTCTGGTGTTGCTATGCATAAATAGCAAATAATCTTGAGTTTTCATTCAAACAACAAAACAGTGTTTAAAGCCTAACAAAGAATCTGACAGAGAAAGTTTGATTTAATGTGTTTCATCAATGATAAGTATAAGAGAATTATGAACACTGAATACAGACAGAGATGTTATAGACAGGTCACGGGTTGAAAAAATAAATAGGAAAGCAGGTAACGCTTAACAAGGTGTCTGTTTATAGGCAAAGTCCCACCCTTCAATAAAAAGAACCAGTCAGTTTGCTGGTAAAGCTGTAAGTGAGAAAAGACCCTCCACCCCTTATCAATGTCTGTGCAAGTGTCATGATTGGCCCCTCCCAGTCCTCCATGTGCTTTTGTTTTGATTCTTCCTAGTCCTGCCCCCTTGTTTCTAAACTCCACCCTTGATCATTTTCACCTATGTCTTGCAAACCCTCTTGTTAACCACCTGTGTCTCGTTAACCAGTCTCCATATTTAAGCCCTGCGTTTTATTTTGCTGGTCTTCGTTTAGTCTTTGTTTTGTATTGTGGTGTTTAACGTCGTTCTTCCGGCCTCTATTGTGTGTTTTCCCTGTTTTCCTTTTTGTTACGTCTGTCCCTCCATCTATCCATGTTGGTTATCTGACCCTGGACCATTTTGACCTTGAGTCTGGATTTATCCCTAATAAATCTCGCTTCTCTCAGCGTGTGTGTCCACCTCAACATCGCTCCTCTGAGTTACAGCAACCAGCCAGAGCAATCTGCAAAAACACGTTTTTTTTCTATAATACTTTATTGAAGCCAAACACTACAAACTATTTAAGAGATTTTTGTCAAAGTTTACCAGTGATTTCAGGTCTGTTTTTGAAATTGTAATTTGGCCTTTGGTGTAGGGGAAGTAGAATTTATTTTGGCACTTGTTGAAATTACATTCCCCCAGAAAACTAATATAACGAAATATTTCTCTAGGTCTTAGGTTAGTTTGGATTTTATCGGAGATTGTAAAATTTTGTTGAAATTCTGTGTGTTGTTATCTCTGGCTTGCAAGGTCTCAGACACAGATTTATTCTCAGTGAATTCTGGTTACAGGTATTTATCTTTTATTTATATAATTTATTTATAAAGTGTGTGGTTTCAAGGTCAACAAGAGGGATGATATCATGGGGAGTACAATTTTGGTATGTTTAAATACCTGTTGAAATCTTGTTACATCAATCTTGGAGTGGTGGGAGACACATTAAATTATTTTCTGGTGACATGTCCATCCCAAAGCTGTATTATAATTCCTGATTTAACAGGGGTCATTTCTTCAGGAAGTAGAATTTTTTCTGACATCTGTGTTTTGGAGCCCCCACAAACCAGAAGGATAAGCGGTTTCAGAAAATGTGTGTGTGTTTCTTGGGGGTTTTGTCATATTTTTTTCTACTGTATATTGTATGTTTCTTGCCCAGAATAATGAATTGCCTGCTGGACCATCCCAACTACACTCCTTTGTATGATTTCCAAGGTCCCTGCTCTGTTTCTGACCACAGTTATCAGCTCATCCCTTGGATGCAGTCTGATTCCTTCCATCATTGAGAGAAAAAATGCTCAAAAGTTATTTCCCAAGAAAACCAAATGCCTGTTTCAACACGTTCAGACATCTCCAGTACTGCACACTACTATTCTTGATCTTTGAATTTTTTTCAGGCAGCCTGGTAAGATCCTTTCTCAACTCCCAACAGCTTCACTATAAAAATGCTCCAAAGTGAACTCTAGCTCTGGTCTCTCTTTACCACTGAGATCAGTTGTGAACTCCCTCACCACTGCTACGTGTCTGATCCACTTGTGCCAGTACAACACACACTAACACAACAGCATGACATCAGTGTCACAGCAGTGCTGAGAAATATCCACCATTCAAATGATACCTGCTCTGTGATGGTCCCGTTGCGGGTCCTGAACATTAAAGAACAGGGCAAAAGGGAGCTACCAAAAAATACAGAAAAACAGATGAACTACAGGCTGTAATTGTAGATCTACAAAGTACACCTATATGGTATGGATCTTTCGGACCAAGAAAGGCAAAGATAATGGTGATAATATCATTATATTTCCAAAAAAAATTTCATCTGATAAAGTCCTTTTTGTTGAACGTAGAGAAAATTGCTTTTATGGTATAAACTACACCCTCAGAAATAAAAGTATGAAACTATCACTGGGGCAGTACCCCTCTTGTCACTCTGGGTGGTACCCTCAGAGGTACATCTCATCCCAGTGAGGGAACATAATCATACCATAAACCATTGAAATTATGTTTTCTAAACTGAATTTACTTCACACACCCAGTCTCGTCTCCAGGCTTTTTTTATTTTATTTTTCTATTTTAAAGCATTAGATTATGAAAATGAACAAATATGTCATTTTCACCTGGGAGAAACTTATTTAAGATACACATTTGGACCTTAGAACCATTGTTGTGCCTTTGAGATACATTTACATTGTTTGTGCCTTGATGAACAATAAGTGCACCTGCATAGTTCTCTCTCTCTCTCTCATATATATATATATATATATATATATATATATATATATATATATATATATATATATATATATTTAAAAAATAACATTGCCAACTACCCACTCCTCCCCCAACACCCTTGAACCTGGAATCATACTTTTTATAATCTATAGACCAAAACACATCACCACAATAAACTTAATGTATACAACATTGCAATATAGCAACACATTTAGAAACGCAAAACAGATTTTAAAAAGATGCAGTAGTGTTTATTACAGTAGTGTTTTTTATTCGTATTTCCATAGTCCCTTTAAAAAAGAAGGAATAGTAATAAACAATGACATTTTCTGATTATCTAGGTGAAGTTTTTCTCCAGCAGTCTAACTGGCTAGCTAATGTAATTCATTTTATTAAAAGCTAAATTAACCCCTTAAAATCCCAGGCTTATTAAATACTAAGGCTTATTATTTGGTAACTACTGTCACGATTGGCTCCTCCCACTCCATGTGCTTTTTGTTTTGGTCTTCCATGTGCGTTTTTTTTTTTGGTTTAGCCCCTTGTTTCATGACTCCTGATTGTCTCCACCTGTTTTCCACCTGTCCCTCGTTTTCCCTGTGTATTTAAACCTTGTGTTTGCCCTTTGTGTTTGCTGGTCTTTGTCTGAACTGTTATCTGCTGTGGTGTTTGTACTGTTCTGGTTGTACTGTTTGTTTGTCATGTCTGCCCCTCGATCAATCCGTGTTGGCTCTATGACCCTAAACCGTCTTGACTATGACCCTGGATTTGCCCTTAATAAATCTCGCTTACCTCAGCACATGCGTCCGCCTCCTCGCTCCCCGTTACAACTACAGGGACTTCAGTGCAAACAGTCGGCCTTTCGGTTATTTTAAAATGAATGTGTTGTCCAGAAATCAAATTGCTCACAATGTTCTAAGCAGCAATATACATCAACACAAAGATACTTAGAGGACAGCATGATGAAACTTCTAAATGCAGAGGATGTACATGCAAGCCTAGGCTTTCCCTACTCTTTCAGTTATTTAGTTTGGAGTCATTCGTGAACATTATTAAAATTTCAAACTACACACAATGCATTTATGGAAATTTTGCTGCAACAGCCCAGTTTATATTCAGTGTTGCTGTGATGACACAAAAAGCAACTCATTTACATTAATTCATCCAATTAAATGACGCATAATAAAGGGCTATTGTAACACTTCCCTCTATTACTGCTGTCTCTGCTTCTTGGCCTCTGAATATTACCAGAACCCCACTCTGGATCACATAACCACGATCTCCCTCACATGATTCTGCATGGTCTGCCTAACCTGACTACTGATTACACACACACACACACCTGTTCCTTGTTCTTATGCTTGTTAGTTTAGTATTTAGGCAGGGCCTTTAGCTTAGCTTCTTTGTGAAGTATTTCCTTTGTTTTCAGAGCCATACCAAGCTTTCCATCTGTTGGTTTGCCTTTTCTTGTATGACCATTGCCTTGTTTGTTTTTTGACTTTGCATTTTGCCTTGCCCTTTCAGTGTTGGGCTTTCTGGTGATATAGCATTGTTTGACATAGCATTTTGGACTCCCCTCATGGTTACTGTTTTCATGTAATGGCTTTTGAACTTGGACTGGCTGACCATGATTTTGAATCCCTTTATTAATAAACCCATTTTACTTTATTGTGATCTGTTATAAGTGGCCATCAGGGAAAAAATAAAATACAAGGAAAATATGGAGGATGGGCCATTTAACAATAGCTCAGTCAGTCTGCATTGTGCTCAATATAATTGCTGAATAACATAAATATAGGATATAAATATAAGATATAAAAAGAAAATCATAGATTTTATATAAAATTTAAAATGATTTTGTCATTTAAGACTACAGGTGGATATTTAGGTTCAAAAGAATCCTAAAAGAAAGTTTTAAAATGAAACCTAAACTAATTCCTTATAACTTTGCATACTCACTATAACTTGCATAAACAATGTAATTCAGAGAAGTTTGTTTTGAAATTGAACCAGGGGTCACAATTTCTACACCACAAATATATCCATTTTATTTACTACCCCAAACCACCAGTGAACCTCTGCATGTCTTCTTTCAGATCTACCAGAAAACAAAGTCTCAGACTTCAGGCAGTGTATTCATAAACATTTTCTGTGGAGATTTGTGAACATTTCTGACTGAACGGAGCATTTCACACTAAACTACTATGGAGAATGTGATGACACATTTTGCATTTTATGAACTCGTTGCAGCATGTTTATGAAAGGTAGCGTTGATGTCATTTTGACAAAAGTGCTTTCTGAGTTCGCAGAATGTCTACAAATCTGCAGCCCATTTGTAAAATGCAGCACCTGTGTTGTCATTTTGATGGAAGTGTTTTCAACATTTTGCAGTTTGTTTTTATTTGCAGTTTGTTGGATCTTTTCAGCCACCCTAAACTACTCTAAATGACCGTTTACATTTTAACCATTTAATTATAAAAGGAAACCAAGAAGAGTTGGTGGAATTCTACAGAAGTCTGGAGAGGCCATGAGGTACATGTAATTTTCTGGATTGTTATCTTGAGATAATGAGTTAACAAAGTTGTTATCTTGAGATCACAAGATAAGTAACTCATTATCTAAAGATAACAATCAAAAAAATATAGCAACAGGCCTCTGCAAACTTCCACAGAATTCCCTTTTAAAGGGAGAACTTTACAAAGTGTTTGGATAAACTGTTTAAAATGAGACTCAAATCTGTTTTTTCACATTTTTTAAAATATTTAAATTCATAATGTTTCAGTGTAGATACATTTGCCTTTAATTTTCAGGTGTATTCACAGATAATTGTTACCATTATGGATTTACACAGGCCTACAGAGATCACCTGGTGTAATGGCTTAATAAATGACAGATATTTAGAGGTATGGTCTGTGCCTAACTGAGCGCCCACCTAGTCACCTGGTATTTTTATGAAATGAGGACCTTTTTGTTTTTGTTATGAGCACTGAGGTCTCCTACTGGCTTTGCTTTGGCTGAATATGCATTCCATTGGCTGCTGTATGCTGCCCCAAAAATAAATGTAGGAAACTGGTGTGTAGGATAAAAAAAACTTTTGACATATTCATAAATCTTATTGAAGATGTCATAAAGAAATTGTTTGATTTTTTCAAACAGTGTACTGCTTCTTTCAGCTTTCCATCTTGCCTCTCTCTCGTGTTTCACTTTCAGAACCTGGATTGCCATTTCCATCTCTTCTCCTTTTAGCAGTGACCTCAGTTTCCTTATCTCTTCCAGTCTCTTAACTTCATTCTCTTTCAGGATGCGCTGTTTCTCTTCTTCTATAGCTTTCTCAATCTCCTGCAGCATCTCTGTGGTGTAGTGTCCTCCACCGTTTCCAGTGACCATCTTATCAATCTGGTCCAGAAGCTGGATGACCTGCTCTGGATCCTGATCTTTGTTATTGAACACATGGTATCGCCCACTGTATTTCTTGATGACATTCAAAAGCTTCGGGCTGTCACGTACAAACTGATGAACATTTTTCCTTTTCAGTTCATCACCGTGTGTGAACAGTACCATGGTGTACTTGGAGGTTTCTTCACCAAAAATCATCTGAAATAGATTTACTGTTTCTTCCTCTTCCTCTGTGAATCTACCTAACCTGATTACAACTAAAAATGCATGTGGACCTGGTGCACACAGTGGAAGGCACAGCTTCATCTGACTGACCACCTCATCTGAACTTAAGTTAGTGTCAAACAGACCTGGAGAGTCGATAACCGCTACTTTTCTTCCATTCACATTTCCATGGACCTTTTTGCACTCTGTGGTTACAGAGACTGAGGAGAAATCAGATGCAAATGCCTTTTCCCCCAAGATGGTGTTTCCTGTTGCACTCTTGCCTGCACCAGTCTTCCCAACCAGCAGAATCCGAAGCTCCTCATTTACTTCTTGCCCTGGTGGACCAGTAAATTAGTTACACCTCTTGTTGCTGTTAAATATGTTTTATATTACATAAATAAGGATGCATTTATACCAATACTTGTCTTATATATCAGCCTGACACTATGCTGTGGTACAAGTTAGCAAAGCTGCTGCAGCTTAGTTTCTCAGCATGTTTGCCCTGCACTTCAGTGAGCCGTAGGTTATTCAGAATAAAGCAGCTTTATTGATAATTGTCTGTAAGGGAAGCATTTTATGTAGCATGTCATTTAGTCTGAGCGTTTTTGTACAGTTTGAGCATATAAATCGGAGGTTTTGGTCAGTTGACAAAGATTTACTCAAACATACAAAATCGCACAGTGAAGGTCTGGATGTAAAGGACAATCAATTACAGCTCAACCAACCAAAAAGACTCAAGATGTAAAACTGGACAAGTGTTGATATATATAAAACTGTATCGTGCCTTCCACCCGATGACTGCTGGGATAGGCTCCAGCACCCCCTTGCGACCCTGAGGGAGGAGTGACTTAGGAATGGATGGATGGATGGATGGATGGATGGATATCTCAACACTTATATATATGGGTTTGTTCCAAAATGACACATTAATTTTTTATGATATACTTTATGCTTATGTCACATTTATTAAATAAATAGAAATGGGTTTTCTTAAACATTTTTTTCATTAAAAACTCCAAAATGAATGTTCTCACATTTTGAAATGGAACCCTTTAAATGTACATTCAGCTTTGTAATTATTGGCACCCTTGGTAAGGATGGAACAAAAAGGTAATTAAAAATGTCTTTGCGGTTAATTAGCTCATTATCTCACTGAAAATGTGACCAAAAAATACTAATCTTTTTATTGATTTAGTCTGTTGATCTAATTAATCCAAGAAAACAAAAACCCTTGTGAGTTTTTAACACAACCACATGGCAAAGTTCCTGGCATTACTAGAAATTCTTATGTACACAATGACTGAAGAATATTCCTATTTATGTTTCAGTTTCAGTCACCTGAGTGATCAGGAACTCTTAAGTAACCCATGACTTACCTTTTCACTGGGGTGTAAATATATAACCGACACACAGCTGAATTCTCTCACTGATTTATCAACAAGAGGAACATTAGGCAATACACAATATTCAGAAATGGCAATGGCTATAAAATACAATAGCAACACAACCCAAAATATCCATATACTTTATTAGGGCAATAAGTGAGAAGTTTAAAACAGCCTGAGCTGTAGTGAACCTGCCTTGAAAAGTATTTTTTCCGCACACAGTAAGGGGGATGAATAGAGATTTGCAGACGATTGTAGCATTTTGGAGTCACCAAAACTACAATTAGACACCATCCCCATGCCCATAAACTACTTGAAATGCTACTTTTGAAACTACTTTTTTTCACCCAACCACAAACGTAAGTGCCAGGTGTTTGCTAGACACTATTAAAACTTTGACTGGACTCAGGTTCTGTGGTCATATGAGGCAAAAATAAAGCCTTTTTGCCACAAAGACTTTTTGGTGTAAAAAGAAGGATGGTTAAGCAGAAAAGAACCAAATTCTTGCCGCTAAGTATGGTGAAAGATTTGTGATGTTTTGGGGCTCAACCTCAAACCTTAAAATCTTGGACTCAATGGCTAAGGCTGTGCTGTGGCTGAATCTTCCTGCAGGACAATAACCCAAAACAATGGAACAAAAATGGATCAGTGACTACAGACTCAAGCTTTTGACATGGTCAGCCTAGTCCCCTGACCTAAACCCCAGAGAAAACCTGAGAGGTGGGCTGAAGCATAGAGTCTGAAAGAGAGAGCCCAGGACCCTGGAGGATCTGGAGAGATTCTGTATTAAGAAGTGGTCTCAGATTCTTTGCTGTGTATTCTCCTATCTCATTAAACATTCTGTGAAAGTTTTTTTAAAACTACATACCTTTGCCACTCTTAGGGCTCTGCATCTTGGAAGCCTATGGAGAAAATTCAAGTCAGTCTTATCTAATAGAGAATTTAGAAAATATTTTTTCATATAATAACTTATTCATGGATATCTGAACTTTTGATTTCATTCTGTTCATGTGTTCTCTTTTTATCTCTTTCTTTATCATTTCACGAGTACTAAAAAAAGTGAAAAAAAAAAAAAAATATATATATATATATATATATATATATATATAAATTCCACATTTGAAAAGTATGAAAATTATATGCAATCTAAAATAAACAAACAAAAGACCACTGGCCTGTTCATTACTGTATTACTCCAGGTGTGCCATGTCGTGGCACTTACCTCCAACCCAGCAGCTGCCACGATGACTAAACATGTCAGCAGTAAAATGAGCCGGGTCCTGCACGGCGTTGACAGCCCTGACCTAACCTGTCGTATGAAATCTAGCAAAGGACCACACAGAAAGGTTTATGAAGAATACATTCACCTATTTAGGTTGTAACCTGGATATGAGTATAGCCTACTCCGCATCATTTTAACGATCGTATAAACTGTTAGACTCTTACCAGCCATTGCGATGGAGGATGTCTATTTTCGTTTTCACACATGAAGTTTCGTTTCTGCTCAGCCCCATTCAGGCGGTGCGTCGCTCGCCCGGAACCATTGTCTTTTGAATTCGTACCGCCAGGGAAAGATATTCTCGAGGCTCTGGTCTCGGGCAGGCAGGGCTTCGTGGCGAGCAGCGCTCAGTGCAGAAGAGGGAGAGCTGAAGGCAGCAGGACGGAGCGAGCATGGCTTTAAACCTCACCATCAACACCAGCAATCCTCCTCTAGGTAAAACACCACATGTTTGTCTTTCAGTGGCGTAGCTGCTTGAAGTTAAATGCGAAAACGTGGCGTGAGCTGTAAGAGCAGCTCGAGTTGAGTGACAGGTGGCGCATATAGCTAAAGCTACGCGTTATCCTCATGCCGTCGTGGCATAGCTGGTTTGCTAGTAAGCTACATTTAGCTTGAAAATGTCTCTGTCCCAGCGCTCCAAGCACTTGACGAACAGGAGAGTGTTCAGTAAATTGTTTGCGTCTTGATGAAATTGTATGTAGGGTAAAAACGATCAGATAAACGTTCCTAAAGCTTTCCATTCATCTGTAAACTTGACATTGTTTCATAACTACGTTTCAGATTGACTGGCTATCTCTGTTGGCCGGCTACAAGTACGCTGGGAAAAGTTGTGGGGTTTCAAAAATAACTTTTCAAACAGACTTCGGTTACCTTAGCTAATTAGCTGCATAGATAATACTAAAAATAGTGGATTGTCTGTCTGGCTGAATGATCTAGACACCTTAGCTTCAAATAGTGCCACCGTTCGTTAAGAAACGGTATTACTGGCTGATGCAAGCGAGTTGAAAAACTGGTTATGTGAGTGTAGTTTAATGTTTTTGTATTGTATAGGCAGTCCTGAGGCAGTCCTGTGACACTCCTTACATCGCACATTGACTGAAATAAAGACATTAACCCCTCAAAGCTCATAGGGTTCAAGTGCAATTTTTTTTCCTGTCATACATCATATCAATCATCAACCTAATGAGAAGAAGCCCTTTGCAGTCTGCAATAAATGGCTCTTGAACTCTCTGAGAATGAGGCTGCTTTAGTCCAGGCTAGTCAAATTATCTTGCTATGAGTGCTGGCAGTTGTGTGCTCTGAAGGCTCTTTCTGCAATCACTTGAAAAACAACCTCTTAGGTTGCTTTTGGTTTGATTCATGTAGATGATTGCATGCTGTGGTGTCATTTGCCATTTGTCATTTTGATGTACCCGCACACTGAAGTACAGAAAGAGAGGCCTTTACTGGACTGAACTGTAGAGCTGTGGTTGTATTTGATTGAGAAGTCACTCCCCAGCTGCCTCCCTCAGCTGCAGTGCAGCTGCTGCTGTGTCATTTTCAGATAAAATGTCTTTTGGCAAAATGTATCAAAATGTTCCATGCCCTTCTTTTACCCCCTCTAATCAATGTTTACTGTTCTTTGAATTCTCTGCTGGAATATGCGCTTGGAATTAAGTGGAACACGTTATTCTTCTTAGTACTTTACATACCACTCATTGAAATACCAGTCAGTACTCAGATATGAGTATCCTCCAAATGTGTTCTAAAATAACGTAGGGTGGAGTTGCACAAATGTGGCATAAACGTGGAGCCAATCAGTGAATAATTATGTCAGTAAACCATGCCTCCTAAAGAGTTCTATGGCTCTTGAATGTGGATGGTTAACTGTGTTGTCAAAGCTCTGCTGAGCATGGTCTGTGAGTGTTATGTGTTGAAACACCATGCCCGTACAGAAAGGCCATTGGATTGTTTGCTCTTTTTGTTTAGAACTGTTCAGCCATGCAGTGCTTTTGGATGATATATAGAAGTATGTGATTGTCAAAATGGTACTACAAGAAAAACAGACACCCGTGAAACAAAGTAGTATGGATCTGTAATCTCATGAGGATGTCTCTTTAAATGCTTCTACTAAAACTGCTGAATAACTTGTAAAGATGTGATACTGTGACCATGTGGCTGATTAGTGTTTTTTAGTAACTGAAGTCCCTCTGTCTGCCTGCAGGGGCACTGTTGGCAGCAGAGCATGTGAAGGACAGCGTCAGTCTCTCTGTGCAGGAAGGCAAGGACACCAAGCTCCATGTCTCTGAGTGAGTATCCTTATTTTTAAGCCAAATATAGGCATGTAAGTGCATATTCTAGAGAATACAAAGCTCTAATAATAAGTGTTATTGGAGAGGCTTATCAAAGACATTCATATAGTATTCTCAATTAACATTTTTTTCTTTATTCTGTCTTCTTTTCAGTCACGTTCAGTTTAATGATGTGAACTCCATTTCACGTTACCTTGCACGTGTGGCTCCTAGTCTGGGTCTGTATGGGTCCAACATGATGGAACAAACAGAGGTCAGGGAATAGTCATCTCATATGCCCCTCCATAAAATGGAGTCTAAAGTGTTTTGTAAGTGAGTGTTTCATAGCCTTTCTATGTTGGATTTTCTCTTTTGTCCCCTCTAGGTGGACCACTGGCTTGAGTTCAGTGCACGGCGTCTCAGTGGGCAATCAGACTTGGCTTCTGCACTGGGGGAGCTGAACGCAGCATTGGCCTTGCGTACCTTCTTGGTGGGCCATGGCATCACCCTGGCTGACCTCTGTGTCTGGGCTTCCCTTAAAGGTAAGAGATTGTGCCTGAGTGGTCCAGTATGTAGACTTTATGTGTCTTCTGATTCTGAATAATATACTGTTATCTAAAAACTACATAGTAGCCAGTGCCTTGATGCAAGACCGTTGTCTGTATTTTCATCTTTTTGATAGAGAACAGTATGTTATACAGTGTCAGAAACCACATAAGCAAGCTATAGTTCACAGTATTACTGTACTGAAAAATGTGAAAATTACTGTAGTCTTGGGCAAGTGTGTGGTGATGTAGATATGCAGTTTGCACAATGCTAATTGGTTGGGTTAAAGTTCCCATTACTTGCTAGCTACGTGAGACTCTGCTCTAGTGCAAAAACAAAGAAGCAGACTTCGTCTACCAAACATGTTTTGCTGATTGACTGCCTACACGATTAAGAGGAAATTTGGGTAAATTAGATTATGGGCCAGACTATTGCTTTATGTCGTTTCAGTACTGCTCTTGGTAGTGTAAAATTGTGCTTAATGTCAAAGTTTGTGTTCTGCTTGGTCTACAGGAAGTGGGGAATGGCAGGCCACACAGGATAAGTCTGGCTCTTTCCCTCATGTAAGCCGCTGGTTCTCTTTCCTGAGCTCTCAGGTGCCCTTCAGTGATGTGGGCAGCAAGTGGGCTAGTAAGCTCACTGCCAGCCAGACTGCTGTAAGTCTTATGCCATCTCCGCCGATCATTGTTTACTTCTTACTTTTAAAATAACCTCACCAACCATATTTAATGTATTGCCAATGATAAGATTATTTATATATATATATATATATATATATATATATATATATATATATATATATATATATATATATATAAAATCTCACTGCCATGGTTTGTATTTAAGGCTGTGGAAAAGGAGAAGAAACAAGATGTTGGCAAGTTTGTGGAACTACCTGGAGCTGAGATGGGCAAGGTGGTGGTGCGATTCCCGCCTGAGGCCAGTGGGTGAGTGACCAACACTACACGTGAGAAGTGGTTTAATACTGTTTTCAGTTATGTGAAATAATAGGTGGTTACATTAAAATGTCCTGTTTTGTGCTTATGTGTGCAGGTACCTGCACATTGGCCATGCCAAGGCTGCCCTGCTCAACCAGCACTACCAAATCAACTTTAAGGGCAAACTGATTATGCGCTTTGATGACACAAACCCTGAGAAGGAAAAGGAGGACTTTGAGAAGGTGTGAAGCTTCTGCCAATGTTATCTATTGGCTGTTGCCTCTCCAGTTCCCTAACTGTTTTCTAAAGTATTTTTAAGTATAACACATTAGAACTTTCAGAAGTTCTCATATAGCCCATAAAGTAAGAAGGTGCTATGTTGTGCTGCAGGTAATATTGGAGGATGTGGCCATGCTGCAGATTAAGCCAGACCAGTTTACCTACACAAGCGACCACTTTCCCACCATTCTGCGTCTGGCTGAGCAGCTTCTGCAGGAGGCAAAGGCTTATATTGATGACACGCCTCCTGATGTCATGAAGCAGGAGAGGGAGCAGAGGATCGAGTCTCGCCACCGCAACAACTGTAAGTGCCTGCTGTTGAAACAAAAATGTTATGGAACTCGCACTGTGTAGAAATTTTGACTTTGTGTTGGTCCTACCCTTAGTACATAACGTCAGTGAGGCACTTAACGGGTTTCTGTCCAGAGCAGCACTATTAGTTGTACCATCCCCCCACCTTCTATTCCTTTTTTCTCTTTCTCTATATCTCTAGCTGTGGAGAAGAACATGCAAATGTGGAAAGAGATGAAGGCAGGTACAGATTATGGTCAAACCTGCTGTATGAGAGCTAAGATTGACATGAGCTCCAACAATGGCTGTATGCGTGACCCTACCCTTTACCGTTGCAAGAACGCCCCCCACCCTCGCACCAGAAGTACTTACAAGTGAGTTTACATTCACATACACCTTGGCTCGCCAATATAAGCTGTAAATTCATGTAGTTTAAATGTGCGCGGTTTTGACTGTCAATGATGTATACTTTTTTGCGATATTTTGTGTGTGTGTGTGTGTGTATATGTGTGATATGTGAGAATTTTTTTTTTTTTTTTTATACAGACACACACATTTAGACAAACTGTTATTGTCTGGCTAATACCATGTGGTTCTCTACAGATGTTTATTAAAATAAATAAAATATTGCCAGCTGCCATGTTGTCACTGTTCTTCTACAAAAGTTTGCCCCTTTTGCTTTCTACTGGAAAGTAGATGTCATGAGTTTCTTTGTTGTTTACCTGATTGAAAACATTTTATAATCTTTCCTGCTGCTGTTCAAAGTATGTGTGTGTGTATGGCCTGTAATGAAGTGCAGTCTTCCATAACCGTATTGTACACTAGCCATATTGCACAGAGCGAATCGAGAATCAGGTTTTGTTCAAACATGAAATTGGCAATCAGCCAATTATATGTACTGTTATATGATAATTATGCATAACTCATTGTGTTAAAATGCTGGTTGCCTTTTAATTGTAGTGTAGTACTTTATGTGATTTGGGTTATTTTTTTATAGACAACTGATTTAAAAATGTGAAAGGCCTGTTTGGCCTATTAAGGAGCATGTAGTGTTGTGTATGTAAGTTTGGCAAATGAAAGTGCTGGAAATGTGCTGGTATGATTCATGTTTATTTATCCCATATAGTGTGGGAATCAGTCAGACATTGTGCAAAAATAATCGTAAAAATTTATTATTTTCACAGTCTGCACAAATCTACATGGCCTTTGTGTGTTTTGTTGCCCGATGAGCGTTGGCCACACACACTGCTTTGTTCAAACAGTCCGTGTTTCCTCCTTGTCTGCAAACTGTTTGCTGACCAATCTCTCAATCCCTCTTTTCCTCCAGAGTTTACCCCACATATGACTTTGCCTGTCCCATTGTGGACAGCATAGAGGGTGTGACCCATGCTCTTCGTACCACTGAGTACCATGATCGAGACGAGCAGTTCTACTGGGTAATTGATGCCCTGCGGCTACGTAAGCCTTACATCTGGGAGTACGCTCGCCTCAATCTCAATAATACTGTGCTCTCCAAGAGGAAGCTTACGTGGTTTGTGGACCAGGGCTATGTGGATGGCTGGTGAGTTATCCCAGATCTGTTTCCCATTGTTAGACATAACAACCTTGAGATAAAGGCTTTAAGTGTGTACTAGAAGTTGTGTTCTGTTTCTCCCTAAGGGATGACCCACGATTCCCCACGGTCAGAGGTGTCCTGCGTAGAGGAATGACTGTTGAGGGGCTCAAACAGTTCATTGCTGCTCAGGTATGTGCAGTTTTTGCAATGTTTTTAATTAGTTTCGTTTTGTTGTGAATTAAATTTTTTTCTTAAATTTTAAATTTCTTTGCGCAGGGTGGATCCAGATCTGTGGTCAACATGGAGTGGGATAAGATTTGGGCATTCAACAAAAAGGTAAAGACCCATGGCATTCCTAACTGATCAGATCTGCATCTGTGTCAGACTTTTCCGTATGTGTGCTCAACTGTCAGTTTGTACGCCTACCGCCTAGATCCAAGGGTTTTGCACCCATAGATCAGCACGCATAGAACCTTTTATACAGAGGCACATATACCAGACCATCCCAGCTGGAGTGTCAGAAAAGATATATCTCATTGAGACTTGGTGTACCTTGGCTTCTTGCCATCAATATTTATTCTATAAATGAATTTTACTTGTTTAAGAGGGAATTCCACAGATTTGAAAAGAAAAAATCTGGAAATTGAATCATTCATCACACAGGTGGTGTGGTCTCTCTGAGTGGTGTGATGTCAAGTGACTTGTCTGCAAGTTTCTTTACAACTTGGTATAGTTTTTTTTAAAAGCCATTATTATAACAATGGTGGTGATGAGATACGGGTGTTCTGATTTCTGCAACACAGAAATAGCCATTTCATGTGCTATGCAAATTTGTAATTTTGGTTATGTGAAAAATAGAGGTAATTTGCTTACAGCAACCTGCATGTACCTCTCCACCATGAACCATGATTTTTAAAAATGTATTTCAGTCTGTAACTTTATCTTAAAACTACAATGAGACAGTGTCTTAAGTGTCAGGTAGAATTCATGTGATACATTCATGTGAGGTAGCTTTGGTTACCATCACTGCCAATGAACAATTACAATTCAGTAAATTACTACAAAATTAGATGATTTTGCATCAAACCATTCTGAATGACTTTGTTAACATCTTAACTGTTGAATTAGGCAGAATTTTAAAAAAAATAGGTCAAATTCCTCTTTAAAGTTGCCCAAGGTTCTGCACTTTGTGCGCTACAAGAGGGCTCATATTCCTGAAGTGTGGTGTTTGTGCCCAGAACTCTCCTCAATCCCCTTCAGCATGCATGGCTGTGCCTCTTTGTGTGCTGTCTGTGCTGTCTTTCTTTCATCATCATCCTCTGTCTCTCATTGTCCTTAATCATCCGCTCTTTGATTTGCAACTCCTTAAGCCAGACGTGTTCCCCTGCATTGTTGTACGTTAATACATATGCAGCTGCTGTTTGAAACAGCTTAACCTCTCACATTTACTAAATAGTACAATAGCTGTTTGCCCTGTTTGATTCTTACCCTTTCAGAATCATTACCTGTCATTTAGGCAGTAAGGAATCAGCACTCTCTAAGAAGTGTTTTGCATTTTCTGCATCTCATTTCTCACACTAAGCATGCCTCAGACTCAAACGCTCTGCTCACTGGCTTCAAATCCGTCCTCCTCAGTTAAGCACCTCTTCTTGGTTGCAGTTAGACAGTCGTTTTTCAGCTCTTTCAGTTCCATCATTGCTGTTGTCTTACTCTTTTGCCACCCACTTTAGTTTAAAAGCAGTATTTTGGTGCTTATAACAAAGTGTTTGTCTGGAAGATCATCAGGTATGATGGTTCTGAATGGGAGATATTTTGGACGTTGTGCTGTGCCTGTAACTGTCCCTTTCAGACAGCACTTTGACCTTACACACAACTGAGTTAACTAGGCACACATTGTTCTGGCAAAGATTGGAATTGTTTAGTAATAGGGCTGCACGATTAGTCACTTTAAAAAAAAAAAAAAAAAAAAAAAAAAAATGTTTTCTCAATGTGAGTTCATTCAGTGATTAGTGAGAATGTATCTTTGGGAGTCGTGTCTAACATATGTGGAGAGTGAGTCGCTTGGCCACTATGCTGCAAAGTCAGTTACATAGTACATACTAGGGATGCAAATTTTGCTAATTGTTTTGAATGATGAGTGTTTAGTCGGTGATTAATCGTCAACTGACAAACCTAAAATCTCAGATAAAGCCCATGAAAACATTAAACCCAGCTCTGTGTTTGATGTAAATAAGGCTTTAGGTTTTATTGAATGAAAAATGCAGCTGAACAGATATGACATTAATTTAATATGGGCTGTTACTTACAATTACCACATATTGGCCCAAGATAAATACATATGCCCTACCACGGGCTAGCTTGAAATTCATATGCATAGTTTAAGCCTATGTGCATCATAGTAAGTCGCTTACACTGGCTGTTAGCAAACAAACACATTTGTAGGCTATGGCTTAAGACTACAGCCAACACAAGCAGCATGTGTTTTTTTTTTTTTTTTTTTTTTTTTTTTTTTTTTTTTTTTTTTTTTTAATTATTATTATAAAAAGTTCACTTGTGGCCCACCTTTGCACTTGAGGCTAAATATCATAGCTGCAGTAATGCTGCTGTGAACTACATGTAGAATGGTTATTTTTTTTATATATATACTTTATGTATTTATTAATGGCTCTTGCACTACCGTTTTAAAATTAAATGGAGTCAAGGAGTTGCATCCAGTGCCAGTGGTCGGAGTCCAGCCCTGAAAGCCCTGAGTTGTAGGGCTACCAGAACAAGTTGAGCTGTTGCGCTTTCATGGACACAATTCAGAAACTGCCATCAAGTTGAGTCCTAGTACACATGCATACATAGCTCAAAAACGGATCTATTCTTAAGTACAAAAACTACTATTCTTGTAAAAATACTTGCAATTTAATTAATTATTCTCACTCCTGTTGTGTGTGTGTGTGTGTGTGTGTGTGTGTGTGTGTGTGTGTGTGTGTGTGTGTGTAAAATATGCAAAGCATTGAGGGGCCTGTTACAACAAACCTGCATCACCTTAAAGAGCTTCTTAAGTAATTAAATATATAGGCTTCAGTTATGTTAGGCTTACTTAGCTGTAATCTAAAGAGAGGGGAAAATAATTGCTGTATTATAAGCAAATGTATCCGCTCTGGCTTTATAAAGAATTGCAGTTATGTCCATATCGTGCAGCCCTAGTTAATAGTACCAGTGGACAATACAAACTGTGTTACAGTAGTAGGAGCTCCGTATGAAGAATGCATCTTGAAACATTTCCCATTCTGTCTAACCTGACCTGTCTCTGACCTTTTGAGCTCCACATGAGTGTTTTACATTAAAGTGCATCTCACTCTTCTGTTTCCAAGCTGCCAGTTAGCTGTAAAAAGGTACTCCTCCTTGTCCTCGTTCTCCTCTTGTTCGTCCTCCTCACTTCTCTAACTTTCTCTTCTCTGTCCATTTTCATTGTTCGTCTCATTCTATATTTCTGAACCTTAACACCCCCGAAACCCCCCCCCCCCAATTTATCTCTGTCACAGAAGCCAAAACTATACCTACAAGCCGTGTCTAGATGTGTGACTGTGCCTTTGATCAATGAGTCATAACTACCTTATTCTATATTATGAAAATTTTGCACAGTTTCTGTGATGAGACCTGTTTTTGCTGCTCCTTTTGGCTTCCCCTAATGTATTTGCCAATTTGTGTGGTTCCCTCCTTTAATACAGCTTCTGGCAGATTTTGTACACCACAGTATTCCACTTCATAATGCTAAATTGTGTTCAGTCATACTCATTTAGTTACTTTTGTGACTTATTGCACATACAAAAGATTCTGTCTTATGCAATATTCTTGTAGCCTTGAATTTAAATCTGAGCTGGTGATTAAGTTTCTGTGTGAATACTGATGTTGAGCTGCTGATGTAACTTTGTGAAACTTACACCTCTTGATCCTCTGACTTTTGTCAATAGCTTTCATTTGGGGTAAATACAAAATAGTTCAGCCTTCCTTGCGCTTCATGTCCTTCTCTCTTCCTCCTCCATGTCATCCCTTCACTTTTTATGTCGCATTTCTTTTCTGTGTTCTAGAGCCTTAGTTTTTTTCTTTTCCTCTTTTTTTCATTTTGTTTTGTTTTGGTGAAGTTTTGAAGTGGTGAACTGAACTTAATCTTGTTTTTTCCCTTCTATCTATCCTCTTTCTTTTGCTCTCTCTGCTGTAGGTCATTGATCCAATAGCTCCCAGGTACACTGCCCTGCAAAGCTCACAGGTGGTTCCCATTTCCATTCCCGGAGCCAAGGAGGAGCTGAAGGAAGCTGCTAAACACCCCAAGGTAACTATTGGCAGCCCAAGTAATGATGGTACCCAGTTCTGTACTTTATCCGTTCTGTGACAGTATATTCCTTAGCATTTAGTGTCAGCATAACCAATATACGTAAATAATGTGGAGAGCTGTGTTCATGAATGATCATAGATTTAAACGATAGGCTTTTCAGAATTATGTGGCCATGTTGAGCAATGTTTTAAGTTTAGTTTTCTCCTCTTTTGTAGAATGCAAATGTGGGGATGAAGCAAGTGTGGTATGGCCCAAAAGTGTTTGTGGAGGGGGCTGATGCAGAGACCTTTTCTGAGGGAGAGACTGTTACCTTCATCAATTGGGGAAACATCATCATCACCAAAATCCACAAGTAAAACTCTTGAGTGTAAACTAATTGGCACAGTTGTGTATCCACAGTGCCTACTACAGGACATACAGCAGTAGAATAACTTGCAAGTGATAAATACTGTGGAGGACCATTTTTTTCATTTTCATGCATTAGGCTTACTGGCTCCTTTTGTTTTTCTTTTAGCAGTGATAGATAAATTATTCCTTTACTGTGTCGTGTGTTCTGTACATGCTATGATTTTATATATATATATATATATATATATATATATATATATATATATATATATATATATATATATAAGGAAACACCCAAAAAATTGAAACAAAAATGACCAAAGTAGTTCGCTACCTAGCACTGAAGCTTGGACATCGCTCTTTTGCTTTATTATCTGCAGAGACAGCAATGGAACCATCACATCTCTGGAAGGCCGTCTGAACCTGGAGAATACTGATTATAAAAAGACTACCAAGATCACCTGGCTAGCAGACACCCTGAAAGCCCCCCTCATCCCCACCATATGTGTTACCTACCAGCACCTCATAAGCAAACCTGTGTTGGGCAAGGATGATGACTTTAAAGACTACATCAACAAGAACAGTAAGGTAGGTTTTGGGCTTGCTGCTTGGTGGCTCCCTTCATATTTACTTCTTCGTACTGAGAATTAGTATGTGGGACAAATATATGTTGATAAAAGGCACTAATTGTGTTGGTGAGAAATGTGGTGTTTTGTGTATTCTCAGACAGAGGAGATGATGCTGGGAGATCCATGTCTGAAAGACGTGAAGAAGGGTGATATCATCCAGCTGCAGAGGAGGGGCTTCTACATCTGTGACCAGCCCTATGAGCCAGTCAGGTTAATACTTTCCCAACCTCATATAAACCCCAGTAGTTCTGTGTGGGCATTATAACAGTGCACTTGGCTTCACTTGGCACTTGGAAGTATTTTTTTTTTTCTTTTGCTGTTAAACTGTAATCAGCACTAAACTTGTTAACAGTGCTAAACTCTAAACTTGTTATTGAAGAACATGTAAATTACAATGTGCTTTTCTGAGCATATCATGTGTATTAAAACATGCTGCTGGTCTGCATTCGGTCATTGCTATGGTAGCATAACTTTATTTATTTGGATTAAGTGCAGTGCATTAAGTGAAAGAAAATTTAAGTGTATTCATTGTTTTTAAAAAGTGACACACTATTATTATTATTATTATTAATTTTTTTTTTTTTTTTTTTTTTTACATCTTTTGAAAATGTCTAGGTATTGTGATGTTCGTTTTGCTACATTGCTTACCCCTGAACTTAGTTAACCTGTAGATGTTGACCCATTTGTCCAGTCCTCATAGCTGTAAAGAGAGTCCCTGTGTCCTACTGTACATCCCAGATGGCCACACCAAAGAGATGCCCACTGCTGGCTCCAAGGATAAGAGCAAGAACCAGCCAACTGCTAAACCTGTGAGTGCATCCATCCATCAGAAGCCACCCCATGTTGCTGATGTCTGATCTCTTCCATTCAGTTATGTAGTGAAAAATAACTTGTCTTTTTCATGCTCCTCCTCTTTTGTTCTCAGGTGAAAGCTGAGCCTGCCTCTCCAAGCAAATCCTCACCTGCTGCATCTACCAGCCCAACGCAAGCTGCCTCAGGAGATGCCTTTTCTCTGTTCTCCAGCATTGTGGCCCAAGGAGACTTGGTGCGGCAACTGAAGACTGATAAGGCCCCGAAAGAACAGGTGGACCCAGCTGTGCAACAGCTCTTGGCCTTGAAGGTGGAGTTTAAGAAGTTAACAGGCCAGGAGTACAAGCCTGGCATGGCCCCTCCTGCTTCATCTCCAGTGCAAACAAGCCCTGCCCCTGCAACCACTAGCCCAAGCCCATCCTCTTCATCCTGTCCTTATACACGCGTTGCTGAGCAAGGAGAGGTTGTCCGGAAACTGAAGGCTGAGAAAGCACCCAAGGTTTCTGTCTTTATTGTTACAGTATCTCTGGATCTCAGTGTCTGAATAACAAATTAGCCAACATTTTTTTTGTTTGTTTTGTTTTCCACTTTGTTTTACAGGACAAAATAGATGAAGCTGTGAAAGTCCTCTTGGCTCTAAAAGCTGAATTTAAACAACTCACAGGTCAGGACTACAAACCAGGCATGGCTGCTGCCTCTGGAGCTCCAACACAGCCCACTTCCTCATCCAGCTTGTCCTCTGCTGACATACATGGACAAGTTGCAGAACAGGGTGAGGTGGTCAGGAAGCTCAAATCAGAGAAGGCACCAAAGGTGAGAGAAATTTCTGCCAAGCTAGGTCTGCCTTGGTCAAGTATAAATGTTATTATTGTGTAGGAGCAACAACAGCTCAGCCACAAAGCAGTGGAGCAATGTAAACATGTTATTTGGAGCCATAAATTGTGCTTTGCTATTTGGCAGTCTGATTAACAAATCTGGATTTGGCAGATGCCAGGAGAACACAGCCCACAGCTATGCCTCTGTAAAATTACCTCTCAACACTATACTCCCTAAATGGAGTACTGTAATTTTGACTTTTGGCTGGTGATATCTGTTTATTGGTTCTCAGATTCACATCACTTATATGGCAAATGCTTAGTTACATTGTGTTCTTTTTTTTAAGATAATGTTTTCTATTGCCAATCTTTTCCACAGGACCAGATTGATGCTGCTGTGAAGCAGCTGCTGGCTTTAAAGGCAGAATATAAGCAAGTAACTGGTCAAGAGTACAAGCCAGGAGCTCCTCCAGCCAATGCTGCGCCAGCTCTAGCAGCCCAAGTACAGTCTGCCACTAAGCCCACAAAGACCAGCTCCCTTGACAATGCTGCATTGGACATTTACCAGCGTGTAGCTCAGCAAGGTGACCTCGTGAGGAAATTGAAAACGGAGAAGGCTCCCAAGGTTTTTCTCTAGGTTTTGTTAGCATTACCTCAATTCTAAGAAAATATCGCACCTGGGTAATTTTCAATATAAATATATATTTTTTCCCCTTACTTTTCTAGGATCAGGTGGATGCTGCTGTGAAACAGCTTTTAGCTTTAAAGGCTGAATATAAGCAGCAGACTGGACAAGAGTACAAACCGGGAGTGGCTCCCAGTGCTGCAACAGCTCCTGCACAGGCCAACCCATCTCCGCCTCAGTCAAGCTCTTCTCCTCAGGCCCAGGCACTGAATGCTCAGGTAGCCCAGCAGGGGGAGCGAGTTACACAGCTCAAAGCAGAAATGGCCCCTAAGGTAGGTACATTGTACTTTTCGCTTTGACATGTTCTCTTTGACAATTTGACAATTTACATATTATTTGAAAAGCTTTCAATATGTCCTAAAAAGGTGCTGAATGGTCTTAGTGTTGAATTTGCCCACTATATCTACTACTTTAAATATAAGAAACACTAATATTTTTGTAATGTTTGTAGTGTAGTTCCTATTAATTCACCCTTTCAATTTACACTGGAAGAATACAATTATTATAGAAATGCATCAAAGGTGCTCTACTCAGGATTCAGGCTCAAGATATTTTTCCCCTGATCCAGTATGAATGATTACTGTATTGATGGAGTAGAGCTAGAAGTTTAAATGACTAAACTGTTTGCTGATAGTCTTAGGCAGCAATGGTCTAGGCAGAGCATCCTTTGAAAAAACTTTCTCCATTTCATTGTATAGGAGCAGGTGGACACAGCAGTGAAGACCCTACTGGAGCTGAAAGGTCAGTACAAAGCGCTCACTGGAGAGGAGTACAAGCCAGTGAGCACTCCAGGAGCCCCAGGACACACAAGATCAGAAGACAAAAGCCGCAAGGAGCGGGAGAACGCATCCGAGAAACAACAAGGTGGAGGAGGTGGCCGCAAGCAGCAGAAAGGAGAGAAGTCTCAGCAGAGCCTGGACAGCGGGGCAGCAGGATCTGGAGATGGCCAGGGGCCCAAGAAACAAACACGGTATGAGAGAAAGAGGAAAATGTTAAATTTTGTAGACATTGATAACTTATGTCTTGTCCAAATAAATTAAAACAAAATCTTTTAGAGTTTGGGAATGATTATATGAATGGAGGCTTGAGAAAGTTTTGCTGTTGTTTAGTACAGCCATAACTGGTTTTGACCTCCAAAACTAAATCACGATCACTGCATTCATGTCTGATATCATTAAGACTATGTGCTGTGTTTGTGTACATTTTAGCAGGATTAAAGTACACGATTTAAATTCTGACTCATCCTTATTTCAGCAGAAATGTGTTTTGCTTGGTTGTCAACTTCAGAAGAACATAACCAGCCAGCATTAACAATCTAACATTTTCTAATGTCTTTGCTTTAGGTTAGGACTTGAAGCAAAGAAAGAGGAAAATCTGGCTGACTGGTACTCACAGGTACTGTGACATATGTCGTCTTTTGGAAATTATGGTTGTTCTGGGCAATACTGATAAAATTCAGTATCATGATATTTTCCAAATGTAATATGACATCAGGGTATTTTGGGATATGCTGGGTAAAACCAATAATGTAGTAATAAACCTATATGGCCTCAAGTCACCAATACTGAGGAAATAGCGCACAGACTGTCATCCAAATATTCAGAGCCATTGTTTTAATGAAGGTACACACGCTGGTGCTGACATTTGGTGTCGATGCACAGCAGCATTTGCCAACTCCGTTCATTTCCTCTGCGTCACAGCACTCCAAGTTTTGCCTTTACTACATTTAAATTAAAGCCATATAGAGACTACAGAAAGTGACAGTAGATTACATGAAATTTGACCTCTGTCCATGGTACATCTGGTGTGCAGTGGCATTTAGTCTGTCACAGATGCTTGCTACAAATATCAGGATTTTGTCTGTTAATTTTTGCTTAGTTATCTACCCGTCTGTGTGCTCTTCTGTGCTGGGGGTTCCTAAGCAAGATGGGCAAATATATCACCAAAACCGAAAAGCAGTATTCCAGTATGTCAATGTCATGATGTACCAGTATAAACAAAATATTGCCCAACACTATGACAACTTCTTTATATGCTACCAGGCCTTTTCCATTTCATTCATGTTGTATGTATAGTCAACCATGCAGAAGTTGGTATTTTTGCTGTCCCTTCATATCTGTCTGGATTCTGCTTTTTTTTATCAGGTTATCACCAAATCTGAGATGATTGAGTACTATGACGTTAGTGGCTGTTATGTGCTGAGGCCCTGGGCGTATGCTATTTGGGAGTCCATCAAAGAATTCTTTGACAAGGAGATTAAGAAACTGGGAGTAGAGAACTGCTACTTCCCCATGTTTGTCTCTCAGGCTGCTCTGGAGAAGGAGAAATCTCATATCGCTGACTTTGCTCCTGAGGTATAAAAATTCAAGTAAAAGTGAATTCTGGAGAGCAGTCTCAGAGGGAGGTCTCACATCTTTATCTACTTGCATGGGTTTTCTAGGTTGCGTGGGTGACGAGATCAGGAAAGACCGAGCTGGCTGAGCCCATTGCTGTGCGTCCCACTAGTGAGACTGGTGAGACCCCTTGCAGCCGTCTTATGACTTTGTATATCTGCAAACCAAATAACTCAATGCAAAAATGGTGTGTTTGCATATCTCATAAGTATTTTTTTTTTTTTGCGCAGTGATGTACCCTGCCTATGCCAAGTGGGTCCAGTCCCACAGAGATCTGCCAATCAAACTCAACCAGTGGTGCAACATTGTGGTCAGTCTCAGCCTATAATTTTGCTCCACTAATATACTGAACCTAGCCCTTGCATATGCTAATACCCTTCTTCATTCTTTCTTTCAGCGGTGGGAGTTCAAACACCCCCAGCCCTTCCTGAGGACTAGAGAGTTTCTTTGGCAAGAAGGACACACAGCCTTTGCCACCAAGGAGGAGGCAGTAGAGGAGGTTCGACAAGTCTAATATGCTTCAACAGTTACTTTTTTATTAGGCAATGTGAACTAAAATTACAGTTTAATATTGTTTGTTATGCATCCTCCAGCCTAGCATCATATCACTCAGTCTCATCAGAATTCATGATTTTATGTTGTTTTCATTCCTCATGACAATACACAGCACGCATTAAGCATCATTGTGCATCATATTGTCATGGAGAATCTGTAGCATCAGTGAATCATGATTGCTAGTCTGACCACTGACCTATAGGTTAATGAATACAATCAACAGATTAGTGTAACTCTTAACTTGGCTGTCAAATAACAAAACATCATAAAGAAAACTGTGATTTTTGTTTTTATTAAGCAGACAAGAGTTCTGACATGAGTAGTCTGTTCTCTTCCTTGTAATGTGTAACGAGTTATTGAGTTTTTTATATATATATATATATATATATATATATATATATATATATATAGTGTGTGTGTGTAAAAAAATGTTTGGCTTCCTAGCTTGTTGGCTTTCTGCCTTTTGCATTCCCCATTTAACTTTATTGAAACAGCCTGCTGTTAAAAAAAATATTCCATTCCAATGAAGAATGTCCTTCTACTTTTAAATCTTAACTCTTTAAACCACAAACTTTCACTCTAGAGACAACAGAGGCACCTCTGTAGGAGGTGTGTAACCATGCTTACAGTAAATGCAGTCATGGTTACATTTTTCATTTTGGCCAGAGTTTTCCTTAAACTCCCTCACACTATTTGTACATTTGTGTGGGAACAGGTACTGCAAATCCTGGACCTCTATGCACGGGTGTATGAGGAGCTAATGGCTATCCCTGTGGTCAAAGGCAGGAAGACAGAGAAGGAGAAGTTTGCAGGAGGAGATTACACCACGACAGTAGAAGTCTTCATCTCAGCTAGCGGCAGAGCCATTCAGGTCTGTACCCACAAACTGTACTGCCTGGAATATGAGTCATTTGCCTACTAGACATCCACATATATAGATAAATACCTCCATGTACACTACAGGCTGAAAAAGTGGAAGTAAGCAGTGATTAATAGCTTTAAAAATGCATTACAATAAAGTAAATTTGCCAACAATCAGCACAAGAAATATTCTGATGGCTGATGGCTATTCTGAAGTTAACCAGATTATTTAAGATTTTCCTAAATATTCCATTGATTTGCAGTACTGTACTATTATGGGGGGAAGTATAGGATATGGGGTAAAAACATCAGTTTTACACTGCCTCATGATGGCCAGTTTTTAATTATTTAGACGATTATTTATCTTATTTAACATGCCTGATTTGGTAAATCATGCCATTAGACGTATCTGGACATAAATCAGGCATATGTGATTTAGAGCTGCAATAAAAACTGCAGAATAACCACCAGGGGCAAAACACTTTAGAAATCAATAAATCAGATAGTGGTACAAAGTAAGTATTAGTTTTATGTTCATAAAAATAATACTCTGTAGTCTTTTTTTTTTGGGGGGGGGTATTTTCCATCCTTTTCCCCTGTAGTGTACATGTAGATATGATGTAATCTGATAAGATGATTTTTAGGTTCCTGCACTTCAATAGGGATGTATTAAATATACTTTTTCGGTTGTTCTCTCAGGGTGCAACATCACACCACCTTGGCCAGAACTTCTCCAAAATGTTTGAAATAGTCTTTGAAGATCCTAAAAAGCCTGGTGAGAAGCAGTTTGCGTATCAGAACTCATGGGGCCTCACCACTCGCACCATTGGTGTCCTGACCATGGTGCACGGAGATGACACAGGCCTGGTGCTGCCACCCAGGGTAGCCTGTCTTCAGGTACAATCTAAAGTCACAAACAATACCTCTTCTCAGTATTATTGAACTTCAGTAATAATCAGTAATTGAACATCATGGCCTTGAACTACCATGAGCTTCTCAATTATTCATCTTTGTTTTCTCAGGTGATAATCATTCCCTGCGGAATCACGGCCACTCTACCCGAGGCTGAGAAGGAGCTGCTGTTGGCTCAGTGCTCAAAGTATCTCTCCAGGCTGCAAAAGGTTGACATCAGGGTGAAGGCTGACCTTCGAGACAACTACTCACCTGGCTGGAAGTTCAACCACTGGGAGCTGAAGGTGCACATTTTCTGCTTAGATGATCCACAGTTATGCTGTCTAGACGTTCTTTTTACACTTTTTTTTTTTCTCTAATTCATTCTGCAATGCTTTAAATGCTCTTAAATTCAGGGAGTGCCAATTCGCTTGGAGGTTGGACCTAAGGATCTGAAGCAGGGCCAATGTGTGGCAGTGAGAAGAGACACAGGAGAAAAGATCATTTTACCTGACGCTGATGCAGAGAACAGAATTAAGTTCCTGCTTGAAGAGATTCAGAATAATATGTTCAAACGGTACACATGCATACAAATACATGTTATGAATCATTAGAACATGCAGTCTAAAAAAGCAGAGGGTCCTTCAAGTCTGAGGTTTTTATTCATTGACATTTTTCAGGACTTCATCCTAAAAGCTCTGTCTTGTTTCAGGGCTTCTGCTGATCTCAAAGAACACATGTTAGCAGCAGATACTATGGAGCAATTCCAGAAAGAGCTGGACCAGGGAAAGGTATATTAGTACTAATACAGTGTCTATGATCTTCCCTGTTGATTCAAAAGAAACAGTGGGCAAAACAGAGCAATGTGCATTATAACAACTAACTGTATTTTCGATTTTTGATTTATCAGATTGTGCAGATTCCCTTCTGTGGAGGAATTGAGTGTGAGGACTGGATCAAAAAGACCACGGCCAAGTAAGAGACTGTTTCAGCTTTCTTTCATATAAAGCCAACTTGTGCTTACTCACAACCATGTGTACATTATATAATACTACCCTATCAGAGAGAGAGAAAGTATTGTGCATGGTCCTGTTAACACCAACACTTCTTTTTCTATTGCCTGATCACAGGGATCAGGACCTGGAGCCAGGCGCACCCTCAATGGGTGCTAAGAGCCTGTGCATTCCCTTCCAGCCCCTGAAAACCCTCCAGCCCGGCCAGATGTGCATCAGTGGCAAAGAACCAGCTCAGTTCTACACCTTATTCGGACGCAGTTACTAAGAGGGAAAGACCTAGATAGAGCTCCTCACCCGTGCCCATTTCGAATTAACATCTGATCCATCTTAGAATGACAAAAGCACTAAAACTAATTGCTGTAACCTGTATTCTCACCTGCCATTTCTAACCTCCAGTCAGGACCACACTGGAGTCCTTTGCTGCTCTAAGGAAAGCTCCCCTCTTACTTCTCTCTGGCTACTCTCAGGACATGTAGGTGTTGCGTATAGACAGGTACATGTTTACAGTTACGCTGTCGGGTATAGAAGGAAATAGACTTGGCTTCTGTTATGGTGATTTAAATTATGCTAAAATGTAAAACCCTGTACATCTGTTCTTAGTACTAGTCTGGTACCTGTAATCTATAACATTCAGGTAATTCTAAACCCTACCTGAGCATCATCTGTAATAAAGGGATTCTTAATTTCTACTCTGCTTTGTTTACTTTTTTTGTCATTAATCCCATGACATTAGGTTTTAGTAAATGTCCACAAATCTTTGTTAGTTTTGTTCTTTCTTAATAACTGAGATGTCAACAGTTTAGTGGCTTACTGCTAGTAATGTGACTTCATACTTCTCTCTGTTCATGGCAAAGATTTTTCTCTGTGTAAGACTAATGCTCTCGCAACACAGGCAGCAAGCTTGGGATTATTTCTTTGCCTGTGAGGAAATCGGTTTAATGCAGTGTGATTATGAAATATATTACAGGATTTTTGCACTTAACACTTAACATGCACTTTGTTTGGAGCAACTGGCTTGTTTGGACCCTGTTCAACCAAAATGCAGTGATTCAGGCATTATTGGACCTCAAGTAGCTAATTAGGAACTTGTTTACTCCAGTTCAGATGATGCCAGTAGTATATTTTTTGTAAATGAGCAAAAGGAAATACTGTAAGTAGACAAATTAAATAAGTGTTTCACTACCCAACACTGTTCTCCAATATGAACTAATGACCCTCATTACTTAGATTCACCCTAATGTATAACAAAGTATCAGTGATCTACATTAACATTTAAAGGGCTCATATCGTAGACAACTGTCCTACTTTTTCAAATGAGAGAGTTTGATACTTAAGTGTAAACGTAAGTAATATCTATCAGGTTGACACACTTCCGATTTGTATTCCACCGGAGAAAAGAGATTTACCCCACAGAGTGTTTTGGGGGGTTTTACTGATTAGGAAGTTGTACGTTCTCTTCCCAGTGGCTGGGGTCGTTCAGCCTGCGGGCATGGGGTCATAAACATCAGCAGCGTGTCCACATGCTGGCGCTTCTTCATCAGCATCGCCCATTCTCCAGTGTTGAGTATCGCGTACAGGGGTCACACCTGTTTGGTCTACGTGGACGTTGTAGCTCTACTCCCAACAGTGCGGACGTACAGCGTCACGTGGCAGGCGAGTTGCTTGACAGCTGCTGTCCGTCTTTGTCAGCGTTTCCTAAGGGGACCTGTTAAGCAGGTCTGCAAACTCCTGATAGTAGTGGTTGGTGACGTACACAAAGGCATCCGAGGACCTTGTACTCTCAGTTAGGCTAGCATGTCCTCTAGTTTCCAGACCAGCTCTGAACGCCCGGTAGTACCGTACGCACAGTAACGCGCTGTCTGTCGGTCCCTCTGGCCCGCAGTTCATCCTGCACGTCACTGTGGTGGAAAGTGTCCTGTAAACAGGGGTCTTAATGCACAATGATCAGTACCGACTTTTAAACGCACTCTTTCTTCGTGTTTAAAGTTGCCGTCTAGGTCATGGCCACGCATTAGGATCTCGTTCCCACGCGTTAATAAGGCGTGGCCACGCATTATTTTTATTTATACAGGATGTCATCAGCGGGGCTCCATGTCACCCACATTTATGCCTGCAAAAGTATCCAACAAGACACGCCCACTGTCAAATCCCCACCTCAAGATTTTTCTAGTATTTTGCCATTCTATGCCATTGAGTTCAATTGTCGAGTAAAATAACTACATTTATTATTATTTAATAACTGAATTTACTATTTCATTATATTTAAGAGTAATAGACAGAATACATCAGAATAATAAAACTGCCCCTTTTACCCTTTTTCAACTACACCTTCCTCACCCGAACCCTCTCTAATGCTTACGACATTATCTAGGGTTGATATGGAGCTGTGGGTCGATGCTGTTATCCGACATTATTCATGGACATGTCCTAGCAATGCTGATATAGAAACATTCATAAAATGCTCAAATTGGATCCATCTGTATTAGTTTCACAGAGAAATAAATGATTGATTAATGAATATTCAGTAATGAATAAAACGCAATTTTTAGCATCACGTAAATGTCGTGCTTTTCCAGAGTGCGATAAATCCAATCCAAACATCCGCCGATGTGAATCCATCGTGCTTCCCGAACATTCTCCAGTGAGGTTACCAGCTCCTCCTGCGTGAACTGTAGGCCTAGATTAGACCTGACACTGTTTAATCCACGCTGGACCCCAGACATACGTCAGCCACAAACCGTCTGCATACGAAGTCTGTTTGGGCTCCAGATTCCTCTAAGCTCTCTGAGTCCTCCTCATGCCTGTGCTGGGTGTGTAGAGGGTCGGTGTCCTCCTCCCTCAGTGCGTCAGAGCAGCGGTAGTGCGGAAGCGGCGCAATGTTCACTTTTCAACCAAACCGAACACCTGTGACTGTCCTCTACCGCAAAAAGTGAGTCTAACTCTTCTCTCGTAAACATTCACATGAACGTCTATTAAAGATTACGGCTGAAACCGCGGTACTGAAGTTGGCTTCCTGTTCGTCGGCTTATTCTTCTGATTTTCCGGTCTACCTTAAATGGCGCGGTAGTTACTTTACGGTTCCTGAGGCGCAAGAATGTAACTACTGTGGCATTTAAGGTGGAACGGAGTGTTCAAAGAAGACGCTGGCGAATAAGAGTCAATCTCAGCTCGGAAGCAGTTGTCGCTTAGTTTAAATTTTAGCTGATTAGAAATTCCCCTTGTACGAACAGGTTCGTGGCTTTGTTTGAACGTAGCTTGTCGGCTTTAACACACTTTCATCTGCTAGTCACCGTGAAAGTTGTTCAGCAAGTTATTGATTTATAGCTTTTTTGGTTGACTTAACGTTTAATCGCTCTTTAAATTTGAATGTTTATACCATGGCACATACTATGTGTTCTGACACTGTGTGATGAGTGTGTCACAAAAATATTCAAAGTGTTATCAAATTACACATTAGCAGTCACCCAATCTATCATGTCCTTCACACTTTCCAGATTCTTCAGTTTTGTATTCCTGGAAATCCAACCTTAACAGCAAAAGAGGCAATGCAGAAGTTCACACAGCCAGTGGAAGGAAGTGTGTTTCGTCAGACTCCCAGCTGAAACACAATGGGAACTTCCTGCTTTTTCTCAGTGAGGAGAGCATCAAACTCACTTTTAGCCTGTGAACAGAGAAGAGCAGCATTTATGTCAAGCCAACTGTCCACCACGAGGAGCTTTGATTTGAAGCAATAAAAGCTTGAGGTCAACCGTGAACCTGGAAAACAGCATTTTTCACCTGTTTGGAACGGTGGGTTGGAACTTATCTGTGATGACTGAGTGTGCTGTGCTGGACAGCCTCAGTGAAGATGGCTTTCACAGCTGTGAGGGCTTTGAGGACTGGTCCACCTACAGCCCTATACACTGGAATGAGTATCAGGGGGATGGCAGCAGTTTTGGAGACTGGAATAGTTTTCATGGCAGCCTCAGCAAAAAGGTGGAACCTTCAGCTCTGTCACCTCAGGAAAGAAGTTCTGACCATAAACAAAAGGTGAGCTTTTTCAGTGTGTACCACCATGATGGGAAACCTGTTTGGCAACAACATGCAAACAAGTCTGGCCAGTCATACCACGGGCTGGTTTTGTAGATATAGACAACAGCCCCTTTCACTGTTATGATTTTGCCACTATTTCACACAGAACATTCTGTGGATATTGAATGCTAGGGGTGTGAAAAGACATCAATGCGTGATCTGAGAGTGATGATTCAGCCACATCAACTTTCAAATGTTATAATTGAACATAATCAATTATAATTCATTTTTTGGCCAAAATAAAATTGTGTCTATTTTCAAATATCTGTTGGGAGAACACCAGCAGCTTCTTTTTTGTCCGTTTACTTTAGTCTGTAATGGCTTATTGACAGCTACACATCCTTTCAGATCCACAGTGTTGTCTTCTCACTTTCCTTTGGCATCCCCCCTTGCTTTTGCAGTAGATTATCTTATATCTAATCTCAGTTGTTGTGTGTGCAGGTGGAGAATGATGACGGGGTCAGCCCCTGGATTGTGTTTCACAATTGTTTCCATGTTGAGGAGACAGTGAAAGATACTGCTGTAATGGAGATTCCACCACTGTCCCAGCTACTGCACAACTTGACACACATACCCTATGATCCACCAGCACTATCAAGGTATTACTGCAGGGAAATCTCAAATATATTGTAGCTGTCATGTCAAAGCCTCATAACTCATGCTTTTATTTACACTAAAGTACAGTTCAGTGGAAAAACAAGTTAATTACAAGTTTTAGATGATGTGACCAGGAAAATCACCAAACCGCACTGGACTGTGGTCCTCTTGGACCATAACTGATGACCACTGCTTTACACTGTGTGATCACGTCATGATTGGGCCCATTACTTTAAAATAAGTAGCTATTTATATATGAAGTTTCATGTATAAAGCTGTATAAAATGAGTTTTGTTATGACGGTGAGGGCACATTATCAACAAATGAAATGCATGTTGTGCCAGCGTCTGGTGGTGCTTCCTTTGGTGTTCTTTCATGCTTAATTCTCTCCGACATTTACCTGCCTGGTGGCACTGCCAGCGCACACCGCCATATGTTCAAGCACATGTTAAAGTTGATTTGTGGAGGCTGTGTGTGTGTGTGTGCGCGCGTGTGTGCTGCACACAGACAAAGCATTGTTGGCTCCGTTCCTGTTTCTCTCAGACCTCTGGGTTTGAGTTCAGCATGTAGTTTTGAACAGATTAACACGGACATATGTTAAGGAAACCTGTTTTTTTTTCTTTATTAGAGCTGCTTGATTTTCTTTATTATTGCTAATTATTTTGCACTCTACACATATGCAGCACTTTATATCAGAATCGTTTTGTATCAGAATCATATCAGTATTGACAGATATTTGCTTTAAAAAATATCTGCGTTAGATGTTTAAATTGGATTGATTTGATGATGTATTTATGGTAGTCAGGAAGAGCAATGCATTTCGATGATGTTGTACTACTGTGCTTAAATCTCTGCGTTTATTCATATTTCTAACCCTGAAAAAAATATCTTACTTTTCTCTGTAATGCTAATCCAGGTGGATCTAGTCCCAATTTCTACATTTTATAAATGTTTATATATCAGCATCTGCAGATATGTGCATGACAAATATTGGCATTGGCCCACAATTCCCGTATTAATGCATCCCTGATTTCTCACTCTTTCTTTGTCTCTCTCTTTCTAGAGAGGCTGCCAGCCTGTGCCATCGTCTGTTGTATAAGATGGAGTATCTGAGCCTCTTTAGTCCTAAACCCAGCTTACACTCCCACAAGCAGCTGATCAACACACTCCAACTCAAACATTCAGACATGAACACCTCACAAGTGAGTGGAGAGCGCCTAACACAATAATAAAGTCCAGACAAATGTACTTGTTTGTTCAGCAGTTCACTGATCTTGACAATTGCATCTGATGTTTGAGATGCTGATTAACATGGCAGACTGTGTAAACGGGATGCTTAAACTTTGGTTATTTAAGGTTTTTAAAGGGACAAAAGTTATTTTGATTAATATGATTTTGTTCCATATGTGTCCACTGGAGGGCACAAGAGCTTTAATGAAAGACAAATGCTCAGAGGCATGAAAATACATAATCTGCTATCATATGTTTTCAGAATGCTAATTTGCCTGACCTGGGTTTTGAGGAACCTGAAAGTTCTCCTGCTGCTCTCATCCAGACTAAGGTAGGTTTACAGAGATATTTACATGTTACAGAGTCAGATGTTCAGAGTGGTAGTGGTGATAGGTACCTGGGATTGTGGTTCCAAAATGACCAGTGAACCGATGCTTGTATTCAGGGTTTTTTATGTGTAATGTTGATAATAAACATTGTAATATAAATCATTTTTCATTCAAAGCCCTGCATGTGTCTCTACGCATTGAAAGTGCAGGGTGAGTCCAAAGTCACAGGACACCGTTTTATTTTATTTTTTATGCTGTCACAAGCCTCCACGGTGCAGTGTTGAAGGTGGTGTTTGTTGCGGATTCTCTCAGCATACACAATTTGTTTGAGATGACAACAGAGACAAAAGTCAATAATAAAATAAAACCTGACTCGCCCTGTATTTTTAAAAACTAAACCAAAATCTTATTGAAAAACCACAATAAAACTATATCTAAGGCATCATGCAGAATATTTGTAACCATTTAATGTAATGATTTCTGTGACGTAATGTTTAGTGACAAACTCTTCAGATGTCTGGTTCCTATCACCACCACTGTGAGCAATTCTGACTCGAATATAGAATGGCACATTTCACATCAATCGTCTCTGAATGACTGTCTGCATCTTAATGATTAACCTTTGCAGAGAAAAAAAGTAACAAACTGCATTGCTTGGTGAAAATTTTGTTTATTATTAACACATGATTATTTATCAATCATTAGTGCATTTTATCATATTGCATTTTGTCAGGGTTTATTCAATAATAACTTCATCATGATGGGGATAAAGGGGCTAAAGGCATGACACAAAGCAGTAAATCAATTCAAGTAAGTTAATCAAAGTGTAACTTTTTCACTAACCTCTGGCCTGTTTCTGTGTCTGTAGCTAATGGCACCAATTCGGTGTCAGAATAAACCAGGATATCTCTACCAGATCTCACCCCAGTGGTTCAGCCAGTACAGTTTGAGACTTCTGCCCCATCAGAACAAGCAAGACCTGCTACAATGAACTTAATACACCACACTATGCACCTACTGCAAAATACTCACAGTATATCCGCTCAGGGAAGATTTTCTGACAAAACAAAAAGATAGAAAAACAGTTACATACAGTACTACTTGCACAATAATGGATTTATTTGTTGAACTGCGATTATATTGTTACAAGCTACTTAAGGAATAAGCTGTTACACTGACCTGAGAATTTTCTAAGCGTATTCATCCACTTTATACATTTATATGAAAGAATCACTATTAACAGAGAAATGTGGCCCAGGCTTGTGTGTATCCACAAAAAGTTCTTCGACAATAAACAGAACAGAATGAGTGAAACACAAGGGTCCGATTGAGCCATGACAAATTCCCAAATGTGTGGAAATTAAGCAGCCTCAGTTTGGAATGGAATGGAGTGCGATCTGACTGTCTGTAGTCCGGCAGGTAATATGCTTTAGTAAGTTCAGGTCTAGTCTAGTTATCCTCTTTTTAGTTTCACTATCAGAAGCCCTCAACTCCTCAAAGATATGTCTGCTTACTAGAAATGCTGTCTTTGGAATTGAATATAGTGGGGTATGATTGCATGGCTCCCATCATGTGCCTGTCACCACCAACTCCCACCAACCCTCCACCTAGATCAGTGTTTTCGAATCCTATTCCTGGAGGTACGCTGTCCTGCACATTTTAGTGTTTTTCCTGCTTTAACACACTCTCTTCAACACAGGAAGAGGTTGTTAATGAGCTGTTCAGTTGGATTAAGTGTGTAAGGAACAGGCAAAAAACTTAAATGTGTAAGTGTGTCTCCTAGACCAGGGTAGGGAAACAGTGGCCTACATGGTCAATCAATCAGATAAGTCCCTGCAGTGAGTGTGTTAGCTAGCTAGCTAATCTCAAACTAATCTACTCTAACATCTGTCATTAGATATTAGACTCGATTAGATCTATTATCACATAATAGAATCTATTATGTTATCGCATGAGTCACTGTTTGTTTAGATCATACCATTTGTTACTGTTATTTGCTAGAAAAAATGAGAGCTAGGATCAAAGATATGAACCAGAGACACAGAACACATTTATATATACAAATATATCTATCATTTTTTTCTACAATGCTGCCTGGACTCACAGAGAACTGAAGAAGCAAAAACATTTGCTTACTTGAAAATTACTTGGGCTTTATGTAATATTTGTGGAACAAAGATATGTATTTATATAAGTTATACTAAGTCTTAACATTGTAGGTCAATATATTAAGGCTATGGTTTGTATTAATAAGCTTACCTGAATGTTACAATTTTGCAGTTTTGCTTAAGTCAGCTTGCAAGATGTGAATAATGACTTTGAAACATTCTGTATACACTGTGGACAACTCTTAAGGTGGATGGTATTTCTTCAAAAAGCAGAATAATTGCAAAATAAAAAGAATTCAAAGGCTTGTTACTTGTGTGTGTAAACATTTATTGAACATAAAAGTCAGAAAATGAAAAGCACATGTTTGTAAGCTGCAGTTTGTCACTTGCAACACCTGCTGGACAAAAATGTAAAAGGTAATCACTTAACCATTTTAACTCAAATTCAATTACAATGACCACAACTGGTAGTTTGTTTGGATGTTTATTGTTAGGTAAACTCAGAAATGTAACGATATTACATTTGGTGCCATTGTAAATAGTAAATGAAACACTTACTACTTGCTCAGCCTACATCATAAGCGTGGTACATGGTATGAGTCTTTGTTCCACAGCTTGCAGTTTAATTGCTTTGTGGCAATGTATTGTACAAAAACCGCACTAAACTGTTCTAAACCTATAGAGATAATAATGTAAAGCAAAATCATTTGTTTGCTCAAGCATGATGCACATTGCAGTTTCCCCATATGTAGAAAAGGTAAACAGTTCTTGATTGATGTTAAAATACATAATCATTCTTTATCTATTCTCTGTGATTTATATGAAAAATAAAATGCAGTAACCCAACAAAAATCACAATTTACATAGTGTATATGCAAATGTGTATACCTGGCATATACAAGATTCATAAAACTATAAAACAGTTAATCAGTGCAGAGCTCACTACACACTCTTATTCCCAACAACACCACTGCCCCCATGTCTCTCTCTCTCCATTTTTCTTTTCCCTCGCCTCCTGTCATTCCTTAGCAGCACAGCTAGCAGTCAGAGTGAATTCGAAGTCGATTTTTCAAATGTATTTTTTAAATGTATTTGACTAATACAGCAATTCTGAAAGACATTTTAGTGTTGGAATGCATTTGCAATGAGTTTAAAAATATTTTAAATATATAAAAAGATAGGTCCATATTTTTTCTACACGGGTTAATCACTTACGATAACTTGCTATTTACCGTTAACAAGAGTCTATATGTTAACGTTACGCAAAGAGGTAGTGTGCACAGTTAGAAGAACCTATAAGTTATAATGCTATATATTATCCCATATTATTAAAAGCCTACACATGCTACCTATAAGAAAAGCTGTGTATTAAAGAAAAAAATATTGCATCTAAAATCACACATTATATAAAATCTATGTGAAAATATCTCTTCATTGTATATCCAAAATTATGAATCAATAATATATTTTGATTTTACATTCTTGAGGGTGACTTCCAAAGTTTTGTTTTATTTCTGCATAATTCAATTGTTGTAATGTGAACAAAGTCATTCTAAATGACCTGAAGTACTCTAGTCCTCTAAGTACTCCTCCCATTAAATTGGTGTGGAATAATAATCTGCATGAGTTTCTGATTCATCTGCACCATGGCCGGATCCTTTGGATTTCACTTTGGTGGTCAGTAAAGTGGTCAAGTTATTTCTTTAAACCAAGCCCACTAATACTTCCATTATGTCATTTAGGTCTGTGGGGCTGCACTGCATAGAGCTTGCTGAGGGACAATCTGGGAGATCTTTGGTTTCCTCATCTCCACCAAACAAGTGGCTCACACTGCAGAACACACAGGTCATGAAAGAGGACATTTCTGAAGAATCATACATGGATGTGTCAATGTCATCAAAGATATCATCTAAGGCCAGGTCAGTCAGATAGCCCTGAGTGTTCCCTGCTTCAGGAAGGGACATCAGACCAATCAAACTGTCTGTAAAGACTTTGTCCGTGAAAGGAGTGGAAGTTGAAGAAGTGATAAAACCAGAGGGAAAGAAGGACACATCCATCTCAATTTCTACCTCCTCTGCACACCTGGAACAGGTCAGATCTACACCCCCTCGGTCCATGTCACTCAAGGTGGGGATGCAATCAGGAGGCTGGAGCTGAGATTCAGATGTACGAAGGGGCATGGCCATCTGAGACTGGGATATTTGTCTGCTGCAGAGATTTTCTGGTGGGCCTTCCTGGGTCATCTCCCTCTGGATGTGTCTCATGGTGTTGGCTAGGAGAACAGAGCGATGGAGGCTGGGCACCTGGCTGCCCTGCAGCTTATCCAGGCACAGGCTGAGCACCAGCTCCCTCTCATGCACATAACAGTCAACTGAGCTCCAGCTCTGGCCATCTTTGTTTTCCACCATCACCTCCTCCAAGAAACTGGTGTTACACCTGACACTGTTGCACATAAATCTGAAAGCAAATCAGATGCATTTTAGGGCTGAATTCAGTGGCTCATTGTCAGTATTGTCAGTTAGTATAATCTACACTAATCAACCACAATATTAAAAGCAGCACTGCTGGGTCTGATGCACTCATACCAGTGCAACACACCAACACCCCACCATTACACCAGTGTCACTGCAGTAATGAGAATGATCCACTACCCGATAACACCTGCTCTGTGATGGTTATATGGGGTCCTGACCATTGAAGAACAGAGTGAAAGGTGGTTAGCAAAGTATGCAGAATATCAGATGAACTAAAGTCTGTGACTGTAGAACTACAAAATGCACCTATATGGCAGGCGAAGCTGATAAAATGGACATTGAGTGCAGGAAAACAGGTGGTTTTAACATTATGGCTGATCAGTGTATGGAAGCCCACTGTGTTCCTCTGGGGCAGAAGACTAGCTTTCTAAGAACTCAAACATATAGTTTAACAGAAGTGTGGAGAAGATCTTTACAAAATGAAATGGCTGGGAGACCCAAAGAGTGTTTAAGGGCAATGCCACCATTCTTTGCAAATTTCATCATTAATGTAAACACTCACTCGGTGCATTCTGCTGTGAAACGTGCCTTTCTGGAGAAACTGAGTTAGAACAGTTCACCATGGTGGTGATACTAACTAGACATACCTCTAAAAGCTATCTTACATAATGTTATTACTCAAAAAGGTTATGAATACCACTGCCTAATGCCTGGAATGTTGTTTTACGATAGTATTGAAGAAGGTTTTGGCCTAAAATATATCTTTAAATACTTTCATGGCAGAGAGGTACATACCGGGCACTGTAAGAAAAAAAAAACAGTACCTAAAGAAAACTCCTTTCAGATTTTCTGATTACTACTATTTTGCCATTATGAATATAACAACCCAGAAGACACTGGTTGTTTAATGATGGATCTGACTAAGTAGGGCCCTTCCTGGATGATGGGCCCTCCAAAAGCTGAAATAAATTTATTTTGGTTCCCAGTTTTGACAGAGTCTGTTATTACAGAAATAAACAGTGACACTGCATTTTCCTTTTAGGTCATGCCTGTTGTTGTTTCACTGATTGTCTCTCTGAACAGTAAGTGTGTAGCAAGGTAAGTTTGCGAGCTAACCAGCCATTAGCTACATTTGCCATATGTAACAAGCACAAGCTGATAAAGAAGCACTGTACTGTCCCCGTAGCTCAATATGTGGTGCTACGCCCCTGCCTGGCTGCAGATATCGCGACCCCAGTCCTCACCACTGTGAAATCTCAGTCGTTACTCTACAAGGCACAATTTCACACCAAATCACTCTGAATGATTTTGATTACATCTCAACGATTTCATTCACTGTGCAGTTTTTTAAAACGCCTAAATCACTCTTTCACAGGGCCAGTAAGCGTCTTTTCTTATCTACGTTTCAAAATGACCGCTGACCTTTAAAGCTCTGCGCAGCGTGCGGAAGAGGAATGTTACAGCGCTGACCAGCACGGTCAGTTTCTCTTTGTAAAACTACTGCTGTCGAGCGGTTGTTGATGCAGCACGGTGAACCTACACCGTGGTCCAAACACGTCGCCTGCAACCAAACCCCCAAAGCCTACAGACAGGACAGAGCTTTAACTCTGACACTTCGAGCTTACCTTTAGCACTGAGAGACTCCCGCTGACGAGGACGTTCACTCTCCAATTTCCAGCTCATGTTCAGTCTGTTTCGATCATCAGTAGGTCCTGAGAGGCTCCAGCAATACCTCGCGCTAAGCCTGCTGAGCTAAAGAGCGAATGAAGTAATTAACTGAAATGGTTCTCGTTCTTCCACTTTATCTCCAGTCACTGCTACCGCAGCGAAGCTCACAAAGCCATGACCGACCGCGCAGCACCCTGAACTCGCAGACGGAGCGGGACCGTGTACGAGTGTTGGAAGCAGAACGGGCGTGGTTTCGTTACGTCATTTGCCAAGAGGTCACTTATTGGTTGGTCCGTCCGGGCGCGAGTGGTTTCCGCCCCAGAGCTCAGAAAGTAAGTGGTAAACAAGACTCACGAGGCTCTAAATGTGCCCTCAGTGAAGAGCCTCCCTCTGCGAAGGCAGTTACTTCAGCTGCTGAAGGGAAGTTTTCAGTGCCACCAATCTGTGAAATAAATAACAGCTTTATAACGTGGTCACGTGTGAAATGTGCCGTTTTTTCAATACTTGACTTTAATCTTGGAAAGCAATCCCACTATTACATTGTTAATGTACCTGGTTCCGTTCCTGTCGCCATGGAGACCACGCTAATACGGTGTTCTGAATCAAAGGAAACATGTTTGCATTTAACACTAGAAGTCCCAGAGATTTCAACCTACCCCCTGAAGTCCTGAAAGTGGGTCAAAAGACCCTTAGTCCAAACTGATGACTCTGATGGCTCCAATTAGCATCCTTTCATTTGTAAATGTGGCCATTACCTGAGGAATCTGCAGGGGGACCCACAGCCTGCCTACACACAAACACCTCTCATCCCCCTCTGCCCAAATTCTACAGACAGGCCTGAGTGAGCTTGTTTCAAGAAACATACAAGAATTGGCAGCAAGATTATTCACAGGAAAAAAAATCTTACAAAATCAATAGACACATTGCAATTTACATATATGCATAACTTACTTTATATACTTGAATTCTATTTACTTCATATCTTAGTCCTTAGTCAAAACATGAAAAATATTTCTCATTCCTTTCTTTTTATTTTCTTTTTGTCGTCCAATACGTTTTTTATTACTCAACATATTTTATGCTCACATATTCTTTCCCCTTTTGTTCTTTTCTTTTCTTTTTCTTTTCTTCACAAAAAATACAAGGTTTTGTCTATTCATTCTTTTAATTTTTTTATTTTACCTTTTTCTTCTCCTTCTTCCCTTCCATTTCCTTCTTTCTTTTCTCTACATTGTTACATGTATGTATATATGAATATTATTTGAAAACTGTTTGACCATGCTGGCTAGCAAAATAAGCTGGCCAATAATAATATATGCTGGCTAATAAAAAAAGCAGGTGAAGAAAAAGTTAAAAATAAAAATTTAAAAGAATAAATAGACAAAACCTTTTATTTATTTTTTTAAGAAAAGAAGGATAAGGATGAAAACTGTTTGACCAAAATACAGAAACATAGATTAACTGGGGGTAGGTTGAATAGTGTGTTACCTGCAAGCCTATGCATGCCAAAAGAGGACTGATAGTGCTCTAATGGTTAGGTAGAAGGAGGGGGCATGTCCTGAGCATGGTGGCATGGTGGTGCACATTTTGAACAAATAAAAGTTGATTTAAATTAAAGTTGATCTTTTTTTTTCAATTGGTTTGGCTCATTTCTTGAAACCGAGGTGACATTCTCAAAACAGAGAGATAACTTCAGGTAGCAATTTAGAGCAAAGCTCTTTAAAATTATGTCGACCTTTATTAACATGAGATATTCTGATGTAATGACAAGCACTTTTGTAAGTCGCTCTGGATAAGAGCGTCTGCTAAATGCCATAAATGTAAATGTAAAACACCATGTGAAACACAGCTCAAGAGACTTTTTTGGGCATTTTGAGGGAACTGACAATTTGTATAAAACACATATTTTCTTTTGAAGCATACATAAAGTGTATGGGGGAGATGTGACCTTTCGCTGTTGATCTGTGATGTTGTGCTGCATTATACAGGTCATTTTGCCAAATGTACATATAGTTTGCAAAACATACAATCTGTTTCAAGAAATATGCAAAAGTTTTTAAAAAAGATGTGGAAGAAGTGGGTTCAAAATGACAGTCTAGAAAAAGAAAACAAATTAATTGTGTTGATCCACCTCAACCTCTTGCAAAAGGGTGTAAGCAAAAGAATGTAAGTTGCTCCTGAGTGTCTGTCCACCCCCCAGCTGCATTGTTATGCAGGGGACATGCATAAGGTTGCTAACACCTTAGCAAATTTGCATGCAGCCTTTTGTGCTGTGGGGGATAAATAGGTGACTGCTTCACCTATTTTGTTCACAAGAAACAAAATGCAGAGAAGGTTTACCACTCAACAGGCATTGGAACGGATCCTGAGTAACACCAACCCTTGTGACTCAGATGGAGAAGACATAGTCCTTCAACCGGATTCGGACTCTGAGCTGTCTTCAGGTTAGATTTCTCAAATTACCTATTTCCATTTCCATTACCTATTTCTATTTCCAAAACAAAATGTTAATTTTTAATTATTTATCTTGCAGATGAGGAGACTCCTCCTCTACCAAAAAAGAGAGCTCGGTTGGCGAGTGAGCCGACAGAGACCGCAAAAGATGGTACAGTGTGGCATGAAGAACAAGTGGGGAAACGTCTCCATTTCACCCCAATAGAACCGTACCCTACAGATGGAGAGCCAAGAGCTAGTGTCCGGAGTCGCCTTCAGAGCTTCCTCTGTTTAATCACTCTTGACATGCTTCGTAGCATTCAAGAATGGACGACACAACATGCACGTCACACGGAGCAGGTGGACTGGTTCATGGATCTCCCAGAACTAATGGCATTTATTTCAGTCATTATCTTGAGGGGGGTGATCAAGGTTCCATCACTACCTCACAGCTGGTCAGCAAACCGTGCAAACCCAAGGATCATTGCAACTATGGCCCGAAACCGCTTCCAAGACATCATGCAACACCTACGCTTTGATGACATGTTCACACGCAGTGAGTGTTCACACGCAGTGAGCGAGTGGAGACCGATAAGTTTGCTGCAATCTCTGATGTGTGGAGATCATTTGTCACCAACTGCATCGCATCCTACAACCCTGGTCGACACATCACTATTGATGAACAGCTTTCTGTTCTCAATGGCAAACAACAACCTCCTGTGGTGCGCCAGTAATCTAAAAAAGCTAAAATCCTTCAGGTCACTCGACCCGTCTCTGGGTTCCAGAGGTAGAAATGTTAAATGACCCCTCTCTGGGACTTCTAGTGTTAAAAGTTCCCGGTTTACTGTGTCTGGACTGAGACACACTCTTTCTAAAACTGCAGTGTGATCGCAGCTGAGCCTCAGTTGTTTCCTGTCACCTGTCGGGATTCGCAGCGCTCTGTCTCTCATGATCCCAACGCGGATCTTTTACGTGCTATGCAAGCTTTCGAGTCCGGTGTCCCCTCTCCCTCTCAGCGCATAGGAGTCAAGTTGTGCCCTGTCCTTTGGTGACTGTTATCCAGGCGGAGAGCACCTAGCTGGAGTTATAACGGTGCAGCCGCTAGCTAACCTAACGTTACATCATTCAAGTTACGTTAAGTGTCTTATTAGCTAGACAGGTTGCTTGCTAGGTAGCTTGTTTGAATGTTATTGAGGGAGATAAGGCTAGCCTTACAGTGGAGTAGCTTACATGTATACTAACATTACTTTTGGCGTTACTGGTGGCTACATTGTACAGTCCTGTTAGAACATTTAGCAACATCTAACGTTATGTATAAAAAAGCTAGGTTAACATTAGCGCTAGCCCTTAATGATAACGTTATTTCTGTAAGTTGTCCACAACTAATTGCAAGTGCTCACAGCTGCAGTAGCTAAGTTTAGTTTATATATACATACATACATACATAGCTAGCTACTTTTGGCGTTACTGGTGGCTGAGTTGCACAGTCCTGTTAGGCAGCCCTTAGCCCCAATGTTACCGCTGTAAGCAGTTTAAAAATCACTGCACAGAAATTTCACCCTCACTTTATCACAGAAAAATTCCCAAAAAAGGTAACACTCATTTATACAATATTTAAAATAAAACATAGAAATCGTTTTTATATGATGATTCAATGCTTTTTTTGTGAATAATATTAGCGTTAACATTTACCCTGATTGTCCCACAGAATTCTAGTGTTTCTTCACTTTTATCTTTGTTCTGCTGATTTTCAGTCAATCGTGCATGTAGGAAAGTCGCACTACTCAAAGGAATTGTGCAATTTTCACTTATATGTATTTGAAACATACAGTAGGTCAAAGTTTTAGGCACCTGATCAAATTTAATTTAATCCTTTGGGGTCCAAGAACTTTAGATTCAGTGTTTTTATATTTGATTTTCAGTTTTTGTGTCCAATACAGTGCAGAAATACGGTTCAGGCATTTCCTGAATCTGTGAAGTCTGCTTTTTCGATTCCATCTAATTGGTGGTACTTTGTTCATCTAATCGGTGGGTAATCAGTGCTTCATTATGTTAAATCAAGTGTGCTGGTGATAAAATTGAACAAATCTATGCAATGGCTGGGGCATCCAGGAGAAATCTGGAGTTAAGATTCTTCAAACTAGCTCACAAAATGTCTCCTTTAAAATTTTTACGTTATTTATGGTTGTGTGTTCTAATGATGTTTTTACATTTACATTTAAGGCATTTAGCAGATGCTCTTGTTCCGAGCGACTTACACAAGTGCTTTGTTGACCACTCGGAATATATTCAGCTAACTACAAATAAGTTACACTTCAGAGTGCCTTTGTGCTAAGAAACAAAAGCTAGTTCTGACACCTAGAAAGGATAGAAAATACAGAATTAAGACATAGCATAAAGGCAAAACAGTACAATTCAATAAGCGCTAGGTAGGTGATACTTGTGATAAGTGTTTCACAAAGAGATGGGTCTTCAGTCAGTGTCTGAAGACAGTAAGGGACTCCGCTGTTCAGATTTTTGATCAAGTTTTCTGCACCACTTTTTTTTACCAGGACAGTGAAGAGAATTAATGTTTGTCTTCCACACATCTTAAAGTATATCAGGTCAAGCCAAGCCTTTTTGAATTTCAAAGAGCTCAAGGTTACAGACCAGTTTTTGGCCAATGCCATCCGGAAGGCAGATGCTGGTCAATTTTTGACATTGTGGGCAAGCCTTTGAAAAAGAGACGATTTATAGACTGCAAGAAGAAAGTGGTAGTAGTCGGTAGCTGCTGATATGGGAGCTGTCACGCGTAGGCTGCTTCAGGATGGGTACCACCCTGGCAGTCTTGAACACAGATGGAACATGACATGATGACAAGGAGCTGTTTATGACAGAAGTGATGAAGGGAAGTAGGTCCAGGGAGATTGACTGGAGCAGTGTGGATGGAATCCAGTGGGCAAGTCAAAGTTTATTTATATAGTGCTTTTTACAACAGGTGTTATCACAAAACAGCTTTACAGAAAAATCCAGGTCCGAACCTCTATGAGCAAGCCAGGTATCTGAGGTTAGACTTGGCTGGGGGTTGCATTGCTGGATGTCAGTGGCTATACAATGTCATCTGTGTAAAGAGAAGAAAAACATTAGCAAACTAAGAGCAAGAGGATGAGGATTGATTGGAGGAATGGAGACATAAGAAAAAGACTAGTGGATTCTATTAAACTTCTTAAAGAAAGCGATTGAATCCACTGTGGCAAGAGACGTAGGCTGTGCAGGAGAGGGATGGCTGAGAAAGGAAGAGAAAATGTTGAAGAGCTTGCAGGCGTCAGGTGCTGAGGCTTCCAGCTTCCCTTTGTAGAAAAATTATTTTACAGCAGCTACTTTGAATGAGAACTTTGAAAGGAGAGATTGGTAAGAGCAGTGATGAGAGTCAAGTGGAATTTCCTCACATTCTCTCAGTCACTCCTGGTACTCCTGGGAAGATTTTGCTGGCCACAGAGGACACAGAAAGTTAATTGAAGTGAAGGGTGAAGAAAGGACAGTATCTGTAGCTGTATCCATGCAGAGAGAAGAAAATGAGACAGGGTGCAGAAAGGTAGTTAGGATGGTTGAAACAAGGGTTAAGGGAGGGATGGAATGCAAGTTGCAGTGAGTGAAGGAAGAACATAAAGGGGTGAGGTAGACAGAAAGAGCAGGGAGGGAGAGTGTGAAAGTCTAAAAGTGATGACCTGAGAAGTGGAAGAGGTCACTGTGATACGTTTTTACAAGTGAAAACACTGCCAAGGTAAATAGCTTTAAATAAGGTGCTGAGGTGCCTTGTTTCATAGTACTGTATAAATTTAGTAAAATGTAGAGATCTATGGGAATAAAGGATCATAAGATGTTTACTTAGACTTTATGTTAGACTTTTTTTTTTAGACTTTTTGTTCCTTGTTGCACCGTGTTGTTCCTGGAGGAACGTAATTTCACTCCACTGTTGAAAGGGGGGGGAGACCCTTCCTAACAACTGTGTACTTGTACATAGATGGAATGACAATAAAAGCCTCTTGACTTGACTTGATTTGCCTTGAAATGTGAAATAAAAATAAGTTCTCTGAGTGACATGTCTCTGACCTCATATATTTACACTATTCGAACAAGGACATTTTTTGTGTTTTTTGCATATTGTGTAACTTCGTTAATGAAGAAAATCTATAATACTTCCAGATTTTTTTGTCTAATCCTTGTTTATGGTAATTAAGAGGTATGTAGTCTCTAAACGTTTTACCTAAAAATGCAAACCTTATTCTTGCCTGTTGAGTTAAATTAAATTGTTGATATATGTTACATTTATATCTTTGCATTTTTAGATTATTTTAACAGAACACTGAAGCAGTTTCCCTTAAATTATGAAGAACATGAGGAACAAATGGTGATGGTAGCCAGCCATTGTTAACTATCACCAGGTAGATCAATGCAGTTAGCCCTTACTGCGAGCTGGCTAGCCACTTGAGTTTCATATGGCAACATTTGTGGTTAGAATGATAAGCTGTTATTAATTCCTGCTGGTGTGCTCTTCACATACGAGAAGAATACATGTGATTGGCCAATTGGCAACTGCCATTGATCAACTAGCAGCCTCCACTGACCAATTGGCTGCCGTTTCCTGCTGCCAGCTGCCAGTTAGACTGAAGCCTTAGAGGGAAAATATATTACAAAAACATCACACACACAGATCCAATTAATTGGACAAGACGGTTATGTCGATAACAATTGAAGGCAAAATAGACAGACAGCTAAAAGATGGATAGTTACAGTAAGAGAAATCATAAATAAGCCATTAAGAAAGAAGCCTAAAGATCTAAACAGAAGACAGGCTATTCTGAATAAACACTATTTATATGGTCGCTAGGAGTCGCTATTTACTTCATATCACTTAATAGTAATAATAATAATTCTACAGAGGGCGGCATTATGTGCACTGCTGGTGTGTGGGGTGGTATGTCATTCAACAACTTTTCCGTGCACACCTCTGAGGTAAAAATGCTTTTCCTATCATTTTCATGTCCTGCCATTTTATTATTCAGACCGTATCTTCTCTGCTAGGGTCGAGATCTTTCAGCCATGTTTGTGAAATATGCTCACTCAAGCCTGGCCTTGTCCTTAGATTGTCAGAGATTGTACATTTGGTATGAATAACTATTCTCTTGCATAGTTTTTGTTTTAAGCTCTTTAGCCTACCTGGGTTCTACATGATGGCTAAGCATTTCACACCTTCACTTTCCAGTGGTGCTCAGTTAAGCAGGCTCCAATAGATTCTAAAGCCTTTTTTACAGCAGATGCAGAAACCACATGTGCAACATGCAGTAAGTTCCTATGTACGAGATGTTGCCCTAAGAAATGTTATGGTAAATCAGATCTTACTGAGAAGGCCTTACTCTTATTAATACCATTCTACTGAAACATTTACTATATCAACTACTACTGATACAATGCACAAGTCTATTAATATTTAATTAATATTATAAGCTATCTGGGATCTTGACTTTCCAGCTATATGTTATTTAATAGTATTAAAAAGAATCAGAAATGGTTGTGCCATTGTGTGGATTTAGAGTAGTTCTTTTGTGCCTAGAGCTTATCTGTGCAATGTTCAAGGCTGTTGGGCTCAAGGAGAAGATATCAGGACACACACACATACACACACACATAAACACATATAACATTTACATTTACAGCATTTAGCAGACACTCTTGTCCCGAGTAACTTACAAGAAGTGCTTTGTCTATCTAGAGAAAGTATCTTTGCTAGTTACCAACAGGTTAGAGAGAAAGACAGTCCTGAGCTCAGATACTGCTAGAAACAAAAGTCACTGTAGATGCCCAGAAAAAAGGAACAGAGTTGAACACAGAGTGCTGTACAATACAATACAATACAATGCAATACAGTAAAGTAAACTACAATACACAGTGCAATACAATAAAATACAGGGTGGGCCATTTATATGGATACACCTAAATAAAATGGGAATGGTTGGTGATATTAACTTCCTGTGAAGTTCAATGCTGTGAAGATAAGAGATGTGCAGCACCTGAAACTATGGATACTGGAAGCCTGTGTTAGCATTTCTTCTGCGGTGCTGCCATCAGTGTGTGAAGAGCGGGAGAAGAGGGTTGCATTGACAATCCAACACAATGGGCAGAACACATTTTATAAGTGGTCAAAAACTTATGAAAGAATAAAGTTACATTAAAACCAAGCACACCACTGTTTTTCATGTGAAAATCTCAATAAGTTTGATGTGTCACACGACCCTCTTCCCATTGAAAAAACTATACTTTAGTTGGATCCAAAATGGCCGACTTCAAAATGGCCACCATGGTCACCACCCCTCCCATATACTACCGTGCCACAAACAGGAAGTTAATATCACCAACCATTCCCATTTTATTTGGGTGTATCCATATAAATGGCCCACCCTGTATATAAGTGCAGCACAATATATTGCAAACAATACTTAATTCAATGCTCATATAAGACGCACAAAACCTACGCACAAATAGATTAGAGTGGCGACTGTCATTTCAATTGACATTTCAATGCTCATTGACGATGAGAGTCTGTCTGGTGGGAGTTATAAAATTACAGAGAGAGAGAGGGAGAGGGGGATGGTGTGTGTGGCTTTGGAGAAGACTCAGGACTCAGTGCTTTTTGGGAGGAAAAGGCCACGGAAAGGATTAACAGATCGATAGTTCTCTCTCGATTCTGGGGTGATGGGCGCTCTAAAGGCTCTCAAGTCTTTGTTTTTTCATTTTATTTCACTTTTGTTAAACTTTTCATGTTTAGCATGATTTTTCTGTCTTGATTTCTATTTTTCATATATCCTTCATTATCATAACATTTTTTTGTCCAGCGGTTTCATCCAATAAACTTGCAAAACTCCTTTTGGACTCAGGCTGGGTTTTTTACACCATTTTTTCCATTTTCTCAATCTTACAATAGTCTATCAATATTATTTACTATATTTTATTTCTCTACTTAACAAATAGGCCTATTGATATAGCCAGCTAAAAATTCATGATATGAACAGATGCACATAAGCATAACCAGCTGTTTTTTTCTGCATTCAGAAAAGTAGTGTATTTAGCATTTTTCAGTATCTCAAAGAGCTTGTATATCATCAAGAAAATGCTTGAAAAAGAAAAGAGAACACAGTGAAAGAGAGACATGTTATGGCAAACATGGGTTTGGCAAGGTGCCGTTTCATGCTTCTGTACTGAAGAAAACATCTTAGTTTTTTTTTTTTTAATTTAACTGTCCAGAATGAAACATGAAACTTATTCACCCCTCTTTTTTTGATGGACCACTTGTAACTTTTATGACTGTAGAAGTGTTTACGTGTTACTACCCGAAAACCAGACCGAGGGCTGAAAATGGCTGCGCTACAGGTCTGACAAAATTGTTTTATGTTATTGTTTTTGTGAAGATTGCACAGATCTCACTGACAATATAGACAGTATAGCTGAACCATACTTCCTGTTCCCACAGCACCTGACATGAAAACGAAGTGCTTTCTGTTTTTTTGGTAGTGAGCAAACGGAAGTGCAAAAGTGCATGATGGAGAGCAGACAGCAAATACACTGTAATTCACACAGACATGCACACACACATATTTAGTAATGGCTAGACATATTACTGGAATGGCCGTAACTGTCATACTTTGACATGGATATCAACCAATCAGCATAAACTGACTGACATAAGTAACTGAAACTTCAGATTTTATCAGATTTATCTATATATTTTTGTTGAGATTTGTGGCTTTTGGGCCTGTAGTCATTTGGATAGACTGTATCTTGTATAAAGCTGAAAGGAAGTGGCGGTAAACTTTGAACTTTGAGCTGGGGTGCTTGTAGTGAGAACTTTTTGTCTTGTGCTGACACAGAGGAACTCTTCTTCTTTCGGCTGCTCCCTTTAGGGGTCGCCACAGCGGATCATCTGCCTCCATCTTGCCCTATCCATTGCCTCCTCTACTTTACACCAACCATCTCCATGTCCACCTTCACTACATCCATAAACCTTCTCTGAGGTCTACCTCTTCTCCTTCTACCTGGCAGCTCCATCTCCAACATTCTTTGCCCAATATATCGACTATTCCTCCTCAACACATGTCCAAACCATCTCAACCTGGCCTCTCTGGCTTTATCTCCAAACTGCTCCACCTTCACTGTCCCTCTGATTTGCTCATTTCTAATCTTGTCCAGCCTTGTCACTCCCAACGACAATCTCAGCATCTTCATCTCCGCCACCTCCAGCTCAGCCTCCTGTCTTTTAGACAGAGCCACAGTCTCCAAACCATACATCATAGCAGGACGCACTACTGTCTTGTAAACCTCCCTTTCACTCTTGCTGCTGTCCTTCTGTCACACATCAGCCCTGACATCTGTCTCCACCCACTCCATCCTGCCTGCACCCTCCTCTTCACCTCTTTTCTACACTGTCCATTGCCCTGGATGGTTAACCCAAGATATTTGAAGTCATCCACCTTTATGACCTCTACTCCTTGCATCTTCACCTTTCCACCAGCCTCCCTCTCATTCACACACATGTATTCCGTCTTGTCTCTTCTGACCTTCATTCCTCTCCTCTCCAGTGCAAACCTCCACCTCTCCAGATTCTCTTCCACCTGCTCTCTACTCTCACCACAGATTACAATGTCACTGACAGAGAGGAACTGAGAGACTAATTTGCAGTTTCATTATGTGAGAAATTTCTTAAAGAACAACAATGCTTTCACCGTTTCCTGTGTGTTTTTATTTTTATTTTTTTTAGAAAATCTGAAATACAAAGTAACCTTTCTTTGCAAAGACTGAAATTCTTTAATTGGGTTAGATTACTTTTCAGTTTTAAAGCACATTTTTAGATTTTATTTGAAATGAGAAGTTGAAAATTGCCTTAATATAATCACCCACAGCATTCACAACAGCTTCACAAATACATTTTAGCTTAAAATGATCATGATGATGATGCATTATCTAATTTTTCAGTAACATTACCCAGAGACATGAAAGACTTGTGCTGTACATGCTTTATGAGACTGAGAACTGGAGTCTGAACAGAAGAAGTCATTTATTTGAGATGTTCCTTCTCATTTACAACTTAGACATGTGTGAGACTACCACATGATGTAATGGCAAGTATGCTATATCAACCATAGTGGAAGAGATAACTATGGACTTGAGGAAGATCATCAGTTCTATCAGTAGCAAAGCTTCTCCAGGCCATTTTATATGCATGGCCTCTTAAAGCCTGTAATTACTTTAAAAAATACTAACATCTTTAGGACAAAATGTAAGAACTTGTATTTGTGACTGTTGTGCTGAAAAACATTTGTGGATCACGTAGTGCATAAAAAACACACAATAGAGAATCAGCAAAGAATCTGCTTTTAAGCAGGTGTACTTAACATTTTGACCGGTATTACAAAATTGTGTTGCACAGATGCTATAACCACTGTGTAAATCCCAGGCAAAAAATCCCAGTCAAAAATCCAGAAGAAGAAACATTCCATATGACATTTTTAGTGTACAACCTAAGCTATGTACTTTCATGTCTCAGTCCAGGCTCATCCTGTGTACGTGTCGTGTAGCACACCTGTAAGTGCAAAGCTAACTTCTTACTTTTCATCTTATCAGCACCTTTCAAAACCTCTAACCATTTCCTCCTTCGACAATGTGTGGTCTAAAGTCAGTTTTTTTTTTTTCAGACTAAGCATACACTGAAAAAATACTGAGGTTGCTAGTTGGGACTATTTTTAAAAGGCTTTCAAAACCCATATACAACCGGTTTCCATAATAGAAAACCATTTAACCATGTAGTGGACCACTTAAACATTCAGATTCTTTGTGCTAAGTAAGTTAGCATGATGGATAGCTAGTTTTAGTTGGCTAGGCTTATGTCACCTAACTTCACCTAAGGTTCACAGATGTCAATGCATTTTAGTGAAGTTGCTGCTTCAGAAAGTTTTACAGAAAAGCTGATGTTGCTATATATATATATATATATATATATATATATATATATATATATATATATATATTCTGTATTATTACAGTATTGTTACAATAATATCACATTAGCTGTACAAAAAGGTGTTTGATACAGTATGACCTACTGGTGTTGTATATTTTTTCCAGATTTCACCATGGGATGCTGCACCAAGCTATAAAACATGTTTTTGTGTGTGTGCTGTCTTTTTTTTTACTTTTACACTATATTGGTCAGACAGAAGGCTGTATAGGTCTATTATTAAAATTAGTTGATTATTTAGTATGGTTATTGAAATAAAGCAAACATAACCAGTTCTGGACAAAGTACGCACATTCTGTACCCTTGGTAAAATGTTACTCCAATAACAGTAAATAGTCTCTCTACCTGTTTTTCTAATTGAGTTAAAGGACAAAAATACTTGCTTTTAAAATTGCTTAAGAATCATATAGCTTTCTAAAGTTATTCTGGAGTTCTAGTTCTAGTTCAAGTGATCACAGTTATTGCATTTGAAATGAAAAACAGTTTCACAGGCATTTTTTTTCATGTTTATTTAAAAAAAAATCTGAACAAAGTTATAGTTTTATTCAGTACTTCAAAATGTCTGCACTTTACAGTGGTGAAAACCAAAGGTCCAGTTCACCACATCACTTTTTCCAAGCAGCACAAGTCACATGCAACATATCTATGCATTCTGTTGCTTTTGCTGACAAGCTTCTTTAATTCTGGCACTGGAGGGGTGGTTTTCAGCAGAGTTTGGTGATTTCCTTGCTCAAACAGGCCCACTAAACGTGCCAATTAACAGAGTTGAACCAGGTGTATCTGAGTAAGGAAATAGGGAAATCAAATAGGAATCTGGCCAAAACATTTTTAAAAAAGTATTTTACTAAGGCTAGGTAACTGTCATACATTACAAATCATTGAAGCCATGTGAGATTTGCTCTCGTTTTTGAACTCTTTGTACTAAAGAGTTTTGGAGGCAGTTATCTTTTGTACTGTTTGTGTCCTGTTTGATGCCATCATAAAAGGTAATGGGATGATGAAATTAATAAAGAAAAGGATAATTAAATTAAATTAAATAATGCCCTAATTCTGGTGTCAACTTTGTTCATTAAAGAGAACAAATGTTAGTTTTCATCACTTCCTATTAGCACTGTGGCTTGCCATCTGTCTAGGTACAGGCATGTACCTTTTAACTGCGTGCACCTGAGGAGTTTCGGAGGCTGTGGTTTCTGTCTGACAAATGAGTGCGGAACAAGCTGCCACTGAGTAGGCTGGTCAAACTTCTCCGGATGTCTTTCCGGACATTGTCACTAGCCAGCACATACAGTACTGGGTTCATGGCACTATTAATGGTGGAGAGGCCAAGAGATATGGTGTAAGGCGTATAGACTGTACTGTCAAATTCACAACCCCAGCTTGGGAAGTGGTAACTAATGGCCCGTAGTAAAAGGATGACATGGTAGGGGGTGAAGCAGACCAGGAAGAACAGGATGACTGCTACAGCAAGGTAACGGACTTTGATCTTCTGTTCTGACCTTAGGCCTTCGCTTTCCTCCACTTTGATAAGGACAGCATGGTTAGTGACAAGTAGAATACACAGAGGAATGAAGAATCCAATGACAAAGCGGGCGTAGTTGAAACCTGTTACAGTGAGTGTGTTTTGCCCAGGCTCAAAGCAACGCTTCTCCTGCCTGGCCTCTGTGTCACCTTCTGTCATGGTAAACACTGGCATGTGGCCCAGAGCCACCACTGCCACAATCACTGCAGTGACTATTACAGCCCGTTTCATTTTCCTCAGAACCCGAGACTCCATCGGATACACCACTGCCACGTAACGGTCCACGGAGACACAGCACAGTAGGAAGATGCTGATGTACATATTGTTGAAGAAGATGTAGCCTGTGACTTTACAAGCCAGGGAGCCCAGCTCCCAGGTGTGATTCCAGCTTATATAAATAGTCCACAAGGGTAGTGTTCCTAGGTACATCAAGTCACACACAGACAAGCTCAACAAGTATATTCCCAACACGTTCTTCCGACAGACCTGAAGGAACGTGAGGTAGACTGTGACCATGTTGGCAGGTAGACCCACAATGAAGACAATGCTGTACACAACCAGGAGAGGAAGTCTGTCATTTTCGTAAGGAAGCATGCAGTTATCTGTTGAGTTTGGTGATGTGGTTCCATTAGTCATGGCCATGGTCACTAGACGCGAAACACAAATTAATCTGTGATATAGTCATAAATCAAGCAAATTAATTACAGTGTTTATTGGTAATGACTGTAGAAACAGGAACATATCTAATGTACCATGCCAAAAAACATTTAACTGCAGGATCTGAATCAACTGAGATACATAATATCATAGTGATTGACTGGCAAAAAAAATTTGATTTACACAAACATTTCTTCCTTTGAAGCTAATCTAGCTATGAAGTAATGGAAGCATGTTGACACCAGGTTAGCATAGTTCAAACTGCATGCCTAAATCTTAGCATATTTGCCTCAAATTGCATTAAGTTGTTAAACAGTCTCAAATAAACTTGTTTATTTTTTTCTAACACTATAATATACTTCTTTTTATGAAGCTGTACAGTGTATGGATACAATTCTGGCTTCAGGCTATTGGTAGATTTGAGAAAACAACTCTTTCTTAAGGCCCAGTGAGATTTAGCCTAATGCTTTGATGCTGTTGTTTTTAAAGCTTCAGTGCATTCAACATTCAACTTTGCTGATCAACATTTGGGAGTAAAATTGTGATTTTTGGCAAACCATTGCTTTAATGACATGACAGTTGCAACAACATTGTTAGCTGTAGTTGTGGTAGCAATGAAGTGTAAGAAATGTAGGAAATGTAAGGAGCAAGGAACTCATCGGCACATTCCGACCTTTAAAACACACTGGTTTTAATGTTAAACTTCCTGAAATGTTCATTTCAACTGATTCACCTCATAGATTCAGAAGTGCACAAATCATGAAGGACTTCTGTTTCTAAGAAACTTCCAGAATTTGACCTGTATTAAGCTTGTAGTTATGATACCTTTCCATTGACAAGTTTTGTGATCAAACGATCAGATTTCATGATATGAATGTCATTGTTCTATGAGACAATTATCTGAGCACAGCTGTCCCTTGTGGGAACCTGTGGTAAGTTGGTGTTTACATTACATGAGATGCAGATGACATGGTTGATTTCTTCAACTTCATATCTGAACTTCATATCTTCATACAGTTGTGATCAAATTTATTCAACCCCGAATGCTGTGAAGGGTTTTATGGAATTCAGTGCACATTTGTAATTGCGTTCATAATTAAATCTTACAAGGACTTGTTAAAGAAATAAATGCAACTAAAATAGCATCAATTGTTTTTTTCATGAAGTATTAAATGGCCTTTTTGTGATTTCTTCATTGACACAATTATTCAACCCCTTTTACGACTACCACTCCTAAGAACAGAGGTTCATTCCAGTGTTTTCAATCAGGTATTAAAACCACCTGTAGATGTCAACGAGCAGCAATCAAGCATAATAAGCACCAATTAGGCAGATTTAAAAGGACTGTGATACTCAGCTCCTTCTAGACATCTACTGGTGTGTTTACAAGCATGGTGAAGGCAAGAGAATGGTCCCAGAAGACACGAGAAGAGGTTATTTCTCTTCACAAGAATGGCAATGGATATAAGAAGATTGCAAAGTTGTTAAATATTCCAAGAGACACTATCGGAAGTATCATTTGCAAGTTCAAGTTAAAGGGCACAGTGGAAACGCCACCTGGTCGTGGCAGAAAGAAGATCCTGACCGCGACTGCTGTGTGCTACCTGAAGCGTAATGTGGAGAAAAATCCCCGCGTGACTGCTAAGGAACTGAAAAAAGACCTGTCAGATGTGGGCACCAAAGTTTCAGCTCAGACAATAAGGCGCGCACTGCATAACGAAGACCTCCATGCCAGAACACCCAGGCGCACCCCCTTGCTGACTCCAAAGAACAAGATAAGTCGACTGCAGCATGCCAAAAGTCATGTGGACAAGCCACAAAAGTTTTGGGATAGTGTACTGTGGTCAGATGAAACTAAATTAGAACTGTTTGGGCCAATGGACCAGCGCTATGTTTGGAGGAGGAAGAACCAGGCTTATGAACAAAAGAACACCTTGCCTACTGTGAAGCATGGCGGGGGGTCAATTATGCTTTGGGGCTGTTTTGCTTCTAATGGTCCAGGAAAGCTTCAACGTGTGCAGGGTACCATGAATTCCCTTCAGTACCAGGAGATCTTGGAGGAAAATGTGATGGAGTCAGTCACAAACCTGCGGCTTGGGAGACGTTGGACCTTCCAACAGGACAATGATCCGAAGCACACATCCAAGTCCACTAGAGCATGGTTGAAGATGAAAGGCTGGAACATTCTAGAGTGGCCATTGCAGTCACCAGACTTAAATCCAATTGAGAACCTCTGGTGGGACCTAAAGAAGGCAGTTGCAGCGCGCAAGCTTAAGAATGTGACTGAACTGGAGGCTTTTGCCCATGAAGAATGGGCTAAGATACCCATAGGTCGCTGCAAGACACTTGTGTCAAGCTATGTTTCACGCTTGAAAGATGTCATAAGTGGAAAAGGATGTTGTACTAAGTACTAAAAAGTAATGTCACTAGGGGGTTGAATAAAACTGATAATGATGTGAGCACAGAAAAGACATTTGTGGTTATTTCATCATAAATGTTATGTTATATTTGTCTAATTTATAAGTGCCTCTTTGATATAATTGTAAATAAGATGACTGAAATGATCAAAATCAATGTCAAACTGGCCAAAACACTTTATTTCAGTGGGGGTTGAATAAATTTGATCACAGCTGTATCTTATGGGAGGCCCTCTGGGAGTATGGCGTGCTGGGGCTACTACTCCGGGCTATCCAGTCTCTGTACTCCCAGAGTGAGAGCTGTGTCCGTATACTCTGCATTAAGTCAGACTCTTTCAGTGTTAGCATTGGACTCCGCCAGGGTTGTGCCCTGTCTCCACTCTTGTTCATGATATTCATGGACAGAGAGTCCGGGCGTAGCCGGGGTCAGGAGGGCATTATGTGTGGAGGCCGGAGGGTAACGTCTCTGCTATTTGCAGATGATGTTGTTCTTTTGGCAGAATCACATGGATGCCTCCAGCGCTCGCTGGAGCAGTTTGCAGCTCAGTGTGAAGCGGTTGGTATGTGGATCAGCACCTCCAAGTCTGAGTCCATGGTCTTGGCCCGGAAAAGGATGACATGCCCACTCCAGGTAAGGGGAAAGGACCTGCCCCAGGTGGAGGAGTTTAAGTATCTTGGGGTCTTGTTCTTGCTCTTGTTGAGTGATGGGAAGAGGGATCGTGAGATTGGCCGTAGGCTGGGACAGGCAGCAGCAGTAATGCGGTCACTGTACCGGACTGTAGTGGTGAAGAGGGAGTTGAGCCAAAAGGCAAAGCTCTCTGTTTACCGGTCGATCTACATCCCAACCCTCACCTATGGTCATGAGCTGTGGGTAATGACCGAAAGAACGAGATCACGAATACAAGTGGCAGAAATGAGTTTTTTTCGTCGGGTGGCAGGCTACATGCTGTGCGATAGAGTGAGGAGCTTGGTCATCTGCTCAGCGTAGAGCCACTACTCCTCCGCATTGAGAGGAGCCAGCTGAGGTGGTTTGGGCATCTGATCCGGATGCCCCCTGGACGCCTCCCGGTGGGGGTGTTCCAGGCACGGCCTACCCGGGACAAGACCCCGGGGTCGTCCTAGGACCCGTTGGAGGGATTATGGGAGCGGTTTGGGGTTCCCGGGAATGAGCTAGAGGAAGTTGCAGGGACAGGGTCATCTGGGATTCTCTGCTCTCCCAACTGCTACCATGACCCGGTCTGGACTAGCGGTCAACGATGATGGATGGATGGATGGATGGATCTTAAAGTTCTGCTTTCTGCGCTTCTGGAAGAATGGTCAAACATGCCCATAAACACACTCCTAAACCTTGTGGAAAGCCTTTGCAGAAGAGTTGAAGCTGTTATAGCTGCAAAGGGTGGGCCGACATCATATTAAACCCTATAGATTAAGAATGGGATGTCACTTAGGTTCATGTGTGTGTTAAGGCAAATGTCTGAATACTTTTGGCAATATAGTGTTTATACATCACACTGCCCATCAACCTGAAGATCGTTTTCACTGTGCAAAGTAACACGTAAGCATGAACTCATGGTTCTAAATAGAACCATTCCCTTTACAAAACGAGTAAAGTTGATAAGCTATCTTTTAAGGGCCTTAATAACAGAGTTTAAATCCAACCATGAATTCCATGCTCTGTTACATCCCTTGGCAGCATATAACAGGCAGCATAAGCTACGTTTGGTACACATATAAAATATATTGAAAATGCGCATTCATATAAATAAACGGTTCTTGTAACACTATGAGTGCTCATAAAAGTAGGTTAAGAAAACCATGACTTCATCATAATGTTGGTTATGTGATGACTTAAGTTAACTACAAATTTTCCAGCATCAGGTCAGCAGAACGCCTCCGACATAAGCATAAAATGAACAAATCTACTTTCAGATTTGACATGTTGCAAGTTGGACTGAACTTCAAGCTAAAATATTTAAACTCAATAACAATGCAAAAAATACTTTAAATGCTTTGATGCATCACCATCTATTTATTTCATTTTTGTTTTTCTCTTCATTAGTGGTTAATGTGTGTTGTATTTTGTCCTATATCAGTTATTTTAACATTTATTTATTTGTTTTTTTTTTGGCCAGTCTTATCAGAAATAAAGCTCTTCTTTCAGCCCATTATGTATACTTGTAAAAAAAAGGAAGATATCTGAGGAAACAGAAACAGTAGTTCTGTATATTGACCCACATTCTAAAATAAACATGACAACATAAGTATACTAATTAAAAGATGGTGCTTCAAGATTTTAGTAAAGAAAATGATTCTATATAGAACCAAGAACACTCAAAGAACCCTTTGCATGATTAAAGTGTTCTTGGCATCATAAAATGCTTCTTCAGTTCTGACAGAAAATGTACATTAATGTGCTACAGACCGTTCTATACAGAACCTTTTTGAAAAGGGTTCTATATTGCACCTAGAAGTGTTCTATGGTTACAGGAACCCACTTGGGTGCTGTATAGAAGCCTTTTTTTAAAGGTTCTATATAGAACCACCTACAGCACATTTTCCATCAATCTGAAGAACCGTTTTAAGATGCAAAAAACCTTCAATCATGCAGAGGGTCCTTTGAGTGCTCATGGTTCTATATAGCACCATTTTCTTGACTAAAGAACCCTCAGCGGTGTATTTTAATGATTGGATTCTTTTCTCTAGGCTATTCTTGCAGAACCCTTATGTGTTGTCTAGAGTGAGTGAAAATGACAAAAAGTTAGCATCGTCTACCTGTTGAATAAAGTGCTAACACTCACCCTGATGGATGTGTGGCCTTCGCCTGCCGCGTGTTGCTCAGTGGAGGCTGACTTTTCATATTTGACAAAACAGGAAAATGAGCGCGTTTATGAGTCAGTTTAAACAAGGCTTCCCCTAACTAACCCTGAAACACTGCCTCAGACACGCTGCACGGAGCACGAACACCCCCTCTCGCCTCAAACTAGCACATACAGAACATATCCAGTAAGAAGCACACGGGTTAACAACAACGCAAATCAATGAGTTTTATTTGTACGGAAAACCTTCATTGGTGTAACGGAGCTCAGATCGGATCCTGTGAACTTTTCGTTGCCTCCTCATATGCTTCTGAAAAAAAACCAAAAAAAAACAATGCAGGTTCACAGGCTCTGATTTCTTCAGTCAGGTGCACTCTTGGGAATAAAGATACAGTCCTCTGTCTTTGAGCTTCAGGACTTTATTAGATGTTGAAGTAAATCTACAGTTTAGCCTCTACATGAATGGCGATGAACGGGTCATCTTCCCAGTTGCTGATGCTAAAGTGGGCTCGTCCATCTTTGTCCACCCGTATCTGCTTGCCTGTGCACCCACCGCCGAGTTTATCTCCGGAGATTATATCACAGTAGATGCCGCCGGGCAGGCCAGTACTCAGCGTCTCGCGCAGGTTCCTGTTAAAGCGCACAGTTAGGAAAAGCTCAGTAGATACGCAATCGGCTTACACTGATTTCTCTTTTATTGACTTTCTACAGAGAACAGATTTCAGCCCATTTTAATGCATGATTTTTTTTTTTTGCTGAATTTAGCATACTGGGGGAGGGGGCATAAAATGTGACGTGAAAAAAAAGTTTTGGCACATTTTATATTATGTTATTTATATTGTTATGTTTTTTTTCTGAAAACTCAAAAAGTTTGTTCCAGGTGGAGGATGTGTTAACCTATAGTCACGCAGAAAATCAGCAAGACATGTCATCTGAGAAGGGTGCTCAGACTTTTGCGGACTTTTTGTTATCTACTACAAAGGTTTTTGTTCAACGCACCAGTCGTCGTTGTTGATAACGATGAAGCCCCGGCTGCCGCGGCCAAAGGCGATCTGATGTCCGTTGTCCCACCAGTTGGAAATAGGCTGTCCGTCGACAACATTTCGGAAGTTCACCATATTCCTGCACAGCGACAGGAGAACGTCAACCTATACTGGAGCTTACACTGGAGCGCAGGCTACCAGAGGAACCACACAATACACCAACCTGATCTGGCGCCATCTGTGTTCACACACCCACCCATCCCCGCATGTGGTGTCTGGGTTGATGGGCACTGCCTTGGTGGATCCATTGCCGTGGCTTGGTGGGCCCATCCAGTCATTCTTGTCCTGTAACGTAAAATACTAAAATTAGCCAAAGCTTTAACTTGTTTGAACTGACACAAACTGCAATAAACAATATTAAACGTTATAAGTTGATATAGTCTAGCTTTGATCATGTAGGCCTTCATTTGCGTGGAAACAGCCTGCGACTAGTTCCTCATTAACATGTCGTTTGCTGACGACATGTCCCACACTACATATACATACACATATGCCCTCAACTACATGCCCTAATCGATATGTGACAGTTCCAGTTCTGGCGAAATATTCATTTTCTATTCTATTGGCCCGCTTCACCCTTTGATGCACTACAGCCCCCAGCATGCACTGCAACATAATGTGCGTTCTGACCCCTTCCCCAACAATATGGGGCCGTGGTTACACAGAAAAAAGATGCCTGATGTGGAGTTCAAGTAAAGCTTTTTTTTACATTTACATTTATGGCATTTAGCAGACGCTCTTATCCAGAGCGACTTACAAAAGTGCTTGTCATTACTTCAGAATATCTCATGTTAATAAAGGTTGACATAATTTTAAAGAGCTTTGCTCTAAATTGCTACCGGAAGTTATCTATGCATTGAGACCTAAAACAAATACAACAAGTAGAAAAATACCTACAACTCAACACAGAGTCTACACAACACTAAACCTGCTGAAAAAAAGTTTGTAATAAAATACAGTGAACAAAAAGAGGTGAAGATCTTTAATAGACAGTGTTTTTTAACTACCTAAGTCAATTTATTTTTATTTAGAAATATTCCTGAATTAGTATTTAATGTGTATTCTGATGTATTTTGGCAAAACCTGACAAAATCCCATGTAAAAATGACATAAAAACACAGCTGGCCCTCGGATTTGTTGAGATTTTTCTCATTTTAATTGAGTTTGACATCCCTGTCCTAATCCATGCAAATATTGCCAAAGTAAGCCAATAAAGAGACAGCATTCAGAAGGCTTGTGAGCCAATGGAGTATAGTGGGAAACAGGGCATAAACATAAGAATTATCAAATGATGTGAAAATAATAAAATGTCCTTTTTTGTCTCATTACTATTTAAAGGTTAATTCCACCATTTAACATTTCTGCGAAATTCAACCGTTAAGATGGAAACAAAGTCGTTCAAAAAGTTTTGATGTGAATTCCAAAGCCTTTAATGCCTCTTGATCTACCTCACAGAAACCTTAACTAGTGATTGTCCTGAAAGGCAAAGTTTGGGGTCGACAAGGAAACGCACTGCGCCTCCTACTGGCCAGAGCTTGAATTGCTTTGTCGTCTTGCATTTATGACGATTGAAAAAATAATCTTTAATGAACAAAATTAACTACTAAACTAGTAAAATGAAATAAAACTGAAAGTAAAATAAAGTAAAAGTGAAATAAAAATGACTAAATCATTTAAGTGTGGGGCACTGTGTTTTTTGTGTGCTGTTGTAAGTGTACTTACCTTTCCATTCTCAAAATTGCGGTCCCAGCGGTAGCTGGACATCACTCTGGTCACACCATAAGGATGAGCCAGCATGATACCCATAGCCATTTTATAAAGCCTGTGGAGAACAAATAGCATCCCAATAACAAAAGCTGGAGCTGTTAGCTATAGAAAAGTGCGTAAACCCACAAAGACATTTGAAACTGTCTGGATTAAAAGAATTCAAATTCAAGTTTATTTGTATAGCGCTTTTTACAACAATGTTATCACAAAGCAGCTTTACAGAAGTTTGAAAACATACATTTATAACATATCCCCCAGTGAGCAAGCCAGAGGAGACGGTGGCAAGGAAAAACTCCCTTGGTCTGGAGGAAGAAACCTTGGGAGGAACCAAGACTCAGAAGGGGGAGACCCATCCTCCTCTGGTCAAACAGTATTTACAATTTAATAAGCTAAATACCAAATAAAAGCTAAGAGGATCTCTGTTTGAAGACTGAACTAATGACAGAGAAATTGCACCTGGCATCCCAGAATGTGAGGATGGAAGCTCCTCCAGCTCCATGGCCTCTTTGGTTGTCATGGTTGTCAACAAAGACCACAGCCTTATCAGAAGGCATGAAAGCCCAGCCCTCTCCCCAGCTTCTGAAAGCAAATATCACTGATAATATTTAAAACATGACTATTCGTTTGTAACAATGAAAATAAATAAAAATTTCAGTAGACCTTTTAAGCGTGGTCACAACATACTTAAGATAGCACAGCTTCTCGTTCTCCCATTTTCGTACAACGGTGCCCAGTTTGGCGCTGTATTTGAACTCTGTCACTCTTCCAAGACCAAAGTACTCACTGGCTTTGATGGGTTCCCCACCCAAGTCAATAACCTAAAAGAAAATCTTTCAGCTCAGACCTATTGAGACCTTAATTCAAGCTTAAGCTTAAGGAATTAAGCTTAATTCAATAAAGCATACCTCTTGGTAAATGAAGGGCTTGAGACCAGATGAGAACCATTTGGTGCTGAGGTTGTGCAGTCTATCATAAACTGCACTAAGGTCACCAGGCCACATGTGCTTGCAAGCATCCATTCTGAATCCAGCCACACCCATGTCAATCAGTTTGTTCATATATTCAGCCACTTTTCCCCTCACAGAGTCTTTCTCCATGGCAAGGTCCAGAAGACCCACCAGCTGACAGTCCCTCACCTTTGGAATTGAAGAGAAAATATGCCTAAAATTTGTCATTTTAAACAAAAAACCAATAAAAGTTGTGGTCCTAGTCAGAAATTACACCTGAAAAATATTGTGGTAGTTCTCAATTCCACCATTAGCTGTTTTACATTTGCCATCATTGAAGTCCAATGATGAGAAGGGAACAGAGGGGAAATTCTTCTTGTTGGCATCAAAATACGTGCCACAGCTAGAGTGATGGCCTTCTCCAGCACCTGTTCCACACATATGATTGATGATTGCATCCACGTAGATGTTCACCTAACAGCACACAAGCCTGTACGTCTCATGTGAAAACAAGCACAAGGAAATTATTTATAGTTGCATACTCACAAGTGGGAATGCCTAACAATATCTGAACAGAGTCTTCATGGGTTTAGGTATCATTTTGGAGGCTATATAATAACAGTTAGGTGACTTTACTCCAACATTGTTGCAGCGGGTGATCATATCCCTCAACTCCTCCTCAGTGCCTGATCTGGAGCAGAGGTTGTAGCTGATGGGTTGGTATCTCTGCCACCATGGATGCCAAGGATTGGTTACCACAATGCTCTCGCTGGGAGGAGAGATCTACAAGATAATTAAACTAACCATTAGCTTAAGCAAACATCATTTCCTATTATCATAGCTTTGCATGTTATGATGCTATAATGTCTTGGTTTACCATCAATTCAGCAAGACATGCAGCAACTTTCCTCCACAGTTTAAAGGGCCCACATCATGGAAAACCAAATTTGTTTCTTAAAAATGTTCTTGAGAAAGGTCCCAATAAAAAGTATATGTCAGAGTCATGATGTGTTGTTAAAAGTGCAGAATTGTTCACAACAAATTGAGTGTGTGTAGATTCTATTCTTTCCTAACGGTAAATCCTAAATTGGTGAATGTCAGAATTTGTGTAAGAAAACTGTGTAAGTGGGTTTTAAAAAGAAATTTCTTAAGGATGGTTGGTGAATGAGGCTTACTGTTAAAAGTTTCAATGAAAACACACTATTTACTCCCCAGGAAACGTAGATACAAAAACAACCTGCTCATATATATATATATATATATATATATATATATATATATATATATATATATATATATATATATATATAAAACAACTCCTGGTTCCTGTCACCACCACTGTCAAGAAATCTGTAAGTCTGTAAGTTACTCTATAATCATTTCACATAAAATCACTTAGAATGACTTCTTTACCTCTTTGCAGTTTCATTTTGCTACAATTTTGAAAAAAAAAAAACAAACTCAGTGGAATTCCCCTGTATTTCTGTGTTGTCAATGACCCCAAAATATATGTAATAATTTAACCAGTAGTAAGTAAACCAGTGTTATTGAATGCTGAAGGTGCCACTGTATCATGTCATAATCTATGGCCTCACTTCTTTCTCATTTGAGATTCTTTCACATACATTAGAAATGACCTTTTAGGAGTTTTGAGAGTTTGTATTTCTGTATTTTAATTCCAAAAGAGAATTTGGAAATTGTAAATCATCTTTTTACCAGAATATTGTTTCAGGTAAGTACTCACACTTCCACTTGAGTAGGAATTTGTGTTTACATGAGTAAGCCTCACTAATATGTATGGATACAGTAAAACTTATGCACATATACTTACCTGAACTCCTCCAAATCCTTTTGGTGCCAGGTATCTCTCACACTCTGTAGCAATATCTGCCCAGCGCCACTCGAAAAGATGAACAATGGAGGTTCTTCCATGTTTCATGTGAGGATCATGCTGACCCAAGCTGAGTCCAAACAGTCCTGCCAAGACCAGGAGCTTCATTTCCATCCCTTCCCAATGGTCTCACTCCTAATACGTGCGCTGCGGATTGACCTGCAATACAATCCGCTGACAGTAAATGCTGAAAAATAAATAGTTATCTCCAGTCCAAAGTGCAGCACAGATGCATGATGTGGTAACTCTTTCAGGGCCACTGAATTCCCAAAATCCCAAAGTATAAAGGACAGTCTGTAAATCATGAATCACTGATGAAAGGTGCCACAAAGCCTTTTTGAGTGATGCCGCAGAAGAACCATAATTGCATGTTTGAAAAAGAAAATTGTGAACATTAAGAACCTTTTAAAGGTCAAACGAACCCTTACATAATGGAAAGGTTATATGCTAATTTCATTTTGAAGTGTTGTAGGGTACCGAAAATGTATTTTCTATGGCACCTTGTTTAAAAGTGTACTCTCACAGTACTCTGCACTTTAAGTTTATAGTCACTGTTTCATGCCAGATCCAATGTGATGGTGTGAAGATCCAAAAACAAGTTGTCACTGTCCAAAGCTGTTCAAATATGCAATGTAAAATCTACATGTTACATACAGATATTTTGGCCATGTTTTTTAAGGGGAAATCCATCATTTTTTCAATGTTGTTGCCTAGATCAAATGTAAACAAAGTCATTACAAATATTTTTATGTGACATGGTTCATTCAGAGGTGGAAAATTTAGGTCCAGAAAGTAAAGAAGCCTTCACAGGATTTTGTTCCAAGGGCCTGGCTTCTCTAGTTAAATCAAACCACCAGCAGAGCTGTCCAGGCTGTTGCGAAATCCTGGGAAGGATTTTTACTTTCTGAACCTGAATTTTCCACCTCTGGGTTCACTGTAGAAAGACAGATATCTTTACGGTGATGTCTACAACACAAATATAGCCATTTTATTCGCTAACCAAAACCCCCAGTGAGTCTCCACATTTTTTTCACTGCTATCGGAACAAAACCTTGTATGTCCAAAATAGTAACTTTACAGGAAAAGGAAAAAACCTACTTTACTTTCAATGTAAGTAAATGGAACCAGAATTTTCTCCAAGTCATTTCTGGCCATTTCTTTTGGTCCATTCATCATTAAAGTTATATATAATGTAAAGGGCCACAGGCACGTCCATATTATGTCAAAAACTGAAAAATTCCAAAAATGGAGATACGAGATTTTGTCCCGACAGCAGTGATATGTAACGTTTATTATATTTAATGTTGTTAATAGCTTAATAGCAATAAATTTGAAAAAAAAATGCAATTCATATATTTTATCATTATATGACTATTTTACAACATAGCACCATTCAACCTCTGCCCCATGAATATAAAAAATATGTTTTAAACCAAAACCTTCTCAAACTATCATAATATAATGACTCAGACATCAAGCAGTATATCTGTCACCTTGTTGTCTAATAGCTTTCTACAATGTTAAGTTAAATATGAATAAAATTACAAACTATGATACAAATAAGCAGTGTTCCTTTTAAGAAGGCAGATTGTGTCAGATTTTTTTCATTAATAAAAGCTAATATACTGCCATATCTCTGACAGAAGATGCATAGATCGGTTTTCAGACAAACGGGCCAAATAAGCATGTTTTATTATGGGCCACGTTTGGCTCATGTGCAGTTTGCCAGCGCAGATAGTTGACCAACAGTGCAATATGTTTGCCACACATGGCTCACATTTATCTGGGTGTTTTCATACAGGGTGGTGCAAATACAATCATTTAAAAGTATTTAATAGTAACAATTTGTGCAAATTACCCTTTGTTATATAATGATGTTAGCAGACTAGTGAAGGATCACTGGTTGGAGCACACCAATAATGACAATTTCCATTTATATCATGTCAAAAGTATCCAGAGGAATCTAAGCAATGGGCAGATTTTAGTTTTTACATTTTTTTAGAGATCAACCTTTAAGTTGATTCAGTGTAAATGATAATATGAGAATTGGCTGTATTAAATTTGAGCAATTATTTATATTATAAATTATTTATATATTTTATATTTTTCTTTATCCTCTCCATGGATCACCACCTTATCATGGTGGAGGGGTTTGCGTGCTTGAAGCTATGGAGCTTTGGAGCTATGTTGTCTGGAGCAAAAGCTCCTGGTAGGGTCTCCCATGGCAAACTGGTCCTAGGTGACAGGTCAGACAAAGTGTGATCCATAATAACCCCTATGAAAAGACAAGAACAGGATTTCCTAGAGCCAGGCCTGGGGGAGGGGCTCGCCAGCGAGCGTCTGGTGGCCAGGCATTTACTCATGGTGCCCGGCCGGGCCCAGCCCGAAGGAGTTACATGAGTCCCCCCTCCCATCGACCCACCACCAATGGGAGGGGCAGTAGTAGGGGTTCGGTGCTTTGTGGATCGGGCAGTGTCCGAAGGCGTGGGCCTTGGCGTTCTGATCCTCGGTTACTGAAACTGGCTTTTGAAACTTGAAACGTTACCTCACTGGCGGGTAAGGAGCCTGAGTTGGTGCGCGAGGTTGAGAGATACCGGCTAGATATAGTTGGGCTCAACTCAACACACAGCTTGGGCTCTGGGTCCAATCTCCTTGAGAGGGGCTGGACTTTATTCTTTTCTGGAGTTGCCCATGGTGAGAGGCGGCGGGCAGGTGGGGGCTTTCTCATAGCCCCTCGACTCTGTGCCTGTATGTTGGGGTTTTCTCCGGTGGACGAGAGGGTAGCTTCCCTATGCCTTCGGGTTGGGGAACGGGTCCTGACTGCAGTCTGTGCTTATGCACCGAACAGCAGTTCAGAGTACCCAGCCTTCTTAGAGTCCTTGGAAAGGGTGCTTGAAAGTGCTCCTCCTGGAGACTCTATTGTCCTTCTGGGGGACTTTAACGCTCACGTGGGCAATGACAGTGAGACCTGGAGGGGTGTGATTGGGAGGAATGGCCTCCCTGATCTGAACCCGAGTGGTGTTCAGTTTTTGGACTTCTGTGCAAACCACAGTTTGTCCATCATGAACACCATGTTTGAACACAAGGATGTCCATAAGTGCACATGGCACCAGGACACCCTAGGCCGCAGTTCAATGATTGACTTTGTAGTCGTGTCATCGGACTTGTGGCCATGTGTTTTGGACACTCGGGTAAAGAGAGGAGCTGAGCTATCAACTGATCACCACCTGGTGGTGAGTTGGATCAGGTGGTGGGGGAAGATGCCGGTCAGACCAGGCAAGCCCAAACGTATAGTGAGCGTTTGCTGGGAACATCTGGCAGAAGAACCTGTCAGATTGATCTTCAACTCACACCTCCGTCAGAACTTTGACCAGATATCGGGGAGGTGGGGGACATTGACTCAGAATGGGCCATGTTCCGTTCCTCCATTGTTGAAGCGGCTGACTGTAGCTGTGGCCGTAAGGTAGTTGGTGCTTGTCGGGGCAGTAATCCTCGAACCCGGTGGTGGACACCCCAGGTGAGAGATGGCGTCAAGCTGAAGAAGGAGTCCTACCGGGCATGGTTGGCCTGTGGGACACCAGAGGCAGCTGGCAGGTATCCACAGGCCAAGTGATCTGCGGCTTCAGTCGTCGCCAAGGCAAAAACCTGTGTATGGGAGGAGTTTGGTGAGACCTTGGAAAGTGACTTTAAGTCGGCTCCGAAAAGATTCTGGCAAACCGTCAGGTGACTCAGAAGGGGAAAGCAATATGCCACTAGCACTGTATATAGTGGAGATGGTGTGCTGCTGACTTCGACTGAAGACGTCATTGGGCGGTGGAAGGAATATTTTGAGGACCTTCTCAATCCCACCGACACGTTCTCCAGTGAGGAGGCAGAGTCTGGGGACATGGGAATAGGCTTGTCCATTACTGAGGCCGAAGTCGCTACGGCAGTTAAGAAGCTCCTTGGTGGCAAGGCTCCAGGTTGGATGAGATCCGCCCTGAGTTCCTCAAGGCTCTGGATGTTGTGGGGCTGTCTTGGCTGACACGCCTTTTCAACATTGCATGGACATCGGGGGTGGTGCCACTGGATTGGCAGACTGGGGTGGTGGTGCCTCTGGATTCTGGAGGGTTCATGGGAGTTTGCCCAACCAGTCCACATGTGCTTTGTGGATCTGGAGAAGGCATTCGACTGTGTTCCCCAGGGTATTCTGTGGGAGGTGCTTTGGGAGTACGGGGTACATGGCTCTTTGCTACGAGCCATTCAGGCCCTGTACAAACAAAGCAGGAGTTTGGTTCGCATGGCCGGCAGTAAGTCAGACTCGTTCCCAGTGAGAGTTGGACTCCGTCAGGGCTGCCCTTTGTCACCGATTCTATTCATAATTTTTATGGATAGAATTTCTAGGCACAGTCAGGGGATGGAGGGTGTCCGGTTTGGTGACCTCAGGGTCACATCGCTGGTGTTTGCAGATGATGTGGTCCTATTGGGGACATCAGGCCGCGAACTTCAGCTTTCGCTGGATCGGTTTGCAGCCGAGTGTGAAGCGGCCGGGATGAGAATCAGTACCTCCAAATCCGAGACCATGGTTCTCAGGCAGAAAAGGGTGGAGAGCCCTCTCTGGGTCGGCGATAGCCTCTTGCCTCAAGTGGAGGAGTTCAAGTATCTCTGGGTCTTGTTCACGAGTGATGGTACAAGGGAGCGGGAGATTGACAGGCGGATTGGTGCTGGGTCAGCAGTGATTTTACCGGTCTGTTGTGGTAAAGAAAGAGCTGAGCCATAAGGCAAGGCTGTCGATTTACTGGTCGATCTACGTTCCCACCCTCACCTATGGTCATGAGCTTTGGGTAATGACCGAAAGAATAAGATCGCGAATACAAGCGGCCGAAATGAGTTTCCTCCGCATGGTGTCTGGACTCTCCCTTAGAGATAGGGTGAGAAGTTTGGCCATCCGGGAGGCACTCGGAGTAGAGCCGCTGCTTCTTCACATCGAGAGGAGTCAGCTGAGGTGGTTCGGGCATCTAGTTAGGATGCCTCCTGGACGCCTCCCTCGGGTCCGCCTGGGAGGAGACCCCGGGGAAGACCCAGGACACGTTGGCGTGACTATATCGCCCAGCTGGCCTGGGAGCGCCTCGGAATCCCCCTTGGAGAGTTAGCGGAAGTGGCTGGGGAAAGGGAGGTCTGGGCCTCATTGCTTAGGATGCTGCCCCCGCGACCCAAACCCCGGAGAAGCGGAAGATAATGGATGGATGGATGGATGGATGGATGGATGGATGGATGGATGGATGGATGGATGGATGGATATTTTTCTTTTTATGCTATTGTAATTCATAATGTCCTTTAAAAATGCACCATAGTTTGCAGATGACAACATGTAAAACACCTAAAGAGCGCAATAGAATCAAACATAAAAACAGACAAATTAATAAACAGTGCTTTTTATACTGACAGTGCATAACTGCTAAAATGTCAGTGATGTATTTTATATGCTGTAATTGTTGTGATAGAAGATGTGCTATTTTATCAGTCTTAGGTCTGTATTATTAACAGCACTAAACGTTGTGTTTAGGAGGGTTAGTGCTTTTCTATTTTTTATAGTCATTATTTTGGTTGGACAAGTAGGCAAATGTTGATGATGTATTTCAGTGTAATGTGTTAAATTCAAGGTGCTTGCAATAAGTGCATGTTCAAATGCATGAACAGTTTTCAAGTTTTTTTTTGTGTGTATTTGTTTGTTATGTGAATGAGAGCGAAGCAGGTGGAAACGTAAAGATGCAAGGAGTAGAGGTCGTAAAGGTGGATGACTTCAAATATCTTGGGGCAACCATCCAGAGCAATGGACAGTGTAGAAAAGAGGTGAAGAAGAGGGTGCAGGCAGGATGGAGTGGGTGGAGACGGGTGTCAGGGCTGATGTGTGACAGAAGGATAGCAGCAAGAGTGAAAGGGAGGGTTTACAAGACAGTTGTGCGTCCTGCTATGATGTATGGTTTGGAGACTGTGGCTCTGTCTAAAAGACAGGAGGCTGAGCTGGAGGTGGCGGAGATGAAGATGCTGAGATTTTCGTTGGGAGTGACAAGGATGGACAAGATTAGAAATGAGCAAATCAGAGGGACAGTGAAGGTGGAGCAGTTTGGAGATAAAGCCAGAGAGGCCAGGTTGAGATGGTTTGGACATGTGTTGAGGAGGAATAGTCGATATATTGGGCAAAGAATGTTGGAGATGGAGCTGCCGGGTAGAAGGAGAAGATGTAGACCTCAGAGAAGGTTTATGGATGTAGTGAAGGTGGACATGGAGATGGTTGGTGTAAAAGTAGAGTGGATAGGGCAAGATGGAGGCAGATGATCCGCTGTGGCGACCCCTAAAGGGAGCAGCCGAAAGAAGAAGGAGAGTTTGTTTATTTTATGTGTGTCAGTTGGACTATAACTTCATTGTCTCTTCACTACTGAAACTAAAACTATGACCTTGGTACAGAATACTGTTGAAAACCTGCAGTGTGCCCAATGTATATTAAGTGTATCTAATAACTGTAGTTGCACAAGAATAACATATGCAACAACGCCGTAACTACTGAAGATAAAGTCAATGTTAAGATGGAGCACAGACGTACAGCCTATGTTATTACCCATGTGTATTATCTTCAGTTTTGCCTCATGTAATTACACAAATGTATCTTTTTGATACAATACACATCAGCAGTCTTTTCCAGCAATAAAAGGAGGTTTCTTTTACATAACAGTATACATTTATGTACATAACTGTGTTGTAACAAGGTAATCTAAAAACATAGCATTGATTAATACCATTCTGTAATTACACTGTACCTATATAACAACTACACAGGAAGTGTCCAGCAGTGTAGTGTTAAAGTTACACTTCAAAATAAGTGGATAGTTCCTGTGTAGTTGTTATATAGGTACTGGCCATGTGTAGAGGCTCTTGGGTAGCACTGCATTCTCAGTAGGAGAGAGGTTTTGTGTAAATACATCATGCATGTAATGTTAGGAGATGTGTCAATGTGATGCATGTGTTATTCTTTGTTGGGCAGTGGGTTGGTTAGGTGGGTTAAGTGTTTGCCATGAAGAGAGATTGTTTGGCACATATATACAGGCACACACTATATGGTTGCTACGTGGTTGCTAGGGTATTCCAGATAGTTGCTAGGTGTTGGCTATGGTATTCCAGGTGGCTCTTATGCACAATGTGCAATCACTAATTATGTGTTAATTTCCATACTATACACTTTTTTTCCCACAAAAAGCAAGAAAAGAACACTGCGGACAAAAACAAGTGACTCCAACTACCATGAGTATCTGACATTTTCACTTAAACAATTTTTTTGCTGCAAAGCTAGCAAACAGGCAATTACTTAAAAGATATCCTGGTTCATATTAGTCAGTCTACACAATAAGCAACATAAGCAGCTGCTTTAGGGCCCCACAACTGCCTGGGGACCCCTGCCAACTTCCAAGTGCTGAACGGTGCTCGTTTTATAACAGTGGTTAACAACTGTTTCTGTTAACCCAGGTTTAGATAATCAGACTGTGTTCTTTCTGCGTGTGCACACGAAAGCATGAAAAAAAAATCATTCTACCTTAATTTGATTAAAGTAAAGTATTTATAGCTGTAAAACCACAATGCTAAAAACTGAATTTGCACATGTAGCTAACAGTTCAGTTTCAGCTAACAGTAGTTAACCAAATCAAAGTGTATTTAGTAATCGAAATTTAAATATCAATTATTTTTCTTACATCGAGACACTTTTGATTTAAGGTTTGCCACATGGCTATCAAACGACGGAATAACATCCCAGCCGCTCTGGTGCAACTCCGGAAGTTTTTTAGCGTGACACGCGATTCCGCTTCCAGTAATTTCTACGGCTAGTAAAATCGGAGGCGCGTGAACCAGCGAGAGACTTCGAGAAGTCGCGTGCGAGCCGCCCAGACTCCCCTCCGCTTCACGCGCTGCTACCGAGATCCAGCCGTTCCCGTTGTCCTGGTCGGTCATGGCAAAGTGGGGTGAAGGGGACCCGCGATGGATCGTGGAAGAAAGAGCAGACGCTACAAATGTCAACAACTGGCACTGGTGAGCTAGCGTTCGGTTAAAGAGCTGAAGAAGCCGGTCTGTGTGTAGCCCCCGTTAGCCATCTTGAGGCAAGCATGGTGGAGGAGCAACAGCGCTTTAACCGATCTCTGAAATAATGAAGAGGAATGTCAGTCATATACCAGTTAACGTCTGTCTGTCAGAGGCTCAGGGTGTCCGTCTGTCACAGGGAGACGTGTTTCAGTCTGTGCTCCTCCAGAGCCGGGCTGTTGGTGTGTTATTTAGCTTATGTTAGATGCGGGACTTTGTCGGAGTTTAGCTTAGCCGTGTAGCTTGGTTAGCTCTGTTAGCTGCATTATTCACGGAGTGTTTAGCTACATCCTCACAGCGGCCGTGTCGTTCAGACCTGGACCGTAATAAACGTGTTGGCCAGCCAGCTACGCGGTGTAACTGCGGTGTTGTCTGTGGTTCCCAACACAGTCCGGTAACATTAGCTGCACAGAGAGACGTAGGTTAGTGAAATTAGAAACAAGATGTTGCCAGTGGTAACGTGGTGAGCACTGTTCTGATCGATTCCTCAGAACTGAGGTTGATCTCATAGTTTCTTCCCTCGGTCGCTGACATGAACGAATGTTCTAGAAGACCTAGCTGCATAATAACCATTCATACTTTAATAGAGCATAACGACAGCCCTAACTATAGAGCATGGGTGTCAAACTAAACCACTAAAGGGGCCAAATAAAAAAAAAAAAAAACACTAATTCGTTGGACAGAGAAAATGTTTTTATTTCTTTTTTTTTTGTGCTGTAACTCCAACTGGCCATTGTTTATTTAAAATACGCAAAAACCTAAGCAGTAAAATATTGGCACTTGCATTAGATATTGAAATGTTACATGAATACTTGAAGAAAAAAAAAAGAATGTCCCCGTGAGCTAGCTAGGTCTTTTAAACCTTCTTATTTGTTTGAACTATACACCTGGCATCCCTTCTTTGCTGCAAGTTTATTAATACTTGAGCTAAATTTCTAAGCAGCTACTAATATTAGGTGTTTATATTGGTTGAACTGCAGCTGAAATGCACCTAGTATATTTGGTGATATGACTGGTGTGGAATTGTACAGAATTGTGTAGAACTGAGGTGTAACCACTGTCCCATAGATTGTCGTTGGGGTAGAAAAGTCGGAGCACACATTACGTTGCAGTACAGCACATTGTTGCATTGTAAACAGGCTAACATTAATAGAAAGTCAAAACACTCTTGCAGGCCGGATAGGGTTGTATTGCAGGCCCTGTGTTTGACACATGGGCTATAGAGTAACATGCGGCCATAGGTAGATTCAAATCACGTGTGTGAACACAAACCTTCAATAAGAATTATTTGTTTTTTATGAAATTTGTATTGTAGGTCCCCAATTTAAATAAAGTAAGGTAATGAAAAGTAACGGTGTGGCAGTGAAAAGAGGAAAAAGCAAGTGTCCATACTTATATATTTTTGGCAGCATGTTCTCTTTTTTGTGGCAGACATTTAAGCTACTTTATTTTTTGGCTTCCACAGTACCACTAGTCAAATGTTGTTCTTCCACAAAGTGTTATTCCTGCATAGTATTATTTAATGGATTGATGCCAAAACTCAATGCAGTCCTGTGCTGTCAAGAAGTAACATTAATCATTCGTGTGTGTCTATGGTGTGGATTAGTAGCCCTATATGTTATTGTCATTTTCTTGGGCAGGACGGAGAGGGATGCCACAAACTGGTCTTCAGAGAAGTTGAAAGAGCTGCTGGTGGGATTGAGCGTAGAGAGCGATGAAGGAAAGTGTGAGGTCACAGAGGTCACAAAAGTGGAAGGTGAGGCTTCCATTAACAATCGCAAAGGGAAGCTCATCTTCTTCTACGAATGGAACTTGAAGGCCAAATGGAAAGGTGAGATAGAGGTGATAAAATGGAATATAGGTAACATAGCTTTTACTGGCACTCTTGTCATATTGAGTGCTGTCAGTAGTTGTTGTAAACTACTGATGAATCTCTGTGTTTAAAAAAAAAAAAAAGTTAGATTGTGTTAAAGCTGTATTAAACTCATTGTGATAACTGATGAATTTCTAGCATATTAACATGCATTTTTGTTCCTGCATGTTATGTTTTGTGCCCAACACATTGATGCTATATACATCAATCATTTTTGTGTAGTCTATTGCTTAAAAATGTCTTTATTCTTTTGTAGGAACATCAGCATCAGGGATCAAATACAAAGGAAATATTGAGGTTCCAAACCTTTCAGATGAAAATGAAATGGAGGATCTTGATGTAAGTTGTTGTTATGCTCAGAAACACACAATTGGCAAATATGGCTGTAATTATTGAATGTTTTCATTGCAAATGTTCCACATAATTTAACAAGAATATTTACATGTTCTTTATGTATAAGGATTTTCAGACAACGGAACATAATTCATCCAACTGGTAGAATGCTAAATCTGTGGGCTCTGCTTGTTCTTCCGTGGCTCCTTGTGGAGTTGAAAAAGTTTATCTTAAGCAGATAAGCTCTGCTCATAGTGTCACTTTTCGTTAGATTACCTATCTAAAATGGGGGTGTGTAAATCTGAACCCAAAGGTGCATAGTATGTATGGAAAGATGAAATGGAAGGGAAGAAATCTATCCATCTAACAGGAGACAAATTTTTGTTACTCTAGCTGAATGCTGGCTAGTGCCAGCAACAAGCAGTTGCCTTTTTTTATCAGGCTTTATAGAAAGCAGCATAAAGTCACTGGTTTGAAAAAACAAGTTTGTGAAGTTCATGTAACATTTTTTTAAAGCTATTCAGGAGTTTTGTGTATTAATGAGATGAAGCCGCATATTACTTGCAGATATTCCACTTCACACCTCGTATCTCCAAAATGATAACTTTACAGGAGAAGGAAAAACCTATTTTATTTGTAATGTAAGTCAGTGGAACCAGAGTTTTTCTGAGTCATTTTGGTTTATTTCTTTTAATCCGTTCTTCATGAACTTTGCATACAATGTAAAGGGTAAGAGGCATTTTGAGATTATTTCAAATTAAGTGTTTATTTTATGAAGTGTCAGTCTGTTTTCAGTTATTTTCTAAATACAGAGAAAACACTGACATATTACTGATAGCATGTGTATATCTGTTTGAATATTAGCACATAAAGGACGAACTTGTCCTCTAAGAACATATTCCAAGTTATCTAAAACCATGTTTGGCTTAAACTTTTTCATTAAGGAAAAATTACAGTGTTAGCTCACCTTGTGAAACGCTCAGTAAAGACGGCTATGTTAGGAATGTAGAACACAACGTGGTTAGACAAAAAAAGTGTCGTACAAAAGTGAAAACGTACAGATTTAAATTTTTTTACAGAAAATAAATGTCCCCTTTCTGTGCATTGTTGATGTGGGATTCTAATTATTAAAATCCATGCACCATATTTATTTATTTTATCATATTCTTCCTGAGGCTTTCCATTCGCAAGCTTTTTAATCATGATTTGTTTTTATTTTTTGTCACACAGATCAGTGTGAGCCTTTGTAAAGGTGAGCCTGATACGCCACTATTTGATTTGATGAAGAAAGAGGGATCAGAAAAGGTTCGTGTGGCACTGAACAGCTATCTAGGGCTTCTCAAAACAGGTAAGACTTACTCTTAAACAGAGTAGCTGGCATGATGGATATTTTAACACACTCAGATGCAAATCCATACCTTAACTTTAGTAAATACAAGCAGAACTGTTTTAAGTGTCAAAGAACTACAACCAAAGCTTGGCATATTGTTAATGAATTGGCTCCCATCTGTACAAAAAAAAATGTTAAGATTGCACTAGACTAGACTTGAACCCCTAGATGTCATTGACTGAAACCATAATCCGGACTGTTTTTAATTGTGTTCTTTTGCAGAGTTCACACAGGGTATGATCTTACCTACAGCCAATGGGATGACCAAACAGCAAACATCTCAAAATAAAGTCAAAACAGACAGAACTCAGGTTGGCTTCAGCGTTTAATGACATCACATGTAGGGTCTCAGTACAGAATTAATTATGGGTAAAAAAGATTTAATAAAGGTTTATGTAATCTTCATGTTCAGATTGGTTCTAGCAGCAAAGCTGCTCCCCCTGCAACAGGGGTGAAGATCCCCACCTGCAAGTTCTCACTGAGGGACACATTCCTTACATCACCAGAGGAGCTCTACAGAGTCTTCCTCAACCAGGAGGTCAGTCTTATTCCCCATCTTGTAATACATATTGTTTGTTTGTTTGTTTTTTACTGTGTTAAGTGTTTTTTTTGTTGTTTTTTTTTCCTGGTATACTGAATCTTCTCAAAAGCATTATTTATTTTGTTTGTCTCTGGTTGTGTAGATGGTACAAGCATTCACACACACTGCTGCTGTAGTTGAGCCTGAAAAGGGAGGCAAGTTCCGCCTGTTGGAAGGGAATGTATTCGGAGAGTTCCAGGAGCTGGTGAGATGTCTGCTTGTTAAAATTAGAAATGCAAGTCCTACCTGAGTAGGACATGGAAAAAAAGGAATAAAGGAGTTTTATTCCAAAATGCTGTGTGTCCATTTGTAACAATTTTGGATATATAGAGGTTTGAATAGAATAACAGCAAATGTATAATTCACTTGGTTAATAAAGTCATTTTTATGTATTTAGTAATATTTCTTGTATGTGTAAAGCACACAAAATATATATTCTAAAAAACATCTGTGGGGGAAAAAATGAATAAAATCATGTTTAAAATGTTTTGGAAAAACCTTTAACCAAAATTAGTGCAGAGGTGATTATTGACTAAATCTTTGTGGTGTTTTTAGGTTCCTGAGGAGAAGATAGTAATGAAATGGAGGTACAACACATGGCCAAGTGGTAAGAGACAAACTCATCAGCACTGTTAATAGTTGTAATGCAAGTAATGATTGATGAGAGATCTACATTAGTTTGAGCGGGGGGAAAGAAGTCCTTGATTCATTGGTCTGTTTCTTTTTCTTGATGTTTCTCTGTGCGTGGGGATGTAGAGCACTATGCGACAGTGACCCTGACTTTCACAGACAAAGGCAATGAGACGGAGCTGAAGATTGAATGCCGGGCTGTGCCTGAGAGTGAGGAGGACCGCACGCGAGAGGGCTGGCAGAGGTACTACTGCCAGGCCATCAAACAGACGTTTGGCTATGGTGCACGACTCTGCTGAGCCCCGAATACACCCATTGTTATTTTTGGCCATTTTTTTCCTTTCTTCTTTTTTGTCCACATGTACAAATGAGAGCATTGGAATGTGACTCTACTGAATAAGAGACATTGCTCCAGCTTCTTGTTCCTTTCTGATTTTGGTTTAAAAAGGAAATCCAAACATCAGAAAAGAAAATGAAAGGAGAACATGAATTACAGACAGGGACCTATAGGAGGGGTGAGTCACTCGTTCATGTATTATCTGCATATGTGTGTAATAAATTAAAGATTTTATTGTAGCATGGCAATTTCTCCATTTGGCACTCTTATCTGGCCTGGAGAGGGACAGGGTTGAATGGTGCCTTTTTTTGGACCATGAGTTTTTTGATAGTTTTTTCCTCAACGTGATCTATGACAAAGACCGATGTCATGGAGGAATGAGAAAAGAAGAATAAACAAAGAAACTGTTAAACCACTAAAATAATCAGTTTCTTCTTGAATTGTATAAGACAAACATTTTAGGAGAGGCTGGTTTTATTTCTGTATATGTTTGTGAACATCATGATATCATATGGTATTTTCATAAAAAAGTATGATTTACTGTTAGTTTTATTCTTTGAAAAAAGAAAACAAGCTTGAAAGCAGCCCAAACAATCCTTTTGTGTTGTACAGAATATATTGAAATTTGTGTCAAAAGGCACAAGTGGGCATTCCTTCACATAACTGTTTTTGTATTCATCAGAGCTTTGAGTACTGTATTAATTTCCCCTGTAGGTTTTGTATGTTTTATTTATTTTTTTTCCCCTGCGTATGATGGCTCTCATGAGGTCACTCATATCATTCAAGACATGACTTGCTCATCAGTACAGAGAAAAATATGTACACAAAGTCACTTAATCATGGTAAAAAACAGCAATTTCTTGTTATAAAAGAACACATACTCTAGGTTTACATAAGTCTGATTTTATTTATTTTACTGCAGCATCACAATTTCTAAACAAGTGACTGTTTCATTCACTTTCTTAAAATAAAATTGTCGTTGCATCATCAAGACATTTCATGCATTTATTTTACAATCCCCAGTGTGAAATCTTTGTGTCTTAATGTATCTTTCCTCTGTTTTGATTTTTTAGTGTTGGTAATCACTAATGTTAGTTGAAAGCAGGAACGTTTTCAAAGTCATCTAACATCCACATCATTACTTTCAGTTTTAAAATGTGACAAAGGACATATGCAGCTATAAAATACAGCCATTGTTTTCTTTAACTGTGCATCTTAACTAATCTCTCTTCTAGACAGATCATTGGTAATGCTGTTGAATAATTACTCAAAGTAGTTCTCTAAATTTATGGTGTCCATCATATTGTCAATGCATCTAACCCACAACTTAAAATTGATTGTTTGACTAACTTTTAAGAAGCTTCTGGCCGGCCAATACAACAGTTATGAATCCAACAGAAAAAAAGGAAAATGAGACAGTAGTAGAAAATATCAACCTCACAGAATAAACATAAAGTCCTTTTTCAGTATAAAGGGGTCTAAAACTTACTAAAGACACTCACATGCACATTCTTAATTTTCTTAATTTACTGATGTACAAAACCTTTTGTTCAAGATCAAATTCTTCTAAACAACTAGGGTGTTTTAGTTCCACTTTTTAATTCTGCCTCTGTACCAAAAACAAATGTACAAATTAAAATGATTTCTCAGGGAAATATTAAAAGAAAAACTTTTGTTGGGTCTTCATAAATATTGCTGCAGTTTTCAGTCAGGTGGATAGTAGGAGCTACAGAGAATGCTACAAGAATAAAATGAATAAAAGAATAAGATCATCAGTATATCCACGTTGTAATGGCATATATGAAGAAAACATTTCAGAATTTTTAAGCTCCCTATTTACTGGGAAGAAGATCCTTAACACCTGCAGAGGACAAAGGGATGAATGAGACTCACTATTCCAGCAGCCATTATCAAGGCGACTGGGTCTCCAAGCAGATAACAAGCTCAGACTCCTAAAAAAGCAATAGAGAAAACATACACTGTTCACACCATAAGCAAAATGGATCATTTTTCATTACAGATTTGCAATGGATTTGCAGTATCACCCTGTGACTGGAAAACTAGACCACGACAACTAACATCTCATGGCACGAGAGGAACAGATTGTAATCAACGTTGACAACAGGTTTCCTACACTAGACGAGTCACTGCGGATTGGTGGCTCAGTGTTGGTCCTTTTGGGCAGCTCTTCTTTCTCAGGGGACTTTGGAATGATCGACATGTTATGCCACTTTCTTCTAGAATGGAAATAATTCAAAGAAAGTCAGTATAGTTAAGTTAAAAGGGAGGAGTTGGAACATTTTTTTTAAATGTCAGATGCTGAAGTGAGGGCTCTCGTGACAGTTCTAAAAATGAGATGATCAGGTTGCATCTTTGTGACATACATTGCTGTAGCAACATCGCAACATTACTTTCCCATTAGTGTAAAAATGGTTCAGTACTTTGCATACCAAAATCCATTATGATAACTACACAGTATATACCTTTCAATATCAGCATTCAGTATACAGTTAGTATACAGGATGTTTCTATAGTCTGATGAATACATTAGCATTTTAGATTTCATGTTTTGTTCGGTTTTTGGAAGAGCATGTTGTAAAACCATGTACACATTGTGCTTCAGAAAATGATAAGGAGGGACTATACAGGTGCTGATCTACACTGCAGTGTGTTTCTGTACCTGTGCCCTGGACATTTCCCCTTGGGTTTACCCTCTTTAGGTGTTGATGCTCCACAGGCCTGTTCTGCAAGGTCCTTCAGGAAGTCAAACAGCTTCTCAGACTCAATGCACTGCTTCCTACAGACATCATTGGAGAATATGGACAAAGGTGAAACAGACTAATCAGTGCATACACTCACATACAAGTGCGTCTGAACTAGTGGATGAATGGACTGATAAATTTGTGTTTAACATGCTCACATGTGGTTGACGGACATGACTCTACTGTTCTTCGACTGGGTGATAAAGCTCGTCTTGGTGAGGAATGATATCAAGAACATTTCCAAAGCTTTAGCTTAGTTTAGAGTAATGGAAGGCAACTGAGCACACTTCAGTGTTTTCTTTAGGCATTTCTTATCTCGGTAGACCAGCATCAGACACTACTCTTAAAAGGATACAGATGATAACTGGAACGGCAGTGGCCATTCTCCCAACCTCTGTATCTTTCTGCATGATTTTCTTAATGCGACCCTGGTTTGGATTCGAAAGGTAAGGCTAAAAACAATGCTCGTACAAACTTGGGAATTACTCAGAAATGTCGTACGGTACTCACAGGAGGAAAGCGCACGTTGTATTTTCGTTTCTGTCCAGGCATTTCGGTCCTTTAAATGCCCGTTTTCGGATTACATCTTGGGTATTTTGACAGCTTGGTCTCCGGTGTTCCATTTGTTTACCTTTCATAGGAAGTGCAGAATCAGAAATGAAGAAAGCTGAGAAGTTGAGGAGATCTTAGGAAGGTGACGCCCCCAATGACGTAGGATGAGTCATAAGGTGTAAAGAAATTTTCAACAAAATGTTATTAATTTTTTATCTTCGAAACATAGGCGTTATAAAAAATATATTGTAAGTATTGTAGCTAGTTTAAAAAATAAGATATAAAATACGCTTTTCCCCGTTTTTCTCTGTCAGTAATCTTGTTATCTCCATTGCTGCACGAACCGCCTGCTCAAACGTTGGTTAAACGGTTCGCCTCTAGGTGGCAGGCTAACCGCTAAAATTCAAGTGCATGAAGCAGAGAGCGCCCGCAGTGGCTATCATGCGGAGCAGCGCACCCTGAGGCAAAAAATCAGACTAAATGTGCAAAGGGAAAAAAATCCTGGGAAAATAAACACGTGAATAAATAAATAAATACATGAATAAATAAATGATGACGGAGCTCTTTAGTAGAGAATACTGTGGAAAAACCAAGTCGCTCATCCAACCAAAACGTGAACGTGTTTATTTATTACACAGAAAATATGAAAACAAGTAAGAAAACAAGCCCAGTGCTATTTGCCTCACATAAAATTGGTATTTATTTATTTGTTTGTTTGTTTGTTTATTCTTTCATTCATTCATTTAGACTGATTCCACTCAACATACAGAAAGATAAGCACGTGGGCCAGGTAGGTCATTCCTAGACCTGTAATTTGCAGTGTGTGTCGGTTCTGATCACCACCAGGTGGCACAATAACTACAGTGTTCAACTAATCAGGTGAGAATTGCACTGTAATGACGCAACTGGCAGGCTAGTAGAAAGTACTGCGACATCTAGCGGAAAGAAATAGAAAGACATATGCCCGATAATCCGTGCACCATCATCTAAAGACGTGTGAATGTTGTGCTCTTATCATAACGATGAAACATGCATTTGGAAATAAAGATTCTGCTTTACGTTTCAAGGAAGAAATTTGAACACAAATGAAATTTCCATTTTATTTTATTCAGAAATGCATAGGCTCTGTAAATCCTGTAGAATATTGCGACATATAAATTACGATGTCACCTAAATTATAGCAGAACTACGTTACTCGTCCTGAAGTTTTGGCCACAGTGCTTCAGGAAGCTCAGCGTAGCGGTTTAAGGCCAGCCAGTCAGAAATAGACTCTGGTAACCCCCCTGGGGGGTATTTTACTCAGCAGACTAATACCGAGACGTGTGGTGAGGGCTTCGTTTAGCAGGTGCGTATGGTGAGCAGTTATAACTATGAGTCAATACATCCTACGTTTTCAAGATGTTATGGTGTCGTGGTAACAACGACTGTGCGAGGGCTCGACTTGATTAGAGCCCCTCCGGTGGGTCTCCGTTCGCAGGATTTACGGAGGATTCGCTTATAAAACAACGCGTGTTCCACGTGTTTGGGATCTGTGTATCTGCCCTCTCCGTCTCTTGAAAATGTAGAATAAATATACATATTAATTATGTGCCTATTTGAAAATGCTGTGCGCTTACTGTCTTTGAACAAATCTAGTGGAGTACCTCAACAAGGCAGCGATGATGGGACCGACCTCTAAAGTCTGCATCAATTGGGAATATACAGTTAGTTGTTAGATCAATTAATAATTTAAAACTGGACGACAAAGCAAGTTCAGTCCATATCCACCTCCCCCTGGGTAATCCCTCTTTTTTATAAAGGTCATTTACAGTGGGATCGACATGCCCTCTCCACCTTTTTAAGTGTCCTCCTCACTTGTTAAAATGGGGACAGTTTGTTCCCACTTTTTAAAAAATCTGTCTAAAACGGTGTAGAACAGCAAAGTGCATGATTCTTTCTTCATTAAACTGATGCCTTTTTCCTAATGACCAGACTGATATGGAAGCCCGTCAATTTAGGGTTATTAACATTATTATCTTAAACTCAAGTCAGTTTATCGTGGCTATTAACGTTGAAGTCGGTTGATTCCTTGTCGGCATAGCTAGGTAGTCAAGACAGCTAATACTAGCTAGCAAGATGCCTTAGCATATTTGCATATGGTGAACGTTTTTACTGACAGTTATAACCTTTTCTTCTTTAGGCGTCTGAGGCAGTTAGCTAGCGACCAAACCTCCAATTAGAGGTGAGTCAGCTGGTTGTGTTTCCTGGCTTTGGAAAAACTCATTTATGAGTAGTAGTTGTTAGCTAACATATCTTATTTAGCTAGCTTAACTAGTTAGCTTCTGATCAGATCAGCTGCTCAGTGATTTCTAGTCTCTAGCGTTTTACTAGTTATGTAGGTTAACTTAGTTTAAGGCGACTCTCAACTATTGTGAAAAATGAACTGCAGTAGCTACGTAAAGTAAAAAAGGTGTCGTGGTAACATAAAAGTCACTTAGCATAAGAGATATCTGGCTAAAAGTATGTTTTTACTAGGTTGTACTAAAAACGTGAGAGTCAATTTGAGCCTATATGGCAGTTAAGTTAATCTATATATTTTTGTTAATGGCATTTTTGTAAGAAAATCATGATAGGATATGGCATATTCATTCCAAAATAAAAGTAATAACCTCACCAAGGTGAGTATTCTCTTTTATTTGTTATATTGATATTGATGCAGTTAAGCAGCTCATATATTGATATTGCACAAAATCCATGGATGAAATGCCCCCCCCCCCCCACCTTCTTTTGCATTAAAAATTTGGCACTCGCCTGTTTAGTGGTAAGACCAAACATGCTGTGGCTGGAGATGAACGTGCTATTTTGTTGAAAGAATTTAGCCAGCTGGCATAGAACAAAAAAAAAAGCCACTTGATTAATTTCGTTAGACACTGTTAACATCCATCCATCCATTTTATAAGCCGCTTCTCCGTCAGGGTTGCGGGGGGGTGCTGGAGCCTATCCCAGCAGTCTTCGGGCGGAAGGCAGGATACACCCTGGACAGGTCGCCAGTCCATCGCAGGGCAGACAGACAGACACAGATAGTCACTCACACCTAGGGGCGATTTAGCACGTCCAATTGGCCTGATTGCATGTCTTTGGACTGTGGGAGGAAACCAGAGAACCCGGAGGAAACCCACGCAGACACGGGGAGAACATGCAAACTCCACACAGAGAGGACCCTGGTTGCCCGGCCGGGGAATCGAACCCAGGCCCTCGTTGCTGTGAGGCGACAGCGCTACCCACCACGCCACCATGCCGCCCCCACTGTTGACATTCTGAGTGATAACTTTGGAGAATCATTCTATTCTGAAAATTGCTGTGACTACTTTGTAAGTCCATCTATACAACTATAGATGGACTATGGGGGGGGTGGGGGTGGGGGGGGCATGTATAAATATGATTATGTTAAGCAAACTGCCTTAAAAAGTAAAGGAAAACGTTTTAGCCGCTGTGCCAGAGATCAAGAGATCGCCACGTCCTTGAACAATGTTTTACGCACTTTATGTCCAAAAGTTTGTAAACATGCAGCTTTTTTATCCAACATTTGTCCCCCACAGAGGCCTCTATTCTTCTAGAAAGGTTTTACCTTAGGTGTTGAAACATTTCTGTGAGTATTTGATTGCATTCACCACAAGAGCTTTAATAAAGTCAAGTAGCAATGTTGGATGATTAGTTCTGGATCACAAACACCAACTCATTCCAGAAGTGTTGCCTGGCGCTTCCTCACTCCAGAAAACGCAGTTCCACTGCTTCACAACCATCATTATCATCATCATCATCATCATCATCATCATTACTTTGATTTATGTAGCACCTTTCCCATGCTCAAGGACGCTTTACAATCAGAAAGTAACAAAATACATAATTAGCCATGTATAAAACAGCACAAAACATGAACACACACATGCACATGCACACACACGCACACATGTCTACAGTGTTGGGGAACTTTATGCCCCTCTGCTCGGCATTGGACATAGTCACCTTAGGCTCATGAGCAACTGCTCCAGAGCATTCGTTACTGTTGGCACTGCTTTTCTATGGTGATTATAATGTTGTATGTGTGTAATTGATTGGCTGAAGTAGCTGAATTCACTAATTAGATTGCGCTGCCGCCGGACTTAGGACTTTGGGCCAAATGGGAGCGTGGAGAGGAGCCTGTAGAGTACTCCCAGAATGCCGTGCACCTCTCTACAGCCATTATCTTGTTAAAATGTGTTAGATGTTCTTTTAAGGTTGAGATGTGTGAACGTTTTGGTTGTGGTAAATCGAGTCCTTTTCAGCTATTTAGCATGCTGGAAGTGTTGTGCCTTTTTTTGGTGATCTGTCCCTCATTTCCCCCATTGAGATAATTCCCTCTCTCCAGCCTCTGGGTCTTCCTCAGCAAGTTTTGGACATAGCTTCACTGTAAAGACAAGTCACAAAGTACATCTGTATGTCTGTTTTTACCCATGACCCTATCCTAAAGATTTAAATTAATTTTCATTTCTGCTACCATCTCATTTATTTTCTGTACTATTGCTGTTTTGCATCTATTTAGACACATTACAAGGCTTATTGCAGATAAAGCACATATTATTTAACTAGATTAAAGCACATAACGACTCTTTCAATCTCATTTGAATTATGTTTCTTGCAATACAGTAAGCAGTACAAGGCTGCTGTAGGCACAGTTTCAGTCAGTGAAGAGTTAATGGTGAAAACACTAATCTAGCATTGATCCAGTGCCTTGAACTGCGAGGTTTCACGGTTGGAAAAATAAATTTAATGCTCCAGTATTCAGTTTGAAACGATCTAGGCTTTTGACGACAAACTCTGAGACGGCCGAATTTAGAAATGTACTTTTTACGAGGGACTATTTTTTCTCCTGTCTGTAGTAATGGAGTAAAATGAGACTCCCGTTGCGAGTGAACTCTGTCTAGCGGATGGACAAAGTCCTGCCCGCTGCGGTCTGCTGGTCCTGCGTGCTTCAGCGAGGGCGGATGAATACAGCATGTGTGACTGAAAGAGTGTGTGGTGACTATGTTTGTGTGTGTGTGTGTGTACTGAGAAATTGTGTGACGCGGTGTGTGTGTGTGTGTGTGTGTGTGTGTGTGTGTGTGTGTTTCAGTGAGTGAGTGAGTGAGTAAGTAAGAGAGAGACTGAGTGAAAGAGAGGGAGCCATAATGACTGTTACTACTCTCAGTGTAAATCAGAGCGATTTCCCCACGTTCGCGTGAGGACTCGAGCAGGGAATTTAACAGCCCCCCTCAGCGTTTCCTACACACAAGAAGTATTCTACGTGGTTATCTGATTAGTCTGACTTTTTTATTTAATATGTTTTAATGTTTTTAAACATGATTATACGGTAGTCTGTGCTTCTCTGGAAGTTTCTTTCCCACCGCTATCTCTCGTCGCACTTTTTGCGGGGCCGAATGGCGGTGGAAGCGCGGCCGGAGCTCGTGGGAAGGCGCTTCGTGTGCGCGAGCGGCTCGGAGTCGCTGGAGCTCGGCGGCATCTCGCGCTGGAGCTGGAGAGCTGGGGTCATCCGCGCCGTGAGCACGCGCGAGACGGACAGCCCGGGGCTAGCGGTAAGACCGTGAGAGGACGAGGAGGGGACTAGTTCTGTTTTGGCAGAAAGTTCACACGGCGTGGGTGGTTATTTGTGTGTTTACGGCGGATGATTCTGACGAACTTATAGTGTTGCGGTTTGTGAGGCAGAATAACAGAGTCGAGTCTCTCTTTCCCTCTCTCTTTCTCTCTCCCCATAAAAGTTGGAAGTGGCAAGCCCTAATTGTGGTGTGTGTGAAGTCAACATTCAAGCGACTATTACCGATGGCTGGGCGTGTTACTATGATTGTAAAGAGACTGTATGCGTGCCCGAGTGTGTGCTTGTGTGTGTAGGTGGCCATGGCTCAGCGGGACTACTCTGTACTAATCAGCTGTTTTGAAGCAGTTGACTGCACTGCTGCCGTAGCGCGTAATGACTCTCTCTGTACGCTTAAGCTGCGAGTTTAGATCCACTGCCAGTGAAACCATGAGTCTGTTTACAGACTAGTCTGTTTTATAAACTCATTAACAGAGCTAGATCTTCATGAGGCGTAATCGCTCTTAGTTACTGAGATATAGGCGACTGTGAGGAAGGAGCAACGCTAAATTCGTGTGTGATTGTGTGTATATATACTCTAACACATGCGTACTCTGTACTCTAATATGGTAAACGTGTTTGCAGGTTTGAAGCTTTAAAGCTGGTGTGCTCTAGTCTAATATTCCCTCTCCACCTGCTGAAGGAATCAGAGCTCCTAGTGCACTCCGACGAGTGACTGGTTGAAATGAGAGGCTGGAAAGTGTCATTTGAAAGACATTTTAATGTCATTCCTCTAATAAACGAGACACGTGTGCACATATGTGGAGGGGTGTGAAAAGATCTATCCGAATGGAGATCATTTTAATCATCTCACTGAACACATCACACTTTCTTGTCTTACTCTCTTCTTTTTGCTGATTTACCCTGAATGTGCTGCTATAAGAGGATCATGATGTGTTTCTGTGTCACTGTTCTGTTCTGTGGTGCTTCTACGTGTTGTATTTTGTGTTATTTTACAGCATGTCAGTATTTCTGTACTATGTATCAGATTAATTTATTGTAGTGTTTGAAGAAAACAAGATGCTGTTTGTTTGTTCCTGATATGGTATACCATGTGTTTATAAAGGTCCAATATTTGGTTCTTCATGTGTGTGTACAAGTTTAAACCTCTCTAGTGTATTTTCCTCTAATGTTAGTAAATGTTGAAACGGTCATGGGAAACACGCTCAGGCGAGCTATGTAAATACATGACACTTTCCATTCAGTCTCAGATCTGTTTGTCAGGGTGTGTATGGTTAAAGGAATGCGCTCAAGTATGTTAGTGAAACTCTACTCATGTGAATTTGAGCATGGAAGTGTGTATTCATAGGTGTCTGTATGTGTGTGTAAGGTATGATTATGCTTGCACTTGTTTGTCTTTGGGGACTGGGGTCTCTCACCATTGGCTAGTTGCCGTCCCCGTGGCAACAACGGCTTAGCCGTGCAACTGACAGCTTTCCCTGGGTTACAACCACCTGCCGTGCTGAAGAGCATGCTGAGAACACACACACACACACACACACACACACAGAGACAGGCATGTACATACACTTCATAATGCTCATCATCTCCTTCCTGTCCTGTTGTTTCAGTTTGCCATTCACTCTTGTCATCTGTGTCTTTATAGCACCTTCAGCCATCATCTTCAGTTCACATCACACTCACAGCTTGTATGTATGTGGGGGCTCACCTGCTGACTGCAATGCTTACCTACCCAGCTTTACGAGTATACACCAACAGATTCATTTTTTGGGACAATGAGAAAACATTCTTAATTTAAAATAGCAAACAGACTTATAATCTGGAATTGGTTTGTTTGATCCCTGTTCTGATTTTAAATTCTGAACATTTTATATAGTTTTTTCCTAATATATGCACATGATTTACAGATGTATTTTTCCTCCTGTTCCAGTATCCTTTCCTTCAGGGTCAAGACTCACAGGACCTAGGCTTTCCCTCCTCTCTCCTATTTCTGTTTCTATGTAATTACTGAATAATAAGCCAAGGATGTAATAAGCCTGGGATTTTAAAAGGGTTAATACGTTTTCTGTCTGTCTGTCTGTCTCTCTCTCTGTCTGTCTATTTGGTGTGAAATACTTGCTCGATGTAAAGGGCAGCTTAGTGCTGTATACCTGTTTGTACTGGTATACTACATGGAATGAAAGAGTTATACATGTTAACATTCTGTTTCATAAAATAGCAGTGTCCCTGTAGCCAGTCAGTTTGGTTTTAGTTTAAATTCTATTTGTGCAACTTACCCTTGGTAACCCTGGAGTGACAAATACAAGTGCTCTGGAAGCATGGATTCAGTAAGTTTGTTATTATAAAACTAAATATCATCTCATACAATACAACCTACATGTTTTTGGAAAATGTCATGATACGGAATTTTATCAGTACCGCCCAGTTACAAGGGTTTTTAAGACAATAATGACAAGTAATATTATGTGACATATTCCTTTTTGACAGACTGAATACAGGTACGTAGTTCAAATGGTATTTGTCTTTATTGATTATGTTTGTGTTAAAGTGGAGAGGCTGTTGAATGTTTCCACAGTAAAGGTTTATGGTTATAGGTTTCAGTAGTAGGTGTGTTTGTGTGTTTGTGTTTGTATGTGTGTGTAATATATGGCTCTTGTCCGCCTCCCGGGATGAGACATAAGTGATGGCACACTGGGGCCATATCATCTGTTATCATATGTCTTGATGCAACCGTACATTCATGTGTTGCCCAACATACAGAGCGGCATGATTCGGTGTGTGTGTGTGTGTGTGTGTGTGTGTGTGTGTGTGTGTGTGTGTGTGTTTTGTCGTCTTGCTCTGATAGTCTTCTGATTTTGTTCTGCACAGCATTAAGTAAAGCCAGATGTCTTTGTTTGGACTCGAGTCCACCTCATCTTTCTCTTCTCTCTCTCTCTCCCTCTCTCCTCCCACTTCTGTCCTTTTCACTCTCTCTCACCATTTCTGTCCTTCTCTTTCTCTGTCTCTATCTCTGTCTCTCTCTCCTTCTCTGTCTCCCTTACCCCCTTTCTGCCTTTTACACTGTCTCTCCCTCTCTTTCCCCCTCTCTCACTCTCACTGTCTTTCTTATTCTGTCTTTATCTTTTTTGTTTTTTCTCTCTCGCTCTCCTTTTCTGTCCCATTCTCCCTCTCTTTCTTTCTCTCTGCGGCTATGTGTTTGTACTCTGCTCTATTTAAGCACTCCTCATTACCCCTCCCATCTGTGAGTGTGTGTCTGTGTAGTCCAGCTCTCAGCATGTGTAACTGTCTGCACACACACACAGATATATGATTCTGCAGTGTCAGAGGCATGGGTTGTATTTCATCAGTTCACGTGGAGAGAACAGGGAAAAAGGAGCTTCAGTACTCTCATATATATATATATATATATATATATATATATATATATATATATATATATATATATATACATATATGTGTGTGTGTGTGTGTGTGTGTGGATACACTTCATCTTTCCTATATCTCTTTTCTTCTTCCCCTTTCTCTCCTTCTCTCTCTATGAACTGATCTCTCTCTATTCTCTTTCTCTGTACTGAAGTATGTGTTTGTAAGCGTATCTGTATGACTGTGTATCTCTGTGGCAATCTTTATGTGTATCCTCTGTTAGTGTTTGTGTTTAATGCGGTGTGTGTAAAAGTGTGTAATAACAGGACTGTAATGCATGTGTGTGTGCATGCGCGGATCCATATATGGCTTTATTTTCATTTGACCCTTGACCTTTGGCAGATGGTTTGAAGCTCTGCCAGGGAAGCGTTTGTGATTCTGCAGACCAGACAGATTGTGTGTGTGTGTGTGTGTGTGTGTGTGTGTGTGTGTGTGTGTGTGTGTGTGTGTGAACACTGTAGCTTATCTCCAGAAAGACATGAAGAGTCCAGCTCAGGGATGTGTGATAATAGATTTGAGCTGTGTTGAGAGAACACACAGAAAGTACACACTCTCCCATTTTCTCTTTCTCTGTCTCTCTCTCTCTCTCTCTCTCTCTCTCTCTCTCTCTCTCTCTCTCTTTCTCTCTCCCCCCTCTCTCCCTCTCTCACCCTCTCTCCTCTCTCTCTCTCTCTCTCTCGATTAGCCTTTCAGTCTTTCAGTCCTTTTCCCTAATAAGATGCAGCTAACAAAAGTATGTCTGTCTGAAAGGGAGAGTATTTGTGTGTGTGGTGTGTAGGTGAATATGACGGGGGTTCTCTGTGAATCAGGATTTGTGATTATTTTATTCACCTGAGGTAGCATTGCAAGGAGCATCGCTCACTGAATGTGTGTGTGTGTGTGTGTGTGTGTGTGAGAGAGAGAGAGAGAGAGTGAGTGAGTGATGAGTGAACTGTAGTGAGGTTTATTTAAGCTGGAGCACTGGCATGCGTGGCAGATTCAGAGTTATGAGGAGAACGGATGCAGTGGCCTAGATTTACATCCTTATGGGATGTCCAGCTAACACTGTGTATGTATATCCTATGAAAGTCTCACCTTTACCTGTCATCCACACACAAAGTACTAAAGTTACTAAAGCTAACATCCAAATACACCTAATATAATGCAAATGTGTTTAATTATGTTAATTGTTAATTTAATATGTGTGTGTGTGTGTGCAGATGTCATTGACACCCCTTTCATTTTTTTTAATTTTAGGTCAGAACAGCCATTATGTACAAGTCATTTTATAGCATCAGGAAAAAAGCAGAAATGCTTTTTATATGTTGTATATAAAAATTTTGTTATGGTTTTCTTCAATAAAGTTAGTAGTTATCATATACAGCACTGATAATTCTTGTATGTGTAAAGCTCACTCCTAGCAACATATATTATGAAAAAAGGAAATTGTTGGAAGTAGTTTATTTACATTTACGGCATTTGGCAGACGCTCTTATCCAGACCGACTTACAGTTTGATCATTTTACACAGAAAATTATATAGAAGCCTTAACAGATGAATAAGTATTCTCATCAGAAGACTCACTTTAAGTTTTTCAAATAAGTTAAGTTTTTCATGCTTCTTGTACACATCTTCAAAGTTCAGTCTTAGAAGTTGGGAGAATTTTCTGCACGTTTAGTGAGGTTGAGGTCTGGATTCTGGAGTGGCCAGTCCACTGTTTTGAGAACACCAGCAGCTTCTTTGTGTGTTAAGTATGTCTTGATCTTCTCAACAGTGTGCTTGGGGTAGCTATCTACATGTAGAATGACTTTCTTACCAATCAGATGTTTTCCAGCAGGCAGTGCATATATTTGTACTCACAAGCCTTCGTGATGTCTCCAGTCAAAAACAAATCACCTACTCCAGATGTCATACATCCCTGAACTTGCACTGATTCTCCACCATGCTTGATTTAAGATTGATGACATGGTTCATGGTCTTCTTTTGCTTTATCAGTGTACAGTACGCACTGCCTTCTTTTACATCCGGAAGTCTCAGATTTAGACAGTCCATAATATCTTACTTGACATCTCAGATGGCCATTTCAGTGTTCTTGTATAAATGTTATTTTTCTTTATCTGCTTTTCTTAGTATCAGTTTCTTGACAGTCACACGTCCTTTCAGACCCATAGTGCTGACTTGTCACAGGGGAACGATGGACAGAAGCTGTGGATTTTTTCAGGTCTAAAGCAAAACTGGAGCTTGATTTTCTTCTCTCTTTTAAATATGAAAGCTTTAAGTACAGATTATCTTATATATAGTATCCTCAGGAGTATCTCCAATGGCCAATTTGGATGTGAATGATAAAGAAATTTGCAGGGCAGCCTGTTATTTGGAGCAGGTGCGTTTGGGTAGTTGCTTGTGTGAGTGTTAGTGTCTCTTTGAAGGGTAACATAATGTCAGTGGCACCTTTGGGAACACCTTTTGTTGTGAGGACACAGCTGTAACATATTAATTTAAGACTGGAAAGAGGGACATGTTGTAGTGACAGTTGGGTGCAGGAGATTAGATTTGATATCATACTTAGTAGTGGAGACTTCTCTGTATTTCTCTGTTTCCTGCTTTTTTTTGACACTGGAAAAAACATGTACTTAATGGCCATTTTGACTGGAGAGCGGTGTCTTTCGCATAGTACTGTGTACATATAGGTATGATTCGAAAGCTCAGACTCTGAAAATGCATAAATTATTAACAGCACAATTTTTTTAACGCTGTTTACACATTTTCAAAGTTTGACCCTTTGAACCATCAGTAGTTTCAGCTTGAAGCACAGCTACTTGCATGCTGCAGCTGTGAATCTGCCACTGTGTAGGCATCTTGCTCAAATACAGCTTTTACATGGCAGCTTGCATTGATGGCTTTCTTGATAAAAGTTATTTCCATCTGCTACTAATATGTCTGTTGGCAGTATCAATAATGTTAGCACAGAAGGATGGTGGTAAACTCTGTTGCTCCTGGGAGAACTATGGATGAATGAACAAGTCAAAAACTAACAAAAGCATTTGTCAAGTGGAATGTTCCAGTAGCCTGAGAGGCTACAGTCATTCACCCGATTTTCATGTTCACCTTGTGTTCACATGTTTTATGTTCAAGTTTAATTATTGAAGGTAATAAACATATTCTGATGAAGCTTAATTTGTATACTCATATAGCCATTATACACAGACGGTATACAAGTGCACTGAATAAGTATGCACATATATTGCATTAAATTAATTATTAAACAGATCAATAAATATTTGAATATAACAATACATATTACCTTCGCTCGGTTGCATGCTGTGCAGTGAAGTGTTCGTAGTGTAATACACTACTGTACCTCTCCATACTACACTCTTTATTACAGTTCTGTAATGAGTCTCACTGTTCTGTCTCTACTAAACCAACCTTAGAGAAAGAGCAGAGCAAAATACACACACTCTCTCTTGCTCACTCTTTCTCTCTCTGTGTCTCTTTCTCTCTCTCTCAGCTTCTCTCCTGCTCAGTGAATTATTGATCAGAGAGGCGCCTCTTTGGATCACAGTTTGTGTGTGTGTGTGTGTGTGTGTGTGTGTGTGTGTGTGTGCGCACCTGCATGTTTGGACTCAGAGTTAAGGACATAAGACAGTATGTACAAACATACACAGACACACACACATACATAACTGAGTCACATGACAGTCTCATGCTACTCATGTTGGCAGGGTGCTTTTTCCCCAGACACATACTCTTTTTCTCTTCTCTTTCTTTCTGTCTCTCACGTACACACACACAAAATCACAAGACAGCTTCTCACACACAGTTGTTCGTAGTTGTGTACTTATTATGTTGCTGTAAGAATTACTTCAATAATTGCTGCAATCAGGTAGATTCTCTGTGTTTCACCTCTGTGTGTGTGTGTGTGTGTGTGTGTGTGTGTGTGTGTGTGTGTGTGTGTGTGTGTGTACATGTGGATTAGGTAAGAGAGAGGTAAGAGAATGTGTGTGTGTATGTGTGTGTATAAATGCTGATGCTATAAGCACTCTGCCTCAGTGTTGGCTGTGGTCCAAGCTGAAATCTGATGCCTCTGAATGTTTCCCTCCCACAAGCCTGGAGGAAGTGTTTACAGAGAGAGAGAGACAGAGAGAGAGAGTGTGTGTAATGTTTCTCTCCTGCAGGCAAGAGTTTACTGAGTGAGAAAGGAGGCAGTCTGTCAATATGAGATACCGCGGGAGTGTGTGTGTGTGTGTCTGTACAGTGTTGATGTTGGCTTAGAGGTGAGCACGTTTGTGAGTCTGTTTGTATTTGTATATATGTGCGTGTGTAAAATGCTTCTATGACCTGTTACAGCTTATCTGTGGTTCAGAGCCAAATCACTACACACACTCACACACACACACACACACACACACATACACGGAGGAGAAAGGACATGTGTGTTGGACAGAAGGGAGCAGGGAAATGTTTCTTGTTATCTTGCAAGCTCTTGTAAATATGGTAACTAGGGATGCGCCAATGTGAGATTTGTGAGCCGATATCATGTGTGTACCTGTTGATGCAGATTCATTAACATGTAAAATCTTGAAACTGGTATTATATCTACCTTTAGTTCTATAGGGTTTAATTAATAAATAACTTGCATTTTAGCACAGAATCATAGAAGCCCAATAAGTAGCAAGCTTACTCTTCCAGAGTGAAATAAATACATCATCAAACATCAGAGAAATCCAATCATCTATCTGATGCTGACAATTTTCGATTCCAATATCATGATGCATTTCTAATTGTAACACTTACACAGAGGGACTAAACCATAATGCACATCATTCTTCTAACACACATGCTGGAGAAAACATTCAGCCTGAACAATGACTACATAATACAGAGCTCGCACTTTAAATTCACAGCACAGATGAAGGTCTTTGTGTGTGAGTGTGTGTGTGTGTGTGTGTGTGTGTGTGTGTGTGTGTGTGTGTGTGTGTGTGTGTGTGTGTGCGTGTGATATTTCAAATGGCAGTCAGACTGGTTCTCATGACTAATGATCTCTTCTAAATGAATAATTGCTGTTTTCCTTTTACACGCCCTACACTCACACTTGCACACATACAAACACACACACATACAGATGCGTATACACACACCTCAGAGATAATGTCAAGAGAGCACGTAAATCACCTCTGTGTCTGACACGCATCCTTACACCAGAGAGAGAAAGAGTGTGTGTGTGCGCGTGTGTGTGTGCGTGTAAGGGAGACCGATAGAGAGAGGAGATGAAGGGGAAAGGTGAGGATAAGAAAGAGTAGAAAAGAGTGAGTATGTGTTTGTGTCTGTGTGTCTTGAAGGTTGTTGGGGGAATAGACAGACGATGGAGAGAAACAGAGGGAGGAAGGAGAAAAGAAGGTTATAGGAAGAGAATGAAAAAGCTGGATAGATAGAGTGAGAGACTGAGATGCAGCTGATCGTAGCATAGCAACTCAAAAGCCTTTCTCTCTCTCATTCTCTCTCTCTCTCTCTCTCTGAGATAATCTTGACCAGTCACAGCATCCCTGTAATAAATTATATTCTATTTTCTCTTTTGCCTCTGTTGAGTGCGAGATAAATCAGCCGCCTGAGACGCAGACACACACAAATACACACATGCGCAAACACCTATCAGTGTGTTTAATAATGTGTGAAGTTTGCTGTTCCAGAGGAAGCCGGATGATGTGAGGCCTGTGAACGGCCAGCCTCTGTGCAATGGCAGTCCCCATCAGTGCAGTCAGTTTCATTAGTGTCCAAATTAGTTTCACATGCTTGGTTTGGACTAATTGATAAAATAAAAGAACCACAGAGATCTGAGACATGTGTCATTTCTTTAACAATTAGCACTGTAACATTTGTCACATCTGTCTCTTAGACATTTTTGGTGTTTTTATTTACAGAAAGTGAAGACCTGTGCCTTTTCTGATTTTATGCCTTTATAAACGGTATAAATATTTGACCATATAACAGTTTGTTTAAAGTTCGTTACTTTAGGAAATTATTTGAAACATCTTGAAGTCTCAGATTTCGCCATGATTCAGTTCAACACAGTTGTTTAGGTGCATAGTAGGTTTAAAAATAAATGAAATGCAGCCTTCTGTCATATCAGAACCCTAAATACCAATTTTACAATATAAATTAACACACAAAACATTATGCAGCCCAAATTTAGAATAATGTTTAAAATGCACTGTATACACACTCTTTAGATTGATGTACTATGATGTATTTGTACACCCATAGCACTGGTACTTACTGATGCAAATATCATGAGCTTTGAATATTCATAAACATGTCTTTTTTGTTAAAACCTTTCCATCCCTGTATTGCAGAGTGAGGTGGATTCTGATGACTTTCAGATATTAATCTCTAAAGTGATTAGCCAGTTTTGCCAATGCTGTGACAATACTTTATTAGTAACATTGACATCTATTGAATATATGATTAGTGAATATGAGGTTCACTCAGCCAGCTGAAAATTAGTGCTGCATTTGTGGTTTGAAATGCAGCATGCATGTGGAAAGTGTCATAAGCTGAGGTTGGGCAACATGTGCTGTACAGTTGAGTGATTTAAGTGCACCACATAGAGACTTTTTTTTTCACTCAGACCCATATATGTATTCTGATTAGGGACATAAAAATATTTTTATTCAATCAGACAGTAATGACTTAATGATTTTATACTGGTTAAATTGATTATTATTGATTAATAATATTTAGTGAAACATGCATGTAAAGCATGTAATCTAAGTTGCTCCTCCAGTCCCATTTGTGCTTTCAGTTTATTTAAAAAAATGATCAAACAGTTTAATTTTGCATAGTAAACTAATCAGATTGTCTGATTAATGCATTACCAGTGCAGAACAGATTTTTTAAACATTACATACATTTTTTTAAATTTCTCATACACTTATGTAACCATGTCAATAGCCAGTGTTATTCACTTTCTATGTAGTGTTCAGCTGGGTTTGTCTGTGTGTGCACGTGTATGTATCTCAAAGTGTGAGCCGTGAACAGTAGGGAGTGGTAGGATGTATTCTGCTACAGAGGCATTTTGCTCTGTGTGTGAGGATATGGTGTGTGTTCAGTCTGTTTGTAATAACCCCACTATATTATGCTTTTATTAATTACATTAATCAAGTGAATTAGGACTTTGTGTGAGCTGTGAGAATATGCATATGTGTGAATATGTTTGATGTCTCTTAGTTGTCAACCATTTATTAACCCTGCTGATAAAGCCAATATTAAGGATTTTTTTCAGTTATTGAACTAGTTTCCTTTTGACAAAGCGCTTTCTGTTATGTATGTGCATATCTTATGAAACTACAAAAAAAAAACACTTCTGTAGTCTGGCCCAATGTCCTACCCACAGTGTTATTGGATTGCTTGAAATGTGGATGACCCAACAAGTAGAACCATCAAGTAGAACCAGTGCTTATGTAGTCTGTCTCTGTGTCCTGACCGCAGTGCTATTGGATTGTTAGAAATGTGGACCACGTGTTGATTAAATGCAATCAAACATGCTTTTTGGTTTTGTGAGAGACACACTAAGCGCTTGCATTCAGTTCCACAGTGAAAGGAAAGATAAGAACATGTTAAGGTTGAATAATAGCAAAAATGACAATTACGGCTGAATATTTTTTTGCAAAAATTTCTAATTGTGATTTTTCTGACCAATATTGCAACTACAATTTAAATTGTGATCACCTTTTAGGTTCGATGGTCCTGTTGTTTTTTTTTTCCCCAAGAAGGCCAGAATATTCACTTTTTCTGGCATTAGGCTTGACCCGATAACATAGTGTGCCAGAAATCTAGCAGGTTGTGGTTGTGATTTCACAACAAATGGAGGTATGGTTGTCTCTGAGTGGTCTAACTCAGTATGCGGACCTGTACTACTTCTTTAGTAGTTTGAACGCATTCAGAGTTGAAAACTACTAAACGTGTGTAAATATGCTGTTGTTACTCTTTACAATGTAGTGACGTTTTTTACTGCACGATTGTTCAGAAGCCTACTGTAGTATTTTTGCCGGGGTTACATTTACAGTTCTATATAGCTGGTTAGCGTAAGCTTTATACAATTTGTACCATTGATCAAGGCTTTCTCACTTTACGCTTTAAAAATTAATTAATAAGCAATTATAAGACATTAATAAAAAAAGCCATTTGATAAATATAAATATGTAATGAAATGACAGGTTTAATGAAGACTGATAAAGAAGACAAAATAAAATCAGTAAACATCAAAGTCTTTAAGGTTTAACATTATAAATTAATGTGTTGTTCCTTTTCTAACCCTCAGTTAGTCAAACAACAGGTCTTAATTTGATTGTTAAGATCAAATTAATAAAGTAAAAAAGTAAAATATGTTTGCTTTATAAGGGTAGTCTTATTTTAAAGTGGTACCAAAAATTGCGTAAATGTATTTTGTATTGTATATGTATATGTATTGTATATTTTTTTTAACTAAAGTGTCAAACTTTTTGACACCCTTTTTTGACCTCCTTTATTCTTACAAATATGACTGACTGTGAAATGTCATTGAGAGCTATTTAAATGATTTATTTTTGTCTGTTTAAAAATATTTGTTATTATTTTGTGACATACACTGAAGCTCAAAGCACTTTATTTTTATTGTGCTTTTATATTCATTTAATATACAGTGTCAGTAATAGTTGCATTGTTGCACACTACAAACATAACATTTATGGTAAATTAATATTGGCCCAAATATTGGTTCTTTGTGTCTGTGTCTCTGATCATTTTGTAATTGTTATCAGTATCAGGCCTGAAAAAAACATATTGGTAAACTCCTAATGCATGATGTATGATGTGTGTGAATGTGTGTATTTGTACAGCTCCACCTCCCTGCTCCCTTGGTCTGTGTGTGTGTGTGTGTGTGTGTGTGTGTGTGTGTGTGTGTGTGTGTTAATGATACTGTCTCATGCCTTTGACTTCTCACCCTCCTCTCCTTTCTTTCTGTATGTGTGTTAGGTATGTGTGGAGTGGGATGGTGAGGCAGCAGCAGAGCGTCACTGGAGGAGGCTGAAGGAGGAGTGGGAGGTGTTTCTGCTGGAGCATGAGCTGGTATGGGCCAGGAGGAGAAACATCACCTCACAGGAGAACAGCTCACTGCAGCCTGCACTGGTGAGTGCGCACACACACACACACACACACACACACACACACACACACACATGTGACATCAAACTTTAACCCATTATACTGTAGGATTTTCCCTTCTTTTCATCTGATGATTCTTAAGGCTTATTTAGTAACCACTATAAATGACTACCATGAGGCTAGTGTGCAAGTTAAGAAACTTGGGAGTTAGCAATTTGACCTATATGTAGACCTTTTAAATTTAAATGATTAATACCTAATACATAAGCACAGACACATACATACCAAAACCTCTAACTTCCACTACTGCAGCTGCAAGAGACAGTGTTTGAAGCATAGTTATTGATTTTTCTTTTCTTCTGCAATTGTATGTGTGTGTGTGTGTGTGTGAAAGAGAGAAAGAGTGGGTGTAGTTAGAAATATTTGGAGCAAGTGGACATCATGAGTGTACTTTTTTCAACACTCAGGTTTTTGGACTTGATTTGGCTTGATTTGAGCATGTGTGGAGCAGTTTTTGATTTGGGAGCCAGAAAGTTGACAGTGACTGACGATTCTCCTAATCAGAGACATTAGCAAGCAGCTATGAAATTGTCTTTAATGTGTTTTTGATATGTAGTTAGAAGAACACAGGTTTATTCCCTGACTTCTTACTGTACTCCAGCTATGGATTTGTTAAACTCCATCAGCACCATCTGATTTAATTTTATGAAGGATTGATTAGCTGAACTAGGTATTGGATTGTAACTATAAATCCAGGGCTTCCTCAAGAAGAGAGAAAGATGTTTGTAAATGATTAAGATAACACTCTCGCATAAAATCAAAGTTAGCTGTTTGTTTGTTTTTATCTTTTAATCCGACCAAACACATACTGCCCCAATAAATCGTTTTACGTACCATTTGGATATACATTTTTTCAACATGATGATATAATACGTATCTATTACGAATACATATACAAATTGTATATACATGTTCATTTTAAATTTGTTCGAGGATTGGATCTTTCTTTTTTCCTCCAATTTCTGATTCAGCATTTTGTGCTATCATCAGCCTGATACTAATTAGAGATGCACCGATACCATTAGAGATGTCCCTACCAATACTAATACTCAATCCTTGGCTCTGTCTACCACAAATAACCTATAAATCCTGTTATTTATTCAATTACATTTTTAAAATATTTTAATTTGGTAAAATTTATCTTTTACGTCACAACCAAAATATACTCAACTTGACTGAATGGCCTTTGATTATTGTATTTTGTAATGAAACTGACCCAGCCAGACACTCACAGTAAAAGTGAAAAATGAGGCTTTATTACAAAGGGGTTTGGCAAAACTTGGTGTCGTTAAACAGGCAAAGGTAAAATCCAGAAAAGCCAAAAAACAACGAAAGATACAAAACCAGGTAACCAGATCCAAAGGGCAAAAGACAAAAAGCAAAGTCAAAGAGTCCAAGGCAAGATCAAAAAAGACAAAGAGCAATCAGACAAAATGCCCAGTAGTTCTCACAAGTAGAAACAATACCTCGCATGAAAACATAGGTTAATGAGGTTAGTATTTGGGTGAACGCAAGCTATGATTGGAGCGCTATAGAGTGTCATCAGTCATTTGACCTTCCAGATAGATTCTGGGAGATGGTGTTAATTGGTGCTTCAGAGGGATGTGTGACACATTGTATTCAGTGCTTAAGAAAACCTATGTTTGTTTATGTACTATATATAATTAGGATTTGTTATTATATCGGTAAATAGTAAGTATAACAGCAAGTACAATATAGCGTAGTGCAAGTAGTAGTCATAAGAATTACTACATAAATATGTAATATTTTTATTATGCAAACCTGTGGCTTGTGTATTTATGCATCCAGCAGCTTCTCTGGCTTCAATCTGAATTTCTCAAGCCATTTGTCTCACACGTACATCCTGTCCTCTCGGTTTTACATCTCTGAATGTCAGACTCTGCTGGAGTAAATATTGCAGCCATACACACTGTCAGTAACAGCTTTTTTCCGGCTTGGTTGAAGCAGGCTCAAGACCCTGCCTCTGCATGATACCGCTGACTGACGGAGGTGCACCACACATGGGGCTAGTCGACCGATATGCTAAAGGCTAAATGAAGGCTAAAGGCTTTTATTACACCAAGAGTCTGGCGGTTCCTTATCTATTGTCTCTCTCTAAGGTTCGCAAGTGAACTAGCATTAAATTAGTCTGTAAATGACTACACAGTAGCAGGTGAGTGATTAATGAAAGAAGCCAGGCTCAAACATTCAGGTAAAGGGATCCCACAAGATACTGGCATTACAGATTTTGCTGTGAGTGTTTTTACAGCTGCTTGTCGCGCTCCGTCTACTATGCTGATGTGTTTTATAAAGCTCTGTCTGCCAGTGCGCATGCATGTATCAGTGTGTGTGTGCGCATCAGAAATTGCTTTGTGGTATTAAGCAATGTGGAATTAAGGTCATAGGTATTGGTATCCTCACCACCGATACCGGTACTGCCTGTAAGTGCCAGTATTTGCATTGATACTGATACGATATCGGTACAACACTAATACTCATACCATCGATACCGGTATGCATGCATATATATATATATATATATATATATATATATATATATATATATATGTTGCATATACATGACACTGTATTATATAAAGGCGAACCTGTGAATGTGTATTGCTGTATATGTCCTTGTTTGTGTTCATATGTGTACTGGAGTACGTGCTGCTAGTTGTCAAGGCGTAAAATGTATCCTGCTTCTACTGTAAGAGTGAATCACTGACTTTTTCACATACACACTGCACCCCCCCCACCCCAACTCCTTGGCCATAGAGATAGAAAAAACAGATTCAGCTGAGCAGCTTTTCCAGCTCGTGCTCCAAGCCCTGGCTGTCTGAAGGGATTCTACTGGATCTTTGTCCTGCCGCAGTGCTCTTGTTCTGGATTTTGGGGCTCACTTATGTAACCTTGTGTGTTACCGTGGCTACTGGCTAGCTGTGTGTTACTATGGGTTACCATGCGTAACAGGGAGTAACCATGGGTTACGGCCATTTACATGGGTAAATGGGGTAACCGTGGCAACTAGGCTCTGTTTGGCCAACGGACTGCAGAGATAAAAGAGTGTGTCTTGCTTTTGTGTGTATGTGTGCGTATTTTAAATTCTACTCAGTGTTTTGTCAGTGTGTGGTTATGGATTATTTGATGAAAACAAGTGTATGTTTGCGTATTCAGAGCAGTGGGGTGTGTGTGGGTGGTGGTCACTTTCAGTGCTGTTTCTGTTGCAGATGGGGAAAAAGACAGTGGGGAGAGAGAGGCAGAGAGAGCATGAGAGAGTAATAGAAGGTTAAAGAGAAAGAAATAGTAGAGTGGTACAAAAGAAAAAGGTTGAAGTGACAGACAGAGATGGGGGAGAGAAAGGCAGAGACAGAAGATGATCAAGTCAAATAGAATGGAAAGGTAGAAAGGGAAGCAGAGACAAACAGTAATAGAGAGGGGGAAAGAGAGAAAGCAGGAGTTGAGAGGATGATAGGAAAAGGGGAAGAGAGAGAATGAGAGTGGTAGAGAGGGAGGGAGAGCAAGAGAGAGTAGTAGAAAGGGAAACAGAGAGGTGGGGGGGGGGGAGTGGTAGAGAAGGAGAGAGAAACGGAGGGGGGGGGGGGTTCTGTAACACATTTTACAGCCTCTACTGATCCCTCTGTTCTCATTTATCTGCCACTGCCAACACACACACAGATACACACAAACTCAAACACTCCTCTCTCTGCCTCTCTCTCACACTTCTTTTTATACTCTCACTCTGTCTTTTTCTTTTTTTTTCATTCCTCTCTTTCTCTTTCATGTCTCACTCAATGCCACACACACTCCTCAAACTCCCCCTCTGTGACACACACACACACACACACGCACACACACACACACACACACTCTCTCACTGTGCCAGACTAATGTTTAGTGGCAGCGATCAAATAAAAAGCATGCTAGTGACTTTCTGAGCTGTGGAATATCACTGAGTCAGCAGCAGTGTTCTATCATAGTGACCTACACTTACAAACACACACACACACACACACACACACACACGCACGCACACACACACACACACACATGCAGCCTGTTGGTTTGTTGGTTTTCTCTCTCTGTCCCTTTTTTCCTCTTTGAATCAGCCAGACCTTTCTACTGTGGCTTGGTGGTCTTGGTAGCTGTGTGTGTGTGTGTGTGTGTGTGTGTGTGTGTGTGTGTGTGTGTGTGTGCATCTGTAAGGGAGAGAAGACAGGCACTCACTCTGGGGATGAAAGCCACTCGATATGTGTGACTGTCTGACAGACAATTAGCACAGTGTCACACGTGTGTGGGTAGAAGTAGTGCCTGGGGTGTGAACGTCTGTGGGTTACTGTTTTCAATTAGCTTCATTCATTTGAACAGTTTCGTCTTGCTATTGTGCCCATACCAGTAAAGCTACAATGATTTGAGTGTGTGGGTGTGTGTGTATGAGAGAGAGAAAGATTTGCATATCAGCAGCAGCACAGGTCTGGATGCTATTAACTGTATGTCAGAAACTCTGTGTGTCTGCATATTTATGGGTGTCCTTCTGTGATTGTTTGTCTGAGCGTGCCAGTTAGGGATAAGGTAACCATAAATATTTTTTTTTGGTTTATACCATGATTTGGTATAATGCTATGATGTATGGTTTGGAGACTGTGGCTCTATCTAAAAGACAGGAGGCTGAGCTGGAGGTGGCGGAGATGAAGATGCTGAGATTTTCGTTGGGAGTGACAAGGATGGACAAGATTAGAAATGAGCAGATCAGAGGGACAGTGAAGGTGGAGCAGTTTGGAGATAAAGCCAGAGAGGTCAGGTTGAGATGGTTTGGACATGTGTTGAGGAGGAATAGTGGATATATTGGGCAAAGAATGTTGGCGATGGAGCTGCCAGGTAGAAGGAGAAGAGGTAGACCTCAGAGAAGGTTTATGGATGTAGTGAAGGTGGACATGGAGATGGTTGGTGTGAAAGTAGAGGAGGCAATGGATAGGGCAAGATGGAGGCAGATGATCCGCTGTGGCGACCCCTAAAGGGAGCAACCGAAAGAAGAAGAGAGGTTTATACCATGATTTCAGTATGCTTTATAATAAAGCAAAAACTCATTCATAAGCAAAAATGTGTAAATTGTAAATAGTGTTAATGAGATATATAAATAGGACATCAACTTACTATCTGTATTTATTGCATCAAATAAATGCCTTGATTCAGCTAAACAGCCAAAGGATGTGGATGATTCCAAATAATTCAAGATTTTTTAGGTTGTTGACAGCTCACAAGAAAATTTTCATAATGCCAGTTAATACCATACAGTGGTCTCTTGATTCAAAACGCATGCTAAGCATCAGTGATCCATTCAGGCTTATTTCTTAGCAGCAAATAAACACAACAAAAACTGTGCTTTGTACTGTAAACAGCAAATATCATCACCAGATTAACAACCACAGCACTAAATTGTTTTTCTTCTAGTTCTATTGACTGACACAGAAGGGTGATGTGTCTACAGATGAGTGGACATGCCATTGCAACCAAGAGCAACCACACTAGCTACAGGCCCACAAGCCGCAAGCTAATGTGGTAGCCGCAAGCTAACACGTTATGCCCAAGCTAATCTGCTTCAAGGTAAAGAGAAGGTGATTTTAACATCTCATGCAATATATTTTATATTAAAATGACCATACAATTTGATTCAGATTGTTGAATGTATTGTTTAATGCCTGTGTATATAAAAACTCAAGTGTCACCTTGAACCCTACAAAACAGTACTTTCCATTGTTACGAGGGTTGGACATTTCAAATTTAATACTCAAATTTTTAAACTGTTATTCAAAAAAAAGCTTTGAAAATGTTGTTTTCGGAAGAAAACCTTGTTTCTCCAAAATGATAACTTTACCTACATTACTTGTAATGTAAGTCTGTGTAACCAACATAAATTAGAAAGATATTTTAAGCAGTTTATTTTGGTCCATTCATCTTGAAATTTGCATCCAATGTACAGGGCTAGAGGCATTTTCAAATTATGTCAAAAACTGAAAACTTCCGATAACCAGAAAAAATATATTTTTATGATAGTATACATAATGCTTCTGCACTCTTGATGCATCGGGCAGATGTTACACAATGTTCAAAAATTCAGAACCATTGTTCTAATGAAGGTGCAAACCACCAGCATTCAGCTTTGATATGCACAGTCAGTGTCTTATAGTGCTGCTCACTGCTGCTGAGATCAGCATCTCTGTATTACTGCATTAAATTAAAAACCAGACCACAGAATGCCAGTAAGTGATATGTATCTTCAAATTTACACTGAAAAAGACAATCAAAAGTTTGTGAGGAATATGTTAGCTGATACGAAAGTGCGAAATGTTTATGTGAGACATAAAATGTGCTTGGGTTTGATGTTTAATGGTGCTTTTTTATTACTCTTCATGACTCTTCCTATGTGGTGTATCCACATCTTAATAACTTTAGTTTTTTTTTTTCTGGTATCTGGTATCTCTTTGGTTCCGTTTACTGAGTAAAGTTCAATCAGAACAAGCGCTGTCAGGTTTGTAGGACATTGTTTTAGTACAGTGTATTCAGGATGCCTGTTTCATTAAAGCTAAACTCTGTAAGTTTTGGACGTCTGTCTGGTGGAGATATGTAACATTTTCTAACACTGGTTGTGCTTCAGACCCCTTCCTCGTTTGGATAAATCTGATGGGAATGCATTGAAGAAGAGTTAAGAGAACTTTCGCGGACTGTCATCCAATATGGTGATTCCATGATATACATAGAAAATATCTTGATATTGAGTTTTATCAGTACCAAGCACAGATTAACAAACAATATATTGTGCAGCCCTTGTGAGCCTTTGTACACACGTGCACGTGTTTAGTGTTTTAGTCAAGTATGTATGAGGGCCACAGGGCCTGCAGCTATGACTTCATTGACTTGTTTAATTTTGTCGGTACATTCCAGAGGCATCTCATCATTAAAACCCCACACATTCATCAGGAGAGACAGAGTAACAAGGAGAAGAGGCACTCTCTTTTCATTAATCCTTTCATCATTCTCACCTCTTCTCCTCTGCTTTACTGTAGTACTTCAGAGGACTTATTGTAGGGTGAACTCAACTACAGGGTGGGTGTGTGTGCGTGTTTGTACGCAGCTATAGATGTGTGTCGAGTTACCTTGGACTCTGCTCCCAAAGTCATATTTATGTACCAGCTGCAGAGCTTACATTACTCTTTGACCCTCCAGAATAACAGGTCAACTGTGTGTGTGTGTGTGTGTGTGAGATAGGAAATCTATTTCCTCTGGGAGTGTAGTATTTCTCTGTATCTCTCTCTCTCTCTCTCTCTCTCTCTCTCTCTCTCTCTCCATTCTTTCATTGCCCTCTCTCTCTCTCTCTCTCTCTCTCTCTCTTCTTTCTTGTCTCTTTGTCCCTCTCTCCCACTCTCTCTCTTCCTCTGCCTCTCTTTTTCCCTCTGTCTCTTTTTCTCCCCTACACTGTCTTTCTGTCTCTCTTTCTGGTCATAGTAACTCTGCACTGAATGTTGTTAAAAAGCTTCAAAAGTGAAAGACATTTGCTCTCAGACACACATACACTCACAAACATGATGTGATGAATGGCACTATTTGCTCTCGAGAAAGGAAATGCCTCAGTCTCTTTATCTGCCTTGCAGTTGTTTGTGTTTGTGTGAGTGTGTGTGTATGCGCAAGTGTGAGTGGGTTGTCATGTGTGTGGTGTTTGTTTGTACTCAGCTGCTAATGCACACATGTGAGAGTGAGGCCTCAGCAGGACTCTATATTTAGCTGTTTGTGTGCTTGCTTATGTGTGTGGGTGTCCGCACCAGAGTATGTATGCGTGTGTGTGTGTGTGTGTCTGTAAAGGAGAGAGACCCCTGCCCCCTAGCCTACTCTTGGCACTCTGCCTGTAACGGCCTAACCACATGTCGACATCTACCACCAGACACACTCTCTCTCTACCTCTCTCTGTCTCTCTCTCTCTTTCTCTCTCTCTCTCTCTCTGTCTGTCCCTCACACTCACTTCTCTTTCTCAAACACACACACACAGCAATTTATCCAGGGCTGCCCTGTTTATATATATGTCTGTACGTTGCTTTGTGTTATCCACACTCTCTCTCTCTCTCTCTCTCTCTCTCTCTCTCTCTCTGTCTTTTACTCACTCTCTCCCTCCCTCTCTCCCAAACACATTTCAGGTTGTTCAATTTTACAAACTGTGCTAATAGTAGTTCTTGCAGTCAGTGAAGTCACCATAAACAGAGATGGAAGAACAGAGTTAGAGAGAGAGAGAGAGAGAGAGAGAGAGAGAGAGTCTCTGCATGTGTGTGTGGGTGTGCACTCATGTTGTTCGATTGCTCTGTGCAGTGTGTAATGAACTCCAGTCAGCACAGATGATGTCATAATAACACTACAGAGACATGACCTTATGCATCAGATTTAAACACCCTTAATCCACTCTGCATCTCTTTCTCACTCTCTCTCAAATAACTCACACATGCACGCACACACACACACACACACCAATAAGACAGAAAATAACAAATATAAACAAGGCTACTTCAAGAGCGAGCTGTAATTATTTCTTACGCTGTTAAAAATAAACATTGCTAACAGCTCCTGGCTTGTGAGCACAATAAACCTATACTTGATAAGGTGAATTCAGGAAAAAAGGCATCAGATGAAGCATTAGATAATGCTATATTGTTGTGTTATATGTTAAACTAGACCTGATTATACCTGACGCGATTACAGCATAACTGTCTGATCTTGATTATTTGAGCTAACCGCGATGATTTGTACTGACCATAATCATTTTCTAGTTATTTTAGAGAATATAATTAGGTGCATCATCACAACAAAGGTGAGGCAAATAACTGAATGAGCACAAGTTCATCTTAATTACTGTTTGAAGGGAAAAATCTCTTTCACCTTTTTAATCAAAATGATTGTCCAAGACACATTTGGTGTATGAAGTTTGTTTATTTAGTTTTAGCACTGGAGCAACGAGACTAATGTTGCTAGCTAACAAGTGCAAGCCACGTTTTTGTAAGCTGCATTTGTAAATCACAATCAATTTGATATGTGTACTAATTATTTAGAACGTGCAAGCAAATTATTTTACACATAATTTCCAAACAACTTGTCATGAGCAGCTTTAGAAACAAACATGGATTCGGATTTCGTTGCGAAGCCAAACACAACACCACCACAGTGGCCACGTTTTGGTTTCGAGCCCAATGAAAAAAGAAAACTTGGAGGAGGCGATTTGTCGGATTTGACATTCTTCATTATAATAGTGTGTGTACATTATTACAGTATCATTAACCATACAGACCTCAAATAATTGTGCAATTGTGTAAACACGGACAAATCTTTAATCACAATTATTTGTATAAAAATTTATCATCAGTTAAAATTTCATGATCGACCTATGTTACATTACATCAAATCATCATGAGAATTTGGTACTATGATAGTTTAAATGAATTGAACTACACAAATATAGATAATAGTCAGTATATTGGGCTATATCATTATGAGTAGAACAAAGCACTTTTTAAAAAAAAAAGGCTCAAAGGTTCATTTCATTTATTTCCTAGCAAACTAAAACCCTTCAAATTTGACCATATTACCTGATCAGTGAACTATATATATATATATATATATATATATATATATGTGTGTGTGTGTGTGTGTGTGTGTGTGTGTGTGTGTGTGTGTGTCTCCTCACCTAACCTAACTTTTAATGCAGAGGGTGGATTTCTTGCTCATCCAGTTTTTTTTTGTTATGTGCCGATGCAGACTGTCCGGGCACGGCACTGCCTTTTGCTTTTCGTTAACATTATTGAAAATTGATTTTTGACATTTGTGAATCGATTCAGAATCGTTCACATCCGCATTGTGATGCATCTAAGAATTGACCCCCCTGTCCCCATTCAATATTGCTACATGAGTTTTTCCACACACACATATATTATGGTTTGTCATTTAATAAAAATGGAGCTGATGTTATACTCTGCTCAAAAAAAAATAAGGGAACACTTAAACAACACAATATAACTCCAAGTAAATCAAACGTCTGTGAAATCAAACTGTCCACTTAGGAAGCAACACTGATTGACAATCAATTTCACATGCTGTTGTACAAATGGAATAGACAACAGGTGGAAATTGTTGGCAATTAGCAAGACACACTCAATAAAGGAGTGGTTCTGCAGGTGGGGACCACAGACCACTTCTCAGTACCTTTCTGCTTTCTGGCTGATGTTTTGGTCACTTTTGAATGTTGGTGGTGCTTTCACACTCGTGGTAGCATGAGACGTACTCTACAACCCACACAAGTGGCTCAGGTAGTGCAGCTCATCCAGGATGGCACATCAATGCGAGCTGTGGCAAGAAGGTTTGCTGTGTCTGTCAGCGTAGTGTCCAGAGGCTGGAGGTGTTACCAGGAGACAGGCCAGTACACCAGGAGATGTAGAGGAGGCCGTAGGAGGGCAACAACCCAGCAGCAGGACCTCTACCTTCGCCTTTGTGCAAGGAGGAACAGGAGGAGTACTGCCAGAGCCCTGCAAAATGACCTCCAGCAGGCCACAAATGTGCATGTGTCTACACAAACTCCATGAGGATGGTATGAGGGCCCGACGTCCACAGATGGGGGTTGTGCTCACAGCCCAACACTGTGCAGGACGCTTGGCATTTGCCAGAGAACACGAGGATTGGCAAATTCGCCACTGGCGCTCTTCACAGATGAAAGCAGGTTCACACTGGGCACATGTGACAGACGTGACAGAGTCTGGAGACGCCGTGGAGAGCGATCTGCTGCCTGCAACATCCTTCATTAGGTACCGAGATGAGATCCTCAGACCCCTTGTGAGACCATATGCTGGTGCGGTTGGCCCTGGGTTCCTCCTAATGCAGGACAATGCTAGACCTCATATGGCTGAAGTGTGTCAGCAGTTCCTGCAAGATGAAGGCATTGAAGCTATGGACTGCCCCGCCCGTTCCCCAGACCTGAATCTGATTGAGTACATCTGGGACATCATGTCTCGCTCTATCCACCACCGCCACGTTGCACCACAGACTGTCCAGGAGTTGGCGGGTGCTTTAGTCCAGGTCTGGGAGGAGATCCCCCAGGAGACCATCCGCCACCTCATCAGGAGCATGCCCAGGTGTTGTAGGGAGGTCATACAGGCACGTGGAGGCCACACAGTACTGAGCCTCATTTTGACTTGTTTTAAGGACATTACATCAAAGTTGGATCAGCCTGTCGTGTGTTTTTCCACTTTAATTTTGTGTGTGACTCCAAATCCAGGCCTCCATTGGTTAATAAATTTGATTTCCATTGATGATTTTTGTGTGATTTTGTTGTCAGCACATTCAACTTTGTACAGAACAAAGTATTCAATGAGAATATTTCATTCATTCAGATCTAGGATGTGTTATTTGAGTGTTCCCTTTATTTTTTTGAGCAGTGTATATACAGGATCAAGTGTTTCACAGTAAGTGGAAAGGTCAGAATAAGATTTTATGTCAATAATTCAGTGTTGTTTTACCTATTTAGAGTACACAGCATAAGAGTAAAAACATTACACTACTTCCTACCTAAAATTAACTAGACAGTAGTTTGTTCTCTGTGACTGATTTGGGATTAATTTTCTGTGGTCATATTATATTTGGTGGTATGTGTATGTGCTGTAGATTTGATATATTGAGACAAGATGGTCTTCTGCTATGACTGAATCTATTCTATCAGTGCTTCTTTCCATCTGTCAGTTAGTCAGCTATGGCTATAATGATCTTACTGTAAGAGTGTGAGAGAATCATTCATATATACCCCCCCGCCCCCCTCCTCATCATACACACACACTCACACACACACATACATGCATACTGGTTTGGTTTTGCCAAATGACTAATCAGCTCTGTGACTCAGGCAGGATGTGACTCCATTATTTTGTATGTGTGTGTGTGTGTGTGTGTGTGTGTGTATATGCATGCACGTGTGACAGAAAAGCAATCAGGAATGGAAGCGATAGAGACAGATGAAGGGGAAGAAGCAGAGAAGAAAACACCTTTGAGCTGTTCACATTTGATCATTAACAGACTCTCTTTCTGTCTGTTTCTCTCACTCACTCACTGACTCACACACACACACACAAACATACACACACACACACACTCAATTTTCCACTGTGAAAAACACATGACCACTGAGCAAACAACAAGAGGACAGCATGTACACACACACAGATACACACATGCACAGTGGTGAGTGCAGGAGCAGATCCTCAGGGTTGGATCACTGCCCCTCTGGATGTCTCTCCAAGTTGCCATTAGCAACATCAGTTAGGCCAGTGATTTGGCTGCCTTAGTTGTGAAGGTAATGATTTGTGTGTGTGTCTGTGTGTATGTATGCCTGTGTGTATGTGTGGAAAGCCACTGCCCAGAGAGACGAACTTGACCTAGATCCACAGCAGTTATCCAGGCAATGTGTGTGTGTGTGTGTGTTAATTTTGGAGAATATGTACTGCAAGGTAAAGGTCATGTGTGATACACATTTATTATTTGTATTTAATGTTTGTTTATATGTATGTACATAATCACCACAGGTTTGCTAAGTGTGTGTATATATATGTGATGGGGGGATGTGTGTGTGTGTGTGTGTGTGTGTGTGTTGTGGGGGGGGGGGGGGGGGTGCATGTGTATGTGTGTGAAAAAGAGATAGAGCGCAAGCAGTCAGGTGTATGTGAGAGCCGTCTCTGTGGAAGCCGCTATTACTCAGCTGGATATAAATTTACCCACTACACAAACACACACACATAAGCGTACACCAAACACACGCATACACATTCTGTCTCACACTTTTTCCATCTATCTCCCACCCCCCCACCCCCCCTTTTAACCCAACGCCTTTCTCGGTCTGTTTCTTTCTTTTTCTCATCCGCTTTCTTTTTTCTCTGTGTGTCTTTCCCTCTCTTCTACTCTCTTTCACATACACACACACAGAGGCACTGTCTAGCTCTTGGCTGTGTGTCAGGCACTTGGAGAGCCAAAACAAAGAAGGTTCTGAGACACACACACAGACACACACACACACACACATACAGTGAAAGTCACAGAGACAGAAAGAGAGATGAAGCCTTGCATTTGCCTTACTTCTTTTCTTGTGTTCTGAATAAATTCTTATAAGAGCAAAAACTTCTTCTGTGTTTGCTAGTGTGGGTCTCTGTTTTGCTTGTGTGCATATGTATGGTAAGTGGGTATACATAGACATTGGGCTATGACAATTAGAAATGTCAAGTAGATGCATAAATTCAAAATAAACAAAGATACTACTTTTCTACAGTAGTACCTAGTTGAAATCGGTTGCACATTCCTGTCTGACTGCAAGGAGAAGAAAACTTGAGAACGTTCAGCAGCGCAAACAAAACAATGTGACAGTGGTGTCCAAGTGTGCTGCTGCGACAGTAACGTCAGATAACACTGATAATGCCGAAATCAGCAGAACTTGCGTGTTTAACTTTTGAGACAGATGTCTGTGTGCAAAAAACAGCCTACAAACTATATTAACAGTCATTTAGAAATAAAAATGAAGGAGGTAATGTGTCACATTTATCCACTGTGAATTTAGCTTGACAATAATTGACAGCTATGAACAGTTATGAATATGTTTTTTATCCAGATGTACCTACATTGCTTTTATTTTTGCTTAAAATTACGGGCACACAGAGTTTGATATTGCTAGATTATGAGTTATACTGCACTGCTATACTGCACTATGTAAGCTATACCGCACTGCTCACTCATTTGAACTCTACTGAAATGTCAGTTTTCCTTTTATTGTATCAAGCTTTTGCCTAGTAGTTGTGTCTTTTACAAAATATTACTGAAACAATATTTGTTACTTAAAATATAGAAATACAAATTATAAGGTCAATAAGTAATGCTGCTTTTTGCTCTTACTCTTGTAAAGAATTTGAAGAATACATTCCATTTGTTTCCCACAAAGATTTTTTAAAGTAGGATTGTTGTTGATCAGTTTGCATGGGATTTCTGAGTTACTTGTGGTGTCGAATGAGACATTGGGAAGCATAAAGTTTTATTCGTGGTGTTATCGGCCGCCGAAATCCTGATATTGTGCCATTGCTAATATAGCAATTTATGAAACTCTCTGTGTCTCTTTTCTTTTCACCTCTGCTTCTCTACTTTCTGTCACTTCTTTCCCCTTTTTCCTCTTCTTATTTCCTTTTTCTGTCTTCTCTCTCACTTTCCTCTCTCTTCTCCTCTGTCTGATTTCTCTCTGTCACTAACTCCCTCTCTATCTTCTTTTTCCTCTCTCTTTCACTCACTCTCTCTCTCTCTCTCTCTCTCTCTCTCTCTCACAAGGGTGTGGACTGTTATGAATTTTGCTGCATAACTGTCTCTCCTTAATGTCTGCGATTATCATTAGTAGCACTTGCTTGTGCCAGTGTGATTTTGTGTTATGTTTCTGTGTGTCTGTGTGTGTGTGTTTATGCCTGCTTTCTGACCTATTTTATTAAGTACTCCTAAATGTGAGTTTCTGCTGAGCAGACGTTCCTAATTACACACACACACACACGCGCACTCTTTCTGCTTCCTCTCCTCCTCTTGCTTATATACACACACATAAATTTTTTCATGCAAATAATTTTCTCACACAAACACACTTTGTTTCTTAAAGCATGTGTGGAGACGGATTGAAGCAGCTTTTAAAGGCTTAATGAAGTCTTAATGTTCCAACCTTTACTCTTGCTCTTTTTCTCTCTCTCTTTCTCTCTCTCTCTCTCTCTCTCTTTCCCTCTCTCTCTCTTTCCCTCTCGCTCTCTTTTTGTCTCTTTTTTCTTTTACTTACTCTCTCATTCTCTCATGCTCTGTCTTGCTCAATCTCCTTCTTTTTCACTTGCTGTCTCTGTCTGTCTGTCTGTCTATCTCTCTCTCTTTCTCTCTCCCCCCCTGTCTCCCTCTGTCCCTTTCTTCTCTGTCTCTCTCTCACACACACACACACACACTAAAACCATGGCAACACTGTTCACTCTGCCAAGAGTGTGGGTGTATGGCCATGCTTCAGCAGGTGTGTGACCTAGATTGTGTGTGTGTGTGTGTGTGTGTGTGTGTGTGTGTGTGTGTGTGTGTGTGTGTGTGTGTGTGTGTGTGTGTGTGTGTATGAGGAGTACGGGAGAAAAAAAAGGAGAGGAGGAAAATGATAGTGTCTCTCTGTGTGTGTGTGTGTGTGTGTGTGTGTGTGTGTGTGTGTGTGTGTGTGTGTTTGTGTATGTGTGTGTGTGTGTCTGTGTCTGTGTCTGTGTCTGTCTGTGTATTGACCACAATGCAGACAGATAGTTTGCTCACATCTGCTGATGTGATCCAGAGTTTGGCATTGGCTTGCATACAGCTCCTTTACTACTGATAGAAATTGTATTTGAGTGACAAGACTAAAATGTGTGTGTGCATGTCTATGCGTGTAGGTGTTTCCAGTTGTTGTGTGTGTGTGTGTGTGTGTGTGTGTGTGTGTGTGTGTGTGTGTGTGTGTTGACTCAGGGTGGAGCAGTTCTCACTGGCTGTGAGCTGTCCCTTCATGAGGAATTTGAATGTCATTAGAATGAGATTGGCCATTCTAAATATAGCTGCAGAGGCTCTCAGTTGTATGCAGGTATTCTGTCTCTGTCTGGCTTTCAACGTCTTATTTCAACCATAAAATACATAAAAGAAGTGTTTCTTTTATATGCTGTATTTTCATATAGCCCTCATTTCAGTGTTTCATTGTACACCAAAAATCTTTTAGTGATTTATTTTGTTTATATGCAGTTTGTGTTATATTACACATTTTAGATTGTATATAAAATGATTAGACTAATGTATCTCATTGAAAACATTTTTCCAATTTTAGAGTTTATAAAAAGCTGTTCATTTGAATACTATTTGAATAATCAGTACTTACACACAAATGAAATCAGAAGCGAATAAAGTCTGATTATCTGATCCAATTCAGGGTGGCAATATGAATCTGAACACTATGTGCATTTTAAATAAGTTAACTTCTTCTCCAGACTCTTCACTTGCTAGAACGCTAAAGTTGCAATCGTTACTGAGAATAAATGAAACCGTGCAAGCTTACTGCTTGGAGCAGTAGGACATTTATTTTTCTTGTGTAGAGCATTTTAGGAGATAATATTTTCTGTTGCATCTGTAGGCTACTCCCTACAAACACCTCCGTTTAAGCCTGAAGAAATTAAGCAATAGAAAATGAAGACTAAAAGATGATTGCAATTGTGGGTAAAATATGTTGTCAGTTTCAATATGAAGCAAGGGACAAAGCAAAATAACCTAAACTCAAAATAATAAATATTACTAAAGAAGACAAGCTAATATGTAGTGAGTTTTAAACTTAGTATGTCCGTTTTATGAAAATTGGTAACAATTTTTTAACTTGGTCCCCTAGAAGTATTTTGTATCATATTCTTTCAACCTGGAAATAGAAACAAATTAATTTGTGAAACTCAATTTGTAATTTATTTTTGCACAGAAACAAAAGTATATATTTTTGTCAAGATGCAGTATATTGCCAGAAAACCACAGAATTACATAGAATTAATAAAAACATCCCCACAACCCAGGAGGATAAACAGCTTAGAAAGTGTGTGTGTGTGTGTGTGTGTGTGTGTGTGTGTGTGTGTGTGTGTCTGTGTGTGTGTGTGTGTGTAATAAAAACTTGTTGGATATTTAACAATAAATTTAAGCATAAAATGCTGATTATTTTTACTGAATCTTAAAAAGAATTCTGTAAAAAGATGTAAAAACATTTGAAATAAACAGTTGCATATAAACAATCAGTTGAATAGTCTATACCGAGTGCTGCACTTTCTTTTATTATTATCTTACATCATTACTGCAGTACTGCTGTGATCTTACAAATATGGGAAGTGTCAGGTTCTGCACCAACAGTAGTTATAGTTGTAATGACATTGTAAGAATTGTTTTTCATGAAAAACGTAAGCAGTTTTTTAAATTCAGTATAATCTTTTTTTTTTTTCAGTATTTAACTGCATTTGTGTGGCAGCCAGGTGCATGTTTATGACATCTGCAACTCAAAGGAGGGAGTAATCTTAACCATGCCCCCAGCTACCACAATTTCATCATTATCATTGTCATTAACGCTTAATCCAGATAGGGTCACGGTAGCAGTTGGGAGAGCAGAGAATCCCAGATGACCCTGTCCCCGCAACTTCCTCCAGCTCATTCCTAGGGACCCAAAGCCACTCCCAGGCCAACTTGGAGATTTAATCCCTCCAGCAGGTCCTAGGACGACCCCGGGGTCTTATCCTGGTAGGCCATGCCTGGTACACCCCCACCGGGAGGCGTCCACGGGGCATTCGAATCGGATGCCCAAACCACCTTAGCTGGCTCCTCTCAATGCAGAGGAGTAGCGGCTCTACTCCTAGCTCCTCCCCGATACCTGAGCTCCTCACCCTATCAAATAGAGCATAGCCCACCACGCTGCGAAGAAAGCTAATTTCTGCCGCTTGTATTTGTGATCTCATTCTTTTGGTCATTACCCACAGCTCATGACCATAGGTGAGGGTCGGGATGTTTGCCTTATGGCTCAGCTCCCTCTTTACCACTACAGTCCAGTACAGTGACCGCATTACTGCTGCCACCTGTCCCAGCCTGCGGCTGATCTCACAATCCCTCTTCCGATCACTCGTGAGCCCAGCGATACTTAAACTCCTCCTCCTGGAGCAAGTCCTTTCCCCTTACCTGGAGAGGGCATGCCATCCTTTTCTGGGCTAAGACCATTTGGAGGTGCTGATCCGCATACCAACCGCTTCATACTCAGCTGCAAACCGTTCCAGCGAGCGCTGGAGGCATCCATGTGATTCAGCCAAAAGAACAATATCGCATGCAAATAGCAGAGATGCCACCCTCTGGCCTCCACACATACTGCCCTCCTGACCTTGGCTATGCCTTGACACCCTGTCCATGAATATCACAAACAGGAGGGGAGACAGGGCACAACCCTGCCGAAGCCCAACGCTAACACTGAAAGGGTCCAACTTAATGCTAAGTATACGAACACAGCTCTCACTCTGGGAGTACAGAGATCGAATGGCCCGGAGTAGTAGCCCCAGTATCCCACACTCCCGGAGGACCTCCCACAAGATATCTCAGGGAACCCAGTCATAAGCCTTCTCCAAATCCACAAAACACATGTAGACTGGGTTGGCAAACTCCCATGCCCTCTCAACAATCCAAGAGAGGGTGAAAAGTTGGTCCATTGTTCCACGGCCGGCACAGAATCTGCATTGTTCCTCCTCAATCTGAGGTTCAACTGTGGGTTGGAGTCTCCTTTCCAGCACCTTGGCTTAGACTTTCCCAGGGAGGCTGTGCAGTGTGATACCCAAATAGTTGGCACATACCCTCCAGTCCCCTTTTTTAAAAATGGGGTCCACCACTCCGGTCTGCCAGTCCAAGGGTACTGTTCCTGAGGTACATGCAGTATTGCAGAGGCACGTCAGCCACGACAGCCCCACAATATACAGAGCCTAAAGAATCTCTGGACGAATCTCATCCACCCCCGGTGCCTTGCCACTGAAGAGCTTGCCAACTACCTCAGTGACCTCCACCAGGGAAATGGAGCTTGACCTGGCAGAGGCCTCCAGCCCTGAATCCTGTGAGGGAGGCATGTCTCTTGGATTAAGGAGTTCTTCAAAGTTCTTCCACCGACCGACAATATCCTCATTTGAAGTCAGTTTCTCCACCCTTGCTGAATACAGCTTGGACACAGCCACTCCAACCACTCCTGAGTCGCCAGTTGTCCAGAACCTCCTTGAAGCCGACCGAAAGTCTTTTTCCATGACTTCTCCGAACTCCTCCCACGCCATGGATTTTGCTTCTGCCACCGTTAACGGCTGCCACCTTTTTCGCCTGTCGGTACCTCTCTGCTGAGTCAGGAGTCCTTCGGGCCATACACTCCCTAAATGCCTCTTTCTTCAGCTTGACGGCCTCCCTCACCACTGGTGTCCACCAGGGGGTTCATGGGTTACTGTCCGACAGGCACCCACAAGCTTTTGGCCATAGCAATGCCCGGCAGCTTCCACTATGGAGGTTTTGAACAGGGTCCATTCAGACTCTATGTCCCCTACCTCCGACAGTCGTTCCCAGCACACCCTCATTATTCGCTTGGGCCTACCGGGTCTGACCATCAGTTTTCCTTGTCATCTGATCCAACTTACCACCAGATGGTGATCAGTTGATAGCTTGTTTGGTGCATAAGCACACACAACAGTCAGAGTTCTCCTCTCTGCGATTTTAATTCTCATTGAGGCGACCCTCTCGTCCACCGGGACAAACTCCAACTGCATGGCCACCAGCCGGGGACTCGTGAGTATCCCCACTCCTGCCCGGCACTATATCTAATTGGTGCCTCTCAACCTCCCGCACAAGCTCCGGCTCCTTCCCTGCCAATGAGTTTATATTCCGCATGCCAAGAGCCAGTTTCTGCCGCAAGAGCCTAGGCCACCAAGGGCCCCCCTGCAATCTCCTACTGCCTGTGCAGCACTGCACCGCTCCCCTATGCTGGACCTTGCGGGTGGTGGTCCCACATGGTCCCCCCACGTTGTCTCTTTGGGCTGAGCTCGGCTGGGTTACGTGCGCTGCCTGGCAACCATGCCCTTACTGGGGGACACTACCCCCAGGCCTGGCTCCAGGCGTAGGTCCTGGTGACACTATCCTGGGCAGGGTACACAGTTTTCTGTGCCTGTTTTTCATGGTGGGTTTTTGGATCATGTTAGTCTGGGTCTTCACTCCAGACCTGTTCACCCTGGGAGACCCTGCCAGGAGGATATTCCTCCTGACGACTTAGCTCTGAAGATTCCTAGACCACACAAGCCCTTCCGCCACAACAAGGCCCCGATCCAGGAAGGCTACCACAATTTGTTATTTGTAATTCATAATGTTGTATAATTAATGTTGGCTGTAAATGGCATTCCACATTTTCTATGTTTCTAATCCTAGCTATTTATTTATTTAGTTTGTTAGTTTAGTTAGTTAGTTAGTTAATATTGCCCCAGTACATAAACTGTTGTGATTACAACAAATACAACCCCTGGCAAAAAATATGGAATCACCAGTCTGGGATGAGCACTCATTCAGACATTTTATTCTGTAGAACAAACTCAGATCAAAAACATGATGCAATAATAAGGTCATTCCAAAGTGCAACTTGTTGGCTTTCAGAAACACTAAAAGAAATAAAAAAAAACATTGTTGAAACAAAGTAAATGTTACTTTTATTGAGCAAGCACGGGGAAAAAAATATGGAATCACTCAATTCTGAGGAAAAAAATATGGAATCACTCAAATTGGAGATAGAAAATAAGGACACACCCAGTCAATTTCCTTTCCCTAAATGGACACCTGCCTCAGATTAGATCTGCTCTTTAGTCTGCAGTTAAAAACACCTGCAGTCATGACACCTTGGAGGGCTGCTGGACGAAGTGGAGTGGCAAGAACCATGGCTCCAACAAGAGAAATGTCTCTTGAAACAAAAGAGAGGATTGTGAAGAAGAAGGTAACTCTTCACACATGGTTGCTAAAGATGTGGGCTGTTCACAGTCAGCTGTATCCAAGATATGGACCAAATACAAACAGCATGGAATGGTTGTTAAAGCCAAGCGTACTGGTAGACCAAGAAAGACCTCAAAGCGTCAAGACAAAGAACTTAAGGCCATTTGTCTTGAAAACCGAAAAAGTACATCTAAACAGATGAAGCATAAATGGGAGGAAGCTGGAGCCAATGTATGTGACCGAACCGTAAGAAATCGCCTAAAGGAAATGGGATTTCAATACAGGAAAGCTAAAAGAAAACCATCATTGACACCTAAATAGAAAAGAACAAGACTGCAATGGGCTAAGGAGAGGCAATCATGGACTGTGGATGACTGGATGAAAGTTATCTTCAGTGATGAGTCAAGAATCTGCATTGGACAAGGTGATGATGCTGGAACTTTTGTTTGGTGCCGTTCCAGTGAGATTTATGAAGAGGACTGCCTGAAGAAAACAACCAAATTTCCACAGTCCTTGATGATATGGGGCTGCATGTCAGGCAAAGGCACTGGGGAGATGACTGTGGTTAATTCTTCCATCAATGCACAAGTTTACATTGACATTTTGGACAGTTTTCTCATCCCTTCAATTGAACAGATGTTTGGAGATGATGAAATAATTTTCCAAGATGACAATGCATCGTGCCATAGGGCAAAAACAGTGAAGGCATTCCTTGGAGCTTCTCTCAGAATTGGATATCACTGGTATAACTGAGACATGTTTTGTGTTTGTTTTGGGCAAACTATACCCCTGTATGCAACTGTCTGAGCAGCACTAAAGTCGATAGATAAGTCTGAGGTCTGAATATCCACGTGCGCAATTATGTCTCAATTAACTCTCAGAACATAACACTGAATATAGCCCATTACCTGTTAGCTTGGTAGTTGGTATTCTGGCTGAACATTTACATTTATTTCTATGCCTGAGAAAGACAAGAGCAAAATGTGATAATTTATAGCCATATGTAGTAATTTATAGTAACAATTACTATTCGAAGCATTCAAGCAAGCTCCTTTTTTGTGAGAGAGACTGATGCTGTAATGAATATATGCTGAGTTTCAGAATAGGATATGTGGTAGTGGCTGAGCTGGAGCTGTTTGTCCTTTCTCTCTGTCTACATCTGTCTGGCTCATTGACAGAACTGAGTCTCTGAACCGCAGTGTCTGTTTGTGTGTGTGTGTGTGTGTGTGTGTGCACGCGCAGGGAAGGGCCTAAAAATAGCCCACACACTGTTCGTCCCCTTACCCTCCAGCTCATGGTTTATGAACTCACACCCATGAACACATACACACACTCACTCTCTCTCTCTCTCTCTTTCTTTCTCTCTCTCTCTCTCTCTCTCACCCCCCAACACACACACGCATACACGTTCTACACCACTGTGTCCTCATTTAGATTGAGTTTCACTTCTGAGTACCTCAGAGAGATGAAAACTCTTATGTTGCATAACACACACACACACACACACACATATTGTCCGAGCTATCAGATGGAAAGTTTGACTGCACTGTCCTAGTATTTCCATAAATAGAAACCATGCATACAGAAAGGGATTAAATCAATGGCAATCTGACTGTGATCTCTCACGAGACAGCTGCTCTACACCAATACTGTTCCTGATCTCTCACACATACACAAACACAAACACAAATACACATTTGCCTTTAAATAGCCAAAGACCTCACTATGCCACACACACACATTAGTACTGCACCAGCTGGTGCATGCTGTATTATACAGCTCAGCAAAACGACAGGTTTATAGAGGAAAGTGTGTGTGTGTGTGTATTTGTGTATGTGGGCACGTGTGTTTGGTTATTGAATATCTTTCCATCCCTTTCTGTGTTTTGTATGTGCCAGTGTGTGTTGTGAAAAGTAAGAAAACAAGGAAAAGCAGAAAGAAAGACAGAGAATAGAGAGAAAAGAGGAGCTTAGATGGAAGATCAAAGTGATACTGCTTTGCTTTGCTCTGTCACTTTAGTCTCCATAAGGAGTTCTACCCACTTACTGCAGCTGGGACTCTAACTCCTATCTATTGCTACTCTTATCTACTCTGAACAAAACGAAACTCAGTCTTTTCCCTTATTACATATACCATGAAGAAATTGCTGCCATCTTGCCTGTATCTGTTTCTTTTCTCATTTTGAGGTTCTTGGAGACAGCATGCATGTAAACTGCCAGTAAACATATGGATTTGGTTTTGTCTGTCTTTCAGGTTTTCCGGCCTTTGATTGGACAAGCCTGTGTAGGTGGAGTGTCGGTGGTGGAGTTTCTCTCTGATAGACAGCTGGAGTTCTACACAGAACAAGAAGAGCTTCGTCCATATGAGGTCTGTGTGTGAGAGTTTATTACTCTAAATTGAGGTGATTTTTGTGTGTGTGCATGTGTATGTTTGTGTGTGTGTGTGGAAACGTAGATTTTATCTGATGACCTGATATTGTGATATATTTAGAAAGTATTGTCATACAAAGTGACCTCTCCAGGCTGTATGCTGCCTTCCACCCAGTGACTGCTCCAGCTCCCCCATGAATCCAATTAGATTGGATTTAAGGCCAGTTGAAACAATGCTTAGGAGGTCAGGCATAACATAAATGACTGACTTATTGTAATCAATATCCTTATAAAGTTCATGATATTCATTATCATCTAATGAGAGAAATTAGTATGGATCATGCTTTTCTTTAAGGCAGTAGTCATGTAGGCATTGTTTATATTTCATAGTCACATGAAATGCTTTTAGTTTTGTGTGGGAAAAGACAGCCAAGACTGCAGAATAGTTTACATTCACTGTGAGCTGTGCAGAAACAGTACTCACACATATATACACAGACATACACGCACGCACACATACACACACACACACTGCTGCATCATTTCATCACTCTCAGTCTCTGATGCCTGTGGATGGATGATAAAAGGGAGAGTCCCGCTCTTTCATCTGTGTGTGTGTGTGTGTGTGTGTGTGTGTGTGTGTGTGTGTGTGTGTGTGTGTGTGTGCGCATGTGTGTGCGTGTGTGTGCATGAAAAGAAAGCGAGAGAGGGGGAGATGTGGGGGGCAAGCAAGCTGTGAGTGGAAAAAAGACAAGGCACAGACAGAGACAGAAAGAGAGAGAAAGAAAAGATAGGGAGGGAGGGAGGAAGGGAGGGAGAGAGGTTTGAATGTGTGTTTGTGTGCATATGGCAGTGGCACAAGACACTGATGTGTTCTGAACACTGCAATTCTGTAGGCTCTGGAGAAGAACCTTGAAAAACAGCCATAACAATTTACTCTCTCATGCCTCTCTTCTTCTCTATTTTCTTCTCCTTTTTTCTCATTTCCACTCCTCTTCTCTTTCTTACTGTACTATATTGTCAGACCCAGTACACTTCACACTGCTGCTCTTTTAGGCTTCCTCTCCTACTTACTATTGCTGTTCTGAGCTTAGAGCGTGAGTGAATTACTGAGCAGAGAGAGGGAGAAATGGGGACAGACAGGGAGAAGAGAAAGAGAGACAGAGGGAGATGTAGAGGGTGAGAGAGAGAGAGACAGAGAGCAAGCAAGGGGGTTATGTAGAGAGAGAGAGGAAATTAGAGCACAAGCTGAGGACTGTGTGTATTTATTGCTGTTTCCTTGACAACTGCTGTGTTGAATATGTGTGTACGTGTGTTTATAAATGTGTGTGTGTGTGTGTGTGTGTGTGTGTGTGTGTGTGTGTGTGTGTGTGCAAGTATGCAGGCAGAAGGGTAGATTGGTGGAGTGAGTGTGTGTGAGTGCTTGGGAGACTATGTGTGAGAGTGTGTAGGGATGGGTTAAGCACTGTTGACCTGTTAAGCCGAAACGGGAAGAGTGCAGCTGTTTTAGGAAACCACAAACTCTCTCTTTTTTTAACTTCACTCTCTCTAATGCTGTATTCTCTCTCTTTCTTCATGGTTTCTCCTCTCTCTTTTTCTTTTTTGTCTCTTTCTCTTTGTCTTTCTCTCAGAATTTTTTCTCTTTATATCCCTCTTTCTTGCTCTCATTTTTTTCTTGTCCTTTTCTCTCTCTGTCTTTTTCTCTCCACCTCATTTCTCTTCTTTTTTTTCTTTTTTCTTCCTTTCTTTTTTTCTCTTCAACTCTTCTGTTTCTCTTTATCTCTTTCTCTTTCCTTTTTCTCTCTCCTTTTTTTCTCTACACATGCATGTGTTTTGGGGAAAACAGACAAAAAGAGCAAATGAGAAAGAATGTGAGCTTGTATTTGTGTGAATGTGCGAGAGAATGGAAAGTGTGTGTGTGTGTGTGTGTGTGTGTGTGTGTGTGTGTGTGTGTGTGTGTGTGTGTGTGTGTGTGTGTGTGTGAGGGTTTAGTGTAGGGAAAAGGAGGCAGAGTGGTTTCAATTAGGCTGTGTGGAACACTTTCTCTTTTGAGGCTGTGGTGAGAAAGAGACTCTGCTGTGAGTCAGCCACCCTGGAGCTGGAGAGCACTCACACACACACACACAAAACTTCCACAATTCACACAGAGACCCTGTCACACACAGACTCAGAAACATACACATAAATCATTGTCTGTGTGTGTGTGTGTCTGTGTGTGTGTGTGTGTAAACAGTCTGTCTTTCTGTTTCACAAACATGTACCACAGCTGTACCCCACACACACAGACACCTACACTTTTAATCATCTCCCTCACCTCTCTGTCTCTGCATCTTTCTTTCTCTATATCTCTATATCCAGTGGTGGACAGTAACAAAGTAAATGTAATTCTTTATTGTATTTAAGCAGTTTTTTGAATATTTCTATTTTGAGCGACTTTTTACTTTCACTCCACCACATTTCAAATGTCAAATATCTTACTTTTCACTCCACTATATTATGCAAAATCACTTGGTCCTTTTGGCTTCCGTGTGCATAAAAACTTTAACATTTTTCAAAGTCAAAACAAAAGAAGCGTGAAGCAAGCACGCCAATCAGGGTAAAGTGCACAATTTGTTTAGAGCTTGTTTTGACCTGTTGGTCATACCTACGCAGTGCAAACATATGTTTCAATGTCGGTGCAGCAGTGTAAAATTTGTGATGGAACTAACCTAACTTTGTGTAAATAGACCACAGTATAGAAATATGTACACATATACAGTGACTGGTATGTGTCTTTTTCTGAATTCATACAGTAAAGTACATTTGTTTTTGCTAGTTTAGGTTTATGAACAGAGGCCTACAGATACAATGTAATAAAGCAAAACTCATTTGCCAACCTGTGTTTTGTACTTATGATAATTTTAATAGACATCAGTGGCAGAGTCATTAATGACATTCTATTAAAAAGATTGGTTTACCAAGAGTGACACTAGAGTATTTTCACCTAAAATTAGTTAATGAAGCAAGGGTCATAAAAATGGTAACAGGACATTAGAGACATAATTTATCTTTTAGCATGTTTAATTTTGATACTTAAGTACATTTGAAGGCAAATACTTTTGTACTTTTACTCAAGTGGAGGTCTAAAGGGAGGGCTTCTACTTTTACTGGAGTAATATTTTACTGGGTATCTACTTCAACTCAAGTACATAATTTGTGTACTTCGTCCACCAATGTCTATATCTTTCTTCTACTTTTTCTTTATATTCACTCCCCCCACCTCTACTTTTCTCTCTCTCTCTCTCTCTCTCTCTCTCTCTCTCTCTCTCTCTCTCTCTCTCCTCTTTTTGCTTACGTCTTTGATCCTGTGTTCAGTCCTGGGCATGTTGCTGAAGGACAGGCTTTTCTCTTCAGACACTTTCATTGATTTTTATGAGAACTCTCTCTGTCTTTCTCCTCCTCTCTCTCTCATTGTCTGTGTGTCCTTTCTCCCGCTCACACTCTTTTTTCTGTTTGTCATTACCTCATCCAATTCATCACTCACTGTCTTCCTCTCCATCTTTCTCTCTTTCTGTCGCTCTCTATCTGTCTACCTATACCTGAGCACTCTCTATCTCTTGCCCTCTCTATCTCTCACTCTCACTCTGTCTCTCCTCTCTCCCACTCACACTCTCTTCCATTTGTCATTACCTCATCCAATTCATCACTCCCTCTCTCCCTATTGCTCTGTCTTTCTCTATTATTCTCCCTCACTTTTCCTCTCTTTTCCTCTCTGTCTATATATCTGTCTTTGTATTTATTTGTCTATCCATCTTCCCCATCTTTCTCTAACTCTCTCTGCCTCTCTATCTCTTCTCTCTTCCCCATTTATCTCTTTTTATTTATTTCTGTTCATTTCTTTCTGTCCTTTCTTCCACATCTTTTTTCTTTCTGTTTCTCTCCCTCCCTTCCTATCACTCTCTCCATCTCACTCATGTCCATTTCTCATCTCTGAGTATCTCTTCTTCATCTCTCTCTCTCTCTCTCTCTCTCCCTTTCTCTGTCTGTCTCTCTCCCTTTCTTTGCCATTTTTCTCTCTTTTTCTTTCTCTCTCTATTCCTCATCTCTTTCTTTCTTTCATTCCTTCATTTTCTCTGTCTCCCTCAATCAGGCACTCTGTTTTTCTCCTCTCCACCAGTCCTTGTGTGTGCATGTGTGAGTGAGAGAGCTTGTCTGTCACTGTTTCTCACTTACTCGCTTTTACACACACATTCCCTTTCACCCTCTTCTCTCAGATTTAAATTTGACAAAGAATCATAAGCTCCATTTATTTTTATCTTTCTATACCTCTACATACACCTCTTCATCATTTCCCACCTCTCTGCCTTTTTCATTTGTTACACCTGTGTGTGTTTGCATGTGTCTGCATGTCTGTGTGTGTAAGTGGAGTTTGTGTGCATAAGATGCACTCTGTCTCCCACACATGTGAACAGACACACACACACACACACACTTTCACTCCTCTATCCTTCTCTCCCTTTCTCTCCCTCTCCCTCTATCTGTCTCTCACTCTTCCTCTCCCTCTCCTGCTTTCTTTATTTCTGTCTCTCTCCTCCTTTCCTGATGCAATAGTTGGATCAGCACTCTGTCTTTCTTGGCCGTGTTGCCGTGGTGATGGTTTGGCAGTGAGGTAGAGTGAGGTCATCTCATTCTCATTCTTTGATATTACTTTATCGTCTCTCTCTCTCTCTCTCTCTCTCTCTCTCTCTGTCTCTCTGTATCTCTCCTTTCTGACAGCAGTTCCTATTGCTCCAGGCTGATGTGTGTGTGTGTGTGTGTGTGTGTGTGTGTGTGTGTGTGTGTCTGTGTTTTTCAGCTCAGTGCTGATAAATACAAACAGCGATCATTTGGGAAAAGGTTAGTTATAAAGTCATGCTTATAAGATGTCAGTGAAATTTACTATAACTGTGCCAGTCAGCCTCATTTTGGAATACTGAACACAATATGTATTTCACTCACATAACCAGTTTTTTTTCTTCTTGGCTCAGGAATTGAGAGGAATATAACATACAAGCCTGATTTGTAACCTAAGCGCAGGGTTTAAAACATTTTATGTTGCTAATAGCCTTGGAAAAATACCTTCTATAATTACTATAGATGCAAATAAATATAGTAAAAAGTAACAAGAAATTCATATTCTGAAAAAGTATTATCTTATAAGCTAGTGTGAAGGACAAAGTTTGGTTCCAGATTTAACCTTAACATCTTTAACCATCACATATATTTTTTAACTTCCTTCACCAGCACACTTGATTTAATATTACAAAGTATTAAATAGCTTGAATGGTAACCACAAATAACACTGGGCTTCCTCGAGGAGAGGTTGGAAGTGGTTAAACAAACATATTGACATACACAAACTTGCTAGTTATTAATATTAATCTCTCTTTTATTGTATTTTTATATGTTTATTATAATAATATTTTTCTGAACAAATAAATACTCATGTCTAAAACCTGACGCTGTGATCTGGGAATTTCCTAAAATGTAACATTGGCAGTTTTCTGGAGAGCTCACCTGCCAGGTTTTAGAACAGTCTCATCTATGGACGAAATTATAAATGTAACACTAATGTAGGATGTCACCCAGCATGTGTAAACATCGAATTATGGTCACATTTCAGAATGTCTTCCTAGGATTTGCTTGAAATTCAGTAAATGGAAGTCAATAAATGAAGGACAGTTTTTTAAACCAACAGTAAATGAGTTGAACATAGGTTTATTTGAAAGTGAAAATATGAAGTAGTTGCAGCCCTGTTTCACAAATGTTTTAACAAAAACACTATGTGTTGTTTTCGTCATCCAATTTCCATGGGTTTTGTTCTTCTGTGCTTCAACATGGCAAGATGGTTTAGGCAAATTAAGTAATAACCTTGACAAACTGTTACTCTTTCCTTACTGCGCATAGGTGTTATTAAAACATACTATGAACATTCTGCCCAATTATGATTGAGTTGCAGCAGCATGAAGCCAGTGTAGCTCTACTGCTATGGAGCGTCTGCCACGCTCCACAGGCACATAATCATTTTTATAATGTGGATAACCTCGTCTGAGGCCAGACGTGCCAGAAGGTGTTTGAATCTTGTGAGGAGCATTGATCGTCTTGATGGCAGTCTGGGTATTTTCAAGCAGAAGCAATGTTACAAGGTAATGTGGAAGTTGCTGTAGTCCAGTAATCAAAGATCGATTGAAGAGGACCAGTGCAAATTTCCCCAGAGCTGCACATTTCTGATTGACATTGACAAATGTGTTACATAATGCAATAGCTTGGAACGGCAATGTACTGGGGGGAAAACATTATCAAATGGCTAAGATTTAATATGTAGATATTACATTTATAGTGCAAATGCAACATTAAAAATGTCTTCATCTTAGAAACAAATCAGCACTGTACACAATGTGTATACAGCCAATATTAAATACATGTAAAACCCTCAAGTTTAAAGATTGTTTTATGAAAGCACGGTGGTGCTGTGGGTAGCACTGTCACCTCACAGCAAGAAGGGCCTAGGTTCAGTTCCCCAGCTGGGCGATCAGGTCCTTTTTGTGTGGAGTATGCATGGTCTGCCCGTATCTGTGCAATGGATAACACATACCACACACAGTTTTGATTCTTTGTCAAGGCAGGAACATCGTAGTTGCACTAAAAGTGCTTAGGCAAGAATCCTAACGTCACATTTGCCTCTTCAGTTTACAGTAACTGTCGTGTTGGGTCCAGTGATGTCATGGTTATGTAAATTTATTCGGGGATGCATCTTTAGAGTTTTTGCCTGTGTTACACTCGTGCTCCTTTATGTTGTAACGTCTGCATAAATTATTTTGTCAAACTCAAATCACAAGAAAAAAATGAGCCCTGCAACAATTAGTTGAGGATCATTTAGTTTTCTGATGTCAATTATGGAAAAAAAATGTCAAAGCATTATTTACTTATAACCAGAAATGCTTTGCAATGCAGTATGATGTATTGTCCATACAGGAAGTGCTGTCAGCAATAAATCAAACAACAAATGGTAGATTACTTAAGTATAAAAAAATGTACTAATTTGAGAGAACTATAGAAACTATAATGCCAGTAGCAAGTAGGACTACATAAATGCTGCATGAATCTAGTACTGATGTGGAAACAGTGAAAGAGAGAAAAGAGAGAGAGAGAGAGAGAGAGAGAGAGAGAGAGAGAGAGAGAGAGAGAGAGAGAGAGACACCCTTTCTCCTGTTGCTGGGGTAAATGTGTGTGTGCGCAGGTATCTGTACCCACCTGCTGTGTGTGTGTGTGTGTGTGTGTGTGTGTGTGTGTGTGTGTGTGTGTGTGTGTGTGTGTGATTTCTACATTCCAACCTCATAAATGAACCTCAGGGGAGAAAATGAAATACGAAAAAATGCACAATATGGACCTTTTAAACAAAAACTGTAAAATTTTGGTGGAGGAAAGCTTTCCCACTAATCAAATGAAGCAGCAGTGTAACACACTAATTAACACTAATTAACCTTACCGTCATCGTTAGCTCCAGTCGCCCTTCACCCTGCCCACATAGTGCTGCCTCCAGTCACTCACACACACACACACCATTATCTCTCCTCTCATTTCTCCTCTGTCCTCCCCCTCTTCCTCCCCCCTTCTCCTAAAAGCCACTGAAGCAGTGTGCGTGTGTGTGTTTGTGTGTGTGCATGTTTTTGTCACAGAGAGAAATAGAGTGAGAGGTGAGAGAGGCACAAAAACAGTGAAAGGAGAGCAAGGAAGAGAAATGAGAGAGATGGAGAGAGAGTGATAGATAGAGAGAGAGAGAGAGAGAGAGAGAGAGAGAGAGCATGTGTGTGTGTGTGTGTGTGTTTATGTGTGTGAGAGTGAGAGAGAGAGAGAGAGAGAGAGAGAGAGAGAGAGATCAAAACCTGCCTGCGGGTAAATGAATAAATCATGTCAGATGAGTAATACACACACGCGTTCACACACACACACACGCACACACAGACACGCTCCCCCCTCTCCCCCTCCCACTTCTTCTCCTCTCTCTTGCTCTCTTTCTCCCTTTCTGTCTCTCTGTCTGCCTTTTTCTCTCTGTGCTCTGTCTCCTCTCTATTCTTTCTCTGTCCACCTTTTCTTCCTGCACTGTTTTTCTGTGCCTTTTTGTCTTTGTTCTCTCTTTCTCTCTCTCCCTTTCTCTGCCTTTTCATCTCTGTACTCTTATCTTTTTCTTTCTGTACTCTCTCTGTTCTCCCTCTGTTCTCTCTGTCTTCTTCCCTCTGTACTGTTTTCTCCTTCTGCACATTCCCTTTGTCTTTTTCCTTCTGTACTCTCTCTCTCTGTTCTCCCTCTGTTCTCTCTATCTTCTTCCCTCTGTACTGTTTTCTCCTTCTGCACATTCCCTTTGTCTTTTTCCTTCTGTACTCTCTCTCTCTTTCTTTCAGCGCTCTCTCTGTCCCCCCCCACTGTATTGTCTCTTTATACCTCTCTCTCTGTCTGTGTTTTTTCTCTCTGCACACTCTCTCTCCCTCTGTATCTTTTCCCCTCAGTACTCTCTCTCTTCCTTTTTCTCTCTGTACTCTCCCCCCTCACTCTGTCCTCTTTCTCTCTCCACTCTGTTTCATTCTCTCACGTAACCGTATGTCTTATGTGCAAGGTCAGATAGGAATCAGAGATGGCTGTTCTCTCTCACACACACATGCACTGAGATTATTAGAGCCCTTTTAAGACACTCACACACACATACATACACATGCACACATACACACCTGCACACACACATTTCACCTGGACACATATTCCCTAATTGTTCTGAGATTTGATAAACTTGCCATCACAAGGCACTGAAATCTTAGCAATGCCCATAAAAGATAAAAGAATCGTACATATTTAATTCAGTTATAATATAGTTGAATGTACAACACCCTCCACAATTATTGCAATGTGTTCTGAGGCTTCTAATATATATAAATATATAAAACAATTTATAACAACAATGAAAAAAGAGTAAAATCCAACCTTTAATTCAAGTGCATTTATTTAGTGGGGAAAAAAATCCCACATTAAGAAATAATTATTTTACATGAAATCATCTGTGCCACAATTATTGGCACCCCAATGTTAATAATTTGTACAGCCCTCTTTTGCCAACAAGACAAGACAGCACTTCATCTTCTCCTGTAACATTTCAAAAGATGGGAGAGTACAGAGAGAGGGATCTTCGACCATTCCTCTTGGCGCAATCTTTCTAAATCGTCCAGAGTCCTGGGTCCTCTCCTATGGACTCTCCTCTTCAGCTCACCCCACAGGTTTTCAATTGGGTTGAGGTCTGGAGGCTGAGATGGCCATGGGAGGAGCTTGATTTTGTGTCTGGTGAACCATTTTTGTGTAGATTTGGCCACATGTTTAGGGTCGTTATCTTACTAAAAGACCCAGTGACGACCCATCTTCAGCTTTTGGTCAGAGGCCACCAGATTTTGATTTAAAATGTCCTGGTATTTCAAAGAGTTCGTGATGCCATGCACCCTAACAAGGTTCCTGGGACCTTTGGAAGAGAAACAGGCCCACAGCATCACTGATCCTCCCCCATACTTCGCAGTGGGCATGAGGTGCTTTTCCGCATGCTCATCTTTTGTGTTACGCCAGACCCACTTAAAGTGTTTGTTGCCAAAAAGCTTGGTCTTTTCTGACCAAAGCACACAGTCCCAGTTGAAGTCACAGTACCACTTAGCGAACTCCAGACGTTTACGTTTATGCTTGTAAGTGAGAAAAGGCTTTTTCCGTGCATGCCTCCCAAACAGCTTGTTGGCATGTAGATAGCGTCTGATGGTATTATGGAGGCTTTGTGACCCCAAGATGCTACACTTTGATGCAATTCTCTAACAATGAGCTTTGGAGAACTTTTAACTCTTACCATCCTCCTCACTGTGCGTGGTGGCAAGATAAACCTGCGTCCTCATCCAGGCTTGTTTGCCACTCTTCCAGTTGTTTTAAACTTCTTGATGATTCATCTGACAGTAGATATGGGCAGGTATAGGCGAGTGGCTATTTTCTTGTAGCCATTGTCTGACTTATGAAGGTCGACACACATCTGCCTTACTTGAATGGTGTGTCCTCTTGTTTTTCCCATGTTGAAGAGTGGATAAGAGAAATAGGCCTCTGTGTCACGTAATATTTATACCCCAGGGAAACCGGAAGTGATGAATTACTAAATAAAGGTTCCTAGATACTCTGATCAACTTTCTAAGCTACAGTAGAATTGACAGAAATGCTTCAATTACATTTATTTTCTAGGAATTGTTAGGGTGCCAATAATTGTGGAACCGGTGATTTTATGAAAAATAATGATTTCTTAGTCAGGAATTTTTTTTTTTATTCACTTGAGTTAATGGTTACATGTTTCTACAATTTTCAGTGTGAGATTATACTTCTGAAATAAACATTTAATGTATTTTAAGGCATTTTAATACATCTTAACGAGGGGTGCCAATAATTGTGGAGGGCACTGTAGCTCATGTGTTTAGAATGCTTGCCAGACGTCTGCTCCAAACCAAACAAGCTTTGTTTAAAAAAAGTAAAAGCTTTAATTGGGTCTTAATTTTGGGTGAACTAAGGAGTTTTTATAAGGACCTTTAAGTTAATAACTTATTAATCAACATCACTGTCTTGGCCTCCACAAATAGTTCATCACAACAGGGTTTCATTTAATGTATTCCATTTAACGCTGTGCCCACTGCATCCCACTCAGCCTCTGCTGCTCATCACAGAGTGCTCTAATGAAGCAGCGGAATTTGCCCTGTGTGTGTGTGTGTGTGAGAATGAGTAAGTGTTTGTATGTGCTGAGAGTGCACCAACCAGTCTGAGACACTCTAAAAATGCTACTGTGTGTTGAGTTTTTTATCAAGTCCTATTTGCTCAGCCTAAAATCATAGGAGTCTCCATGAAGCATCTAGTTTACATGAAGATGTTTTTCCAAAATATTCCATTGTTTTGCAGTGATGCACCCCAATGTATTTAGGAAAATAAATCTTGGGAAAAAAGGTCTTTGCTGGTATCAGTTATTTACATTTATTAATTTAACACACCTGCTTCATTTAATCAAACCTTCAAGAGCATCTGAATGTGCAAATCATGTGGATATGATTAGGGCTGCAGTAAAACCTTGCAGAATAATCACCAGGAGCAAAACAGATTAAGAATCAATTAGTTGTACACAGTGCTGCAGACGTTTAGTCAAACCAATTTGTTCTGTGTTCTGTCAATAAGCATATTACTGTCCATTTTCCTTAAAAATAGTTTAAACAAGAACTGAATTGCTTCCAGACTTTGGCCTGTAGTGTATAGAGTAGTATAAAATGTAATTTGATAACCTGTCATATCATTGTGTAAGAAACAACATGGAGCTGCCTAGAGATATGAATAAGCCATGAAATGCATTTTTGTATGGTATATTTCAGGTTGTTGCTTCAGCCAACTTTCATACTTAAACTCTGCAGCTACTGGATTTTATAGCATGTTTCAGGCTGTGTAAAGTCTGCACTTACAGTTGTTAGAAAAAAGTTTGTGAACTGTAGAATGATCTGGGTTTGTGTTTGAACGGTTCTTGAAAAGCAGTCTGTTTTTTCATCTCAGCCGTAGTAATAAGTAGCCCTTTTTTTAATAAACACCATACACAGCATTTTTACAGTATCATGTCTTTAGTGACCCAATGAACAATCACAGTCAGGGTCACTCATAAAGATATTTTAGCCCATATATTTAGTAAATAGTGGAACCTCGTTTAAAAGCAGTAACCTCAACTAAATACTTTCTGTATTTTGCACAGAGTGCAGTTTTCAAAACTCAAGAGCTGCAGTTTCTATTAAAACCTACTCTATGTAAAACTTGTCTCACCAAATTTTAAATGGGTAAATTAATTAATTCAATTCAAATTAACCCAATAACGTGGAGCTAATGAACTCCATGTAGATGAGTTAGACTAACCAAAACCAACCTAACACTGAAGTGACATCACAACTACAATTAACTGGCTGTCTGGCATGCTATGTTCAAGCCTTAAGCCAGAAAACATGCATATGCTTGTTATTGGCCAAAAAATAGACATGGGCCTTGATTTATATTTGAAAAAAATTATTTAAATCACAGTCACAATATTGGCCAGAAAAATCACAATCTGATATTTTCTTCATATTGTTCAGCCCTAGATCATAGCATAGTGGATAACAGTGGAATTCCATATCTGGATAGGAATGCCATTGCAAGGCTACTAAAATGTTTTTGCCAGACTCCTAATGTTACAATCCCAACTCTAAAAAAAATTTGACAGTAGGTAAAATATTAATAAAAACTGACAGCAATGGTCTGCAAATCCTTTTTGACTACTATTCAGTTTAAAACAACACAAATACAAGATATTTAATCCAGCAAATTAGTTTTATTGTTTTTGTACATATGAATAAAGTAAGTATTTAATTTACTTTTACTGACTTTGACATACTAATGGGTATGAATAAATATCGATGCTAGGGTTCAGAGTAGTGATGCTTTGAAAGGAAAATGGTTGGCCATAAGTGAAATTAAGGAGCCATTCAGTTGAAGACAAGCTGAAAACCAACAAAGGTCAATAAATGAAAACGGTTAACATAAATTTACTCATTACACATAAACTTACTCAAGTTATTTCACATACACAGTGTGTTCATCCAAGCTAATGAAATCCATAATTTTTTTTAGCTTTGCACTTTTGTGCTTTTCTTTATGATTTTTTTCATCATTTCAAATACTTTGGCTACAGGTGACATTAGTGCTAGCAGAGACTTTCCCTTTCGCCTTGTTTCTTTCTTCCTTCTGTTGTTTTGCTGTATTCTGCATATTAAGTAGGATGTCATGGTGTAGATTGTGTCAAATCTGTAACGGTTTATAAATTGCTATAAATAAGTTTTAAATTGCTTGTCTCACATCCCTCCTAGAAACTAGTAACTATATCCACATGACTAATATCACTCTGCTGCTGCTGCACAGTTTTAACATATCTGCACTATTAATGTGTGAACGAATGAATAAAGCAAATGTCTCTTTTTCATTACCATTGAAATCCTTTGTAAAGTCTTCAATTATGACATTTCATTGCATCTCTATGTCTAAACTTTGGAGCCATTTTTCTTTTTTAACTGAAACTGAAAATACTGTTTTTAACCATTTTCAGTTGAACATTTTTAGTGGTGAAATTTTGGGTTGAAATTCTTAGTTCAGCATGCCAATGCAAAGACATGAGTAAAATCATGTTTCAGTGAATAATCATAGTGACATTTTGTCATAGTCACAGCTTGAGTCATTTCTTTTTTGAGCATTAATCATCTTGATTAATGTTCATAGGCTTTTTTCTTATTCAGATATTTTGTTAAAAAATAAATTAATATGATAAATATGACCATTTCAGTAATAAAAGCTTTTTTTGCCATATGGTTTAATCAATTTGAAACCTTTCTTTAGGTTTGTTTCAGGCAAGCTCAGAGAACATAGTGACTGAAGGAAATGTACAATTTCAGATATGAACATTACTGGGTTAAATGTAATAAATTATATAATTATAGTAATGCTCATGGTCCAGTCATAGTGGTAGGGCCTTCTCCATAAGCCTGACTGTATTTAGCTGAGATTGGATGAGAAATGCCCTTGCAAATCAGGTGAATCAGTGACAAAGTAATCATTACAAACAGTATGTGTTAAACAGAGTTTAACCTTAGAGAGTGTGCACAAATCTGTAATGTTTCTGTTTGAGTGTGTAAGCAATGTCTCTGACAGTACTTCTGCGATTTTTTTATTTCCACCTGATACACCTGATACAAATGCACATACCTACCCATGTTTACATGTACACCCACAGACACTGACAGAAAAGGAGAGAGAAACAGAGATAGAGTGTGCGTGTGTGCAGTGAGGTAAAGGTTGAAGCAGAGGGCAGTCTTACTTGTCTCTGAAAGGCAGTGAAATTGGACTGAGGTTTTAGGCAAGAGGAATGCAAACTGAAGGAGAGAAAGAGCTGATGGGAAGGGATTGAATATGATTGCTTTCTCAAGCAAAAGAATATCCATGCACTTCTCTCTCTCTCTCTCTCTCTCTCTCTCTCTCTCCTGTCTGTCTGTGGATGCAATGCATGCAGACACATTTTAACCCTCTGAGCAGCTAATAGTGTCAAGACCTAGCTTAAGCTTGACCTTTCAGAGAGAGAGGGATCAACCTTAATCCTGAGGCAAAGCATTTGAAAGTTAGTGTGTGTGTGTGTGTGTGTGTGTGTGTGTGTGTGTGTGTGTGTGTGTGTGTGTGTGTGTGTGTGGGTGCTTGTGTGAGTGACATCAAGAGAGCAAGAGAAACAGAGAGTGTGTGGGTGTGTGTTTACAGTTATTCTGTAAATGGAAGTAGTTTGATAGGTATTTAGTGTTAGAAGTAGTGCTGTCTTGGTTTAGTGTATATGAAAACAGTGTGAATGTAAAACAGATATTTGTGGTATGGTTTTATGTGGGAGTTGTTTATATGTGTTCTATATGTGTGTGTCTGTGTGTGTGTATTTGTGTATATGTGTTTGGCATTCTGTGTATACTGTAATAAGCAACAGAGGCCACAGAAGTTCAGCGAGAGTTCGGCTGAATATCCGTCTACACTCTGACTTCTCTTACATAACTTCCAACGCTCTGTGGATGTGTGTGTGCTTGTGAATGTGTATGTGCGTGTGTGTGTGTGTGTGTGTGTGTGTGTGTGTGTGTGTGTGTGTGTGTGTGTGTGTGTGTGTGTGAGTGTGCACTGAGGGGGTGTGTCTGTGTCTGGATGAGTAATACCATGTGTGCCTGCTTTTGCATGTCTGTGTCTGTGTCTAACACCCTTTACTAACGAATCTCTCTCTTCCCCCTTCTCTCTCTCTCTCCCCCTCTCTCTCTCTTTCACTCAGCTCTCTTTTTCTCTCTCACTCACTGTTTCTCTCTTCTCTTTTTTGCTTTCTATTTCTCTCCTCTCTCTCGCTTTCTTTTTGTCCTCCACCCTCTTTCTCTTTCTCTGCAGCATTTCTTACTCTTCCATGTTTGTTAATCATTTCTTCCACCACTCCTAATCAGTCCCTGGCCAGCAGTGCTGCGGTGAAAACTTGAATTTTAAATCTCTGACTTCAGAACGATTCAAACTGATTACGTTTCTTTACAAAATGACTCACTGCTTCATATAAAATACTCTAAAAACACAAATGTGAACTCAGTAGTGGAATATAGTCAATAAAAACAATGCACCGTTTTTTTTTTTTGTTTGTTTTTTTTTTGGAATTTCTACATTTCAAAATATCCAAAGACTTTGGCCAAATATTCACATGCATTTTTACATGTTTTTTGAAATTACTCTTAATGCTGAATGCTTTGTATATTCATTGTGTGTTGTAGGAGGGTGAAGTTGACGATTCAGCCCTGAGAGAGGATTCTTCGAGTCGGGAGCAGGTCCAAGCCTGGCTCAGACAGCGCCAGCTCCAGCACATTCTTCAGCTAGGTATTCTGGCTTCCACTCTCTTCTGCTGCTGGGAAGGAAAGAAGGAGGGAGGGATGGAGGGAAGGAGAATTCTTCTCTTCAAATCTCTCAGCTGTGGGCGAGGAGAACTAAATGGTTATCGTCTCATAGACGTGGTGTCTGGGCTCTGCTGGTCAGGGCTGTTGAAAATGGCCTGAGTTTTTTTCTGATTAATGTTTGTTCAGGCTGTCAGCTCTGTCCAACTCTGACTGTGAGCCCCTCCCGTCAAGTGCATTTTTTTGTCAATCAGTCTATTTTTTTGGTGTATTTTTCTTTCTTGCATGTTCATATGGAGTGTTGTCTTTGACTGACCTTGTTGAATAGGTCAGCGCTGTCTAAATAACTACGGGATTTTCACTCTGTGGTATCTACATCAGTTCTGTCAGACTTATCTGAGTAGAGGCAGGATGGCTGACCATTAGATATCCATCTTAAGCAGCTGAAAATTGTTATAGCTTAAATATCTTTTTGTGTATACCAGCAATAATTATACATTGAGAATTTATTTTGTTAATGTTTTGTTGTGGTGAATGTTTGTACTAGAGCAGTATTTGTGGGCAATGTAGCCAGAGTGGAGGTTCCTGTGGTGTGAGTGTCTTTGTTGAGGTGAGAATGAGGAGTCTTGCTTTTGAGAGCTGTTGCTTGTGTGTTACAGGGCACGACTGTGTGAAGGGCCTCAGGGTGAAGGTTTTCAGACACGACTCCAAACCCCAGTGGCTCTCCGGCATTGTAACCCACCATGATCACAACAGCAGAACAATGACTGTTTTGAGTGACCAGGTAAGAACTCACTAGCGCCCCCACACCCAACCTACTGAAATGCAATAAACCTACACTACCCTTTAAAAATTTGACGTCTAGCTTTTCAAAATCTTAATAATAACTGAGAATGTTCACTATCAGCAGCTTATCATATGAAATAGGAAGCTGTTTGAATCTCGCTATTTTTGATTGGAAAAACTGCAATATTGCCATACCCCACACATTGTTTAAAGCATCCTTTGGTGGTATGTGCTTTTAACAGTTTTCTATGCTAAAATAGTTTTATGTTAACTAGGTGTTTTTCTTACTTAATTGTAAATCAGCTGCAAAAAATAAACATTGCTTAGAAAATTTCTCTCTCTGTCTGCTCTTGTCACTACAGGTGTCAGAGCCTCTTAGTGTAGACCAGGTGCTCATTCAGGTGGTTTTCCTGGATGACATCAGCCAATTGTTATTGATGGGAGAAACCAACATAACTAAACGCAGACCTCACATGAACAAGATCAACAGGACTATCCTGGTGAGGAAAGTCATTTTATTACAGTTAAATGTGTGTGTGTGTGTGTGTGTGTGTGTGTGTGTGTGTGTGTGTGTGTGTGTGTGTGTGTGTGTGTGTTTGAGAGTGAATAAGTATTTGTAGTCCTCAGTGTTTCTCCCTTTGTCTCTTTGCCTTTTGACCTCCCTCCAGAACACAGTAAATAGGTCATGCAGCACTATAGCAACTGACCAGGTACTATATCTGTATCACACACACACACACATACACAAATGCAACATAAGACACAGAATAGTATACAAGTACTATATCGGAATATACACTACTATATAGGAATAAACACATGCACATAGGCACACACACAGTATAGCACACTTTACCACACACTCACATACAATTATCTGTCCTCCTCCCTTCTCCAATCTTTTGCAGGCATATAGCACAGGGCCTGTGCAGAGGAAACAGCCTCAACTGTGCCAACAGGACTCCAACTGCAACCAAGCTGAGGATGAGACAGAGGCAATGAGGGAGGAAGTGAGAGCAGGTGAGGTGCACCAATACATTAATCTGATATTAACACTGGCCCTCTCACTGCTTGAATTCCATTTAACTGCATTAGGTTTATTACATTAGCTCTTTAGGGAGAGAACATTCTCATTTAGTGTTAAACCAGAGTCTGGTGTCTGAAATAGACTCCTTTTGAAAGATTTTTCTCTCAACAGAATTATTATTTCAGCTTTTTTATTACGAGAACTGTTTTGTACTTATTTCTAGATTCCTCCAAGAGTAGGTTCAATCATGGTGAGAGGAAGAGGAGAAAAGTTGTGGAGGTGGAAGAGGAGGATGAAAAAGAGAAAAGAAGAGTCGGGCTGAAGAGGCTCAAGGGTGGCTGCAACTCTGACATGTCTGACTGCAGTGATTCAGAGAGCTGCATGCAGCAGGAAATGTCTTGTGACATAGGGTCAAGAAGCCTGCAGAAGAAACGCTGTGCTTTGAACAGGCCAGCTGACCGTGAAACGGGCCACAGTCCTGCGGGACGTGTGGGGCAGGATTTTAAAGGTGGGGAACTCTCTCACAGCCAGTTAGCAGAGCTTGAAGAAGTGGGGACAAGCCCTCCTTCCAAGTTCCATTCACCTGGCCCATCCTGCAATGGAGCATTTCAGGGCACTGGAGTTCAGGAGCAGCAGGGCATTGTGGGACCTGATTGTGATAAAATAGAGGAGGAGAGAGGAGATGGAACTATAGAGATGGAGGATAGGAGTGAAGGAGCATCACAGGAGGACTCTGAGGCTGTGTCTGCCTTACTGGCATCCCAGGAGAGTGAGCAGCTGGTTTCCATGGAAACGACATGTGTGTTGCTACACACATCCCCACCAGAGTGTGAAGGGGTGGAAGGGGACCAGGAGATTCCAGTAAATGACCCAGAGGTCAGAGGGTCAGTATTCACCCACCCAGAGGTTGTCACACCTATCAGTGACTCAGCAGCCTCAGTGGAGGAGGAGCCTAGAGGAGCTCTGACTCATTCTCCTGTCATGCCTTGTAATGCAGATGTAGATGCTGGGAAGGGAGCTAAACTAAGTCAGCCTACTGGAGATAGCAGTCCTGAGCATGAAGCTGTGCCCCCTTTGAAAATTTCCCACAAACCCTCTGAGCACCCCAGTCCTTGTTACTCTCCAGAGATCATTTCCAAACATCCAGTGGTCTCAGAAGTGTCCAGGCTGAGGCGAAATGCCTCTCCAGAGACTTTCAGGATCAAAGATAGCAGTTCTGCTGCAAAATCCATTACAGAGAAAACTACCACACCTGGTCCCAAAGTAACCTGCACCTCAGTTCTTGACCATAGCCACACCTCCTCTCTTTCTCCAACTGACCAGCCAGCCCAGTCCAGAACTCCTCCACAGCATCTTTCCAGTGCTGTAGATAAGCCAACCAAGAGCCCTCTGATCATCGACAGGAATGAGCACTTCACTGTCTACAGAGACCCAACACTTGTGAGGAAAGAGACAGAGAGCCACCGCTCCTACATCCAACCTGCACACACCTCACCCAACCCACACCCCAAACATCACCTTAAGAGCCCCTCCAGCTCCCCCAACCTCACCTCCACCTCCTCTCACTCTAAGATTCTGAGCCCCACTCCTCACCTCTCCCCACTCTCCCTAACCTCACAGTCTCCTCTCTGTTCTCCGCACCCCTCCATCCCTCACCCCCATCTACTGCCCTCACTTTTGCCTGGCCTGCCCCCTTCCACTGCACTCCTGGCTGGTCACACTCGGCTAGGGCCTCTTGGTCTCCCGCACCACCCGCTGGCTCTACAGGCTACACCCTCTCTTTTAGGCCAAAGCCCAGGAACCAGCCACCTGGCCCCTCTGGGCCTTTACCCACTCCTATGGCCTCCGTTCTCCAATGGGGCACACAACTATGGCTTGGGCCTGCAGGGGTCCAAGTGGAATCACCCAGAGAGTGCAGAAATGTCTGAGGGTAACCTGAGGAGGGTAAGGGTCCTCTCACATGAGTCATAAATGCAATAATTCATTTTTTTATGATAATAATTATTTTTCAGTATTATACAGTAAATGTCAGTAAGAATGCTGTCAGTCTTCAGTTATGTGAATTTAACTTGTTACTGATGTCTCACAGGTTGTATATAAGAATGTATGTTTTCAGGGTTTCATTATATATTTATTACATTGTTTTCATGTCTTATTTAATATCTCTGTAATCATGGTGATTATTCTAGGCTTTCATATTTTCAGCTTTTTATTTGTTCTACAATAACTATGCGTCTGTATGCATGTATTGTTTATCTGTCTGTGTATGTGTGTGTGTTTGTTCATAGAACACACCAAGCCCCTGGCTTCCTCAGCCTACTCCAGTAACTAGTGCAGAAAGTCAAGGGTTAAGACCCCCACTACCTGTGCGCCCATCAAGCGCTGACCCCCAGACAGTGTCCAGGGCTATCCAACCCAGCAATCCCACCTCCAAAACCACTGAGTGAGTCCACACTCAACTCCTCTGCACACACAATAATTAAAAGTTAAGATATTCTCATCTGACAGGTACAACTTTCCAGTTCAGCAGGAATTATGAGTGAACCCAAAAATGACAGCGTTAATTGCTTTATTCTTACTCTTAACCTTTATATTAACATATATTGGCCTCCTTTTCCTATTTCTAGGGAACTTGAGAGGAGAGCTTTCACTGAGACGCAAAACTGTGTCCACGCACCTATGAAGGCAGATCTGGAACGGGTCCGAGCAGTGGGGAAGAACGAGCCCAGCTACCGCCCAGTGGCTTCAGAGTCACCCGCAGATCGCCCCAAGCAGCCTCGAGTAGTCTACGACCTCACAGGTGACCGAACCAGCCACTATCAGGAGGAGAGTCGGCGCATTCTAAAGGAAAGCATTGAGGTGGCGCCGTTCACAGCTAAAATCGGTTCAGAAAAAGACCCGCGGTATCCCAAAAGCCCTACACTTCATTCTAAGGACAGAGAGAAGGAGCGTGACAGAGAGAGGGAACGAGAAAGAGAGATGCATATGTTCAAGCACAGTCTGCCACCGAGGCCACAGTCAACCCACCCATCCCCCACCCAGACCAACTACTACACCCCTATGACTGGAGGTGTGGAGAACAAACCGTCAGCACGCAGGGCCCCACCCAGCAAGGAGCTATATGAGAGGCTGAGTGGTCCCAACACTGCTGCCTCTGTCTTACATTCACCCAGTACACAGAGCACAGTCAAGGCCAGGCCGCCACCCCTTGTAAAGCGCCACCCTGAGAAAGAAGAAGGACTCCTGGGCAAGATTGCAGAGCAGTTGGCCTGTAAAGCCAACTCATTGGTCTCAGTGGAGTCAGCAGAACTCAGCAGTATAGAGAGAAAGGGCTCCACCACTTCTCTCGTCTCTGTCTCCAATTCTTCTTCTCGTGTTGTTCCCTCACTGCACCGAGCACCCATTTTCCATCCTCCAGCACCACCCATTCTGGCCTCTAAAGAAGCAGGACAGGGTAGATTGTCTCCTCCCACCCTGACACCCATCCAGCCAATGAGCTTATCTGGCAAAGGTAAGAATCAGCAGAGACCACCCACACTGATACCTGAGCTCAGACATGGAGCTGTCGCTGGAAAGAGGATGGCCCCTGAGCCAATAAGTGTGACAAGTCAAGCTTATGATTTACAGAGAGGTGGAGTTTTGCACAACCGAGAGAGGGTGGTGGGAGGTCACACAACAAATGGAGGCGTGGTCACCCCACAGTCCGCCACAGCTTCTGTTATTGTTCGACCATCAGGCTATGTGCATACACCTGTGAACTACTCCATCACTGATAGGTCTCTTCACCAACCTCACTGTGAACATGTGCAAACATTTGAAAGTGTGCCAAACACACACTTAAAGGAAAGTAGTGTACAATGCAAGAGGGGTGTCTTGTGGACCCCTATGGACACTGTACATCCGATAAACATGGTTACCTCAAAGCAGGATGTTAATGTACCCTTGAACATGACAACTAAAAATATAAGTACAACTCACTTTGCAAATCGTGGAATTAAATATTCAAGTATAGATATACCACACTCTGGTGTTGACATAATATCAGAGCAATGTAAAAAGAATGAGGTTGGGACAGTTCAGCCAAAGTTTGATCTCTCCTCTACTATCTGCTGCCCTACTGGAGACCTCCCTCATGTGAAGAAACGAAGAGCGGGGCTCCCTGCTCCAGAACCAAGACACAATACGCATGCAGTCCAGTCCCTACACACTACACACACTTTGAACTCTACCAAGAGTGTTTTGCACACCTCGCACAGTAGGTACAGCACTTACACTACACACAGCACACACACGATATGCACTGCACACACTTTGGAGAGAGATAAAGAGTCTCTATTCAATCCTCCAAAATGTCCTAGGTTATTCTCCGAAGTCACTGGTGTTAGAGTCACAAACAAACCAAGCTCAATGACAAAAACTCAGTCACCAGCTCCTCCACCTAATACCAACCAATCTGCTCAGTCTGGTCAGAGCAACTACCATAAACTAAAAAAGGCCTGGCTGACCCGCCATTCTGAGCAGGACAGAGGTAATGACACTTCCCAGACAACAGGGTGCAGTCAGATGGATACCACCCTCACTAGTACAAGCAATGTCTCCTTGCCAACTAACCAAGAGGTCAATGGGCTGGAGAACAAATGGTCCATCCAGCAGGGCAAAGAGGGTTCTCTGGACAACAGAAAGTCCAATTCCTTGGACCGAAGATGCTTTCCGGAGGACAGAAAGTCTAATGGAAGCGATACAATGTCTAAAACTGAGCACAAGAAACCTGTCATGGGGGATAGAAAAGCTACCTTAGAGGATATAAAGCCTGTCATGGATAGAAATGGTAACTTCGATGACAAGAAAACTAGCTCTCAGGACAAGAAGCTGTGTGCTAATGAGAGGAAACCAAGCACAGTTCCCATAAAGACAGAAAAGGACAATCGTGGAGACACACAAATCTCTCAGTCAAGCTTTGAAAGTGGGGATTCAGGCAATGAAAGTGAGAGTCGCAAATCTGACTCAGGGGGCAAACGCCAGCTGAAACCCAAGCTCTTAAAGAAGCAGAACGACCAGCAGAAAAAGAGAGGAGAGAATGACAAAGAGGAGCATGAGGAGGTGGAAGAAGAAGAGGGGAAAACGAATGGAACTTTACGGACTACAAAAGAGAAATCTCAACACAGGCTGCCCAGCAGCAGTGAGTATTTTGTTCGTTTTTTAAGCGTTGTGAACATATAGTCAGACTACAATGTTCGTCTTTCAGTGTCTTAATCACAATTCTGAGTTAGACTAACAGTTGGAAGAAAGCCAGACTTTGATGATACAGTTTCAGCTGGATGACTGTCATTAACAAAGTTATTTTCATTGACTGAAAATTGACTGGACTGGCTCCCACTGAAGATATCTAGTACGGTGCTGCACAAATTGATTTGAGTGAGTAGTTTTTTGGAAGAATTTCATTCGCTGACATGGGATGCCTAACTCATATATTCCTGTCACTCTAAAATACCATCTCTGATAAGATGAGCAGTCAGTCATGATTAGAAAAAAATAGAACAAATTTCCCATGACCTTACCTTTTTTTAGCCATCAACAGCTTTGCTTTAACAGATTCAAATTTGCCTTCCAAAACCACGTGTACCAGGCCTCTCACAGTGAAGCTGTGCAACCTGTTTTAAAAATGAAATCAGGGAGCTTTCCACCATCAATAGCATCTTATTTCCTGCTGTGACATCATGCAATAGAGAGATAGAAGGAGAGACAGAAGGGAATACCAATCTGAACATGTTCTCTGCCTGCTTGAGTGAAGGTGGGTAAGCCGATGGGGGTTGTTGCTTATTTTCTTTCTCTCCTCAGATGGCATCCCTCGTTCAGTGCTGAAGGACTGGAGGAAGGTGAAGAAGCTGAAGCAGAGCGGTGAGGCCTTTCTGCAGGACGACTCATGTGCTGAGATAGGTGCTAATGTGCAGAAATGCCGCGAGTGCCGACTGGACCGCTCACGCAAAGCCCAAGAGCCTGCGGTCTCACCTGTCTTCTGCCGCTTTTACTACTTCCGCCGGTGAGCCTCACATCTTAAGACTGGGCCAGCTGAGTGCATTCAGAAAGTAGATGAAATAATGTTAATCTTGTAAAATAACCTTTTCTAAAATAAATGTGTTTTTCTCAGCTAGCAATAGTTTTGACGATGAGTCAGGTACTGCTTCAAATAATCGATTTAACCGTTGAACCCTAGATCTCTAAACACTGTTGAGACTTATTATTCAGTGACTACTATAAATTATGTGGAAACTGCTATGAAACAAGTGCACAAGTGAAGAATGCAAGTGTGGGCCATCATACAAGCCCTTAGTTTTTAGATGGTTAATTAGAATTTTTTAAAAAGTCATTTTTGTTCTTCAGTGTGTTGCATAAATCTCCCTTAAGGGAACATGAATATTTTTGCTATAAATTATACATATACAAATACAAAGATTCTAGATTATATGCTTTAGAAAAACATCTGTGCAGTTCTTTGAGCAATGAAACTTTGTTTTAATGAAACCTTTATTTTACCGAAAAAGGCAGAAGAAATTTTACTTTCATGTAAGTTAAGAAATTATACCCGTTTTTACAATTGAGAAAACCATACAGTCTTTAAAAATATATGTTACTGATCAAACTGCTCAGTTACATCAGACAAATCTGTATCACCATGGGATTCTAAATAACCATTACCTTTTAAATCAAGTAAACCTCACTCAAACCCTTCCATTAACCCAACCCTATTACAGAGTAACGGAGGGTTTCTCATTCTTGCTCGCAGCTTTAAGGAGTTTAAGAAAATGAAAGACCCAGATAACTATGCAGTTCATTCTGCAAGAGTCTTTCTCTTCAGGTGGCCATGTACAGTTGTTCTCCTGAGGTTTAGCCATTTTAAACTGTTTTTCTGAAAGACATCAGTGTAAAGTGCTCCTGTGCTTAAGCATGGCACCACCTTCCACTGAGCCTCCACTATGTTTCAGTGATGTTGCTAGAAATTTAGCTGTCTTTTATTATTTTTAGCTATTGCAGTCTTACAGATAACCTTTACTGAGGTTGTTTTAAGAAACACATTTTAAGGTTAAAAATATTTTAATTACATTTAAAAATACTGTATTCATTAATCCAGATGTGTCAAGGACCAAGCTTAATATATATCCAGAAACGAGCCCAGAAAGTCGCTGTCTTGTTTTGTCCAGTAATAGCTGCAGTTTAAATATGAAAAGCCTTCTAGACTATTTATTCAGAATCAGTCTGCCATGTGATGGAAAACCCAACAGTATCAGGACACTGTGTATGAAGACAAAGAGGCTTTTGCTGGGGTTGGCTTGCAAGAAATTCAGAAAACAAAAAAAACCTGTTAGCAACTTAAACAGATAATTGTTCTCTCTGTCGTAGATTATCATACAGCAAGAATGGAGTGGTGCGTGTGGATGGATTCTCTGTTGCTGAGCATTCTGATGAGGACGCAGTGAAGGTCTGGATGTCTGGATTTGAGGATGTAGAAGACAAGGATAAGAGAGAGATAGAGCTCAACACAGCCAAATATATCCTTACACTCATAGGAGACCAGTTCTGCCAGCTGGTCAAGACTGAGAACATCGCTGTCACCTGGGTCAAGAAAGACAGTGAGTTTGTGTCCTTGCGTTTTTAGAGATGATTTAAAAAAAAAAAAAAAACATTAGCATTTTGTAGATGTGTGGCGTGATGTGTTTCTGTGAGATAGAGGTAATATTATTTATTTGACTTTATTTCTTTCATGTAAAAGTACACATTAAACATATAGTTTATAAATTAATTTTTATTGTCAGGGCATTTTCACTCGTGTTCCCTTTGTGCAATTTGTGGAATTAATTAAAAGACTTAAATTCTGTGTATGACAACAATTCTTTCACTTTGTCCTTTTATCCCCTCCCCCATGTGCATGTATGTGCAGGCCAGGTGCTGTGGAAACGGGCTGTGCGGGGTGTAAGGGAGATGTGTGATGCATGCGAGGCCACTCTGTTCAACATGCACTGGGCCTGTCATAAGTGTGGCTTTGTAGTGTGTATGGACTGCTACAAAGCCCGTGAGAGGAAGAGTGCCAAAGGTAAGTGACATACTCTTGTAAGTACAGCCCACGTTATTTGAATATTTCACATATTCAGGTATCATATTCCTGATGTTTCTGAATGTTTTTTTTTTCTTTTTTAACAGATAAAGAGCTGTATACCTGGGTTAGGTGTGTGAAAAACCAGCCCCACGACATAAAGAATCTAATGGCTACTCAGATAGTCCCAGAAATAGGTGAGTGCTGTGTGTATCTGGTATATGCAACCAAGGACTTACCTACAGTAAGTTGTTACTGTCAGTGACAAAAGTTGGGAAATGTCAACAGGACTTTAATGTGGTTTTGCTGTGTGTCCCGCAGTGTTGGCAGGCCTGCAGAGCTTCATGCACTCCATAAGGAGAGAATATGGCATTCTCTCTCACTGCTCCTGTTCTGGGAACAGCGTCTTCTCCCCTAAACCCATCACCACCTACGATTTCTCACAGGTGACGCACTTAACCTTTCCCTATTCCGCTCACCTTCAAAGCCTTCATCACCTCTCACATTGACTACTGCATTTCTCTCTTCAATGAGAGAGAGTGCCTGTTAAATTACTTATCCATCCTCAGTTTATTCAACCCTTAACATCCAACCTTTGTATTCTGCAGGCATCACTCCTGTCTTTTATCAGCTTCACTGGTCACCAACATAATTTTTAATTTGATTTGATTTGATTCTTCTGCAATTCAATTGGAGTTGACAATTAAAGATTCTCATAATATTTTGAACAAAATTTGATTAAAGAAATATGGTATGTGGTATGGCTGTATTAATATGATTTTACAACCTGCTAGAGCTGGATGGCACAAGACTAGAGATGGGAGTATGTCAAATGACACTGAACATACGTGACGGTGAAGTTGATAGTGGTGTATGATGTTAAACACACTGGTGTGAGGGTTGGGAGTAGTGTATGTGGTTGAACATGCTGTTAACTTGGGAGTGGCATATGATATTAAATGTGCATGTGTGGTGGATAGGACAGTTGGAAGTGGTGTACATGCTGGTTTGGCAAATTTTTGCATCACAATCACAGTTGCACCTCTACGTACCTTACTAGCTTCCTTAATTCTTACAGGCTCCCTCAAACTCTTATGGCACTGGACTTACTGCAGTCCTTTTGCCAATGAGTGACTGCTGCTTTTTGCAAACTCTGAAACTGTCTGCCATTATCCCTCTGTGACTATTTTTTTATTTTATACTTTAAATATTATCTTGTGACCTTTCTTTTTATTACACAATTTTCTTCCTTTTCCGTGTCATTCAGTTGTTTTTGTTCCCCGAGATAGTGTCCTTGAATTTGTGAAATGTACTATGTAAATAGAACATGTCATTATTATTACAGGTCATGTCATCTTCTGTTTGATTTTTACTTTACTCTGACATACTCCTTTAGTTGTAGCTCCATTGACCTGTATAGTAAACAATCTCTACTGAATAAAGACCCCAGTGTGATTGTGTTGCTGTATCAGCTTTCAGCAAAGGCACAGTGTGACTCAAAGAACCAGCAGAGCTCGCCACAGGTCCCCGATCAACAGAGGAGTGCACAGGACGCAGCTCACAAGACCCCCACAGAGAGAAGAGGTGAGTAATAAACACACACCTACACACATACACATGCATACATACACACACATCCCAACCATCTGTTTAGCCTGTATCTTTACTACACATTACATCAGCCTGCATTAAGCCTGGATTATACCCCAGCTTATAGCGGAGACAAAAGATTAAACAAGTCTGCACGCTCTTGTTAGGGAGATTGAGCTATTTATTTGATTGCCAATTATAGTGTACTTTTGTGTGTGTGTGCGCTTCAGAGGAGTTGAGTTGTAATGATTTGGGGGCAGGGGTATAAATCTCTAACCTTTAAATTTGATTTAATTGTCGTTCTTTAGGAATCTTTTCAGTGCATCATGAAATCTCAGACTTCACCATTTTAATTCATTTATTTCATATGATGTATATTTACTTTAAAAAATATACTGAACACACAAATGTGTCTGAAGGAACAGGGTCATGGAATAAAAGCAATAAAAACTGCATTCTCAACACATTTATTGTCAAGAAATGTAGTACCATATTAATTATATGTAGTACCATATTAATTATAATTGATTGTAACATTTTAAAATTGATGCAGTATGACTGCTGCTTTTGCTGTTTTATTTATTTGAATGGCTGTATGTGTTTGTGTGTTGTAGGGAAGCCGGAGTGTGATAGGGTGGAGGCTCTGGGCAGGAAGTCCAGTAGTCCAGAGCAGGGCTCCACTTTGCGAGACCTGCTGACCTCCACAGCTGGGAAACTCCGACTGGGGTCCAGTGGCCCTGGAATAGCCTTTGCACCCGTTTACAACAACAGTGATCAGGTCAGACATACACACTTGGATAAGGCAGCATACCCTTACTCACAAACTGTGCTCACTCACAAACTTGTGCACTTTTTCTTGGCTAAAATCATTATGTACTTTTATTTGTGCTATATGCTTTAGAACACTCAGAACACTCGAATGCCCAACCTCCTGGATGACATCATAGCCTCAGTTGTGGAGAAAAAGATTCCCGCCTCTAAGATGGTCAAACTGGGGCTGAAGCAGGATTTGCTGGCAGAAGAAGAGGCGGAGCTGGGACTAGAGGTGGTGAAATCTAATCAAATCCCATTTGCTGACCCTCATGCCAGCGTCCCTCATGATTGGCTAGGCATCCATCGGCTGCTCTGGCTTAAAGATCACCGTCACCTAGGCAACCAAAGACTGTTCAAAGAGAACTGGACACAAGAGCAGGTTTGTTACTGCACACAAGTTGAGCATTAACTATCACATTGTAGACAGATGAGATTTCAAAAGTGATTACTTGCTTGACTTGTTTTTTACAATAACATAAAAAAAAATGGGAAGTGGAATTAATTTTATCATCGTTCTTTTTTAACATTAAAAACCTAGAAGATTAGTATGGCTTTTGTTTAGCATGTGATTTGGACTGATGTTGGTGTCGGTGTTGTTCTACAGCCAGTGCTGGTCTCTGGACTGCACAAGAGTCTAAATGTCAGTCTATGGAAGCCAGAGCACTTCAGCCAAGAGTTCTCTGCTCTCCACAGCGATATCTACAACTGCCGTGATGGGAGCATCACAAACTCGCGCGTCAAGGAATTCTGGGATGGCTTTGAAGATGTTTCAAGTGTGTGTCATGCCATCATGGCATGTATTTTCTATCCTTTCACCTGGCTCTTTAATAATAGTAACAATAAAAATAATATTTTTTATTTATGCAGTAATATTGAAGTTTTATAAAGTACTTTACATCAATATTGAACAGGACGATTCTAAAATATAAAGAGGAAAATTAACTGCTAGGAAGAATAGAAATGCTGATATAACAGAATGCAAAGGAGTAATAATGTATGACAAATAGAAATACTGAAAGATCTGTAAAAAATAAAAGAAAAATATGTCTGCATTTGCCTATCATGGGATAGGTTGTAAGAAGTTATACTTTACATATTATCAGCATATATATATATATATTTTTTTTTTTTCACCAGAGAGACCTAAGTCTCCTAAAGGTGACCCTGCAGTATACAGACTGAAAGACTGGCCATCTGGGGAGGAGTTCCTGGCCCTCATGCCATCCAGGTAGTGACTTTTCCCACCTCACCTCATTTGCATAGGATTCCTGTGCTTATCCAGATCACCTGCAGAATTTAAATAAACTCTTAGCAGTATTTGAATACACCACTACATCAACCTCAGGAACGGCATCACTATTTTACAGTCTAATCTGCAGCAGACACTATTAAAGTACTCAGTTGCATGATTTGATAACAGATATATAATCAGCTATGTGTTTATTAGGAATTTGAGAAGATTTTAAATGTTTCAGATAAGATGATGTAATTTTCATGTAATGTAATTCTTAGCTTTGATGATACAGTGATTTGAAGCTGGCTTTAGTGTTATGAAACTTTGATATTAAATTGCGTATGCTGAAGTACAGATATCACTGGAATATGATATTGCCTTTGTTAGGTATGAAGATGTGATGAGTGCTCTGCCAGTTCCAGAATACACTGGTCCAGATGGCAGTCTAAACCTGGCCTCACGCCTGCCATCGTTCTTTATCCGGCCAGACCTGGGCCCTCGCCTCTGCTGTGCTCATGGTATTCCCCTGGTCTTGTTCATCACCTCCAACTGCTCTTTTTTCTGCCATACTGACCAATTTGTTTTTAGAAAACTTGTGAGAGCTTCTAATTTGTGTGTGTGTGTACGTGCAGGTGTGACAGCATGCCCAGAGCAGGACTTTGGAACCAGCAATCTGCATGTTGAAATTTCTGACACCATGAGTATTCTGGTCTATGTGGGCATAGCCAAAGGCAACGGGGCACTGTCTAAGACAGGTTAGACCTTTATTGAAAATATGACATCATGAAATCTTGTAGCATCAAATGATTTGTCCAGTCATGATGTTAAATAGAAACTGAGATATCATAATAAAGCACAACCCCATTTCCAAAAAGGTTGAGACGCTGTGCAAAATGTAAATAAAAACAAAATGTTTATTTATTTGAAAATAGTACTAAAGACAACAAATCAAATGTTGAAACTGAGATATTTTATTGTTTTTTGAAAAATATATGCATTTTTTAATTTGATGCCAATAACATGCTCCAAAAAAGACGGGATGGGGCACATTTACCATGGTTTTTCATCCTTTTCACCCTTTCTGTAAAACATTTGGGAACCGAGGAGACAGATTGCTGTAGTTTTAAAAGTAAAATGTTTTTCATATAGGATATGTTTCATATAGGATTCCAGCTGCTCAACAGTTCAGAGTCTCTTTTGTTGTATTTTTCATTTTATAATGTGGCAAGTGTCATTAGTGAGTGACAAATCTGGACTGCAGGCAGGCCTTGTTTAGCACCCGGACTCCTTTAATATGGAGCACTGCTGTTGTAATATGCGCAGAATGTGGTTTGCATTGTCTTGCTGAAATAAGCAAGGCATTAATGGTGCCTTTACAGATGTTTATGTCATTCATGCCATGTGCACTAATGCAGCCCTATACCATTATGAATTCTGGCTTTTGAACTGTGCACTGATAACACGCTGGGTGGTCTTTAGCCCGGAGGACACAGTGTCAACGATTTCCAAAAAGAATTTCAAATGTTGATTTGTCTAACCACAGGGCACTTTTCTACTTCCACTCAGTACATTTTAAATGAGCTTGGGCCCAGAGATCCCGGCAGAATCCCCGGTTCCTATTTATATTTGGTTTCTTCTTTGCGTTATGGCGTTTGAACATGCATTTGTGTATACAGTGACAAACTCTTTGCATAAACAGTGTTTTTCAGAACTGTTGCTGAGCTCATGCAGTGATTTCCACTACAGAATCATGTCTGTTTTTAATGCAGTGCCACCTGAGGGCCCAAAGACCATGACCAGCAAATACTGGTTTTCAGCCTTGTCCCTTGCATACAGAGATTTCTGTAGATTGTTTGATTCTTTTAATGATGTTATGTACTGTAGATGATGAAAAGTTATTTGCTATTTTAAGTTGAGGTTTTGTTTGGTTATTGCACTATGTTGCGTTATTTATTTTACAGAGTGGTAAACCTCCCTATCTTTACTTCTGAAACAGTCAGCCTGTCTGGGATGCTGCTTTTATACCCGGTCATGTTACTGACCTGTTGCCAATTAACCACCAAGTGTTTTTTTTTTTTACACAATTTTTGCAGCCTTTTGTTGCCCCATCCCAACTTTTTTGGAATATGTTGTTGGCATCAAATTCAAAATGGCCATATATTTTTCCAAAAATAATAACATTTCTCAGTTCAACATTTGATATGTTGTCTTTGTACTATTTTCAGTGAAATATAGGGTTAAACTGCTTTGCACATCGTTGCATTTTGTTTTAATTTACATTTTGCACAGCATCCCAACTTTTTTGGAAATGGGGTTGTAGATTGAAAACTAAAAGCCATTTGATTCATTTTATTTTAGCCAAAAAATGAGTGCATACTGTATTGACAACTAATATAATATATATTGGTTAGAACATTCCAAAATCTACATAGTTGTATTATCACTTTCAGGAAAATGCATTTTTTACACCCATTTGCAATAGCTGACATATTGTGATATAAGGTCCTTGAGAACTGAGTTGTATCACAAGCCTGTTCAGTATTATGGTATAAAGTCTTAGGATTTTCTAAGTATTGTAGTCTATAATCCCTTGTAGTACTGTGTTTTCCCTGTGACAAGTTTTCTCTGAAGCTTGTTGAGAGTCAATGAAAACAAACCCACAGCCTCCAAATGTGTCTATAGTTTAATAGTGTCTTTTGAGGCACTGTGATGAAATTTTTATTGGTCTATGGTCCTGAGTTATAGTGTATGTATCACTCTGTTAATCTGTAACTCTGCTATGTATGTGTGTGTGCTTCAGGAGTACTGAAGCTCTTAGAGAGAGAAGGTCTGGATGAGAGTGCAAAGAAGAGGCTGAGAGATTCCGGTGAAACTCCTGGTGCACTATGGCACATCTTCTTGAGTAAAGACCTCCAAAAGATCCAGGATTTCCTCCAAACGGTAGGATGCTGCATGTCAAAGCCACTGCCATTTGCTAAAACAGCGCACCATGTCGGATTTCAAAGCCTTAAACTACATTGTTTTCCTTTGAGGCATTAGACATAAGTTGCCATTGAGATATGAGGCAGTCCATTACCACTGATTTGATTCTATGTTATCTACTTGGTTGGTGTAATAGAATAGGCCTGTGTGCCTGGGCACTGCCTGGGCACTAAATAGAAGCATTTACTTAATGTATATACATTGTTTTGAAATAGATTTGTAACAGTATTTGGAATAAAATTTGAAATCACATATCATATTAGTAATTATTTTATTTAGTATTAACTTATACAGTGTAGACTGCAATATAGCTTTAATGATAAATAATAATATTTAATTGTTTATTTATATTCATGTCCTATCAAGTTATCTGGATTGAGATTTGATCACCACTTTCTGGCGGCTCCCTAGTGGCCCAGCCATTGTAACCGTTATCATCGGAAAATCACAAATTTTGTGAGATCCTGATGTCATAACTACCCATGGATGGGAGTACAAGATTATTAATTAGTAATTGGCCTCACTCCCTCTGGGTTGGTGGGATGGCTCTCTCTGTCCCCATCACACAATGGTTGCGAACATGAGCATCTCTAAGATGAGGTAACAGAATTGGCCTTCAGGGTTCTCCTCTAAGCTCTTTGAGGTGTCCAATGACATTGTGTTAGCGGCAGTTCAGAAATATGCTAGCCTTTACCCTCTTAACTTGTGATGGGAAGGTTTAAGTTAGCAGGGGGAAATAGGCATGATTAAATTGGGGAGAATATTGGGTAAGAAATCACACAAAAAGTGATATAAAGTATTTGGAACATTAATTTTATTTCATAACTTAATTCTCAGTGTTACATGGATTTCTCAATTGTTGACATATTAGCATCTGTTCTGTTTGTCATGAAGAATTGTTTCGCATTTCTTAGCTGTTTATCTTTTATTAATGAATGCAAAAATTTACCTAGTATTAGCATTGTTTTAGAACAATTTTATGCAGACATCTGCCACTGTTTTTATGTTGTGATTCTAGACTTTTGACCAGTGATTTTAAACTTTTGAATGATGGTGAGTAATTACCTCATACCTGTGTTTTTGTGTGTGGTTTGGTGTGTTTCTAGCTATCAGCAGAGCATGCTGAGGCAGATGTTGAGGCTGACTCTGATGCAGAGTGGGACAGTGAGGCAGACCCCCTGCGAGAGGGAGGCTGGTACCTGAGCCCAAGACTCCGGCAGAGACTGCTTAAGGAGCATGGCGTGGGGAGCCGCACGTTGCTCCAGTTTTATGGAGATGCTGTTATTATCCCAGCTGGAGCGCTACACCAGGTCCTCAACTCAGCATCACATCTGCACTCTGTGTCACACCTTTCCATCAAACCCTGAGACATGCTTTATTAAAGGACAGTGTCAGAATAAAGTGGAATGGCAGGGATATTAGAACCTGCAGGTCCCTGACATTTAATCCTATTTCTGTGGTCAACCTGTGGATTTGAGGTACATTACCGCTGCCAAAGACTCATACAGCAGCAACTGCTGTTCTTTAAATATTATTGGAATTGCTAGATTAGGGTATCTTTATTCTAGTGGATAAAACAAAGGCATCATACAAGACGCACATTTTTCTGTGGCCTGTAATCCTTTTACAGCTTACCTGTCTATATCAGAAGATTCTGGGTCATACTGTTATAGATGTCTTTTTCAAGTAATTTGTCAATTAAATATTTGTAGCTGAATTATTAGTTCCTTTACAACTCCACTTTCACTTTCCTTTTATATGTTGCTGTATAAACGATGAACATGCAATACACTTTTCAGCACTTCATAAGCAATCACTTAAAAGGTTGTGGTTTGTTGTCTGCTCTGTGTACAGGTTATGAATTTGCACAGTTGCATCCAGGTGAATGTAGATTTTGTCTCCCCTGAACACGCCCACAACTCGTATTATCTGACCCAGGAGCTCCGCCCCCTCAAAGACCAAGTAAACTATGAGGACAAACTACAGGTGCCACTTCTCTTTTATGGCTCTAACTCTTGCAACATAATCATGATCTGATTTCAAAGCCAATCTCACCCTTGCATCTGTATTGCTTGTTCAGATAAAGAACATCATCTACCACTCAGTGAAAGATGCTGTTGCTACACTGGGCAGGCATTTGAAGGAGCAGAGCACACTGGAGGAGGTGAAAGAGGAAGAGTCCTGACAGCGTCCCTGCTTGTCCTCAGACCAGACCACATCCACATGCTTCATTGAGGAAAACACTGGTCTGAAAACCAAAGCTGGAGCTGCAGACTTTACACCAACTAAACTCTAGCTACCATGCAAAAACCTGTCACATCCACCATGATGTCAGTCTTCTCTTCTGATTTTATTCTCCTCGTCTAAACTTTCTCTGACACCCATCCCTGCCCTGATGTGTTCCTGCTTCCACAGGAAGTGAAGTAAGGGGCTGAGACATGGCTGAACCAGCGAGAGAGGGGAAATACAACTCTCTCTCTTCTGAGCATGAAACTGCAAGGCTGCTGGGCAGGAAGGTGAACTGCTAAGCACAGCACTTTCAGACTCATGTTGTGTGAGTTACAGTAGGCTGTGGGAAACCACTGAACAACTACAATTTTTTTTCCAGAAGATATTCTAAGGCAAATTTTAATCAGTAATTATCATGCTGCTAACTGTTTAGCTGAACTGTCTGCTGAGGTTCGGACAGTTGGGAGAGCAACTAGGCCCACCACCATAGCAGCATTCCTTTATGTCAGCCAACACCAAGCTGTTAGCTTATTCTGTTCATTTCAAAGCTCATATTAAATTATTAACAGTTTGGCAGGTATTCACTGTGCTGAAGAAGAATACAAAAGAATTTGCAGTATATGATGTGTTTGTTAAAAAAAACTTGTGAGATTTTCAGCTGAAATATATTATGTAAATAGCAGAATATACATATATAATATATTAATTATGATTTTTCTATAACATGGTGTGCTTTATTTGCTGTATGTGTTGTTTGCTACTGTATGTACATTGAAGTAAAAGATGTTTTACATTTTCCATTAAAAATGGAACAATCAAAATATTCTGTGTCTATGAAAATATCTGTCCAACACACACACATCAAATACTTCATTTAAATTAATAATAATCATTTAGACAGTATTCCAAACAATAACAACACTAACAGTGATTTATTTTCACACTGAGCCAAAGGCCGTTTTTATGTGCATTTTTATGAATAGAACGTTTTCTATGAAATCATGATTATAATCATGCTATAATGACAAATCAACAGTATAGCATTCTGTGCCCCATAGCCTGAGTGTCTGTTCAGTAGTGCAGATATCACAGTATCTTTCATGCGGATTTTCATTGTGTGTTTAAAACAGAAAGGCTGCTGATTTGCAAAACAATGTATGCCTTTAACATACCTACAAGGGAAGTATTTCTCTGACCGCACAATGACCTGATCAAATTGTGACTTTGCAGGGAACTATTCATCATGAAATCTTAAATCCATGCAGCTCAGTCGCCACCTTCAGATCAATGTAATTTCACACCCCTAGTACATGCACACTAAAGCAAATAAACCACAGTCTATTTCAAACATTCATACTTTAGGTATAAACCTCACTGTGTCCAGCAGAACACTCCCACAACAGCCGTATTTCCTCCTGGAGGTCAGGAGGCAGATGTAAAAGTGGCAGGTCCAGTAGGAGTGGCCACTGAGTGGCCTCAACAGAGTTGAGCAGCGGAGTTAAAAGAGGAGACTGCTGGTCCGTATAGGAGTCTCTCTTTAGCCGAGCATTCTCTACTTTCAGGCTCTCATTTTCCTCCAGTAACTTTTCATTCTCTTTCAGCAGGACAGCCAAAGCCTTCCTAAGGTCAGCAATGGCCATGCTCTGCTCCTCCAGCCGAGTGCAGTCATCTTTGGCTGCTTTACACCCTTGTGGAGATTCTTGGGCGACACACCAGATGGCTTTTGGGCTTGTTGTTAGGGTGGCAGGGGGAGATTGGGTGGGTGGTAGTGGTGTCTCCTTTGTGTAGATGGAAGGCTTTTTTGCAAGCTTTCCCTTTTTCCAAGTGTCTCTGATCAGGCGCTGCTGCTGAAGATGTCTGCCTCTCTGGAGTTCAAGAGAGAGCTTGACCTTAGCAAAAAAAGGATTTATTATTTCCATGAGAAACCAGAACATTAGTTGCTATGCTATATATTCGAACCAGAAGTCCATTTGGGACTTTTGTTTTGGTCCATTCATTCAAAAACTGAAAAATGGAGATAGAGATTTTCCTGAAGAAAAAAAAAAAACGAGTATCTCCATGTAGAAGAGTGTGTAGGGAGGTGTACACAGCACTGTCCGAAGATCACCCTTTCATTTACTAAATTTTCAGTCAAAACCACCGTAAAGTACAAGTTATTTATTTATATCTAACAAAATTACACAGAAGCCTTAACAACTAAATACACTGCTCAAAAAAATAAAGGGAACGTTCAAATAACACATCCTAGATCTGGATGAATGAAATATTCTCATTGAATACTTTGTTCTGTACAAAGTTGAATGTGCTGACAACAAAATCACACAAAAATCCTCAATGGAAATCAAATGTATTAACCAATGGAGGCCTGGATTTGGAGTCACACACAAAATTAAAGTGGAAAAACACACTACAGGCTGATCCAACTTTGATGTAATGTCCTTAAAACAAGTCAAAATGAGGCTCAGTATTGTGTGTGGCCTCCACGTTCCTGTATGACCTCCCTACAACGCCTGGGCATGCTCCTGATGAGGTGGTGGATGGTCTCCTGGGGGATCTCCTCCCAGACCTGGACTAAAGCATCCGCCAACTCCTGGACAGTCTGTGGTGCAACGTGGCGTTGGTGGGTGGAGCGAGACATGATGTCCCAGATGTGCTCAATCGGATTCAGGTCCGGTGGAACGGGCGGGCCAGTCCATAGCTTCAATGCCTTCATCTTGTCGGAACTGCTGACACACTCCAGCCACATGAGGTCTAGAATTGTCCTGTATTAGGAGGAACCCAGGGCCAACCGCACCAGCATATGGTCTCACAAGGGGTCTGAGGATCTCATCTCTGTACCTAATGGCAGTCAGGCTACCTCTGGCGAGCACATGAAGGGCTGTGTGGTCCTCCAAAGAAATGCCACCCCACACCATTACTGACCCACTGCCAAACCGGTCATGCTGAAGGATGTTGCAGGCAGCAGATCGCTCTCCACGGCGTCTCCAGACTCTGTCACGTCTGTCACATGTGCTCAGTGTGAACCTGCTTTCATCTGTGAAGAGCACAGGGCGCCAGTGGCGAATTTGCCAATCCTGGTGTTCTCTGGCAAATGCCAAGCGTCCTGCACAGTGTTGGGCTGTGAGCACAACCCCCATCTGTGGACGTCGGGCCCTCATACCATCCTCATGGAGTCGGTTTCTAACCGTTTGTGCAGACACATGCACATTTGCGGCCTGCTGGAGGTCATTTTGCAGGGCTCTGGCAGTGCTCCTCCTGTTCCTCCTTGCACAAAGGCGGAGGTAGCAGTCCTGCTGCTGGGTTGTTGCCCTCCTACGGCCTCCTCCACATCTCCTGGTGTACTGACCTGTCTTCTGGTAGCACCTCCAACCTCTGGACACTACGCTGACAGACACAGCAAACCTTCTTGCCACAGCTCGCATTGATGTGCCATCCTGGATGAGCTGCACTACCTGAGCCACTTGTGTGGGTTGTATAGTCCGTCTCATGCTACCACGAGTGTGAAAGCACCACCAACATTCAAAAGTGACAAATACATCAGCCAGAAAGCAGAAAGGTACTGAGAAGTGGTCTGTGGTCCCCACCTGCAGAACCACTCCTTTATTGAGTGTGTCTTTCTAATTGCCAATAATTTCCACCTGTTGTCTATTCCATTTGTACAACAGCATGTGAAATTGATTGTCAATCAGTGTTGCTTCCTAAGTGGACAGTTTGATTTCACAGACGTTTGATTTACTTGGAGTTATATTGTGTTGTTTAAGTGTTCCCTTATTTTTTTGAGCAGTGTATAAATATTTTGGAGTTTGGAGTGTCAACCCTTTGCCTTTATTACAGCTTCCATTCTTTTCAGAAGACTTGCTTTCAGTCTTTCTAAGAAATCTCGAGGCATATTTTTCCACTTCTCCAAAGTTTGGTCTCAGAAATTGGTTGTATTTTCTGATTCTCATGATCCAAATAATCCCAAACACATTCACCATCTGGGCTCTGTGGGAGTCTAGCAGTAGGAGAGATGAGCCAACAACTGGAACATTGCAGGTTCAAAGCCCTTTTTGCAGATTCAAAGCACTTTACCCCCCACTTTTAATTGAAAGGGAAATTAATATTGCCTTCTATTACTTCTAAAATCTAAAATTTAGAATTATCAGTCCATAAAACCTCACTAGTGCAACATTTCTTCTTTTTGTCTTTTTTCTTTACTCAGCAAAACCTTCAAAAGCTACACTTTCAGACACATAGCATTGAGTTGTCTTCTCACTGTGGAAGGATGAATGGAACCACCTGTGGATTATTTTAGATCTGAAGCAAAAGTGGAGCTTGATTTTCTCTTATCTCCCAAAGATGAAAGTTTAAGTACTTTTTATTTGACAAGTTTGGTAATCTACCAGGTGTTGCACTATTGGTATCGGTTGAACAGGGTGAAAGGGGGCGTACAAAAGTATACAGAGCAACAGATGGTCTGCAACTGTAGAACTGCAAAGCGCGTCTACATGGTAAGTGGAGCTGATCAAATAGACAAAGAATGTAGATACAAGGAGGCGTGGTAGACAAAGTAGTCAGTTAATGTAATTAACATCAGTTTCATACTCACAATTGTGTAACCCCTTGTGGTAGGTGGATTATCATTTGGAAAGCGACCACTTTTATCATCACAGGAGGAAGGTGGTCAGTCAGAACTTTGAATAACTTCACCACAAGTGCACTTGCCCACTTATTGAGAAAATGGTCAAGGATGACTCATCTGATCATATCACTTTTTCCACATCTCTGACTAGTTTCTGTGGTTTTCACACCACTGAAGTCTCAAACATGCTTTTGTCTCAGTAAAGAGCGCTGCAGCCCTACTATACATAATCTTCCAACATGTAGTTGTTGACAGACTGTCACTTGAGCAACACTCACCTTTCTGTTTTTCCTCACATATCGCACTATTGCACAAGCATCACAGTCATTGAATGAACAAGTTAGTCCACAGTCCTATAGATCTAAATGCAGGTGTCACTTCAGTCGCTCCTCCTGCCATTCGTGCTCCAATAATGACTCTCTTTTAAAGTCTCTTAACACAAAATCAGTTGAGCCTGTTCAGCACTTTTGATTTATTCCACAGAGCATGGTGGGGCGTAAACTGTTTAATGGTGTCATGCAGCACTCCTGCTTGGAAGTGTCTTCACTCATTATGTTGGAGCCTTTGTTGTAAAAGGTTACTCCATTACTACAATGTTATAACAGGTGTCATGGTAAAATGCCCTACCTGCTCATTTTGTGTCATCAATAAGGCAACTTTCAGCAGATCTGTACAGGGAGAAAGACAAAGACACGTGTTTTTCTCAAAAACAAAGACACTTTTTTAATCGAATTGTGGCAGAGAGAAAGTACACTGTTACCTGCTGCCTCTCCATGGCATAAAATTGCCTCCTTGTAATTCTCTTGCGCTACCAACCGGTTTGCCTTTCTGCCGCACAGATGGGCCTGCGGTGGAGGTGACACACTGTTATGATGTGTTAAACAACACCACATTTAGTTCTTTAGTAAAGACAATGGTTCTATTTGGAACCATGAGTTCTAAATAGAACCATTTAATGCTTAAATAGTTCTTTGCATGGTGAAATGGTTCTTCACATTGATAGAGAAAGTGTTTAATATGATTCTATATAATACCTTTTTGAAAAGGGCTCTATAGAGCACAAAAAAGGTTCTTCTATTTTCACAACTTGACATTGTAATAATGGAAGAAACCTTTTGGTGCTATATAGAACCCTTTTCAAAAACAATATACAACATATTCTCCATCAGTCTAAAGACCCATTTCACAAAGCAAATAATTATTTAAGCATTAACAACACTCTAATAACTATCTATATAACCCTCACCCTGGCCCTAATCCCAACCCTAACCTTAACCTCAACTCAAAACCTGATCCTAACCATCATGTTTTTGACAGGTTACTGAGAATCAGTGTTTGTTTCATCTAAAAGGGCCACTCAAAATAAAGTATCACCTGGAATGTATACACTATATTGCCAAAAGTGTTCGCTCATCTGCCTTCACACGCATATGAACTTAACTGACATCCCATTCTTAATCCATAGGGTTTAATATGATGTCGGCCCACCCTTTGCAGCTGTAACAGCTTGAACTCTTCTGGAAAGACTTTCCACAAGGGTTAGGAGTGAGTTTATTGGAATTTTTGACCTTTCTTCCAGAAGTGCATTTATGAGGTCATACACTGATGTTGGACGAGAAGGCCTGGCTGCGAGCAGTCTCCGCTCTAATTCATCCCAAAGGTGTTCTATCAGGTTGAGGTCAGGATTCTGTGCAGGCCAGTCAAGTTCTTCCACACCAAACTTGCTCATCCATGTCTTTATGGATCTTGCTTTCTGCACTTGAGGGCTGTCATGTTGGAACAGGAAGGGGCCATCCCCAAACTGTTCTCGCAAAAATCTCTTGGTCTGCTGAAGCATTAAGAGTTCCTTTCACTGGAACTAAGGGGCCAAGCCCAACTCCCGAAAAACAACCCCACACCAAAATCCCCCCTCCACCAAACTTTACACTTGGCACAATGCAATCAGACAAGTACCATTCTCCTGGCAACTGCCAAACCCAGACTCGTCCATCACATTGCCAGACGGAGAAGTCCAGAGGCGGCGCGTTACACCACTGCATTCAAAATTTCACCACTGGATTTGTTGCACAGGTGGCATCCTATCATGGTACCATGCTGAAATTCACTGAGAGCAACCCATTGTTTCACTAATGTTTGTAGAAGCAGTCTGCATGCCTAGGTGCTTGGTGTTCTACACCTGTGGCCATGGAAGTGATTTGAACTCCTGAATTAAATGATTTGGATGGGTGAGTGAATATTTTTGACAGCGTAGTGTATCAGCTCCAGTCCTTCCACTGCACAGCTGTGCGGTTTTTCTGTCCTGCCACAGCTGATGTATCGCGACTCTGGCAGTGACTCCTACACCGAAAATAAGAAACTGTGCGGTGTGGAGTGCAGGACTGGAGCTGGTGAACACTGACCATCCACAATCGCCAATAAGACAGTGTATGATGTTTAACTACACTGTATCGCCAGCCAGTGTTATTAGTTAAGTTTTAACTTCACACACGTCTCCATGCAGCATGCCGCTCTGAATGGTCTGAAACTGTCAACAGGACAGTGAAGGACACGTTAATGACCCTCAACTTACGCGGTTCAGAGGACTGTCCATTAGGTCCATTTAAACGACCACAAGCGACGTGAGATCTCTCACGCTTTATTTCCGAAAATCATACGCTTCTGTCGCGCTGACGTGTACTTGAAATCTGACCACCAAAAACACTACAGTCACCTGTTGTGACACAGTTTGCGCAACCTGTGTTCTGTCTACTGCCCGATAAACATATTGCTGGTTTGTGGCGCCATCTGCTGGAGCCTTAAATTTATGGCAGTCATCAGACACAGCAGCGCTGCTGGAGTTTTTCAACACTCCAACACTTTTAATCAGCTGCAGTCTTTCAACCATAATATCCAGCCAACAGCGTCCTGTGAGCACTGATGAAGGACTAGAGGATGACCAACACAAACTGAGCTACTGTCTCTGCCTTTACATCTACAAGGTGGACCAACAAGGTGGGTGTGTCTAATAGAGTGGACAGTGCATGGACACAGTGTTTAAAAGCTCCAGCAGCTCTGCTGTGTGTGATCCACTCGCATCGGCACAACATATATTAACACACCACCACATCAGTGTTACTGCAGTGCTGAGAATGATTCACCACCCAAATAATACAGGCTCTGTGGAGATCCTGTGGGGGTCCTGACCACTGAAGAAGAGGGACTAGAAGTGGACTAACAAAGTATGCAGAGAAACAGATGGACTGTAATTATGGAACTCCAAAGTGCTCCTATGTGGTACATGGAGCTGATGAAATGGACAATGAGTGTAGAAATAAGGAGATGGTTTTTAATGTTATGGCTGCTCAGATTAAGTTGAAATTTTAAAATAGGCAGGAAATTCCAAATCCTTCAACATTCTGCTCAAGCACATGGAATTGAGTAAATTTAACTACTGATTACCAATGAACGCTGGTAATCGTCTCATTAACACAGATTGCTTTCAGTCTGAAAGACTTTTAAAGTCTAGAAGAACGTAAATGCTACTACTGAATGAACTAAATGCTGTAATGATGTAGTCATTCAAATTAAATTATGGGCCTTTTGTAGTCAATATATGTAAAGAGCAGTGTCAGTGCTGTTCATCCTTTCAGGATGGTTTGAATGTAGAAGTATTGTAGAGCACCTGTGTTAGTTGCTGAGTGCAGTATGGCTTTACAGTGTATTAGTTATATTGCTTTCATAAGCTATACTATATACGTATTCCATTGATCAGCTCAGTGCATTTTTATAGATTTGAAGGAGTGGATTTTGCAACACCCAACACTAAGAGTAACTGCTTTGCCCAAAACTACCATCCAATAACATATCATATACTAAAATGTGTCATGAAGTATGGAAAAAATATCAGCAAAATTATACAAAATCATAAAAGGGAAGATTAACCTTACCAAGGTTTTAAGAGACCTCAGCTCATTAATAAATTCAAACTAATTAATAATTCACAGGATGTCCTAAAGCATTGACAGAGTGCGTGATTAGAGAGTAATGTAACAGTGGCCTCTGTTTGTGAAGGATTCTTTTTGGTGTTCTATGTTATGAAGGGATAGCTTGTAAATGCCCACACCAACTTTCCCACCAGGCACTATGGATAAGAACATAAGAGAAAACATCCCAAAGAAGCCAAAATAGATACTGGTGGGATGAAGAAAAAAAGAGTAGTACAAAGAAGGAGTTGCAGGACATTAGAGCAGTAATTTTGATTTTTCAGTGGGCCGGTGTCGATTTTACACTTAATGATCAACACCCCCATGCAATCCATCCTGCTGCTTTATGTCTTTGTTTCTTGGTGATGACATGGGCAATACCCATCACGCTCTGGGGGCTTGGCCATCCATCTTCCTGCACTCTCCACCCACGCACCATGGACTCAGGGTGACAGGGGCACGCCAGCTTCCAAACCAGAGTTCCACTCGCTCATTAGAATATATCACAGCCTTTTTTCCATGAATTTTATTAGCCTGTTACGTTTAGTCCTTAAAGAAAATGAAAAGTCTTCTAATGATATTTTGAGGTGGTAATCTATAGAGATTTGGACTGAGACTCCTCTTTTTTATACATTTAGTGGACATTTTAGTTACTATTATAAGACATACAAATGTCACAAGTCATTCTCAATCACTTTTTTTCCCTCGCAAAGCTACTAAGCTGGAATATGTGTGCAATTTCCACTGATTTATGTTGTGCATTTAATTACTAATAACATGTAAAATCATTGGGTTCCCAAAAAACAAAGTCCTAATTAAGTCCTGACTATATAGCCACTTCTATTCATAAAATATGTATGCAAATGTTTGGGCACCCCTGGTCAAACTAAACACTGAAAAATCCAGTTATATCAATAAAAAAATAAATATAAAATGCATAAAATTTCAAAACATAATGTGTTTAGTTATTAATATTTATCACTCAGGATATATTAGGTGTGTATATGTGATACATATAAAAAATCTAAGAAATATTACTAGAATTATATCCAATTACAAGAATTTCAGTTTTGCACTCAGAAAAACATGTGGTGTAGATAGATAGATAGATAGATAGATAGATAGATAGATAGATAGATAGATAGATAGATAGATAGATAGATAGATAGATAGATAGATATGTATATAGTATTTACATATATATGTAAAACACTGATGTACATAACTGCATTTGCTGCTGTGTCATCTCAGGCACTAGACTCTCAACCAGTCAAAAGAAACATACTGGATCCCCAGCAATGTCAGTTCTTCTCTGTAACTCTAATATCCAGCACCACAGGGCTAAAAACATCAAACGCCACTTTAGGACCTGTACTCTTACACTTACACTGCTTTACTGGGGCCACTGTGGAGTTCTGTCACCCAGGGGCCAGCTGTTAGGAAACCACGCCCTCAGCATGGTGCACATATGTGACCCAAACACCTACAGACTCCCCCCAGCAATGAACCTCTTTCTGGCCCACTCTACTGGCTCTCCCAAACCCTTTTCATTATCATAACAATTTCAGCTTTGAGGCTGTTTGGAGGTGGGAACAAACTCATTGTCTGATTTTTTTAGTCGAGTGAGTAGGAAACGTTCATAGTCCTAGTCTTAAAGGTCTACTGGTGTGTGTGCATGTGGTGTGAGTGTAAGTCGCATGATTGTGTGTTGGAGCAGAAAGGCCTGGGCAGTGGAGAAGCTCAAAACTGAGAGTTCTAACTGCAAAAACCAAAGATCCACAGGAGGACAGACAGAGACCCTTTAACACAAAGGGCAACTGTGGTAAGTGTTAAACATTTGTTTTATTGTATTATCAATGAAAAGCTACATGTTTATGAACACCCATTCTTGTCAGGTAGAGGAGAGAAAATGTTTTTGTTCCTCCCACTCAGCTGTATGCCAAGATAATCACCTAATTTCTCAAAATGTTGCAAGTGTCCTGAAAATGACGGGTTTTTTTTACTTAGTATTTCAAGATAATAACTTATTTTCTCAAATAATTTTCTCAAATATTTATTTAGAATCACAGAATAATTTCTGGAAATATTGATTTAGTGTCTTGGAAAAACTACTTATACTCTTAAAATATCAACTTAGGGTGTGAAAATTATGAGTTACTTTCTCAAAATTGTGACTGATTTTGAGTTAGTAAGACAAAATTTTAACATTCCATGTTGAAATAAGGAGATTTTAATAGTAGGCCCAATTGTTTCCAGACACTAAGTAAATATTGTAATTAAACCATGTCAAAATGTGAACATACTACTGCGAGAAATAGAGAAGGAGAAACAATATGCTCTGTTATTGATCATCATTTTGGTTTGTAACTAGTTTTTAACTATTTTTTAAAGTAGTAGCTAAATTGAAAAGGTTAAAGGTAAACAAAGTGTCACACTCTGTAAATTATTTCTCTATACCTGCATAAAATCCAGGATGTTATAGAAGTGCACATAATACACATAAGAATAATCAAAGAAATCTCACTGGAATCAAATTCAACTACAGGAATTAAAATTTGAATTTAAGCAGTATCAAATAACACATAGTACTCCTGAATGTGGTGGTGTATCAAAAAAAAAAAGGTAAGGCTGCATTTAATAGAGATCTGGTGTATTATGAAAAGACCTGATATAGTTTAGAGAAATCACTTCATGACGTTTGATTAATCGTCGTGTGCAGGGGTCATCAGGCCCCCATGCGGCACCAAAGCGTACACAAACAAAACGGTCACTGAACTCACCCCAACACGGCGTGGTGTGGGCGTACAGGGCACAGGGGGCATGGGAGGTGCTGCAGAGGCTGTATCAGAAATTCACACAAAATAATATACAAACGCTGTAATTTCTCTAGAATTAAAGGCCGTGGATGAAACCTCTACCATGTTGAGATTAAACTAACAGTCTCTTTAGCTTTATATTTCCTTTTGTCATATCTTCACACATACACCAAAACACGCTTTAGGTGATGTCACTTATATTACCTGTATTAAATATTACACATATTACCCAACTTCTATGACTTCTATAATCTAGCAGGCCTTATCTTTTATGTATGCTATTAACTTGTGCGTATCCCCTTCTAATAGATTAAAATATAAATCCAAAAAGAAGCTGGTAACACTGACACAATGGGAATACATTTTTGTGCCTGTGGGCGTGAAACAAAGGACAAGGACATTTGGAGTGGGTTTAAAGCACTGCCCCCAACAATGCGATAAGTGCAGGCATGAGTGAATTTGAAATGGCTCCATATCTCACAAAATAGGGTGCAAAAGGGTTTATTACCCCAATGGTGGGTGCTTGGGAAAAAATAACATGATTTTTGAAGATGTTTTTACGAAACATGACTATGTATCACAATAGTTTTCTACGGGTTCCAAGCTGGAACTGACAAAATCCACCAGCGAAACAACGGTGCCATACAAAAAACACCATGACAAACTATGGGTACAGTCACTTTTCTTTAGCTTTTGCAAAAACAAACTATTGTAAATGGCACACAATATAGAAACAAACACATAGTAAAAAACAAATGTATAAAATGAGATTGCATAATGGTATGATGTCCAGTCAGCTACTAGTTACTAAAGGAATAAGCCACACTGTAATGCATGGCCTCATCTGGCTCATCGCTTTAATAAGAGTGACACCATAAGTCACAATGAAATATGCAAATTGTCATTAAACAATAAGCTATATATATAATATAATAACAATATATATATATAATATAATAATAATCACAATAAACTATTCCTCTACCACAAAATGTAATTTGTTTAGATTATGGTTACTGTTGCCTGGCAACCATAGACCACTGAAAGAAGACAAGAACTTTCAGTCACCCTCTTTTTTGTCATGTAATATCAAAAAAATATCATAACGCAGCAGTGTTTAATGAAGATACTTTTGCCTCATAAGTTGTGGGCCCAGCACAATGATCATGGTAATTTTCAATAGCCTCCCTACATGATTTCCTGTGTTGTGTTAGAATCAAGCTAACAGTACACATTCATTTAGCATCAAGCTAAAAGTACACATTCATTTCTGAGTTTTACGCCATTTCAGGCAAATCTAATCAAAAACATGGACACTTAAAGCATGTAAGATATTCAAGTAACATATTTACTTTTTTATAATAATTACTTTTTAATCACAATATAAAAAATTAGTAAATACTTCAGTTTAAATAGTAGCTTAGCCTGTTTTGCCTGCTTTGCTTAGCCGAGTTGTTAAGAATATAAGCTATAAGCAACTCAGTTTAAACAAAATCAGATTCTTACATCATCTAATAATATAGGTTGTGGTCCATGCAAGCAGCAGAACAGTGTATTCACAGCATAATAACAGTGACTTTGCATGAGTATAATGGTTTTGAACACAGCTCAGCCAATAAGATTTCAGGACTGGAGCTACCCTTTCTACAATATGCAGTTTATGCACAGTGTGTGTTTGTTTGTTTACAGTTTCTTCATAATTGGTCTAAATCTGCCTTTTTATGATACATTCAGCTGTTCAGTGTTCTAGAAGTATTTAGATTAGCAAGTCACAGCCTCAAACTTCACCATCTATAATGTGAGATGTAGTTATCTATGCCAGTTTGTGCCATACTAGATTTGGCCTAAACTGTAAATAGCATGCCATGGATTTCAGACGTTCCTCTCTCAGACTACAAATATTTGATTAAGTGAATGACAGAAGAGAAGACACATTCACTTTAAAAGTCATTACAACCCGAAGGCCTGAGGATATTAAAGAGCTCATCTGATGATAGCGTTTTCAGATTAGGGTCTATTATCAGCACTGCAGTAACCCAGACGACAGGAGGGGAATTAATGTAGTGTGTGTTTAAGAGTGAGGAGACGAAGCCTCATTAGTGAGCCGTCTTTGCACACACACTGCATCACACACACATGCGCTGTGCGTACAGACCATCACTTTTATCTGTGAGTGGCATGGCTCTCTAATTACCGGGATTAAAAACATGGCCTTCGTCTCCTCTACCTCACACATACCACACACACACACACACACACACACATCTCCCTCATACTTAAAAATGCTACATTTACATTTATTATCTTATCCAGAGCAACTTACAAAGATCCTACCTGAAAAGTTAATACCAAAAGCCCTTAAAATACAAAGGTCTGTATATAGCCCTACTGGCTCTACCTAATAAGTGACATAAGCAACTGCTTAGAAGAGGAGGAGAAAACACTGAAAGATAAAGTGTTAACAACACTATGTAATTTTTTGGCTTTTAGCTACAAGGAGTGGTCAGTCTGGTTTGATTCTGAGAAAGTCATTGTAATTAAATTGTACCTTATTAGGACCCAAACTAACTGTGATTAACATTGTCATCAGCAATACAAAAATTACCCATTACTTCTTTAATAAAAGTTTAGACTGTTTTGGGAATCATTGTTATTAGTCTCTAATAACGGCACATACAGCACATAATTTTACAGCACATACACTAGCAAGCTAATGTTAAACAACATTACAATTCTCAACTAAAGAATGTTTATTTAAGACTATTTATAAGATATATGTATAATTGTTTCTCTTAACCCTTTTATATTGTTTATGTTTTTGCTACTGGTCTGGTGGACCCACTGCATTATTTTTATTTTTTTTTAATTAATACTGCCATAACAATAATAAAAAATACCTGATGTTTAAAATATCACAAGTGGCCAGCATAGGTTCTCCTTTAGCAGCTGTAGCCAGTCAGCAGCCTGTCCATGTTGTCCATCCTCACATACACACAAACACATACACACACAGACACACACACACAAACAAACAGTAAGCCATGTAAGAGAAAAACAGAGTGAAGGGACACCTTCACACTTTTTTTCTCCACATGTTCACCCCAGCACCACATGTGTAATATAAATGTGTAGGGGGTGTGCAGTGTGGAGTCACAGGCCAAGGATTCTGAGGTTAAAACAAGAATAAATCACATCATTTTTTCTTTTGGTAAACATTGATAATGGGTCCCACAGACCTGAACATCACACAAAGGTTAAATTAGGCCTGGTTCTTATACATAATAATTCAGCACATCTTTTGCATATTAAAAAAAACAAACAAATTGAACATTTCCATCCTAGCAGGAGCACATCAAATAACTTACTAAAATTGATGGTTCAAACCTGGACCTCAGAGGAAAACAAATACTCTCTGGTTTTATTTTCAGTAATCCATTTACAATGTTTAAGTCTGGGGGAGTGTGGCAAAAAATCTTGCCTAAGGCCTCCAAAATGCTACAGCCAGCTCTGATGGACCCACACATCCACACTTTCAGAACTACATAACACATATGCTGTTGCTGTCATTACAAGGGGTGACAGTATGTAGACACGTTTGATTTTGATTTAAGGAGTCAAGACATGATTCTTTATGCAGCTAGATTTTTTATTTCTATAGCCTACATTGTGATTTCTTTCTGTATTTGTCCACCTAGCATTAGCTTAGTTGAATGTGAATGTAGCCCATACATTGCACACTTGTCACTTCTATAGGCTTATATTCACTGTCAACCTACATTTAAACTAAAAACTAAACGTCTATGTAAAATTAAGTCTGTGTAAAAGTCTTGATTAAGATGTTTTATGCATTGAAACAGTATCTTGTAAAAGAGAATTGTGATGCATCACAAAGGGTTGATTCTTTTTCCCGTACCTGAGATAACTTCCGATCTTCAAACCAGCAACTCTACAGATGACAGAAATACTTCAAGACCACCTATCCTACATTTTTCCTCTATTTTATATTTTTGCTTATGATGAGATTCACTTATGTTTGTGTGGTGTGATGTTTTAAGTTCCAAATTGATTTTTAGAAGACTGTTTTCAAACCTTTCTTTATCCCTTGGAATAAGAGTTTTAGTCCCTGTGCCTTTTCCTGTGAGTGATATATGTAAATGAGCTCTGTTCTGATTGGCTGTCCTGTTTTGGGCCTCAATCCAAAAGAAGTCTGAGCTGAAACATTCCTTATAACTTCAGCTTGAAATGGAAGGCTAAACTGCTGTGGGCTGAAAAAGTAGATGTATGTCAGTGAGTTCAAAACAGGATGTTTTTACAGCTTAACTGGGTAGTGAACAGTATGTTTTGGAACCTTAATATTTACATACTAAATCAAATTCTTTCGTTTCAAAGAAATGAGGAAAATTTTGTTTAATGGAAGATCAGTGTACATTAATATAACAAGACCCTTATTCAAAGTCACTTTGGGCCACTTTTGACTCATTAATCATTAAATGTTCAGATAACATAAATGGCTGAATTAAACATGGCGTTATAATACAGTAAGTTTATAGTAGTTAAAGAATAATGTGTAATAATTATTCAAGAGTGTGTCTTAATTAATCTTAAGGATTATTAACTGAATAATGAAGCTTGCAGTTTAAGGGGTTAACAGGACTTTGAGTTATGACACTAAGACACTGAACAGGAGTGCTGATAGCTAGCATTAAAATATACTTATTAGAAATGTTGTTTAACCTTTAGGACAAGTTGAATAAAATGTAGTCTGAGAGATAGCACAGACACAGACTACTTATGAAACTGGCTGCGTCACTTTGTTCCGTGTGGAAGGCTGGTGAGACATGTGCATGCATGTGTATGTGGGCGTGTGAGAAGGGAGGAGAGCGAGGGAGTGAGGGAGCGGGGGAGGGAGGAGGGAGCTGAGAGGAGAGCCGTAGGAGGGAGAATCTATTCAGAGAAGAGAGGAGAGGAGGCCTCTGCTGTGGCTGAGAATCCAAGGAGAAGGGGCTGTTCTCTAAGTGTGGGTGGCTTCAAAAATTAGGCCTGGATCACAAGTACAGCAACTGTTCAATTGCTCACGCCACTGTCGATGAAAATAGATCATGGTGGAAGAAAAGCAAAAAAAAAAAAAAATCACAAGAGGCTGGATGCTGTGTCAGAGAAACGCATGTGTTTGCCAATCTTTTTGAAGAAGGAAGAGAGAAGTGATCTTGCAATCTGGGATTGCTGTATGGGTATAAAGTTGCCCTCCAGCCCCAGTCTAGGTGGGGCTCACTGAAGACGTCACCCCATGTCATCTTCCCCATTATTTCTGTTATGATATGTTTACCCACTGTTGTTAATCCCCTAAACCGCAGGCTTGTTTTCTAGTTATTAATTTTAGGACATGCCATGTGCAGGTAAGGTATTATGTGCTAACTACTATGAAACTAATACATTGTCTTTATCATATAAACACCTTGTAATCCTGTTTTTTCCCATTTTTATTGTTTTCTTTTTTATCATGAGAGATGGCAGCTGACATTTATACTATGTAAACATTTCATAATGAATGGACCAATAAAAATGGTCCAAATGAACATGGAATAAAATGTTTCATTATATTCTCAAAAATAAAAATACTAAATTGTTGCTCAGACAGTACCCCTCTTGTCACTGGTGTGATACCCTCAAGGGTACGTCTCAGTATCTTTCGTCAGGGAACATAACTGTACTATCCATCCATCCATCCATCCATTTTCTAAGCCGCTTCTCCGTCAGGGTCGCGGGGGGGTGCTGGAGCCTATCCCAGCAGTCTTCGGGCGGAAGGCAGGATACACCCTGGACAGGTCGCCAGTCCATCGTAGGGTTAACTGTACTATAATCCATTGAAATGATATTTTTAAGCTGTATTTTAAGATGTGACTCCACAGACCACATCTTGCCTTCAGACTTTTTACTTTATTGTTCTGCCTTAAAGTTTATGAAAAGTATAATACATCAAATACATCATTATCACCTGGAAAAACTTATTTAAGGTACATAACTGGACCACATTGTTTGTACCTCGATGAACGAAAAATGTACCTGCACAGAACCTACCAACACCTCTGCAAACACCTCGCCTCAGTTTCCTCTCATCTGGTCCTACTGCTCCAGCACATTAGCCCTGAGCTCACTCTGGAAATAATTCAAGTTCATTTCATTGGAGCAGTTCATGGCTGTGAGTGGAAGACACTGAATCAAACAGGCTCCTTTCCCATTTCCAAAAGAAGGCAACTGACAGGTTGGACAGTGGAGGCAATCAAGCAGGTTCAAAATAAACCAATAATTTTAAAGTTCTACTTTAGGACAGTGCTCTCTGTGACAGTGCTCTGCCAGAAAACCTAAACCATTATTAAGCAGCCAGCATGCTGTTGATGCCTCCTTTTTCCCGTTAGCACGTGCTCCAGAAGTTTAAAAAGATTCCAAACTTATTCAAATACAACTTTCCTCCACTAAATCAGGGAAGCCATGACTGCGTTTTATTGTGGTTTTGCAGCGGGACGTACACTCGGCACAACACGATGTTTTTTCCGTGTCGACTTTCCCGGATGCCTTCCATTTAAGTCGAGAAGGGCGTGTTTTTGGGTCACCGGATGAAACCCATGTATGGGGGTGACCTGACCGGAATTCCTGACAGTGCGTGCATTGGGTTTAAGAAAGTTGGCAAGGAGATCTCTTAATATAATAACCAGCGAAGAGCAAATTAAAACAAAAACACACATACAAACTGCCGTGTGGTGTGCAGGCTGCCAGAGTAACTCTGAGTTAGTCTGGAAAGCACCACCATAACGCATGGAAGATCACGGCTCGCGAGGTAAGGGCTCCCAGTGTTGTCGTCAGCGGTGCTGCCCATTACGAGCCCAACCCGCTCTTTCTTTTTTTTATTTTTTTTAAAGCTCATGTCCATATATGGTCAGTGACGTCACCGGCCATCCACAGCCTCCTCTTAAACGCTACTAACACACGGGGCTCACTTATCTATCAGACACAGGACAGCTGAAGGGTGAATCCACCACAGGCGAACAGGCCCTCAACCCAAACTAACATGTCCAGTAAAGCCGCTGTCATCTTCACTCCTACCTGCTGAACTATAATGCCCGCGCGCGCTCTCCTCCAATTCACACAAGCGAGCGATTCTGAGCAACTTTTCCGCGGCTTAAAATGACGACTAAAACTGTGGATAAAGTGGCCGAGTCGCTCAGCGAGTTCCTGCGCTCCATCCCGGTGTATCCCATGGATGAGATCCCCTCACCATTACCCAGCGGCTTTGCTAATGTAGACGCGGGAAACGGCTCTGAGTTCAGTGAGGCGGCGGGAGGTAAGACCGAGACCAGCCACTCCACCTCTTCACCTGGTAAACGAGTGTAGCGGTGTTCCGTCTCTCAGCCTCTACCTGCAGATTCTGGGAGATTCATTCAGTGACGGTTAACTGCTCTGTTTCTGTGTGAGATTCATTTCTTCCTAATTTCTGGACAACCTCTTAGAAAAATTTTGTCAGCAAATAAACAGCAAACTAACTGTTACTGCGGAAATTGTTCAGTTGTTCTGAATATTCTGAATGAACTCTGAACACTGCAGATGCGGGCAGCAACTAGTTAGCCTACATTTATTTCATTCCATAAGCTGATCAAATGGAACCACCTGAGTGTTTTCATCTGTTGTGTTTTTCACTTTTGCTTTTGAATATTCAGGCGCAGTTTGAGAAAATGAATTTTACCCTTTCCTCAGCTCCACTATAGTCATAACCATCTTTCGTGTTTTGTGTTTATTTTTTGTCTGTTGGAGAGTGTGGGCTGTTTTCCAGCTCTATAGGGAACCCATTACGTGGGTAGTTTTGGTGCCTGATGGTTGCATTTACTTTTATTTGACTCGTCATTTATATATGTTTCATAAGTTTTACCTCAGCATGGTTCTGCACTCAAACTCCCTCACCCTGTGCTGAACCCTGCCACTACAATGTGCCCCATTGTCTAAAAAGGAAAGGTGTAACATCCTGATAACTGATTTAACGTCAGTCTTCGTTTGTTCTTACCTGACAGGTGGCCTGAGCGCTGACAGCTTCTCCGAACCTCAGAACTCGCCTCTTTCCTACACAGGCAAAATATCTATTGACTCTCAGTTCGCGCAGGGCAGCTGGACACAGGAAGGTCTGATCAGCCTGGTCTGTGCGGAGGTAGAAGGCAAGACCACCCTCCCCGCGCTCTCCTCCGCCTCGCCAGCACCCACTGACCTTACCGGGGCTGCAGGGCTCTCTGAAGGGCCCGGAAAAGCCCCCTCCTCCGCAATGGAGCACATGTACACGCCGCCCCCTCCCTACACCTGTAGCGCTGATGTCTATCAGGATCCCTCCGCGTACTCCTCCGCCACTTCGTGCGCTGTAACGCACCCGTGCGCCATGTCCTACTCCTCCTCGCCGAAGCCCACGGTGGACGGCGCGCTTTTCTCCATCCTGCCGGACTACGGGGGGTTTTATCAGAGCAGCAGTGGGCCACGGGACGTCCCGCCTATTCTCCAGGACCGAAAGCCCTTCTCGTGCTCGCTGGAGTCCGTCCGAGTGCCCCCGCCGCCCCTCACGCCCCTCAACACGATACGCAACTTCACGCTCGCGGAGGGTCCGCGTGCGCCCGCGCGCCTCCTCCTCCCTCCTCCGCCACCCCTTGCGCACGCCGCCCCGCTGCGCCCTATCGCGCGCCCCCGCAGGTACCCGCCGCGCGCGTGCAAGACGCCAGTGCACGAGCGGCCGTACCCATGCCCGGCCGAAGGCTGCGACCGCCGCTTTTCGCGCTCCGACGAGCTGGCGCGCCACGTGCGCGTGCACACGGGCCACAAGCCCTTTCAGTGCCGCATCTGCATGCGCAGCTTCGGCCGCAGCGATCACCTCACCACGCACATCCGCACGCACACGGGCGAGAAGCCGTTCGCGTGCGACCTGTGTGGACGGAAGTTCGCCAGGAGCGACGAGCGCAGACGCCACGCGAGGATCCACCAGAGACAGAGCGAGAGGCGCGAGCGCGCGAGCCAACAACAGCAGCAGCAGCAGGAGCAGCAGCAGCAGCCGCCCGCTGAGGGCGCGAGGTGAAGGAGCAGTTGTTGCTGGACACATATGGCACGAGCCTCCGTTATTATCAGCAAGGGACAGCACTGCGCTGAGCCCTGAAGGCAGCTTGAACGTGAGCTCGGCGTGTGAGCGTGTTTTTTTATTGTAAGCCCGGACCAGTGGGTCACAGTCCTGATGCTGGAGGATCCTCTGCTGCACACGCTGGAGTTTACTCTGCGCTAACACAACTGATCCAAGCATTCAGCTGAGTAACAGGTCCTTCAGGTGTGTTGCTGCAGGGAAAACTTTCCGATGTGCAGGACAGGGGTCCTCCAGAACCAGGATTCACTCAAAAAATGAAACAAGAGCTTTGTTTGACTGCAGTATGTCAAAATTCATTTTCAACAGCAATATGGTTTCATCTAGAGCACGTGTGTCAAGCTCCAGGGCTTGCGGGCCAAAAGACTGCAGACTTCAGCACACTGCCTCATTAAACACACCTAATTCAGCTCATCAGCTAATTAGCAAGGCCTTCATGAACTGAATTCAGAGCGTTAGATGAAGGTAAACGCTGATCTCCACATCACTTTGGCCCAGAAGGTCCCCTGTTTGACATGCCTGTAATAGGGCCTGACCAATAGGAAAGTTTTGACTGATATTGATATCGATTTATCAGTTTAAAAATTCCGATAACTCATGATAACAGCCAATATAATCTAATACTTTTAGTTAAGCCTATTATACCCAGTATCTCCTTGACGATGCATTCAAAGACTCTGGCAATGTCATTAAAATCTGCTTAGTTACGTCTTACCAGAGTAGTTACGACACGCATGTGAAATTGGAGCTTTCTGTGTGCTGCCTTGTTCTGTTACTATATAAAATTAGCAAGGATGCACTGTAAAAGTTTGTGAGACATTTAGATTAGAGATTATTTATTCGTTTAATCAGAGTAACAAAAATGGAGACTGAAGTATTGAGTATGTTTTCAGCTGTTCATATTCTTTACACATCCAACTAAACAGCTTTGAGAAATCAAGTTATTAGAGGAATAAAAAGCAGATTAAAATACAGAAACACTGTTTTTTAACACTATAAAATAAGCCACTAAATATCAGTGGCCTATCAGCGAGATTTGTGCTGTTATACTGATAAATCACCAGGACATCAATTTTATCAGTCAGCTGATACATCAGCCGGGCCCTAGTTTCAACTGCATTTTAAACCCATATATGCTGACTTTATTTGAATGAAAAAGTGATGCATAATTAAATTTTGGTTAACGGTTTCTTTTTCTGAGTGTTGAGAAGCATTGGTCTGGATTCAAGCTTTGTCTATTCTTGTTCTTGTAACTAAACTGTCTGAAAAGTCTACTGTTTAAACATTTAGCGCTGCTAACGCCCATGATCGTTCTCAGATATGGACAGAGCACTGCAAGAAACAGATATTCATCCTATTCTTTATCTGCTCAATGTCATCTGAATCGCCAGTGTGATGCTTGCTCTTACTTTTTTGGGAACTGGGCCTTTGTTCAGAACTTTGATTTGTTCCTATAGTGTGTCCTTCTAACATTTGTTCTGTACACAAAAGACCTGTGGCAAGATCTGTTACAAGATGTGAACCTGCAGCTAATTTACTTGTGTTGTAAACGGACAAATAAACACAGACTGGATTCTTTACAGAAGCTAGTGGTTGTGACAAGAATAGCAAAGATTTATGTAGTCAAACAATACATACACAAACCACTAGAGGGGGCTCTTTGTCAAAGAAACTGCACAGTATAGCCTCTCTTGTCTGGTCCTGCAATATAAACTGTAGTGCATTTTCTTGTTCTGACACACCAACTTCAATACAGAAAAGGATTATTAGTGGATTAGTTCAGTGGGTTCCAAGGGCCTGTTTCCTAGACCCAGATTAAACCCAAACCAGACTAAAAAGAACATCTAATGGTGATTCACAATTTACTTTGCACTGCAATTTACTTTAAGGCTGGGCTTAATCCATGTCTAGGAAACCAACTGTAAAATGCGCAGGGCAGGGGTACTGCAGGACCAGGATTGAGAAACACTGATAGAGGTCTGTCATTTGGTAAGACTTTTTAATAGTACTATAGTGGGAGACCATTTAGTCTAAAACACCTGGTATCTGTTGAGATTTTGTCCAGATTACCCAAATAAGTGTGATTCCAAAACAACTGCAGCATGCCAGCTCTTCAGGCTTAATTACATCCGTTGTGTCCTTCCCTCTTTTATAAAAGCCCTATTCATACACTTACTTAAGTTACATATCAATGGTGTAATTGCAGATGACCAGAAATTTAAATCTTGTTATTCATTTGCTACTCTAGAGCTCCTTGTTTAATTTGGGCTCAGAGTGAAATGAACATGGGTCCAGATATAAGGAACTTCATTTGTAAGCTGCACATAAAAATTCCTCATCTACACTTAACATTGGTCCCAGTTGCTTGGCCTCATCAGTTTAACGTTGGGGCATAATGTACTCAAATGTAGCTTACTAACTAGGACAGAGTCCACTCAGTTAAAATCAAAGATGAAATATTACGCTAAGGTTGTGAAACCTTGGAAACCTTTGTTAATGTCCTACCAACTATGTACACATTCCTGTTCCACCTCACACTGCATGTACATAAAATATAAGAGACCAAATTCTCTGACTTGAGGAAACCATCATTCAAATAAAGAGCCAGAGCAGCAAATTTGCTTTGAAATAATCAATATTTATACACATTAACAAAGCAGGCAAAAGGAGCCTTCATAGCCGGACAGGCCAAATCACAACTGAAATGGTGAGACAGCAGCAGATTCATTACACTTCAAAAAAAACATGAAGTTGCTCATTGAGTCCACAGTCCAACTTGTTGTCAGGAGCACACACACAAACTGCAAAGATAAGAGGAAACTGAACTTTCATGGTCTTCCAGTCTTTCTTGCAGTCAAGGTTTTCCACAGCTGACGGTTACACTGGAAAAAAGTGATTTTTCCTGGATTCTACTGTTTATGTAATTTCCATATTAATAAAATACATCAGCCCAATTACTGCCACGAGTACACACGTGACAAAACTGCTTTGATCTACTTTGTTCATGTGGAAATTATGTACAGATTAGAATAGTGTCAGGTCAATGCCTCACTTTTTTCAATGTTAAGTCATGCCAGCGGGCAGTTTCCTTCACAGAGAAACTTTGGGCCCAGGGTAAGGTTCACCACCACACCAGAACTCGCTGGGCTGGGGGATCTCCATGAGCCAGACCTGGGTCTGCTCTTGACCTTCTGCTCTTTTATCTACCCCCTCTGACCCCGGCTGCAGCACTTTGTAGTAGTGACAGTCCCTGCCGTCATCCGGGTCATACGGTGGAGCCAAAATGTCGAGGAAGGCGGTGGGCCCGTCCACGGCCTCGATTTGGTGGATATTGTCCTTGTGCGGCGATAACACGCACGGTGCGTTATCCTCTGTGTATTCCCCAACTGACCGACGCACAGAGGGCCTTACAGAGCTTTTCTGGAAGGGCAGCAATGGTGGGTTGAACTGCCCCCCGCTAGCGCTCTCAGATGACATGTCCAACCTGTCAAAACAACTAATCCTGACCTTGCCGTACAGAACTTTCAGCAAGCCGTACATTCCTGGATGGTCGTGAAGGGGAATGGAGGTCCCGTGTTTGAGCAGAAACACCCCCATGCTGAAGTCGTCCGTCTCGCAGATGTGCATGTAGGTGACGGGAGGACCCAGCGCGTGAGGCGCCGCCGAGCTCTCAGCGTATCGGGGTACAATCTTCAAATCTGCCGCCTTCACCTGGGCCAGCAGGCTCCTCAGCTTGTTTATGCTCTCCAGGAATGCTCTGGTCTCTCCAGCCGCAGCAGTAGAAGCGTGGTTGTGGAAGGTGGCGAGGGCTTGTCTGGCTAGTTTCTGCACGACGGAGCTCATGCTGTCCCGAGGCATCATACCGAGAGAGAGAGAGAGAGAGAAGAGGGAAGCCCGAAACCTGAAGCCTGCAGCAGCCGCTCTCGCCGTGACCGTTAGCCAGCGAGTTCAAGCGGAGCTCCAGCAGATTTCTAAACACCACCCGAAACACTTCACCGCTCCAAAGTGAACCAGCCAACCACTTGGGTCAAACGGGATGGCCACCATTTATCAAAATAAACAACAATACACGACCGCAAACCATATGAAAACCATATCATTCACCAGCTCCGCATCCCCATATACAGTGATCTGATCTACACGTCCGCAGTGACGACACTGCAGCACGAAAGAGTCGGAATTCTGGGATATGTAGTCCCGCCTGCATGTAAACCTGTGCCGCTTCAGTCGTTTGTTGCTTAAAATTTTAGCGTCGTAGACCTTATTTGTTACAGTGAGAATATTTTATTCAGGATTAAAATTCTTTCGTTTCTAAGCAGAATAAATGCAGTGGAAGCATAATTACTCAAGGACTGATACTACAATACTCATAGTGCCGGTCATTTATGAGGTAAGTGAGCTTATAGAGCAGACTTCTCACGCAGAGAGCACAGGGCACAGACCCCCATGGTAACAGAATTACTGAACAGCAGAGGGCTTTCACCATCGCTCTCAAAAAGCACGTAAAATGTGAGTAGAGCTAAATGTGCGTTCACGTTTTAAGAACCAGTCAGTCCGTTTTAGCAGCTTTAGGAATGTTTGTCACACGCATTTTTTGGTAGACTTCCTGTTGTACTAGCCTAGACTGCTTTTTGAATGAGGCGCAACACGGGGTAGCCAATCATAACGGAGCTAATTTACATCAACCATCCTTAAAGGCATAGTAACAAAAACAGCCTGTTTAATCCAAAGGGACAAATGTGTAAAATAGTAATGTAAAAAAAAAGATGTATGACTTTTTGGCACGTAAAACTACACAATCATGAGAAGTGAACCTCAGGAAACAGTCAAATTCAAGAAAAATGGGCCTTTTACTTTTCATAGATTTTCTTCCCATTTAATCACATATAAATAAACCATGATTAATAATACAATGTTAAACCATGTGAAACTATGTTCAGAAGAAGATGGTGCAAACCTCAATCAGTTACGTATAGAAACAAGGGTGGCACGGTGCCGTGGTGGGTTGCACTGTCACCTCACAGCAAGTAGGGCTTTCCCCAGCTGGGTGACCAGGGTCCTTTCTGTGTGGAGTTTACATGTTCTCCCTCTGTGTGGGTTTCCTCTGGTTTCCCCCCACAGTCCAAAGACATGCAGTCAGGCCAAATGGACATGTCTGTCTGTCTGCCCTGCAATGGACTGGCAACCTGTCCAGGGTGTATCCTGCCTTCTGCCCGAAGACCACTGGGATAGGCTCTTTAGATTTAAGGTTATGAATGAATTGTCATGAGACGCCTTACCTTGTGTTCTAAACACTGTTTTGTTTGTGCAGTACTGTGTAATATTATTTTATAGATAAAAAAGGACTGGCCTTTAGAGATCTAGCAGTGAATTTAATGTAAGGGTACACTTATAGGAAAAAAGAGTAATAGATGAACTAATGTGTTCTAGTCATAAACAGATGATGAGAGAATTTCTTCATAATCAGAGAAACAGTGTCCTTTAGTAATGCAGTGATGAGTCATGTTTGCATGTGAGTATTAAGCCAATCTGTCATATTTATAGCAAGAGAGAAATGTTCATTTAGTCATCCCAGTTCACGCGGTCATTCTCGTACATTTCATTCCAAACCACTGTCATTTATTTACACACACAGACAAACACATACACACATTGCATCTATAAAAAGGCAAAGATATGTAACAGGAAGCGATACTTGCAAGTCCACATGTACACATGCACGCACACACAGGATAAAAGATGTATCTAACTCAGTCCACCCCACATGTCTAAAACCTCAGTGGGATTGTTTGTCTCATAGCGAGAGGGCTGTTTCTCGTGGGGCAGTTCATATTTTATAAGGCAAAGAGTGTAATGCATTAATTTACTTATGAAGAGATCATTTTAAAATACAGTATTTAAACTGTAAGCATTTTTAAAGCGTAACAATGTGTAGTAATTTTACATGTAGGAGAGAGGAAGAGAAGCAAGCAAGCAAAGTTTATTTATAGACACCTAAGACAGGTTAAATGTAACACAATTTGTGTGCAGTTAAACAGGTTCAAATAGAACATGTTTCATTTTCCACATTATCTGCACATTCTCACAGCATGCTGACATATTTCTCAAGATTCACCATGAAGACTGTTGTTATACCATGAAAGTAATTTTCATCATACTGTTTTTCAGTTGAGGTTGTATGTATAATTCACAGCATATTCTCTTCTGTTATTTTATTTACCTTCTTGGTGGCTGTAATGTGGCTCTGTGTGCTTATAATCAACTCACAGTGAAAGCTAGCCAGTCTAAAATAAAGCCTCCATGTTGCAGGGCTGGTTCTAATGAAGTGTTACAATTCAGCCTCCCAAAGTAAACAATAAGAGTATCTCTCATGTAATTCATTTAGCCATCTTCACATAGGTCTCAATATTTCTGTACGTGGAGGAATGATGTCCAGTTCAATTCATTCCATTGACTTAATTTTTTGTACTTGTAGGCTTGCATATTGTCTCTGTCCAAAGAAAAACAAGTATCTCTAAAATAGTACCTTTACAGGAGAAGGCAAAAACATTCTTAACTTTCATTAAAAGTCATGGTAAAAGGTTTTATTCCAAGTAATTTTGCATACCTATATGAGAGAACTTTGCAGTAACATTAGAACCGATGATGTGGACAGTCTCATAGCAGGCCATTTTAAGCTAGCTGGTCATAAAATCAGTGAACTCTGGGACATTGGCACTGAGAAAGTAGGTAAATCTCCCACCTCCACTGATCTAGAGGAAAAAAAAAACTTAAATGCAAACGGATATATACTCATCCTACTATGTCTCCATGTGGGTTAAAGAATTTTAACAGGCTTTTTATGTAAATGGCTCAGTTTGGTACTCGGTTAGTAATTCATTATATCATTACTTTTATTTGTACTTGGGTGGTAAACATCTTTAGCTATATATTTTGAATTTGATGTCATTGTTTTCATATTTTGTATGTTTTCAGTCATGTGAATGTTGATGGGCAGGTAATTCTATGATGTCACTACCTGGCCCCAGAATAAACTTTTTTACATGGATGTTTTGTCTGATAAAGACCGTGGTGGAAACATTGCTAAATGTCTAATGAATTAAGGAGCTTTGTGAAAATAATATGTGGACATTCATCCTTATTTTTAATGAACACCAGTCCAGTTTGTTTCTTGGATGGTTTTATGCAGAGATTCATTAGAAATGTATTAAAGATGTCATGTTAAAATATATTTACATTTTTTTGTGCTAACATTTGCTCTTCTGCTTTGTGGTAAAAAAAAGCCATGTTTGACACTCTCTGTTTTTCCATATCATATTTATCCTGATAAAAATGTTTTTATGTATTTAAGTTGGTAATCTCATCTGAGTCAAAGGACAGAATTGTATTGAATTTACTGTGTTTTGCATCGATTAACCAGACTTTTTAGCAACTATTACCTGTCTATTACCTGGTGTCTGGTCCTTTTTTACATGTACTAAAGTGTTTATAATGTAAAAGTGGTCATTATCACTGGAAATTAAGGCTTCAAGTTGCCAAATAATGTGTGCAGCATACAGGATATCTGTTCAGTATTTTGGCCTTTTAGAGTCTCTGTTGATCTCTTTCTGCTTCATAATCTCAGTACAAGTCTTGATGCTTACTTCACAGCCAGTAAAAACAAACAAAGGCCTCCCAGTGTGATTCTGTTTATTTGCAGTCATGGCTCTGAATGCTGCATGGCCCTGGAAACTTTTATAAATTCTTAGATGTTCTTAGAAAGCTGCAGCTGAAATCACCACTGACACAAACAGCTGTGGCAGTGCAAGACCTTGAAGTTTAACACCTCTATATGTCCTAAACATACAATACTGTGCATATTCAATTAGCAGTGAATGTAAATTTGTATGAGAAGTGAGAAGACGTGTAAACTGTATTCCTTATTGGGTTGAGCTAAAACTGTTGATATAATTGCCTCTGTCTTGCAGTAAACATCTAAAAAATGTAAATGTGAGAGGTCATGCTCCTGGCATGCTTAATGTGATGCGTGACGTCAGCCTGGGCCTCAGAGGCTGCTCGGCTGGCGCTCCGAATGGTCTTACAGCAAAAAACAAAGAAAACAATGAGAGCGGAGCACTCCAAAGCCCACCCAACAGATTCTCTGATCTTCAAGAGCTCTACACAGACACACACACAGAAAGCTCTGAGCTCTGAAGCTTTTCCATAGTGAATCTGGCCACTGTTGCTTCTTTTTAGTTGGTGCCAATTATAGCCCCTTATCACAGCCCTTCCTTGTCTGTTTTCTCTCTTTCTAGGTATCCCTCTCACATCTCTGCTTGTTTAATGAGAAACACAGGGCTCTGCTCTTTGCTAATGTGTGCTACCTCTTCATGAGGCTGATTATTTCTGGCTCAGGGTCTCTAATCTGAACAGGTATTCTGCCTCAGCTCAGGGCATTTCACTGTCATTCATTCAAGTAGCCCCATTGCTGCTATAGTGTTTTCTAAATGGGTAAACCAAACTTGTTTTAGTAGAGATGTTCGTTTAGAGATCTGAGTTGAATCTCATGGGGTGCTGGTGATAAATGGATGGAGGGCAAATCGCCAGTATGGTTAAAAAATCTCATATCTCTGAGGTGTTAACTTGACAGCAGAAAAGGAAAAGATATCTGTTAATGTAACCTAAAATAAAAAGTTTACTTTTTACATTTCTGTTCATTCATTTCTTGAATTTGTAAAGGAGTAATGAAAAATAGCTAAAGAATTTTTACAAAACAAAAACACAAGGTTTTATTATGACCATGATAAACTAACATAGCCTGAACTCTATAACAACTGTGCAGTAAAAACTGTCAGGGACATTTCTGAACATTTGGTGAACATCAACCCCAATCATAATACATTTTGTGAATACAAACAAATATTTATTTTGATCAAGAAAGAGCATTTAATAAATGCAAAGGTAAAGAAAATAAAGCAATTGATTTCAGTGGTAAGGACCACCATAGGACCACCACAGAGCAGGTATAATTTGGGTGATGGATCATTCCCGGCACTGCAGTTACACTGTTTAAAAACTCCAGCAGCACTTCTCTGTCTGATCCACTCAGACCAGTGCAACACACACTAACATGCCATCACTTCAGTGTCACTGCAGTGCTGAGAATGATCCACCACCCAAAGAATACCTGCTCTGTGGGGGTCCTGACCAATGAAGAACAGGGTGAAAGGGGTAACAAACAATGTACAGAAATGGACAAACTACATTCTGTAACTGAGATCTACAAAGTGCAACTGTATGTTAAGTGGATCTGATAAAATGGACAAAGAGGTATACTTAATAAAGTGGTCAGTAAGTGTATAAATGAAATAAATACCACATGCTTAAGGGGCCCTCTGGTGGTTTAAGACCTGCTTATATGCTTAGCAAGAAACAACCATAATAACTGCAGAGGATGTACAGTGCTGTGAAAAAGTATTTGCCCCTTCCCAATTTCTTTAATTTTTCCATATTTGTCACACTTGAATATTTCAGATCATCAAAATACCTTTAATATTAGACAGATGATCTAAGTAAACAAAAAAATGCTGCTTTTAAATGAGGAAAGGAAAATGCTGTTCAGTCCTACTCTATGTGAAAAGAGTCCTGGCTCTATGTGAAAAAGTAATTGTCCCCTTAGCTACTAAATCAACCTGTTAACCAAATTCAGTTGACTGTTGGGTTCAATTTCACTAGCCACACTGTTGAATCTAAACATTGCTCAATTAGAACCTGTCTGGCAATGTGAAGCAGACTAGAAGGTCTCAAAAAGCAGCACATGATGCCACTATCTAAAGAGATTCAGATACAGATACAGACACAAATTCACTGAAATCAACCAGTCTGGAACGGGTTACTAAGCCATTGCTAAGGTTCTGAGATTCCAGCGAACCACAGTGAGAGCCACTACAACAGAGGTGAACTTTCCCAGGAGTGGCGGGCCAACCAAAATTTCAACAAGAACGAATCAACAACTCATCCAGGGGGTCACAAAGCTGTAAGCCTCAGTTGTTTCAGTTAAAGGCAATGCACGTGATCCAATGATAAGAAAGACACTGGGCAAAAATGGCATGCAAGGCACTACAGGTAACCAAAAAGAACACAAAGGCTCATCTCGCTTTTGCCAAAAAACATCTACTGGACCAGCAAGTATTTTGAGAAAATATTCAGTGGACTGAAGAGTCTGAAGTGGAACTTTTTGGGAGACATTGGTCCCATTACATCTAGCGTAAAGCTAACACCTCATTCTACTGTAAGGCCGCCAAACCAACAGTCAAACGTGGTGGTGGTAGTGTGATGGTCTGAGGCTGCTTTGCTTCTGCAGCACCTGGATGACTTGGCATAATTGATGGAACCATGAATTCTGCTCTCTAACAAAAAATCGGAATGGTAAATGTCCGCTTAAGTGCAGTTGGGTTATGTAGCAGGACAATGCTTTGAAGCACCAAAGCAAATCCACCTTTGAATGGCTCAAAAGAAACAAAATTAAGGTTTTGGAGTGGCCCAGTCAAAACAGGCAGGTCACACTCAAAAACCCTCCAGTGAAGCCAATTTAAAACAATTCTGTAAAGCAAAAATTTCTCCACAGTGATGTAAAAGACCCATTGCAAGTTATTGCAAACATGTGACTGCAGTTGTTACTGCCAAGGGTAGCACAACCAGTTATTAGGTTTAGGGGGCAACTACTTTTTCACATGGGTGATCTAGATTCCAATAAAACGTACATCTTCGATAAATTATTAAAATAATAAATAAATGATTTACTTGTGTTGTCTTTATGCTGCATTTAAGAAAACTGAAGACCTGAAACATTTATATGTGACAAATTAGCAAAAATATGGGTAATGGGAGTTAAAGAGGAATTTTGTATTTTCACATTCATCCAAATTTCTTAATTAAATAGTTGTGTTAAGAAAGTCATTCAGAGTGGTTTGGTGTGAAATGCTCTATTTTGGAGAAACTCACCCAGTAAGAATTGTTCACAGTGGTGGTGATATTAACCAGACATCTGGAGTCTTAAATGCTTCTAGAAGCTGCCTGTTAATCTGAAACAATTTCTCAGTTTCCAGACACAATTTTGAGCTAAAACATATATTTTTAAACATATTCAAGGAAGAAAGATACATGCAGGGGAAAATAGCCTTTAAAGAAAACTTCAATTTTACAATCATCACCATTCTATATAAAACTCAGAAGACATGTGTATGTTCACTAGTTGTTTTGAGCAGTAAATAAAATGGCTATTTTTGTGTTGTAGACATCAATAACCCAGTTTCTTTTCACCATTACTTAAAGAAATCTGAGTTGCTAAGTTTTTCATCAATGTACCATTTCACATCGAACATCTGTGGATGACTGGAAATGTCTCTACTTTTGATTTACATAGAAAAAATAAATAAATGAAAAAACAGTGGAATTCTCCTTTAAATGCAAGCTTGATATCAGTATCACTGCACATGCTTTTATTTATGTTCCCAGCAGATCTGCATGGATATTAGATTGCTAAGCTACAACTCTTAACATTTGTCACATATTCTGAACTTCCTGATAACTTAACTTTCTTCCTTCTCATATCTTAAAATAAGCACCATCATCATCACCATCATAAATCATCTGGTAATCTGACTCAGACAGGTTAAAGGTTATCCTCATGTTGTTCCTCTACACAGTGGTATAAAACATTTTTTGGAAGTAACACCAATACAGAAGATTTATTAGCTCAATGTGCAAATACCTAAATCAGGAGGCTAAATGCTTCAACACTGGGAGCAGCCTAATGGTGTATATACAGCAAGAATGCCCTCTAGTGGAAATCATGATTGTGAAACAGTGGTAAGAGTATAAATGGATGATCCAAAACATGTTGTTAGTGTGGCAAAAAGAAAGTGAGCCACAATAAAAAAAAAAAATAGAAAGACAGAGTCTGGTAGCAGGATATTCATATTTTAATAAACAAACTTTAATTGCCACAGTGCAGGGTAATATATATATATATATATATATATATATATATATATATATATATATACATACATACATATATATATATATATATATATATATATATATATATATAGCTGCTTTTGGAACAAAACCTTGTATCTCCAAAATGGTAACTTTACAGGAGAAGGAAAACACATACATTACTTTCAATGTAAGTCAATGGAACCAGACTTTCCAAGTCATTTTTGGCCTTTATTTTGGTCCATCCTTCATGAAAATTACACACAATGTAAAGGCCAACATGCATTTTCAAATTATGTTAAATGGAGATAAGAGGTTTTGTTCCGACAACAGCGATATATATATGTATATATATATATATATATATATATATATAGATATACAGATAGATAGATATAGATAGATAGCAATGACATGTCAATACTTTATAATAACAATAATAATCACACTTTTATTTGTTAAAAGGTAACACAGAGCAGCACAGATCCTGCAAGACCTCACAGTGTTGCATGTGTAATAGCGACGACGAGATCAAAAGAGAAAGGCACACACAAGTTGGCTATGTAACCTAGCAAAAACAAAGCTTGACATTTCAAACAGAAACTTGCATGGCACATTCAAAAGCGGTAAAGTCAAATCAGACCGACTTTTATCAGGGCATGTCAAACAATAATACATAAATGAAACGACAACTTGTTCGGATTTGTCTAACTTTTTGATTGTCCTTCAAAGTATACCTTCATTTTATTTATACTGTACAAGAATGATTGCACAATGCCCTCCAGATATGCTGGACATCTTCACAAAACTGCTCAGTCATCTCTTAAAAATTGATTTTCACATATTGCACTAGTTACAGAACATCTACAGCATGCTCACTCACAATATACAATGGCCAACCTCATGCTCTCCCAGCACTATTATATGGGTCTCCTCTTTGGGCCCATCACAAAAGAGATGTTCAGAGAGTCTCATAAAACAATTTGAGGGAACCACAAAGAACAGAACAAAACTCTCAGTATAGAGCTAAGATGGTGTTGCTGATAACAACTGAACCACAATTCATAACACTACAGACCTACTGATACATCATCCGTTCATGTCTTTTACTAACATATAAGCATTTATACTGGAAGATGTCACTTTACTCAGAAGAAAATGTAGTGGCACTTTTATCTTGCCAGCTATTTTAGGGTTTGGCTTTGGATTTGCATATGTTTTGTGTCAGTGTTAACAATATACCTTATATTGGACAGGGTCAAATAATCTGTCTCCTTTCAACAATATGAATTAGGGCTGCACAATATATTGGTTATTATTATGATATTAGCCTTTGCGATACTAATAGCAGAGAAAACTGCAAACTGCACATGAGCCTTTAATCAAACATAGTATACTGTTAGCATCTTGACTACAGTTCAAGATAATTTTTTCTGTGGGTGTTTTGTATTCATATGGCAGCATATTCTGACTTTCTTTTCAAATTCAAATGCAAATTTGAGAATTCTAATTAAATGCTGTTTTTACTAGATTTTCTGTCTGTTTATTTATACAAATACACATTTATACTTGAATTTGAAAAAAGAAAAATCCAGAATATGTTACCATATATTCATGTAACCCAACAAAAGTTAATTATTTTGGTAAATATAATGCAGGCCAATCCTCAACTAGATCACATTACTGATATGTGACTGTTTAGACGCAAAGCAACTCCCCTTGGATGGCTTACTATGGTAATATAGACTGATATTTGTATCAGATGTGTTACCATAGCACAGAGTTCATGTATCATATTTGTTTCAAAAGATACATCTGGAAAAAGCTACTTTTAATTAACATCCTAGTTAGCATCAGCAGCTAACATCAGCTCATCAAGAGAGCTAAACTTCCAGAAACTTCAGCTCACTGATGCTTGCACCAGTTTCCAGACCCTTATTTTGTAATCACTAGTATGCATGACACTAGGTGGCCAATCAGTTACATCAAGAGTTTTATTAACTCCCAGTGATAATAAAATCCTGGAACCGAAATTGAGTTCTCAAAGACCTTTGGTTTAGAGGTTTAAAATGAGCGACAGTTGCCAGATTGACAGAATCTATTTGATTATTAAAGTTACAGTGGGTGCTTTGATTCTGCTCTGCCACACCTGTTCAAACCAGAGTATATGAGTGGAGTAGAGTGGCAGACTTTTCAGCTCCTCTCTCAAAGCATTCTGTAATCATTCTGCTCTGACTCTGCTCCAGATTTTCAATTTGCTTGCTTTCCTCTCACACAGAGAAAACCAACACCATGTTATATGTCTTGAATATTGAATTGTATTAATCATATAGTACAATTATTATAATTTAAGGCTGTTATTACACAAAAAGTGGATAAGCATTCTGTGCTACACAGGCTTCAGTAGGTATTTGTTTGAAAAATGGCCAAATCACAAACCAGAAAACTGGTGAGGGTAAACAAATACACATGCTTTTAACATAATTCATTTACTGTTTACGTAGAAAAATGGACGACACAAGAGTGACACAGTGAGAATTTCCAATATCCACCTGTAGCCCACAATGCTTTGAGTGACTTATGACTAGAAATTTTGGCAAATTTCTGCATCACCCTAACATCATACATGATGTATAAATAATAATAAACAGAAATATACATTCATATATATATACATTCATATATACAGTGAGTCCAAGAAGTATTTGATCCCTTGCTGATTTTCTTTGTTTGCCCACTAATAAAGACACTATCCTTCTGCACTTTTAATGGTAGATATATTCTAACATGGAGAGACAGAATATCAAGACAAAAATCCAGAATATAATTTTAAAGAATATATTTTAATTAATTTGTATTTCAATGAGGAAAATAAGTATTTGATCCCTCTTGCCAAACACACTCAATACTTAGTGGCAAAGCCTTTGTTTGCAAGCACAGCGGTGAGACGTTTGTTGTAGTTAACCACAAGTTTAGCACACACACCAGGGGAATTTTGGCCCACTCTTCTTTGCAGATCCTCTCTAAATCACGATGGTTGGTGGGCTGTCGCTTGGCAACTCTGACCTTCAGCTCCCTCCATAGATTTTCGATCGGATTGAGGTCTGGCGACTGGCTGGGCCACTCCATGACCTTAATGTGATTTTTCTTGAGCCAATCCTTTGTTGCCTTTGCTGTATGTTTAGGGTCGTTATCATGTTGGAAGACCCAACCACGGCCCATTTTCAGATCCCTGGCAGAGGGGAGGAGGTTGTCCCTCAGGATTGTGCGGTACATGGCTCCATCCATCTTCCCAGTGATGCGGTGAAGTAGCCCTGTACCCTTGGCAGAGAAACACCCCCAAAACATTATGCTTCCACCTCCATGCTTGACGGTGGGCACAGTGTTCTTGGGGTCATAGGCAGCATTTTTCTTCCTCCACACATGGCGGGTGGAGTTGAGGCCAAAAAGTTCAATTTTGGTCTCGTCTGACCACAAAACCTTCTCCCAATAACTTGGTTCATCTTTCAAATGATCATTGGCATACTTGAGGCGCGCCTCCACATGTGCTCCCTTCAGCAGGGGTACCTTTCGGGCACTGCAGGATGTGAATCCATTGTTGCGCAAAGTGTTGCCAATTGTTTCCTTGCAAACTGTGGTCCCAGCTGCCTTCAGGTCATTTGCTAACTCCTGCCGAGTGGTTGCAGGACGATTTCTGACCGTTCTCAGCATCATTGCCACCCCACGAGGCGAAATCTTCTTTGGAGCACCGGGCCGAGGTCTGTTGATTGTCAGGTTATACTCTTTAAACTTTCTGATAATTGCACCAATAGTTGTTACTTTCACATCCAACACCTTACTAATCTTTTTGTAGCCCATTCCAGCTTTGTGAAGGTCAACAATTCTGACTCTGAGGTCCTGTGACAGCTCTTTGGTTTTACCCATGTTGGAGACTTGAAATCTGTGTGATCTGTCTGATTCTGTGGACAGGTGTTTTTCACACAAGTGATTAGTGAGAACAGGTGGCTTCAGGTCAGGTAACAAGTTGATTGGGAGTGTCTAACTGGTCTGTAAAAGCCAGAACTGCTAATGAATACTAAGGGATCAAATACTTATTTCACTCCATGAAATACAAATCAATTAATATATATTCCTTAGATTTATTTTCTGGATTTTCTTTTTAATATTCTGTCTCTCCATGTAAGAATACATCTACCATTAAAAGTATAGAATGATCATGTCTTTATTAGTGGGCCAACGAAGAAAATCAGCAAGGGATCAAATACTTCTTGGACTCACTGTATGTATATATATATATATATATATATATATATATATATATATATATATATATGAGAATCTTAATTGTTGGGAACCTGAGGCTGTGTGAGAGAAATGCAATAGTCAGGGGATTCTCCAACTCCGCACCATTCACATAGTCCGATTCAAACACAGAGACAATGTGCAGGGTAGTATGTGTGTGTGTGTTTGTGTGTGAGGGATGGGGGTGTAGACAGAGGCTGGCAAGTGAGCATTTAGATCATAGATCTTGAGGTTAGGGGGTTAGGATAGAGGTTTAGGAGCACTCCTGTTCCATTTTTTATTAGTTTACTAACTATAAAATTTATTATTCAGAATATATGATTTTGTTGTTTTAATGTATGACATTTGGGTACTTTGATATACTGCTATATAGTTATATCGCAATATGTAGCAATACAACAAAAACACTAATATGTTATTCATATCATGCAGCCCTAACCTTAAACCAGTAAGCAGAACTTCAACCAGTGTTAATATTTTGTTTTTCAGTACTGGACTACAGTCAAAGCCCACTACCACCTTTCATTTTCAGGCAGAAGTTGCACAATCATGTATGTTTGCTTTGCAGTACACTGTGAAAGGCCACATTCCATAAACCCGTCTGCTACATCACAATCAACTAGGTATGATCGGTATTCCACATCAGATATGAACTTGACTGAATCAAGTTTGTATGCCTACTCAAACTCTTTCTCAGTTAGTACTGTAGTACAGAAATGTACTAAAGACTAATCATGCAATTCTAAATGCAGTAACAGCAATGCTCAATATAATCCCAGTCTAAATGGTCAATTATAATTTCACTTTCGTGCAGCCCTAGTTAAGATTACACCAATGGTTGAGGGTGAGAAAACTGTTCTGCACCTCCATTTAAACTGTAAACCACAAACAGCACAAAATTTAAATTACCATTTAATGTAACAGGCTGAATATGGAAGAGAATTGGTAACCTACAAAATCATGAATTTTTATTTAAGTAATAATTAAGAAATGAGATGCAAATTATTTGATACTTTGGAAAATGCTAAAATCAACATCCTTTTTAGGTTTGTAAAGCTCAAACCGAACTGCTGTAACAATAAATGTAGGCTACTATATCATCTTTAAAACTGCTACATAGATTTGCCAAAATGGAGCTTAAGACAATATGTGCTATTGCTCTATTTACACCCACTGATGATTTTAGCTCTGATGCCCACTTACCTCAAACTGCCATGTAAAGTGAATAATCATCAGGCTATGGGAGATGAATCCCAGTCAAGTGTATCTGAAAATACAAGCCAAATATCTACTTCTTCTAATATGAAAAGAAGTCGAGCTAATATTGCCAATCAAAGATTTTTTTTTTACCCTTGAACTGGAATTTTGTATAAAGCTGGCTACTGTTAGGAGGCATTTCACAGAGTATTGACTACATTGAAATGCTTGTAGACATCTCCAGGCAATAGCACCACTAAAATATAGGTTATGTGCATTAATGCGCTCACATATTATCTTAGACATTCATAGTGTGCAACAGCACCTTCAAAAAGACACCAAAGTAAATAGTGGAGACAAATAAATACAATTCTTGATTTTTTTTCTAAGGAAAACAGGTTTTTTTTGCTAATGCATAATCAAACACAAACTAACTGCAAGCTCAAAATACTACAGATTCTGACCTATTTTGACAGAGTTGGTTGTTTTTTCTGATATCATACAGTACATTCATACTGTTAAGATGTGAGTATTGGTTAGATATGAAGTATTCAGTTCTCAGAAGATTTGAATCAGTTTATGTTTCTGTAGAATGTAAACTGCTAACTTAGGTAGCTATGTGTAACAGATTTAAAGGGCAGTTTCACCATGTGTCCATAATGTCATCAATGTGCTCTCACAGCACTAGAGATGGAGTCTTATAACATTCCACAGAGTGAATTTACTGACTATCAAGACACTAACATGCCATAGTTGAACACCACTAGAGCCTACAGGGCTCAGACTTGAAAGCTATTTTAAGCCAATAAGGGTAACAAAGATACCAAGACTATCTCAGTAGTATCTACCTGCATCGACACAGACCAATGATGTGAAGCCCCAGGCATGGTGGAAGAAGCACTGGCAAATTGGGCGTATTTAAATTGCTGATAAATTGCTAGATATCTTCTTCAAAATAAAAAGTTTCAAGGTCAGGGTTACTGGTAAGGCTAGCTACTTCCACAATCACATCAGCTAGTATTGCTCCTTTCAAAATAAAAGGGGTTAAAGTTAGAGTTAGCTACATCCTCAACCATGTTAGCTAGTTAGGAAGCTAACAGACACTAAAAGAGTGACTTTAAACATCATTATGTACAAACAGCTCAACCAACATTTTATTGTCACTAACAAGCTTTAGCCAAACAATGTTAGTTTTCTCCCTTTACTTTAGTTAACTGGCTAACCTCTGCCCAAGATAGGGCTTCTTCCACTCAAGCCCAGCCTGGGGCTTGCTCTGCAGGCCTGCCTTCCCACGTTATCCTGAAAAAGACATCTAATTGTCAACTTTACTTCAGGAATGTATTTTTTCATCATAATGGTTTTGTCTGTATAATAGCTTAAAATACAATCTCAATGCGCTACATTTTAAACATACATAGTACATTCAGTGCAAAGCTTGGTTGGCTCCCTAAACCTCATAACCGTCTGACCTGCTGCGCTGGAGCCAGCCCTGATGACCCAGTCTCTCCCCAGACACTCTAGATGCTTCCCAGCCAGAATGACACTCGTGTGCCTGCTCTTCATCATGGACCAGCTGCTCTCCTGTAGACCTGGTACACCAGAGCAAGTAAACTTTGTGTTTGTTTAAGAATAAGATGGGGATGAATCAATCAAATGCTTTGGAACATTTGTTTGTATAAACAAATATACACACAATACAACGACACACACACACAAAAAAAAATTACCTAACATGATTATTCTCCATTCAATACTACATATTCAAAATGGCAAAAATTCCTCTAAACCCCATGAAAATACACATGCAGTCAATGCAAATGTTACTAAGAGACCATGACTTATAAACTACGGTGATACGATCCTCTACTAGCCCTGAGTGAACCCAATAAATAAGTAATAATGTCTGCTACAAGGCATTTAAGGCAAATCAGGCCATGATTTACAGTCAACCGATTTCAGTCTATGAGGCGCATACTGGACAAAACCAAAGAACCCATATTTCAAGGTCAATATGAAAATGAAAAGAAAATCTGCTTAATACCTGCTTTTGGTTATTCTTTGGGGACCAATATCAGCTGAAGGAGGGCCCTAGATGGAGCAACAGAAAATAAGAACTCAAGCTTTTCTTTACAGCCAATACTGTTACTGTGAAGCATGCTCTGTATACCGTATTCCACTGTGACAGTGAAAGCTGTGACATACAGGGTGAGCCGTGCAGTAGTGCTGGTGCGGAGTGCTCTGGTAGTACTCAAGCAGTCTTTCAGCCAGAGCGATGCGTCGCAGGAGGCTCTCGATGAACCGTCGCAAACGCACTTTCCCACACATTTCATGTTGTGCTGCTGCTTCCAGAAATTTCTGGATAGTGATCACTTCCCTAGAACCAGTTAAAAATAACTGCTCATTTACTTCAAAAAGATTACATTACAAAATATTACAGTATATAATTACTTTCAATAAATCAGCTGAGAGTTCTCATCAGCTCAAAATGCTAAAAGATGTTTTAGCCTAGATTTACAAACTCCTGAAGATTGAAAGAATCCTGGAGATTGAGAGATGTCTGGGTGCATGTCTCAGGTTTTGTTTATTCTTTTTATGTGTTGCATGTGACCTAAAATTTGTAAAGTATTTCAGCTTCGGGTTTAAAATCTCCGGCAACATCTTTCTCTGCCAAATTTCATTTGGCTGGGATGTAAATGTTTAGAAGTGACCACAGAAGGCTAATTTTGTTCTCACAAGGTCCACAAAAAGGGAAAAGATGAAAACTTTTCAAATGTGAGTAAAATAAGGTGAAAAAAAATGTAAAATGACTTGGTAGATTATTCAACAATTGTCAGGCTCTGCATGCATTTGTGAATTTATTTTAATGCATTCTGGCATAATTACATATTCCTGTGTCCTTGTCCGTAAAAAAAATTATATTGCTTTTCAGAATAATGGAAAATATGTCGTAGGGTTCTATACTACCAAAAAGCGCTATTTTATTGTTATAATGTCAAGCTTGTAATGACAGAAAAACTGTTTTGGTGAGATATAGAACCATTTTCAAAAAGGTTCTGTTTAGAACCATACACAACACATTCTCCATCAATCTGAAGAAATATTTCACCATGTCTTTAATAAGGGACTCTTGAAGAATCATTGTTTTTAAGTGTGTATATTTGTTGTGTAAAGTATTGTATGTCTGTGACGTCTGTGCTGTCAGTAGAACTGTGCTGCATTATCTGTCTGTCTTATTCCTGCTGTGGATTATTCATTAGGCCATACTTACTGTTTTCTGCGCTCCAGCTCATGTTCAGACATGCTAAGCTGCTGCTTCAGTGTGGCGATGACCATGACAGCAGCGTCCACCTGCCTACTAAGTGCCCGTTCGCGCTCTAGCACTTCCTGCCGCTCCTGAGCCAAGTGGTGCGAGTGAGCTCGTTCACACAGCAGTGCTGTGTCCGTCTGTGCCAGTTCGGAACTGAGCCGCAACAGCCGCCGTTCCATGCTACTATTGGCTGTCCTCATCATGCCCTCCAGTCTCTGCCCCACCGAGGCCACCGGTGCAGAGAGGAGCTCAGTGCCAACAGGCGTCTCCCCACAAGCCGCACTCTTTTCTGGAGACAGAGGTCCCTCTTGACACTGTTCAGGTGGAGGGGGGTCAGAGCTGAATGGGAGTTTGTGCTCCCCCCTCCCAAGAGAGTGAGTGTCGGTGCCTGCATCTTTTGTTGTCTGGGTCTTGGCGATGGCCCGCTTGCCGTCCTCTGCACAGTCAGGGTATGAGTGGCCCCTGCTGTTTGGAAGGCTGAGGTCATGCCTGGGATGTGTGTGGTATGTGTGGCTGTACTCCAGGTGGGCCCTCAGCGCAGCTAGACTGTGGAAGCGCTCATGCTCTCCGCACCGAGGGCAACGAAATGGGAGCTGAGACGGTGCCCCTGCACCACAGGCCAGGCCATTCTCCACAAATAGGGTCGTGTTTCGGGTGCACAACTTCTGCTGCATGTCAGAAATAATCTGATAACATAACATCACAGCTGCTTAGTATCAAATCTTAAGAATTTGGTTACATCTTATAAAACCTTTCCCATGAACCAAATCTTTCAAAATGTCTGCAGAATTCAATCATTGAGATGTGAATAAAAGCATTAAGACTGTCTTGACATGAAACGATGCAAGGAAACAGTTTGGGTTTGTATACAGTGATGGTCCTGATGTCTACAACACAAATATAGCCATTTCATTTGCTATCCAAAATGTGCCATAATTATAATTGTGGTAAAGCAAAAAAAAGTTGTTTCAATTTGGATAACATGGATAAAAACAGCTTCATTTTATAATATTTTCTCTAAACTGTCATAAAACGTCTGAGACATCAGGCAGCATTCTCATAATAATTATGTAATAACTTTCTGTGAGGTAGCTTTTAGAGGTATTAAACCTATCACCCCATTGCAAACTGTTAACTGAGAGCGCTACATTTCAAACTCTGACTGACTTTCTTAAATCTTAATCTTAAAGATTTACTTATTATGAATTTTTGGTTTCCCCTTTAAATGTCAGCAAAGTCTTGTCATTAGTTTCTCTAGAGTGAAGTATTTCAAACTCTTCTGGCTTCTTAAAATCTCAGCAACTGAAAAATTAGTCAAATACCCCATTAAATGTTGTCATTGTCATCACAGCTGGCCAAATGCTCCCTTAGGCATTGAGTATAAACGCATTAAGGTAATAGCATATGCTCTCTGAGGGACTGGTTTCTATGAAATCCCGCAAACTGTAATTGTTAATTCACAAGCAGGAAAATCCTATTGCATTAGCTATAGCCTGGATAGCTGGATTTAGGTGGAACAGCAACCACAGTCTGCCAGCCAGCTCTAACAGGTTCTGACTACAATTCACATGCTGATTTAATAACACTGAACCTGATTCATTTTAGAAACATGAAGCATTTTAGAAAGCCTCGTTAACTCATAGCCGTATCGAATGAATAAGGTTACAGTTTTGACACATCGACATTTTAAACCAGATTACAAACCCACACGACCTCAGTATTCCGTATGACGTAGATTACACAACTCAGATTCAATTAGCCCAGCTTTGTGCTGTTTGAGCGCTAGATACTGATCTCCAATAGCCAATCTATCAGTATGCCGATATGAATGTCATTATCAGTCGGAACTAAGGTTAGCTCGGCTGGCTTAGGGAAAAGGAGAAGAGCTCGTAATGGAATAAGCCTTCTTCTTCTGGAGGCGTTCACTTGTTACTGCTAGATGTCAGACCGAGTCGTGCAGCCAGACTAATAGAGACATTTCTCTAATGCCAGTTGTAAGTTACCTCCGTAAAAGCTGTTTCTGCGCTGATAACGTAGAAGGCTCGGCTCGAAGTAATCGGCTACGCCTTTGATCGGGGCACCTCTCTTCAAATGATCATTCGGACCTCTTCGACAGGTAGCTGGTTGCTGGCTGCGCTTCTCGGTTTTTTGCTCAGCGCACGTCTTGTCACCTGACGGTGAGATAGCTAACAACTCGACATGTGATGAACACATCTAACCTGCTGTAAGAACAGCAACATAAATGGCACAGACATCTTTGCTGAGATACCGAACGGCGCCCTCCATTAAAAATGACCTCGGATATAGATACGACAGCAGCCCCCTGTCACTAGCCGCAGTCATAAGTGTCAGTGCCCCAGTTAACTACAGAGATTTGATAGGAATTACTGAAAATTCATTAGGATGCAGAGTGCGACAGACAATCGGGTCGATCCATTCGGGCACAGACGGGAGAGTTCAAACAAAAAAACGTCGTGGATACAAAAATTTTATACAGCAAAGACTACAACACACCAATGCGAATTACTGAATTAAAAACAACAATAATAAGTAAATGTGATTATATATACTCAGTAGCTTCAGTGACATTCAGTCAGCTTCAGTCTCCACTCGCCCATTTCAAAATTTGAAAGTGGTACGATCCTGTGGTTGTTTAGGCAACGGTGAGGTTTGAAGGCAGACTATTGGCTGAAGCTCAGCCACGGAGCGCGTCGGTTTGTTGTCCTAGAGGGGCCTGTCTCTCCGGGAAGGAGCCAATATGGAACTGCCGCGGGACGGACGATTTTTTAGGCGAAATGTTGGGGCGAGGTCCACTGTGTCGTCGTGTTCGTCTTTCGCCATGGAGGTTAAGAGAAAGAAAATAAGAGAAAGCACATTGTTTTTACAAAACGAGGTATGTTTGTGCTGCTCGTATCAGAATGATTCACAATGTTGTGGAAGTGATTTAGCCTCAGGTTAACGTTACGCTACATTGTTCACGGACTGGTAAGCTAACCAGAAGCATCTTTTAGTTCTTCTGTTGTTAATCAAGTCAACTTATGTAGCTAATGTTAATAAAATTAATATGAGTAGCCACGTGAATTAGTCCGTAGAATGTGACTACCTAAACAAAACAAAAAAGTCAATTTATGCCGTGTGCTTTTCGAAGCCAAAAATCACTGTAGGACAACGAAAGGTTTATAGGATGTGCTTAATCAGAATTGAAAACTATTCAGAAGTTGTGGTCCCACCTTAAAACTAACTACCTGACGTATGTTCCACCCTAGCCCCAGATTTGTCTCAATGTCATTCTCACTTCTGGGACTAGTTCTACATTTGCTTGACCACCTAACACTTCATTCAATATCCTTTTCAGGCGACTGCAAGAGGAATGAGAGGCATGAAACGGTGCACAAGCCTGAATGACACTGAGCAGATAATAGAGGACATGAATTTGTTGTATATACGACAAATTTCTAAGAAATTACAGGTAGCCAAAGACCAAACTATATGTCTAAAAGGGTGTGTGGTGATGTCTCTCTATCCTTTTTTTTAAATCTAGTTTTTCAATTTGTGTTATTAAAATACACGTTTTGACTTCCTGCACTATTTAAATGTAATTTCATTCTGAAATGTTGCCACACAACTCTTTAAGACTGGTTTGCTGATTGGAGAGTTCCATTGTTTAGGTCGTCATGTGTCTTTCTTCACCAGTTTCTTCCTACTCCACCTACTTGCATAAAAGCCCCCTTTCATTCTTGTCTCGGTGCACTATTTCAGCCTGCCATATGGCCACTGCTCATTAAATGGACAAATCAGTGAAGGCTGCTGGAAATTACTCTCCAACTGTCTCGTTGTAATAGTTCTTGTTCCATTCCCATGCATCCAGCTGTGATTCAGAAGACTCTGTACCCTTTTCACATTTTGTAACGTCTTGTCTTCCCAAGAAATACATTTCAGTGATGTCCTTCCCCCCATTCCACTGTCTGCGTCCTGTGTCTGTAGTATGCACATTTTGTCTCTGATGAGTTTTGAAGGACCCTGTAGAATGCCTGCTGATCTCTAATGCTAGATTTTCCTCAGGACTGTGATATTCAAGAGAAGATGGACTTTGAGATGCGAATGAGAGCGGGCGCATACAAGCTTCTGGTTGCCAGCACCAAGAGAGAACAAATTCTTGATGCAGCCAAAAGCCTGATAACCTGCAATGCAAGAATCAAAGCCTACATGGCTGAGGCACAGAGGAGGAAGGAACAGCAGGACATGGCGGAGAATCTTAGGAGGAGGTCTGATCTTCTCATTATTCCTGAAAATGGCTGTGGACACATTTCACACAAAATGTAACAGTTTTATGTCAGAAGACTAACGGACTAATTCTTATAAAATGGCTTTGTTTTACAGATCCTTGGACTCTCAGAATCGAGTGGCTTGTAAAGGCAAAGTAGCTATATCTGGTAAGATATAATCGTTATTTATATAAGCATAGATATGTATATAAATACTTACATAGATATAATACTTGTTGTTTTTGCTCAGTCTTTGATATAAAATGTAAGTTCATGGTCGATTTTCCTCTCTTGTTCTTGTTTGTCTCACTTAGGTCTACGAATCCCACTGTTTTGGAAGGATTCTGAACATTTCAGCAACAAAGGGAGTGAGTGCTCTATATGGTTTTTTTTGTTTGTTTGTTTTTTTTTTCTGTTTATTCCTTTTTCCCGAATACATATCGACTATAAGCACATACTGTGCCATTTTATACAAAGACTTTTCAGTGCTGCTTTTCTTTTGCTATACAGTAATGTAATTGGCATGAGAGAACCACTCTGATTTTGATTTTGCACTATGGTGTGTGTGTGTAGACAAGATTGTAGCAGTTTGCTGTGCATTTGCTAACTTGTTAACAAATTGGAGAGAACACTTTAAGGGGAATTCCACCGATTGTTAAAAAGTCTTGATAATTTGACCATTAAAATGTAGATAAATCCATGTACAGTGGCTTTATGTGAAATGGTTCATTGTAGATAAATTTACTGACTCTTTTTATAATGGAAGTGATGGGTACCATGGGTCACAGTGTAATGCAAATATTTTATTAATTAATACACATCTTTTCATTTTTTAAAAAGTAAAGTTGGTGATAATAAAATAAGCGATGAAATGTGGAAAAAAAAACGTTTGTCATACAAAGCCCTCCATGTACCACTCCCAGATAAATGGATTAAAAAAAATACATTTTAGATTAAAACATTTGACAAGTATTGTAAAGCAACATCTGAGGCATCAGGCAGAGTATTCATAACCATTTCACATATGTTTTTGTGAAGTAGATTTTAGATGCATTAATCTCTTCAGATGTCTTGTTTCTATCACCACCGCTCTGAACAAGTACGATTATACATTTCATGTCAAACCATGGATTTGTTTACATTTTAACAATCCTTTTAGCAGTGGAAATTCAGAAAAATAAGCGGGATTGCCCTTTACGAAAGATGTTCCACAGCTGTTAATTGTCTCCGTTGTAATGCTTAAATAGATTTAAGACTTTTATTTGATTTAAGTTTGGGGTCACATCGACACAATGTACCCTTCATGCGCTAAGTGCTTATACGTCCCTGACAAACTCCAAAGGTGGTTTGAGGGATCTGACCTCAGTGTGTCTCTGATTGGACCCTCGTTCACACCTGTAGTTTATGTGCACTTATGATCAGATCACATTAATGCCAAGTGTAAAGTGTATTATTTGCCAAAATGAGTGGTCATTCTGTTTGTATTCAGTACGTACATAAACAACTTTTAAATCTGAGCATATATTTAGAAAATAAATATTTTAGGCAGGAATTATGGTGTTTTTTTAAATTGATGTTAAGAAATAAATTTTTTTTCCACACATAATGCATAATCACATATTAAATCCATCAAACAGATTCTCAACGTATGGCAGTTTTCTGTCTAATGAAGATGGGCTCTGAGATATTTGACACAGAGATGGTGATTGTTGACCAATCAGTGACTGATATCTGCTTTGAGGGTGTAACTATCTTGTGAGTATTCAGTCCAGCACTATTTGTGATAAAATTGTAATTGCTGTGAAATAGACTAGAGTGAAAGCTTGTCCGTGTTTCATTACTTTTGTTGTCACAGTTCTGAGGCTAAGCCGGACTTTGAGCTGGCAGTTGAACTCTACAGTTGTGCAGTAGAAGAGGAGGTAACTCTGGTAAACACGCCAAAGAAACTGGCCAGGAAATTTCGTTCCTCTTTGGGCAAAGCATCTGGGAAGAAACTTTGCCCCGCTCTAGATGGAGGGGATCCTGATGCTTTTCTTGAGTCCAACCCAATGCCACCGTAAGGATTGCACTTGCTTTAATATCTTTGCATATCAGTGTATGACTGGATTTAGTGTTTTATGATTGCAGGTTTTCCATCTTCTGTTTCAGTGGGGTACAATATTCTCTGCTGGCATACACAAGCCTGTGTTTGGAACAGGCAGAAGGCTCATTCCAGTCTCACTCACTCATAGTCTTACAGAACGGTAAGTGATGAATCCATGTATGATGTGGTGAACCTGCAAGTTATGGTTTAAGAGCTGTGTGTCATTTAAGCTTTGATATTTGGTTACTTCTGATTTTTGTGCTCCCGCTCATTCCATGAATATTAGGAATACCCCAATGTGGGAATTGTGTGCCAATGCTGATATTTATTTGTAGAGGTTTTGTAGAACATTCTGCTCTTCCATCATTAAATAGTGTTTAAAATATAGAGCATATTCAAACATCAGTTAGATGTAAATAACATTTTTTTTAAGGAGTTATTGGCCAAAATTGATATAATTTTTATATCATTTTGCATCCCAAAACACTTCTTAATCATTACTATATGGGTAAAGTGACTGGAAGTGAAAATGACTTGTTTTGAATGGATCCTGTTTCTGCTTGCTCAGTGGCGGCATCATCATGGCTGCCTCTTTATGGGAATCTGTGCTGTCAGCTGGTGGCACAGCCTCACTGCATGACACAGGATATGATGAGCGGCTATCTTAGCCAACAGGTAAAGGGCACAAACCTTGTAAACATCTATTGTGTGTGGTATCGCTACTTCTTTCAAAAAATATACTGTGAAAACACTGTAAACTTGTGATATGCAGTGTCAGACTTGCTTGTCTGTGTTTAGCAAAGTATTGAGGGTTTGCAGCGCTGCTGCAGGCTGTACTGTGTGCTGAAGGCTGGCCTCCTCTCCTGCTATTTCACCCCTGAGGAGATCCAAGCCAAGGTGGAGCCTAGCTTTGTTATTCCTATAAACAAGGTAGGACAACAAGCTATTGTAGTTAAAGCATACAATAATTATAAATGTCTCATAATTGCAGTGCTTGGAATCAGTAGCTTGGATAGAATCAAACATTTTTGTTTGTTTGTTTGTTTTTGGTAATACAAAATATGTAGTATTGGTTTTTTTTTTTTTTTGTTGTTGTTTTTTTCCATTAAGAATCATAAATCATTACTGTTTTTTTATTTACTTTATGCATGTATATGTGCATAGGACACCCGCATTCGTGTGGTGGAAGGGCATCAGAAGAGTGGGTCTAGACTGAGTCTGATTAATCCTGGGATTGGAGACCCTGCTAGCCATGTGTTCACAGCGGAAACACCAGAACAATTACAGGACTGGCTGAATGCCCTTTGGCAACACATTCATGACAAGAGTGAGTGAGAGATTCTTCCATATTTATATGTAATAGAGAAAGAGATTAGCATGCTTTTGTGGTTGGGTAAAGGATAAGGGATTGTTTACCTGTACAATAGGTCAGTGGCAGCATACCTCTGACAGGCTGATGGAGATTCAGATTTTGTCCCCACGGAAGCCCCCACTTTTCCTCACCAAACAAGCTGACTCTGTTTACAATGATCTGAGTAAGGAATCGATTTCACACATTTTGATGGCTGCAGCATATCACATGGGCAGTTGTGGACTGATTGACTTAGTGACTAGTTTTACTTTTGCTTTGCAGGTATTGGTTCACCAGGGAAATTTGAGAGTTTGACTGATATAATTCACAACAAGATTGAGGAAACTGATGGGCGTTTTCTTATTGGCCAAGAAGAGCAAAGGGAATCTCCTCATTGGGCAGCCCTGTTTGAGGGCTCCCATTCGATGGTGGTGCAGAAAACAGTTTTGTCACCAGGTAAAGAGGATGCCCAGTCCACTTCCAGTCCAACTTTAAACAGCAACAAGAAGAGAAGAGCTCCTCCACCTCCTCCTGATAAATTACCATTTGTCCAACCTGTCCCATGTCTTCTGGAGAAGGAGAACTCTTGTAAGGCGATGAGGCCTCGAACAGGGCGGCCTTCGCTGGATGCTAAATTCTCTGCCATCATTCAGCAGTTACAGAAGACCCATGCCCCACCACGCAAAAATCCACCTTTAGCCCAAATTGAACCTTCTCGGAACCCTTACACTCCAAAAAGGGATATTGAGCTTGCCCAGGCCGAACACACAGAAAAAATGAGCACCGAAGCTCTTCAGCCTCCCATCCCTGCCCCCAGAAACAAACTGAGGAAGTCTTTTAGAGAAAAGATTAATCCCAAAGCCTGGTGAGCTACTAACAAATCCAAATCAACCATACAGACAGCATATCCTTTGTCTTGTCTTCTTTTTACTTGTTTCAGTACTATCAGTTGATTGTTAGTTTTGGTAGTTAATCCACAACCATAACCTATTTGTACACAACTGTAGATTTCAACGTTGAATGGCAGAACTGAAGCCTAGCTTATGGCAGCTAATCATACATGTCTAACTGACCTTACAAACCTAACAAACTGTGAACACATGCATTCATAAATATAAACACTTACAAGTTTAACAAATAATAATAATATAAAGAACCACTAAACTATGCGTACTTTTGATAAGGAACTTGGCACATGGAGTTGTAAGATGCACATTAGGTGGCAGCTGGTGCTGTTCTCATATATTTTGAAAGCACATGCATATACCCATCTGTAGTTTACACAAATTGAATGAAATGCCATTATTGTATAGGTGAAACATGGAAATTTGGGCTCAAAAGTTGGAATCATGTTATTTTTAGGATTATTTTATTAGCAAAAAAGTAACTGGCCTAGAAAACTCTAGCTGCATTTCAAAACATTTTTATATTTAAGACTTTTTTTTTTTCTTGAGGGTGGTTTTAGATATATAAAATGCATTTTCTGTAGAAATGTGTCATGAAATTTGACTTATGACTATTTTCTGTAGATGTTTCTTAAATGTGTACTAAGCTAATTGTTCAGTGTCTACTAGACTATACTGCAGAATATAAGTTCCAGCTTGGAGATTCTTAAAGGCATGGGGAAATAATACACTTTCTTTAGACTGATTAAACTTTAACAAAGATAAATATTAGTTAATGGTTCTAGGTCTGGAATTTTGCATCATCATGAGAGGAAAAATTGCTTACAGTGGTCAGTGAATTGGCACATTGGCAGTCTTTTTACTGCTCTTGGCCTAAAACCACGGGAATGATGCAGAATATACCACATAGTAAGTCATGCAACTGACAGCCTTTCATTTCATAGTGATGGTTATTGTGCAATACCTTCTTTTTCTCTTAAGCAGAATCGTTCTGTAGTAACTCCTTCCATGTACATGTATTTGTTTTTTGCAATTCATGTAATTTTGTTTCTCTTTGGTCCAGAATAAACAACTGTAACCACCTGCTTTAATAGACTTCCATGTAACATGAAAATATTGGTTATTAGCCTTTCTTGTTTGCTTTCAAACTGTCATTAACACAAAACAGAAATGCATGTACAAAGGTAAATTTTCTAGACACTTTGTTAAATTTCCTTATATAGATGATGGGAAAAGGTCATTTGTAGCTTTTCCATAGTTCAGCCCTGAAGTGTTCCTGCTGGATGCTTCTCTTCGGACTTGCCTCTCTAAAGCCTGTTCCAGCTGCAACCAGTGCTGCTCCTCCAATGCCTGCTGCTCAACATGGAAAAAAGAACTTATGGATTTTTGGATATCATATTTAAGTCTTTAGATTTCCTAGATATGCAAGTCTAGGTCTAGTCTTGGATTAAATTACAGTGCTAATGATGACTTAACACTGGAAACTCTTTTTAGCCAAGGAACAGACTTGATCTCGGTATAAAGAACTATCCCTAAGTGTACTTGTAGGCAAGCATGTCTGTCAGTGGTCAGGATGATAAATGTAATCCTATGTATGAATAGAATGTGATCATACTGAGGACAGTATAATGACCATTAACAGCCTTCCTCACCTTTTCTTGGTTATAGCTCTTGACTTTCTGAGTAGCTATCTGTTTACTGATGTTCACTTTGCCTTTTTCACTCTCCCTCTTGTTCTGTCTCTCCTGCTGCTTCATCTCCAGGGTCTTCTGCAGGGCCATCACTCTTTCATCCATACTGACTGCCTCCTGCAGCTTTCGTCTTTTTTTCTTCTCCTCCTGCCTGTTTTATACAGAGGCAGTTATTTACACATGTTGAACTGATCATTATAATTATGAACAGTGTAAGTTTAATATTCTGATAAAGTTTTCAAATATATGTTGATCCAGTGCTTAACTACTGGTAGTGCAGATAGGACAATGGGCATGGCGACTGGTCCCCCCTAACATCTTTACAAGAAACCTTATATCATGTGATGTTATAACAGGTACTCATGGGTAGACACAATTATTTAAAATTTTTAAATTATTTGTCTGATTTAGACAAGCAACTTTATAGGACATACACTATATGGCCAAAAGTATGTGGACACCTGACCATTACACCTAAACTTGTAGAATAACCCCCATTCTACAAGATTTTGGAGTGTGCTAGTGGGTATTTGTACCTTCAGCCGAAAGAACACTTGTGAGGTCAGATACTGATGAGAATGCCTGGCTCACAGTCAACATCTCAATTCATCAATGTTCAGTGGAGTTAAGGTCTTTGCAGGCCATGAGCTGCTCTACACCAAACTCGTCAAACTATGTCTTTACACCAAACTATGACTTCACCCTGTGCATCTGGCACAGGGTGAAGTCATCCTGGAACTGGAATGAGCTTAACTCAAACTGTTACCACAATGTTGGAAGCATATAATTGTCTAAAATGTCTTTGTATGCTGTAATATTAACATTACCTTTAACAGGCACTAATGGGCCGAGCCCAAACCTTGAAAAACAGCCCCAGACTATTATCCCTCCTCCATCAACTTTACTGTTGGCATTAGGCATTCCAGTAGGCAGCGTTCTCCTGGCACCTGCCAAATCTAGGTTCATCCTACAGACTTCCAGATAATGACGTGTGATTCATCACTCCAGAGAAGTTGGAAGTTCTTGTGCCGATGTTGCTTCCAGAGGCATAATTCTGTAGTGAATTATGCAACAGAGTACAGATGCTTTTCACATGCTATGCAATTCAGCACTCAGCAGTCTCACTCTGTGAGTTTACATAGTCCAGAACTTTGTGGCTGAGCTGTTGTTGTGCCTAGACAAGAGGTGTCCAATCTTATCTGCAAAGGGCTGCTGCATCTGCAGGTTTTCATCCCAACAAAGCAGGAGCTCACATGATCAGCTGTTTGAAGACTGAGACCAACTGATTAAACAAGTAGAATCAAGTGTGCTTCAGCTTGTTTGGAATGAAAACCTGCAGCCACACTGGCCCTTTGATGATCAGACTGAACGCATCAGGTTTAGATGCTTCCATTTCACAATAATACCACATACAGTTGATTGGGACAGATCTAGTAGGGAACCAGGTTGGGATAGTGTAGTGGTTAACACCTCTGCCTTCTACACTGTAGACTGGGGTTCAATCCCCACCTGGGCAAACACCCTACACTATACCAATAAGAGTCCTTGGGCAAGACTCCTAACACTGCCTTGGCCTGTCTGTGTAAAATGATCAAATTGTAAGTCGCTCTGGATAAGAGCGTCAGCCAAATGCCATAAATGTAAATGAACTAAACTGACTTGTGTTAAAGGTGGCATCCTATGACCGTGCCACAGTACAAATTATTCTACTGCCAGTGTTTGCCTTTGGAGATTGCAAGGCCATGTGCTTGATTTTATACAGCTGTTATGGTTGTAGCTGAAACACCAGAGCTTAATAATTAGGTGGGGTGTCAACATACCTGTGACAATAGAGCATTGCAGATAATGAGTAAACAAGCCAATTACACTATTACTTCTTTTTACTTTTACTTTGGGGCCCATTAATTTCTTTTTGCAATGGGACCCAAGAGATACTAGTTAAGCCACTGGCTGGTCCTGAACTTGAACCTAGTTACTTTTGTGTGGTGGCATGTCGTGCTGCAGTCCTGCGCATAGCAATGGTGTCCAGCTGCTCCAGCAGTAGCTGCTCTCTGCTCTGTTTCTCCTCCTGGATCTTGTGCCTCTTCTCCTCCTGCTCCCGCTGCTCCTCCTCCCTCAGCCTGGCCAAGCGCTCCCGTAGCTCCACCAGTGACATCTCACATAGCAGTTCATGACCTCCTGTCTGAGGCATGGCAAACAAAGAAAGTCAGTGGTTGTCAGATCAGATATTTTCTTCCTCACTTTGTCAGCCAGTATAGAGTTCATATAACAGCATTACATTGTAATGTGTAAGATGGTAAGCACCTGTGTATCATCCAGAAACATGTGTCTATTATGAGGCACAGACTCAATAGCTCGAATCTGACGAATGAGCTCGAACCTGCGACTCAGCTCAGCCTGGGCTTCCTCCAGTGCCTGCCGAAGGAGCTCCCTGCTCTGCTCAGAAACCTCCTTCACTGCAGCACACAAGGAACAAGCTGTGAGACAACCTCATATCTCTTATGAGAAGGGAAAAAACACTCCGTAATATTACTTATTATAATATTATTTATTTATCAAGAAATGTTCACACAATGTAAAATGCAGCTGACATTTTCAAATTATGAGTTAAAAGTTTTCTAATCCTCTCCATGGATCACCACCTTATCGTGGTGGAGAGGTTTGTGTGCTTGAATGATCCTATGAGCTATGTTGTCTGGAGCAAAAGCTCCTGGTAGGGTCTCCCATGGCAAACTGGTCCTAGGTGACAGACCAGACAAAGTGTGATCCATAATCACCCCTATGAAAACAAGAAAGCAGGACTTGTGTACCCTGCCCGGATCAGGGTTACCGGGGCCCCACCCTGGAGCCAGGCCTGGGGGAGGGGCTCGCCAGCAAGCGTCTGGTGGCCGGGCATTCACTCATGGTGCCCAGCCGGGCCCAGCCTGAAGGAGCTACATGAGTCCCCCCTCCCATCGACCCACCACCGATGGGAGGGGCAGTAGTAGGGGTGCGGTGCATTGTGGATCGGGCAGTGTCCGAAGGCGTGGGCCTTGGCATTCTGATCCTCGGTTGCTGAAACTGGCTTTTGGAACTTGGAACGTTACCGCACTGGCGGGGAAGGAGCCTGAGTTGGTGCGCGAGGTTGAGAGATACCGGCTAGATATAGTCGGGCTCACCTCAACACACAGCTTGGGCTCTGGGTCCAATCTCCTTGAGAGGGGCTGGACTTTATTCTTTTCTGGAGTTGCCCATGGTGAGAGGCGGCGGGCAGGTGTGGGCTTTCTCATAGCCCCTCGACTCGGCGCCTGTATGTTGGGGTTTTCCCCGGTGGACGAGAGGGTAGCTTCCCTACGCCTTCGGGATGGGGAACGGGTCCTGACTGTTGTCTGTGCTTATGCACCGAACAGCAGTTCAGAATACCCTGCCTTCATAGAGTCCTTGGGAGGGGTGCTTGAAAGTGCTCCTCCTGGAGACTCAATTGTCCTACTGGGGGACTTCAACGGTCACGTGGGCAACGACAGTAAGACCTGGAGGGGTGTGATTGGGAGGAATGGCCTCTCTGATCTGAACCTGAGTGGTGTTCAGTTTTTGGACTTCTGTGCAAACCACAGTTTGTCCATAACGAACACCATGTTTGAACACAAGGATGTCCATAAGTGCACATGGCACCAGGACACCCTAGGCCGCAGTTCAATGATTGACTTTGTAGTCGTGTCAGTGGACTTGCGGCCATGTGTATTGGACACTCGGGTAAAGAGAGGAGCTGAGCTGTCACCACAACCTGGTGGTAAGTTGGATCAGGTGGTGGGGGAAGATGCCGGTCAGACCAGGCAAGCCAAAACGTATAGTGAGGGTTTGCTGGGAACGTCTGGCAGAAGAACCTGTCAGATTGATCTTCAACTCACACCTCCATCAGAACTTTGACCAGATATCGGGGGAGGTGGGGGACATTGACTCAGAATGGGCCATGTTCCGCTCCTCCATTGTTGAAGCGGCTGACTGTAGCTGTGGTCGCAAGGTAGTTGGTGCCTGTCGGGGCGGTAATCCTCGAACCCGGTGGTGGACACCCCAGGTGAGAGATGCCATCAAGCTGAAGAAGGAGTCCTACCGGACATGGTTGGCCTGTAGGACACTAGAGGCAGCTGGCAGGTATCGACAGGCCAAGCGATCTGCGGCTTCAGTCGTTGCCAAGGCAAAAACCCGGGTGTGGGAAGAGTTCGGTGAGGCCTTGGAAAGTGACTTTAAGTTGGCTTAAGATTCTGGCAAACCGTCAGGCGACTCAGAAGGGGAAAGCAGTGTGCCACTACCACTGTATATAGTGGAGATGGTGTGCTGCTGACTTCGACTGAAGATGTCATTGGGCGGTGGAAGGAATACTTTGAGGACCTTCCTGTCCATTACTGAGGCCGAAGTCGCTAAGGTAGTTAAAAAGCTCCTTGGCGGCAGGGCTCCAGGGGTGGATGAGATCCGTCCCGAGTTCCTCAAGGCTCTGGATGTTGTGGGGCTGTCTTGGCTGACACGCCTTTTCAACATTGCGTGGACATCGGGGGTGGTGCCACTGGATTGGCAGACTGGGGTGGTGGTGCCTCTTTTTAAAAAGGGGGACCGGAGGGTGTGTTCCAACTACAGGGGAATCACACTCCTCAGCCTCCCTGGTAAGGTCTATGCAGGGGTACTGGAGAAGAGAGTCCGGCTTATAGTCGAACCTCGGATTCAGGAGGAGCAGTGCAGGTTCCGCCCTGGTCGTGGAACACTGGACCAACTCTTTACCCTCTCCAGGATTCTGGAGGGTTCATGGGAGTTTGCCCAACCGGTCCACATGTGCTTTGTGGATTTGGAGAAGGCATTCGAATGTGTTCCCCAGGGTATTCTGTGGGAGGTGCTTCGGGAGTACGGGGTACATGGCTCTTTGCTACGAGCCACTCAGGCCCTGTACAAACAAAGCAGGAGTTTGGTTCGCATGGCCGGCAGTAAGTCTGACTTGTTCCCAGTGAGAGTTCGCCTCGGAATCCCTCCCAGGGAGCTAGTGGAAGTGGCTGGGGAAAGGGAGGTCTGGGCCTCATTGCTTAGGATGCTGCCCCCGCGACCTGAACCACGGAGAAGTGGAAGATGATGGATGGATGGATGGATGGATGGATGGATGGATGGATGGATGGAAGTTTTCTAATGACAACAGCAAAGAGCTTGTATAGTTTGAAACATATAACATATATCAAATGTTGCGATGGCATTTTTTTTGCTCAATAATATAACGTCATATAACAATAATAATATAATGTCATGTAACCATTATCATTTGTTGCAATGATATATTTCATGATGGCTAACTAGAGTGTCCTCAGCAAAAATAGTAACATAAGCTGTCACGACAATTACTGTTAATGGTAACATGACACTGTTACAATACTGAAAAAAAATGTGTCATGACAACTCATTACAGCATATAACATCTGCCAAGGTATGTTTATGGCACGGTTACATCAATGTTATGCAGTAGGGTAAGTAAAGTTTTACCAAACGTTCTTTTCATTTTCACTTACCAATGCGCTGTTTGATCTCTTGCAGTTTGATTTTGGCAGCTTTAGAGTTTTTGTGCCCACTAGCCACCTGTTGCACCAGCTCTTTCATCTCCTCCTCCTCCCTCAGACGCTTCTCTGCATACTTGCGCATCAGCTCTGCAGTCTATACCAATCACACACAAATATGTCTCTTTAGGTTTAGCCAGAGGTGGAAAATTCAGGTCCAGAAACTAAAAAAAAAAAATAACTCAGGATTTTGTTCCAACTGCCTGAACAGCTCTAGTTAGCCAGGAATAGAGCTTTCCAGGCAGTCAGAACAAAATTCCTAAAGAGGATCTATACTTTCTGAACTTGATTTCTGGTCAGTCACAAAAAAGCTTTACCCACGTCACAATAATTTCCTCACAGAGAATCATTATGTATTTAAAGACACATAGCAATGAAAAATCTCAAATAAGATTTTCTTAGTAGTGGGCTGCGAAGCAAAAACATAACATTTTTCAAATGTTAATCAGTATTAATAGCTTTGTTTTTTTTTCTTTTTGCCACTTGCAACAGAATTCACTCTGCCTGATGTTTTAGGCCAAGATAATAACACTCATAACACTTGATTTAAATCAAATCAAAATATAAACCATTTCTCATCCAAGACTAAGAGGCTTCAAGTTTTAATGCTGGGAATACCTATGATATTTTTATCATGTCCCCTTTGTAATTAATGCTAATTCTATAAAGGAGTTTCTATCAAAGGTCAACATTTTGTTGAGCATTAACATTTTATTTTGCGAAGTTCGCATAATCTTGGTTACTATACTGCAATACCAACAGATTGACTAGAAGGCATTCACCTCTTCCTTTTTGAGCTGGGCTTTGTGCTGGTTGAGCTCTAGCACGCGCTGCCGTGCCAACAGAGCCTCCTCGTAGCTAATCTTCCCCTCCAGTCTCCTGCGCTCCACCTGGGCTAACTCTTCCTGCAGGTCCTTCTCCCTCATCTCTTTCTGCCACTGCAGGAATGCTGAGGGCTCATTTGCCCCCTGCATCAGATGCTCAAGCCTGGAAACACACAAGCAGTTAACCATATTATTCAAAAATGCAAACATTAAAGGGGCCAAATGCTACATTCTGTTTTCCCACCTGATGTCCATTTATTATGTTTGTGTGGTTTTATATACAAAAAAGAATCAATATTGATTTTTAGATTATTATTTTCAAAACATGTTTTTTTTTTCCTTTTTAATTAATTTTTTTAGAATTAAACTGGCTGTTTTTGCCTTTAAGATATGTCAGTGATCTCTGCTCTAATTGGCTGACCCCTACACAAGTGCAGAGAGGCACCCTAAATTTAATAAGCAATCCAGGGTATGTAAATATAAAGTAAAAGCTACTAATTTAAAAAATTCTCAGGGATTTCACAAAACTGCTAAACCGCTGAAGACTAATTCATTTGTTAATATTGATGACTTCACAACCATGAAGAAATCAAAACTGTTTCTATATCTGCTTAATTTCCATATATGGACGGCACATACTGTGGAGTGAATGTTTGTTTAGATGCTATATATAGTTATATGCTATATAACTGCTATTTTTAAAAAGTAAAATATTCCATTCTCTACAATATAACAATATGTACAATAAACAAAAACAACCTCTTAACACCCAAATAATGAACTCTTGTGAACTGATTAATTTAATAGTTGGGTGTGTATTTATCACATTTCATTTCAAGCTAAGATGAGTTGATAGTACCTATTCAGCTCCTCTTCCATCTGGCGATTATACAGTGCTCCCTCCCGCAGGATAGCTGTTGTGTTCAGTCTGACAGGTAGAATGTTCATCTGTATAATTTTGAAATGAATACAAAGACTAACACAGTATTAGACATACAGCACAGTGTAGTAAAAAACTACACTTCTGTACAGTTGTAGGAACAAATTGCCCTTTACCACTGTGTCCTTCTTACTGTACCTTTTGGGTGGCAGGAGTCCCAGATGAGTAAACACTGTCAAATTTGAGTTTAGAGTTGAAGTTTTGCTGTATCTGGGACACAGTGTTCTATCAACAGAAAGAACACATTGTCTCTTTGTATTAGAAACTTATCGTCAACAAATGTTTTTTTTTAACTGCTTTTAAAATCATTAACAGGCACATAATGTATATCCATAACTGCAGCACTCCAGTGACTTTCTTACTTGTGTTTTCTCAGACTTCTGTTGGTTTGCACATCGGAACTGCTGAATATTCGCCTCATAAAGGACTTGCTATGAGTGGAAGAAACATAAAGAAAGTACATCAATACCTGTACAGAGTTGAAGGGCAATTCCAATGTTTTTACAGAAGTTCTGTAAAATTCGATTAAGATGTGAAAAAGCCATTCAGAGTGGTTTGATGTGAAATACTCCATTGTAGATAAACTTACTGAGTTGTTAACAATATTTTAATGTACTGTACTGTAAAGTCTGACCTGTGCTTTCAGATGATTCTTCTGTTTGATGTCCTCCAGTAATTGTGGCTCTTTTGGAGCTCTATGGGTGCTCAATGGTACCTGAGTAAAAAAAAAAAACATTGTCTGTAAAATGGCAATTAAGAGTCAGTAATAGTAATTACAGGCACTTAATATATACACATTAATACAAACATGAGCAAATAACATAAGCAGTATCCATCATATTACATCCATCATGCTATTATTAGGCTCAAGTAGCTTTAAAAGGGAATTCCTCCCATTTTAAAATAGTGGTAAATCCTATTTCATAAGTGCTATTTTACCTTATAACACCCTGAAAGTTCTTCCCCACCACAAATGGGCTAAAAAACACATTTTAATCCCAAATCTTATCACAAAACTATTGAAAAACAATGTCTCAGACATCGGTCAGTGCATTTGTATCTATTTCATGTAATCATTTTCTGTGAGGTAGCTTTCAGAGGCATTAAACACTTTAGATATCTGGTTCCTATTACCAACACCGAAATATTCTGACTTAGCCACTTTCTCTAGAGCTGAGCTTTTTACATCAAACCATGTTGAATGATTTGTTTACATCTTAGCAATTTAATTATGCTTGACTTTTGAAAAATTGGTGGAATTCCCCTTTAAGGAGTTGATGCTGACTGGCTTGGTTTTCTCCTGCTGTGGAACAGGCTCAGGAGCAGGGAGTGGACGAGGTTTGGGCTTCGTCAGATCAAACTCCTGAGATTGTGTACATTTCTTAGGGGATTTCCTTGGCAAGCTGCCTTTGGTCATTTTCTTGCTTAGGTAATCTAGCAGACCTTCGATCTGAGCTTGCCATCTAATGGGGAAGACAAAGAAACTGTAATCAGCATTAACAAGAAAGAAGGCATCACTGCTATCATGCGGCTTTTCCTCTGTAGTGTAGGATCCATTTTAGTTGTTTAAATTCTTGATCATATTTGGGTTATATACAAATATATACATACGAATTTTGTGCAATATTCAAAACCTTTGCACCTCTCATCATTTTAGCACAAAGGAGGTTTTCTAGATCTACGTGAATCTACACTGATCAGTGGTCTTGTTTTACCTCAGTAATGGAGCTATCCATTTGTGCTCCACGTAGGTAGCATCATAGATCTGACTCCACTCCCCATGGATCCAGGTAGTAAGGTTGGTGACATTGAAGAAAAAACTAAGGAACTGAAAAAATACATATTTATATGAAATATGAAATATATATATATATATATATATGAAGGTCATATTGTTCTGATGCACACGCCCTGCATTGTGATAATGCAGTTACTGTATCTTCTTACTTTGTGCATTTTTGAAGTGTCCAGAGACTTGATTATTCTACTGAACTGCTCCAAGCCCAGATCTTCAAGATGGAACATGGAAAGGTAACACACCACTGGGAAACCAGACAACACAGCATAATTATTAAAGCTGATGCAAGCTTTATTGTGTATTAAATTGTATTTAACACTTTTAGTTGTGCATCTTGACTATTTCTATAAGTTTTTTATGGTAGACACTAAGAATGATTGTAATATTCTACTGTAAATATAACAAAACTTACCAACAAATTTGTTCCGATCAGCTTTGAATAAAGATTTCCCATGCTGATCATAAAAGACGTTCACCACAATATCCAGAAGCTTTCTGTGCTCAACACATCCATAAACAGTATCACTGATAAACGTCTGATCAGCAGAAGGATGGTTCTAGAGTGCCAAAAATGCCAAAATGATCAATGAAAACAAATGTAGGAATTTATGACACTTTAAATTCCATATAAATGTATCTCTCATATGTAAAAATACCCCAAGGGTCTTGGCAGAATCCTCTATAAAACTGTCCACACTCTGTTTGTCTGGCTCATACTTGTCCAGCAGTGTGATGGCCTCTCTGACAAGCTCCCTGTAGTTCATCCTGAGACCTTTTCTAAATGAGACCAATACAATATGAACTAATTTTACATATTTAAGTTTTAAACATATTAATTCTACACAAACCAAACGTTTTTAAGAACATCTTACCTTGCAAACTCTGCAGGCTATGTCTGAAACATTGCTCTTATAACTGGCGAAATGCTGCCAGAAGCATTTTCCATTTTCTGCACCAGGACCGTCGTGCAAGGTACAATGTTTTCCTGTTGCCAAGCAACAGTGGGGCGTTTCCCAATTTCGGCACTTCCTCACATGATTTCATTCTTCTTTTATTCACCCCTGTAGTATTAAAAAATACACTTAAAATTTATTTCGCGGTCATAAAAAGTGCGTGTGCACACTAACTTATTTACTGATGCTTTGAGGGGTCTGGAAGATTCACGAAAACAAGAAGGACCTCTGACACAATGAAGAGAGGAATCCTAAAAAAGCATTTGGCAACCCAATCCATCCCCTCTCGCTCCAGTCTGAGGCTACTTCCGCAGCTCATACGCTTAACGGGCAGTGATGGTTCAGTTCGACTGGGTTTACCGAACCGATTCTTTAGAACTGTCCGTTTCAGTGAATCAAACTTGCGCTTGAGTGATTCATTGATTCAAAAGTCAGTCAGATTTATTCTTATCTACTCCATAAACAACGACCACCACAGCGAGTGAGTCTGATGTCCGCTACGTCTACACAAACACAACAGAGAGAGGACGACAGCCATCTACAGAGGACAAATTCGAAGCGAAATCAATTCAATAATTTATTTCATGGTTTTGTGTGATTGTCTCTGACAGATTATTTTTCGAATTATATTTCAAGTTTTCACCCTAAAACGCCGACATAAAAGGCAAATCAATGTTCGGTTCAGATACACTTTTGAATCGGTTGGACCAAACAAAAAGAACCGGTTCAGAAGGACGACTCGGTTGACGAGTCAGACATCTCTGCTAGCGAGCTAAATACCTGCTCAGCTCAGTCATGAGAAAGGAGTGTTTTTCGGGGCGAAACGGCATCAGGACAAGCGGGCATGACGACCGAAGTCAACGCCGCTGTTTGTGTACGGTGGAATAACACGAGCTGACTCTGTTCACGGCTGTTGTTGACTCCAGTCCAATCAGAATTATTTGAAGCTAGGTAGCCACTAGCCAGTTAGCATAATTGGCTAAAGGACTGTGCCCGGGTCGGTCTGCTAACAGCTGCGGTAGGTTAGGCGGCTGCTGCTTCAGGTAGCTCGTCAGCGTTGGCAATCTGTGTGTTAGAAGTGACAAAGGGTCGGTAAGCTGGCGAGGTAGCCAATGATGAATCGCTTCCGAAAGTGGCTTTATAAGCCAAAGGTAAGTCTGATGTGATTTTCGACACTTTTTAACCGACGTATATACCGTACATGGTGTGCATCGGGCTAATAATATAACCTAACCTAGCTGGGTTAACTTCTGCTGTGTTTTTGCTGTGCTGCTGAATAGTTAGTCAGTCATTTCAGTGCTTCTTCAGTGTCGTTCAGCTGCCAGTAGAACCTCCGTTTGTCCACGTTCCTGAAAAGCCTGGGAATATTACCGTTTTTACCTAATTTTCTGGCTTTCGAAATTAAGTTACTTGTATTATGTAGGCTGCGTGAAAACCTTATAATCCAGCTGGACAGGTAACGTTAACTCACAGAGGCTCGTGCTGTATAGCCTCAGCCAAGGAGCCGGAGTCGCGCTCCTAGATTTCTTCAGTTTCATTTGTGTCCATAAATTATTAGACAGTTTATTTGTGTGAGACGTGCAGTTGCATCACACCAGCGCGTCCTACCTGCACGTACGGTTGATCACATCATCATCAACATTATCAACAGTCATTAAAATCATCCAGCGCAGCCAAGGGCAGGTCTGTGCCAGCACCCCCCTTTGGGGCTGTTTAAAAGGAAAACCTTTTTTTTATTGTAAATTCTAAATAATTAAAAGGTATAGCTGAAAGCAGAGTCAATCCGAGTGGTTTGCTAGAGAAACAAACTAAGTCAGAATTGTTCACAGTGGTGATGATGGGAACCAGACGAGTTTAATGCTTCTAAAAGCTCCTTCACAGAAATATATTACATGCAGTAGACTCATGACAGTTTTGTGGGAGTTTTGACTCGTATGTTAACCCAGTCATGGTGAAGAAGTACATGCTGGGCGTTTTAAGGCAAAATCATCCCTAAAGAAAGCTTGAGTTTTTTTCTGATCAACACTACGTAGAAAAGCTCAGAAGACGTGTGGGTTCGCTGGTGGGATCATATAGTAAATAAAAAAAGGCTGTATTTGTATTTTAGACATGGCGACCCCTGGTTCCTATAACCCCCAGTGTAAGGAAGCCAGAGTCTGTTTCTCTACAGTGAACTGTTTCACATCAAACCACTCTGAATGAATCTGTCAAGGACTAATTATTTCGAAATTTTAAAAAATTGTGGCATTTCCCTTTAATGAATACAAATAAAAATCATTTAAATTGCCAGTTATTTGCCAAATTAACTGCTATATGAATGGCATGGTTTGTATGTGGTGTTCCTGCTCATGAAATTCATACCTGAGGACCTAGGTCTGCTTAATCATACTGAATACAAATGAAGAGCCACAGTAAGTAATAAACACAGAGGAGGAGCAAATAACAGAACATATTTCTTTTATTCAGCTTTAGATTTTTTTGTGAAAAGTGTGGCTCAGCCCTTGATTAAAAAGCTGGCCTGAGTCCTTGGTTAAATAAGGATCCTGCGTAAGGTGTGTGTGCAAGCATGTGGGAGTAAATTGATGAGCGCTGCACTTGCACATCTTGGGAATGAATGACACCATCGTCCAGCCAGCAAGATCGAGGAAATAAACTGCTTAACTATGTCATTTAAATATAGCAGATTATTTTAGAAGCATCTGCTGTTGTGAGCGATGTCCCGATCAGTGAAACGTGGTTCTGTTTTTAAAATCTGGCGCTGTGCAGCTTTCCAGATACTTGGATTGTTCACATTTCCTGTTGTATTGTCCACATCAGGTTAACAGATTATATCAAATCATGGGTTCAAAAAAGCCGTTCAGAACTGGCATCATTGTAGTACCCTACATTGTAATACTCAAGAAGAATGATTGGCATTGTTATATGTGGGAGACGTTCTGCTTAAGCTTTGAAAGGTTTTGGCTTGCTAGTGCTGAAATTGTGTAGCTATTAGGGATGCATTGAAACGGGGAATCATGAGCCAATGCAAATACCCCATATTTTTCATATACATACAGTATTTGCTGGGGCTGATATATAAACATTTATAAAAATGTTTGGCCTGTACATCTAAACATCTGTTTGGTACCTGTTTTTTAAAGTAAATATCCATAATAAATGTATAATTCCAATATCATTGGGCCACCCTATTAGTTACATGCTGCTTATTGTCAGTGCTGATCTTATTTTTTCATGGTCTTGTAACATTGTGTTTAGGATGTTTGTCATGCATACCTTAAACCTTCTGGCTAGTCCTTATGTTTAATTGTTTAGGTATTTTAGTTCATTTGATGTAATGTCATAACTCTCCAATATCTGTCATGCTTCTGGTAATGCTGTTATGGTGAATCATGTGTAAGGTACCTTACTGGCAGCACAAAGGAAACCACAAGCTCCATTTTTGCAAAGGTTCAGTAGTCCAGTTTTGTTGATGGTCTGTGGAACAGGCTACTTGATATCCAAAGTTCATGTTCGCTTGCTGTTTCACCGAAACAATGGAATGAAAATGTGACGTGTAATTGAGTATAATGATGAGAACATAAAGACAAAGACTTCAATTGCACCACACTTTCTTATTACCATCAGGCCAGACTGTGTTTAATTACACAGGGCAGGCTAGAGCTCAACATCCAGCTAGAAGTGTAGTATAACACTCCAAGTGATACATCCCCAATTCCAATGAAGTTGAGATGTTGTGTACAACATAAATAAAAACAGAATACGATGACTTGCTAATCCTTTTCAACCTATATTCAGTTGAATACACTACAAAGACAAGATATTTAATGTTCAAACATGTAAACCTTACTGTTTTTTGCAAATATTCACTCATTTTGAATTTGATGCCTGCAACATGTTCCAGAGAAGTTGGGACAGGGGCAACAAAAGACTGGGAAAGTTGAGGAATGCTCAAAAAACACCTGTTTGGAACATTCCACAGGTGAACAGGTGAGTGTCATGATTGGGTATAAAGGGAGCATCCCTGAAAGGGATTCACAAGCAAGGATGGGGGCGAGGTTCACCACTTTGTGAACAACTGCGTGAGCAAATAGTCCAACAGTTGAAGAACAGCATTTCTCAATGTGCAATTGCAAGGAATTTGGGGATTTCATCATCTACAGTCCATAATATCATCAAAAGATTCATAGAATCTGGAGAAATCTCTACAAGTGGCAAGGCAGAAAACATACATTGAATGCCCATGACCTTCGATCCCTCAGGCGGCACTCCATTAAAAACCGACATCATTCTGTAATGGATATTACCACATGGGCTCAGGAACACTTCAGAAAACCACTGTCAGTGAACACAGTTCGTCATTCCACCTACAAGTGCAAGTTAAAACTCTGCCATGCAAAACGAGTCCACATTTCAAATTGGAAATCATGGACATTGTGTCCTCCTGGCCAAAGAGGAAAAGGACTGTCCGGATTGTTATCAGTTCAAAAGCCAGCATCTCTGATGGTATGGGGGGTGTGTTAGTGCCCATGGCATGGGTAACTTGCACATCTGTGAAGGCACCATTAATGCTGAAAGGTACATGCAGGTTTTGGAGCAACATGTGCTGCCATCCAAGCAACGTCTTTTTCAGGGACGTTCCTGCTTATTTCAGCAAGGCAATGCCAAGCCACATTCTACACGTGTTACAACGGCGTGGCTTCGTAGTAAAAGAGTGCGGGTACTAGACTGGCCTGTCTGCAGTCCAGACCTGTCTCCGATTGAAAATGTGTGGCGCATTATAAAGCACAAAATACGACAACAGAGACCCCGGACTGTTGAGCAACTGAAGTTGTACATCAAGCAAGAATGGGAAAGAATTCCACCTACAAAGCTTCAACAATTAGTGTCCTCAGTTCCCAAATGCTTCTTGAGTGTTAAAAGGAAAGGTGATGTAACACAGTGGTAAACACGCCCCTGTCCCAACTTCTTCGGAACGTGTTGCAGGCATGAAATTCAAAATGAGTGAATATTTACAAAAAACAAAGTTTATCTGTTTGAACATTAAATATCTTGTCTTTGTAGTGTATTCAATTGAATATAGGTTAAAAAGGATTAGCAAATCATCGTATTCTGTTTTTATGTTTTACACAATGTCCCAACTTCCCAACTGGAATTGGGGTTGTAAAAGAAGATGAAATGTCACTTTCTCATGTGAAAGAGAATAGTAATTATTCTCAGGTGGTTAAATCTTTTGGAGTGTGCATTGGCTGTGTGAGCATCTCAGATCTGGGGGTCTGTTGGCTGCACAAATCGGCTTACTCTCTCCACCACTCTGTGTGCCAGACACGTGTCATAACCAAGCCTCAGTTCATAACACACATGATGAATGGATTACAAATGCGTAAACTCCCAAACATCCAAATGCTGTCAAGCTTGACTTGTGGAAAAATACTGGAGCCAGAAATTGATCCATTTTGCCAGGTTATTTCTCCTACTGTTACAGAAATGTAACATTTGTTTTAAATTTTTCAAATTGTACTTCACTTTATGTGAATGACAAAAGTTACATGTCCCATTATGCCACACCAAATCCTTCAGGTCTCGTAAACTGATTTTTAACTTCCCAAATATGTACAACAATAGATTGCAGAAAAACTTTTTAGAAAACGTGCACTTTTTTGTGGTGCTTTTCCAAATGGGCCAAAATGCCACAGCAGTAATTCCAGCAGTAATTTTTTTCACTTTATCAGATTAATCTTTGGCCATTTATTTCATTCAATGAAAATACTGGAAAAAGATTTTATGTCCAAATTTTAATTGTTTTTTAAAACCGCTGTACTACTTGCTTTTAGCAATTTATTTAAAAATGTAAATAAAACATTTTGTTAGATATGTCATAACTAAATAATGGATTGTAGATTGTAACAAAGTTGTGTAACGTTTTTTGTGAAATCTGATCAAAACTTTTTTGATCAGATCTGCACAGGAGAACATTTCAGCAGAAATGCTTAAGGTTCTCTAGGTTTGAATGCAAGTGCAAACATGCATAAAATGCAGTAAAGACTGGTATTAGTACTTTTCCCTCACATTATTAAGGCTTAATGATTTCTGGAAAGTGTTTCTTGTGTACTTGTTTTGATTTAGTTATATGCACCTATATGAATCATGGACTGTGATTGTTGGCTAGAGCAAACCATAATAATAGGAACAAGCGTGATTCATAATTCTACATAACATAGTGTAAAGCCCCAGTGGTTGGAATCCTCTCTGGAACGCATTCCTCCCAAACCCATGATGCACTGCCTGGAAAATGTTCCTTGTGGAGTGTGGAATGCGGCAGAAGGAGGCCAAAGGTCTGCCTCTGGATCAGTGCCCTTTTTGAATCCAGTAGTGGCATCCTTTTCTATCATTGTACAGTGGCCTGCATTTTGGTCATCACATTGTGTGTATGTGTGCAGCTTTTGTTCCTCAAGAATGCTTATTGGCTTTATCACATTAACATACACAATAGATGGTGTTGTGGCATAGGGCAGTACTGGCCAGTGTGGGTAGTCATGCACAAGCAAACATTGGATTGTTTTAGCCTCAGTGTGACAATTTTCCACTAGATTCTTTAACAGCCTTCCTTTCCTGCTTTTTCTTTCATGTGGTGCAGAGGTCGGACCCCCAGCTACTGGCCCAGTTCTATTATGCAGATGAGGAACTGAACCAGGTAGCCTCAGAGCTGGACAGTCTAGATGGCAGAAAGGACCCTCAGCGATGCACACTACTGGTCAACCAGTTCCGCTCCTGCCAGGTTAGTCTTCATGAATCAGCGCTCACATTACAGGAGGGTCACAGAGGAGTAGTAATGTGTAAACAGTGATAACAGAAGATGCCCACACAGTGATATCAAATTTAATGTATTGACATTTTCTTGTGCTGCCTGTCCAGGATAATGTGCTGAATATCATAAACCAGATCATGGATGAGTGCATACCAGAAGATCGAGCAAACAGAGACTTCTGTGTGAAATTCCCAGAGGAGATCCGTCATGACAACCTTGCGGGACAGCTGTGGTTTGGGGCTGAGGTATGATCAAATGACTTGAACAGTTCTTCCTTGTAACCATGGCTGGAGGAACTATGTCCAGGGGTCATCAACAGTGACAACACAGTCCAGATGTGGACCCCGCAGAGTATTTCAACATGAACCAGTATGACGTTTCCCAACACATGCACTTATGTGAATTACTTTTTAGAGTAGAGGCTAGCTACAGGGGCAGCTATCGGGTTAGAATGCAAGGAATTTTATTTTTTTCATGACTGAAACAGAGTGTGTAGACAAATTAACAGAGAACTATGCATTTTGCATTCAGATATTAAGATATTAACTATGCATTCAGATATTAAGATGTGTTTTTCTTAAGATTTTTTTTCTTTCAGAAATATTTTCTACTTGTAATGTGTGTTTTCAAATGCTAATTTGATTATGAAAGAATGGTCAAAATATCAAAATCTGTATTTTCCATATTTATTTTACTAGTTGCCTGGGCTATTAATAGTTAAATATTGAAAGGTAACCATTGTCACAATTCACTTACGTGTGTTATCTGGACCTTTGTAAGAAAGAAAATGTATGTTTTAGTTGCGCATGCCTGGTTCAAGCTATATAGGCTCCAGTCTATAGATGTGGCAAAAAAAAAAAAAGAAATTAGGAGTATAAATCTTTGAATAAGTGAGTTTAAATTAGTGGCACAAATGCAAAAAAGGGCAACACGGTGGCATGGTGGGTAGTGCTGTTGCCTCACAGCGAGGAGGGCCTGGGTTTGATTCCCCGGCTAGATGACCGGGGTCCTCTCTGTGTGGAGTTTGCATGTTCCTCCGGGTTCTCCAGTTTCCTCCCGCAGTCCAAAGACATGCAGTCAGGCCAATTGGACATGCTACATTGCCCCTGGTTGTGTGTGTGTGAGTGATTGTTTATGTCTGTCTGTCTGCCCTGCAATGGACTGGCGACCTGTCCAGGGTGTTTCCTGCCTTCCGCCTGAAGACCCCGGCTTACAGAGAGACATGTAAAAAATAAATAAATAAATGTGAGCTATAAGGCCATATAAATTAATTAGTTGAAGTTGGGTTAGAAATGTATAAGTAAATGAATATGGATACACATATGAGATACTGAGATTAATTAATTAATGTTTGTTTTATTTCTGCTTTTTTTTTTCTCTATATTGTTATTTCTGTGTTTCTTCCTCCACCCTATGCTAATGATGTGATTATGGTCAAGGTTAACTTGCAAGCCAAACCAGAAACTATGAAACAGCAGGTCTATTTCACTTTTTACTAAGTCCATAATTAACCCCTCTACCAGAAGCACAAAGTTGTCATACTTGTGGGTGCACTTTCAAAAGTCCAATTTGTTTTGTATTAGGATATGTGTTTTTTCATTATGTATTAATATTTATGTATTAGTATTAATAATGAAAATAGAATATTTTCATGATATGTTTTGTCTTTTCGCAAACCCATACAGAAATGTCAGTCCAGATAATGGCCAACAAACACACTTGGATTAAATTCACAAGCAACTTTCTGCAAGATGTTCACTTAGGTCATACCTTGCTGATATCTTGCTGCACCATCTTTTTCTGTCACTAGCATCTGTCAGCAGTGTGGAGTAAACACGATTTTTCACTGTTTTGAATCACTTTATAGCCATTTAGCTAGCGTAGTAGATCGTCAGCTTAGCTGATGACCAACTCAATTTAAACTTCTTGTTTGATTTAACCTTATTGCATTACTCTCCTTCTATCAAACTATCTCTGTGTGACTTTTGTATGGCCATTTAATAATTTATTAAGTACAACACATGTTGGTAGTACCGGGGGAGAAGGTGTGAGTGAATGTGTGAATGATGAGCAAGCTGGTTTGAGAGACATTGGTCTACATGCTATGAGCTGTTCAGATTACAAATTTTTCATTAAGGGTCTTGGCCAAGTACTTTGTAAAGCACCTTTATAGTCGTGTCTGTTTTAAAATGTGCAAATTAAATGAAACTGATTGTTTTGAGTTGCAAAGCCTGCTGTTGAGTTTTAGCCATACTGTCATTACTTCATTGCTCAACCATACAAGCAAAATAATAGTTTTCTCCACTGACGTATACCAAGAGTGAATAACACTGTTTTGAACATTGGTTCTATGTCCAGTGCCTGGCAGCAGGCTCGATCATCATGAACCGGGAGATCGAGAGCATGGCAATGCGGCCACTGGCCAAAGATCTGACGCGCAGTCTGGAGGAGGTGCGCAACATCACACGCGACCAAGCGCTGCGAGACCTCAACTTCTACACAGAGCGGATGAAGGAGGCTCTGCGCCAGTTTGACAGCCTTTTTGCTGAGTTTGAGCTCAGGTATGCTTATAATTAAGGCAAAGGGATAAGAGAACAGAAAACTGTTACAGCCTTATTTTAACTACAACATTGTAGGACAGTCTGTTTACATTTTTGTTGTTGTTGGTTGTGTTGTAGTTACGTGTCAGCCATGGTGCCTGTGAAGTCTCCTAAAGAGTACTACATTCAACAAGAAGTGATCGTGCTCTTTTGTGAGACTGTAGAGAGGTGAGTAGCACACTGATGACTAAAACACTACTGGTCTCACACAACAGTATAAGCTTGTGCTTAAACTATTTAACTGTTGCAAATAGAACAAGAATCGGAAGTCTTTGTTTTGTTTTTCTTCTATAAATTGGGACATATACAATAAGGTAAATATTTGTTTTAAAATGATTAGTTTCACGTTTTTTGGAAAGTTGATTTCTTTGCAGCCTTGCAGTCCTAATGTGTTAGAGTGAAATCCACAAAGTAGTACTTTCATTTTCAGAAAGAAATCAATCAATCAACCTTTATTTTGACTCGGAATTACATCGAGGGCAACCCTCATTTTCAATGTATTTACAAAAACAGGGATTGACATGACAAAGAAAATAACCACATTTAATCATTTTAAATTAAAACAAAATGTAAAATCACAGTGAATAAAATATAAAAATAAAACTTGAGGTTTAAATGATAAGAAATTAAGATCAAAAGAAGATAAGAGATTAGTAAGGTAATAATACAATAATACAAATTATAAAGTAATGATACAAAACTATTAAAAATAAAATGAGAGAAAATACATAAGTAAGTAAAAAGAATTAAAGAACTAAGGAGAACTAAAACAAAAAAATAAAAGTTAAGAATAAATAAGATGAAGTAAAACAGGTACAGGCTGACTGAAGGTGGTTTGATATTAAAAGTTTAAAATGACTGAGTGACACCAGTGAGCTGAGTTTTAGTGTTTCCTGTAGTGAATTCCAGCTCACTGGTGCACTGTGACTAAAAGCAGATTTTCCCAGTTCAGTAAAAACTCTTGGTACCTGGCAGCTGATCCTATTACTAGAGTGAGTCTGATAATTACTGTTATTTGTGTTCATCAATGAAGTGATGTATTCTGGCAAATGGCCGGAGAGTGTCTTATAAATAAAAATCAACCAATGTGTTTCCTTCGTACCGTTAAAGAGGGCCACCCAACTTTCACATACAGCTCACAGTGCTGAGTTCTGTATGGATCTCCAGTAATGAACCTCAGGGCAGAGTGATACACTGGGTCCAGTAATTTGAGAGAGCTGGAGGGAGCATATTTATAGATAACGTCGCCATAGTCCCGCACTGATAGTAAAGTTGCTTCAACTAATCTTTTTCTGGCGTGCATGGGGAAACATGGCCAAACTCATTGTTGCGTCTTAAACTTAACAAGGACGGTCATGGAACTGTTCCCCCTTAAATGTCATTAGACTGGCTTGTGACTCAATTCAGTACTTTCTCTACTTACTTTTATGAGGTTTCTGGTGTGGGTCTAGACTGCACTGGTTTTCAGCTGTCTAGGTTTAAGGAACTGTGCAATATCTGCAGAAAGCCTACTGCTCACTGCTAGCTAATGTATTCTCATCTCTTCACTACTGTTGTACTTTTGAGAGGTCTTTACACAACACTGCCTTCCCGTCTCCATGTTCTTTATGACTCCCTCTCTTAGATCTTCAGCAAGGGGTTTCTGACTTTGTAGTGCAAAGCAGAAGCCACACAGAACTTCAGCCCGAGATCTCAAAGTTATTTCCAGCTCCTACAGTTTTGCAGGTTATCTTAAATCTCAACCATGCACAGCCTATGCTCACAAAGTCAGAATTTAGATTTATTTTATAGGGTCGATACATGCTTAGTTTTTTTTCCCGAACTGCCTTTTGATCATTGTTCAACACAGCAAGCTGTTCAGAAATAAGCAACTCTGTAGAGATCTGTGTGAAATATCTGCTCCTTTATACTAGCTGACCTTACTATAAAAATTATATTTCTGTAGAAATAAGAGGTTAAGTGATTTCAATGTGTACCAAGTCTACAAAAATGTCAGCATATTGCCATCACACAGAAACCTTTTGCCTTTTTTTTTGTATTTGCAGACTACAGTTATCTTTTGCATTGTGTTAAAATGTCATGATGAACACTCAGTATTATTCCAATGTTATTTTAGGCTATAGTTCAAGTTCCTACTATAAATGAAATGCATTTTTTAATAGATTTGTTTGTTAGTAGCTAATAAGACATCCTAGCACAAGATAAAACGATGCCATTACAATCACTGTTGTCCTGCCCACACAGTATAAACATGTTGTGTAAAGCCAAAAAGTGAAAAGTCATATTTAAATATACTTTCTTTTTTCGTAATAGTTTAAAATTTTCCTATGAGAAATAAAAGGATCAATGTAATTTATGAGTTAGCGACATGAAATAAGGAAGTGTTTTTTTTTGTTTTTGTTTTTTTGTGTGTTTTTTTTTTTTTATGCCTGACCTTTCATTTCTCTTCTTGAAAAATGAATGACCAGTCGGCCAAAAATAATTCACTATGTATAAGCAATAATTCAATAATAAGCACTATGTATGAGCAATAATGTGTGACTTCAAATTTAAGGGCCTTGAAGCTTGGCTATCTCACTCAAGACATGATTGATGACTATGAACCTGCTCTCATGTTTACAATACCTCGACTAGCCATTGTATGGTAAGGGATTCATCTAACGTTTCAGTGACTGCAATTTATTCACTCTATGCCTCAGTTCTCAATGATTATCTATGTGTTAGATAATTTCTGAAATAAATCATTTTTTTTCTCTTGCTTCTAAGGAAAACACTTTTTTGTTAGCAGTTGAAATTGTTTAATGTTGTGTATTATTAGTGGACTTGTGGTGTATCCTGAAGGACCTCTTAACTTGGACAACAAACCAGAGGATATGTCTGAACTCTTCCGACCTTTTCGCACTTTACTGAAGAAAATAAGGTACCTCTTGTATTTGTAGTCTTTAAATTTTAACCACTTATTAAGGCATATGAATTTGTCCCCTTCAGTGTCTAAGTTTGGAGAGCATAGTCAACTCACTATGACCTAGCTTTTTATTTGTTGCATGGCATCATAACCAAACCATTATCAGAAAGGGAGAAAAACACCAACCGGAGGCCAGTGTCAGCTAGGCTTACTGTTTTCATGGCACTAAGGATAATTTGTGGTTTTCAGCAAGTAGTTTTTACCTTATGACCAAGCAGGCCTTTGAATGATGTTTTTGTGTTGTCGACATAGGGATCTGCTGCAAACTCTGACGGAAGACGAACTGATAACACTGGAGCGGAGTTTGTGCATCTCCCAGGATGGTGAGTTTCCCGTAGGCCCAGATGTCTCCTCCACCCAGGAGCCAGCCACCTCCAACAGCATCGAAAGCCAGGCAGAGGATCTCCAGAAGAGTGAGGAGCGGAAAGAGATGGAGAAAGCAGTTGACCTATCTTTGTGTACCTCCCAGCATGAGGAGATGGACAGTGTTTGGGACGAAAGTGAGGGTCAGCAGGATGTCCCAAGTGAGGGAGAGGATGATGCAGACACAGACCTGGCCTGTTCCATGCAGTACGATGAAGAGGAGATTGAGCAGCTCAATATGATGGTGCACCGGGTAGGTGACCAGATGTCTACACTGCTCTCCCCTCCAAGCCAGAAGCAGTCTCCGGCCCACCAGCCACGGGCATATAGGCCCAGCCTGCCAGGGTCCAGTGCACCCTCCAGCACTGAGAACTCCCCTCACCGAGCCCCTGGCACCTTTCAGGAAGAAGATGAGCGGGTTTTCTTCATGGATGATCTGGAAGGGGTAAGCGGTGGGGTAGGTGTTGTGACCACTGCAGATGAAGTCCGTCAGGGACAGCGAGCCAGCCCCACCATATGTACTAGGCCCACTCCTTCAGCTGACTCCACATGTAATGGTTGGATGACGGTTTGTCAAAATGATCCCATCAATCGGAGCAACCAAGATACACACAGTCTCTCCTCCGGAACCGTGGCAACATCAGACACGTTACCGCTGGTGAATGGCTGGGAGGGGCCACAAGACGAAGACGGGGTGGAAACGGCATCAGTGATCGCTCATCGGACGGGTGGTATGAAGCTGTCTGCCACCGTCATCTTTAACCCCCGGTCACCCAGTCTGTCTGACCTCAGTGTGGTCTTGCCTCGCTCAGCTGAGGGATCCACAGCAGCACAGGGCAGCGCTCTGGTCGCGACCCACTGCCTGCTGAACTCTTGCGTTTGCTGCACTGCTGGCTGCGTCGATGGCCATGATGATCCTGTTGCTACAGAGACTGCAGGAGCAGGAGGGGCTCTGGGCTTTGACAAATGTAAGCTCACTATTACCAGCTCCGTCATTCATTCAGCGGTGGGGGTTGGCAGTGCAGGGAAAGGAGATGCCCCTCTGCCTCTGCCCCCTCCTCCTGTCCCACATGAGGGAGTGAGGGGGGAGGATGAAGAGCAGGAGGGAGCAGTCTTTTCCCAGTCCCCATGCTGTGAGAAGTGCCTTGGCAGCAGCTCGAGTGCCACACTGTCCCAGGATAGAGACTTGGGGGACCTGGGAGATAGTTGCACCCATCAGGACAGAGCCTGCAAGGGGATGATCAGCACTGCAGCAAAGGAGATACAGGAGAAACAGTCCAAAGAAGAGAACAAAAAGAGCTCTAGGTTTGTCTGCATACATTTGCTAAGAGAGATAGTGAGACATGTTTTCCTTCTTATTTTATTTTTATCTGTTTGGAAATTGGATGGCATTCATGAATGGAAATATTTGGTTATCAGTTCAGTGTTGGAATTGCAGCCCATAATTCCCACCATTAACTTCATGTCCAATTTGTCCTCATGCGTGCACACACACGGATAGTCACTAGAGTGCACATTTAATTTTTCACAATCTTACTAAAATGGATAGTGCAGTGGAGAACCATTGCCCCAAAGTTTCCAGGCCACTACTTTTCACCTACCACTATGTCTTTCTAGATACGAGCATCTGTAAATATGGAAATGTTTACAGTGATAGTGATAGGAAAAGTGTTTAAAAAAATGTAGCATTAATAAGAACGGTTTTATTAATGACATTAGTTGTCATGGTAATTTTATTGATGTACGTTTGACAAATTCCTACAGAAATTAATTATGTCTCCAAATAAACAGGCTCTGGATCCCACAAGCGAGGGTGAAATGTAACTGATTTGCTGTTAATAGTGGGTATTTGTGAATGTGTTCAAGATTTCTACTCTAGTACTCTATCAGTTCATTATGTTTAAATACAAACATGCAGATTCTTTTCAACGATGTGCACCACTGGCCTTGGATATTTACAGGACCTTATGAGAATATTAGCCTATTGCCTCATCACGCATGTCACAAGATGCCCAACTAACCTGCTAAATAAACTCGCATAGCTGTCAAGTCTTACGGTTTTGTTAAAAGCTGCTGGGTAGAGACTCATGTTTTTTGCTTATGTTGTCGTCAGTCATGCTGTAAATCTGATGTGTTTTCATACTTTCAAAAAGAGTTTGTTTCACCACATGCAGATAGGAACAAACATGAAATGAAAGACACTGCAAGAATAGAACATTGTAAATACTGAACAACTCAAAATGAATTGTTCCTAAAGTTGTTCAGGTAATCCTTAAGGGATTGGACAATGTAGGCAAAAAGTGATTGCGTAATTAGACATCTTCTCTGACTGATGTGAGAGGTGGAAAAAAAAGGGAATTACAAAGGGTTCAAAGTAGGCTTGTACTCATAGATTTTCCAAAAGTGCTAGTGCCTCACCTCTTGGCATAAGCTTGCAAAAGAACCCAGGGTGTTGTGTAAAAGACAAATGGTAAAATTACTGTTTATTGATTTATTGATATCAGTCACAACAAGGTTAATAATCGATTTATCCTTATCATCCCTGAAATTCTGTATCTTTGAATCACTAATATTTTTCATTTTCTTTTGTTTGAATGTGATTTTCTAGCTGCACTCTTGTATTTTGGATAGGTTTTGAGCCCTTATTCAGTTTTTTTTTGTCTTTTGTTTCTCCTTTTTCCCCTCTTTGGTTGATGGGCTGCAGTTTACAGGAGTCCCCTCTCAGTTCAGGCACCAGCAGTGACTGTGAGAGTGTGTCTGTCACCACTTGCACTCTGTCCAGTGTGTACACTCCGAGGTAATCAGCTATGGCTTTTGGACCATTGTGCAAGAGAGACTGCTCATTCATTTATCACTGTTTGGATCTCTGCTTACCTGTTAATGTGTTGGACTCTTGGACCTCATTGGACTGTGAATGTGTTTTTTTTTTTTTGTTTTTTTTTCCCCTCTGTTTAAATATTTCCCTTATACCATGTTGTACAGTATTATGTACTTTACTCTTCCTTTTGAGGGCAGGAAAAGAACTGCATTTTAGATTTTAAAGCCCCCCCCCAAACAACTCAAATTTCAAACACATCAAGCCAGCAATACCAGAAGTTAGTATATTGTATTATCTGTTGACATTGAGTGTAAAACTCTCCTCTCTTTGTCTTTGTCTGTGCATTAGCTCGGTCAGTAGTCTGACCACCAGCTCAGAGATATCGGAGGATCTTGATCACCAGGAGATCCAGCTGGCCCTGCAGGCTGCCAAACTGGCATCCCATAACAAAATACGCTCACGTTTCCATAGCAGTAGTGACCTCATCCATCGCCTGTTTGTCTGCATATCAGGTATGCATTCACTGTGCACGTAATCATTTGCATCAATGCAGTGAAATCAAAAGATTTCACTTTCTGCTTGTAGAAGTGTCCATGGATGTGTTACTTGTAGTTACATATAAATTAAATTTCAAATAAAATCAAGCTGTCTAAAAAATTATAAGCCAAACTACACTGGGGGAAAAGGGCATAGACTTTACTATGGTTGTTTTTTTTTTCCCTGAGCGATCAATGAAATATTGTAAATACTCAGGCAATCTGAGTTATCATGTTAGTGAACTGAATTATTAACTGATTTGGTTATTTATTCATTTTGTTTGTACTGTCAATAGTACTACAGGCTGAAACAATAGCAAAGTGGGAACTTACAGTTCCCTTTAGGAACTTCCACTGTAACAAGTACACATGTACTGGTTGGCATGTACTGTTATTTGTTGGAACATGCAAAAAATGAAGCTCTCAAGTTGCTGTTGATGAAAATTAGAAACTGCATTCACGCTGTGGTTAATCACAAGATGTACAGATTAATGTAAAAATTATGTTACTGCATTACTGAAAGTAACTGATGAAGCTTATTTTTTCCACTAAATTAGCTGAAACACACTTTTTAATGTAAACATTTCTTTAGTGTTAGATTTGCACAAATAAGACATGCAATTCCTATGACCTGTACAAATTAATGCTGTTGTAATACATCGATATTATTTTCATCACTTGACATTTCTTGTAAATACACAATATCACTAGTCCTTGCTGAGGACCATATTTGTAGCTGAGAGGTTGTCATGTACCCCCCCCCTTCATCTCTACCAACTGTACTTTTCTTAACATTTTGTAGTAATGTCAGTATCAAAGTTTAACTTTCAGTGCAAAAAATGTGGGCTTGGGTTTTTAACAGCTCATCTGTTGCATGTTGTTACATGTTAGAACTGATTTCTGTAACCCTCAGGTGTGGCTGATCAATTGCAAACAAACTATGCAAGTGACTTGCGGAGCATCCTGAAGACACTCTTTGAGGTCATGGCAACAAAATCTGAGGAAGGGGACAACGAGAAGCAGAAGAAAGGCAAGTGGGCATTGGAATAAAATCAAAGCAGGGTTGTGTTTATCACATCCTTGGTGCATTTTACGACTTATCTTTTTTTTTTTTTTTTTTTTTTTGCAGGGCCCAGTCTGGGAAGTGGTGGATTGGAAGATTGTGCTCTCTGCCAAGAGACTATCTCCTCATCAGAGCTCGCAGCCAAAGCACGGGATGGACAGTTTGAAGGTGATTGCACCACGTCTTATTGCAAACTTGGTCAAGAACATAATTTTAGACCTAAATGAAACTCTGATCCTTTGCCTCATGGGAGTGTCTCTACCATCACAAAGATTCCAATCTGTTGTTTATTTTTTTTTAAATTTGTCATCATGAAATCTGAAATCTTATTTTGACCAAAAATTTTGTTTTATTGAATATTGTTGTAATCGACTGTAACTTTAGTCATCACCAGCAGATTGCTGCACTGATGCAATTTTGCACCATCTTGCCACATTATGGGGACATACTATAGTTACTCTTCCATGTGCATGGCCTAATATGTTTATCTTCCTACAGACCCTCCTGATTGGGTTCCAGATGAGGTCTGTAACTCTTGCATTGCCTGCAAGGCTCCATTCACAGTCATCCGGAGGAAGCACCACTGTAGGAGCTGTGGGAAGGTACAGCAAAGCATGCCAGCCATGGCACATTGTCCTGTTATGTATTCTTCTTCACCTATTTCAGGATATATTTCAGCTGAAAAACTGTATGCGAGACTTCATATGTGTATCAGTAAGTAAGTGTGTACTAGGTATGTACAGGTATATGCATTGTTTGTGTGTTTTTTTTTATGTCTGTTGCAGATATTTTGCTCTCGCTGCTCTTCGCACTCAGCCCCATTGCCCCGATACGGTCAGATGAAACCTGTGAGAGTGTGCACTCACTGCTACATGTTCCACGTCACGCCTTTCTACAGTGACAGGACTGGTGTCTGACAGTAACCCTCCCCTGCCCCACCTTAGCACCATCACCCATAGACATAAGCACATTACCACGCCAAGAGTTGGGATTGATTAGGGAGAGCTGCACATGTGTGTGTTTTTTTTTTTTTTTTTTTTTTTTTTTTTTTTTTTTTTTTTTTTTTTTTATTCTTCCCTCTTGCTGAGTTTGTGCATATGCACAGACATGCACATTTATTTAACATAAAAATTCGTACATACATGTAAATACAAATACACTACACCACAGAAAACACTACAAAATGAATCAGGTTTAAGTTACTGATGAAAAATTACTTAATACTGAATACATCTTATCAAGCACAGACAGAGACCCTTCTGTTGCTCTGGAGATTGGGAGAAAGTGTTTATAATGAGGCTTCCTTTTTGAATCTAAAGTCTTATTTTGCTGTAAAAGCAAGAAACTGGCGGTTTTGGGTGATTGTAGTGCGTTCCAGTACTAGTCTCAGTGAATTTCACCCACTTGACTAAGTGCCCTGATATAAATAACATATTTCTTTCACCTGTTAACAAAGGTTTTTTTCAGATTTGTGGTGTGGCTTTACAGTGCCAGAAATTCCATAGGGCTCAGAATTCTTTACTGAATGTAAACCAAGGCAAACATGTAAACAACTGTGACAAGTATGAAAACAATAATTATTAACACTATCTGCACCATTGATTCTGCCTGTGTCATTATAGCACACTGATTTTTTTTTTAATACTTATTATTATTATTATTATTATTATTATTATATCCAAGTGTTTTTATTTAACAAATGATGCTGCTCTCTGTAATATACAAGTGAAGCGTTGGGATACGTGGAATGGCCAAAAAAGATATATGTATATATGCTGAACTTCATAAAGTGATTTTATGTATCTGTTAAAAGAGAAGATTCTTTCGTGCTCTTAATGGCAATGAATGTGCAACACTGTAGACTTGGATGCTTTTTTCAATAACTTTAACTGAACTGGAAAGTAATTGCCTTTTACAGCAGTGTCTGATCTTTCACCTCCTCTAAGACTACATTTAGACATGCAGTCCAATCAGATGTTTTCCCCCTCCAAATCTAATACAGCCTGAAATTTTCTGTCAGTATGTTATCAGTTCTGATCTGGACCACTTTCGCATTCAGCAATTGTTCACAAGGCACCAGGCTGTCTAAGTGCACATCTGACTAGGTTAAAAAAATGGATGTGGGAAAACAAATTTGATTTGGGCATAACATGGTGCTGTCTGAATATAGCCTTTCTGCACCATCTTTGGTACACAAAAACACTCAGCCCCCCTACCTCATACCTCATTTTGTTCCTTTCAGTATTTTGCTACTAGCCACAATCATATCTCTATCATCTAAAAAAAACAATGCTTAAAATTTTTCAGGAACCATACACTCACCTTCTCAACTAGGCCTGTCACGATCATGACATGTTCACTGATTAATATTGTGATGAATAAGTTTTATTTTTTAGTCTATTTTTGTTCCACAAGGCCATTAGAATATAAGCCTCAAGTGTCCAAACTGACTGATTAGGTATCTACATTCCGTGTAGTCAATACCTAGTAGCTCCCCACTGATGAAACAGTTTAAGCTCAAGTAAACTCACTGCTGCCATCCAAAGGAATTAACAAGCATCAAATAAACATTGCACAGCAGCCCTCTGTGTTATTAATAAGCAACAAATAAACAAATATTACTCACTTCTGCCCCTTATGGGTGTTATTAATAAGCATCAAAAAAACTTTATTCATTGCTGCCCTCAAAGTGTTAACAAACATCAAATAAACATTACTCACTGCAGCACTTTAAGGGTGTTATTATTAAACGACAAATAATTGTTGCCCTTTGCTGCCCTCTAAAGGTTAATGATCAAACACTATTCATGACTGAGACAGAAATTCTAACTTTTTTTTTTTGCAAGTCCCCATGACATGTCCCAATAAAGGCATTTTCAGCTTTCTTTTATTTACAGGTGTTTGGCTCAACCTACCAGTTTAAAATATACTCAGTAAAAGTGTTATTTTCCCATATAAACATGATTGTGAAAGCTAACAACTGTGGAAAATAATTGCAGTCAGCTCTGACAGTTCAGTGATTGTGTAATAATTGTGGCAGGCTTGCTCTCAACCTATACTCTCTTCTCTGTATCTACCAGTTAGGTAGACAAATACAATTTTTCTTTTGTACTTGCATCCTTCTACTCTCAAAAATTTCATCATTATGACCGTAATCAGTCAGCAATGTTGATTTTTGTTGTCATTTGTGTAGTTTCACCTGTGCATTTACAGGTGAGGAAAATGTGATCAAATTTGACAAGGAAATAATGGTTACTAAGATTTATTTGTTTTTTTTAATTTATTTACTCTTCATTTGAGGACGATTGAAAAATGATGTAATGTTTTAGAAATCTTGGTCTAGAGCTGTGGTCAAACCTTATCATAAAAGTCTTTACAGTAATTGGCAGAATAGTTAAACGTATCATCATTTGAGAAAATATAATTAAGTGGTTTGACGGTCAGAAATACAAAAGTAGTCCTGAATTTAGTGACCAAAAATGATGTGTAATTTGTTTTCATTACCCTTTTTTGGCTACCTCTGCACACACAATCCAATAATTAGATATGTGTTCATCAAATAACTGTAAGCTATATTGTTCCGTTATCTGCTGAAAATGTGCCCTAATGAAACAGTAAGCCCCCCACGTTTGGGTTAGAGTTCCCTACAGAAATGCTTACCTTTTTTTCATAAATGACACTTTTCAAACATTTCACTTTGCCTTGTCACTGTGTTACATGTCAGTTGTTCCATTATGTCAAAATGATACTCATTCAGTAGTGCAAAATATTTGTCTTTTTAATAGGTACTAAGGAAAATATGAAAAAAGATGCCTTAATATTAACTCTAATGAGTAATCTAACTAATTTCTTTTGAAATTCATCCATCTAAGTGATAATTAAGCTTTATTTACTGTGAAAGGTTGGCTATTATTTTAGGCAAATGATGACTATTCATGGCAAACAATCTGGCCATACCAGTTACCTGTAACTGACACTCTCGAACACGTCCTCCAGAGTACTGACAGCCTCAAACAGAGGTATCATCCATGTACAGTAAAATGTACAGTATCATCTGAGTTGTGTGCATGCTTTCTTTGCTGTATATATTATCTGATATTTACTTTCATTTACAGCAAGGGTTTTCTCTCCAGTCCTCATGACCCCCAGCCAGTCATAGCAAACTTACTGAAGGTTACCTTGAGGTCTGGATTTTGGTCCTCTGAGTGAAATTAAATGAACTCACAGCTTGCATTTTTTTATTTATTTTTTTTTCTTTTGTACCTCATTGAGTTGAGACTTGCACTTCAAAATCACCTTTGTGGACATTCTGTGTATTTCATCACTTAATTTAATTCTTAATCCTTACAAATACCACTCGCCTTCATGTCCTCCCTCACTCTTTGCGAACTAACCTCATTGCCTGTGCTTCTGCATTAAGACTGCTGCTTTCACAGAAAGTTTTGAGATTTGACTCAGTAGGCTGAGCATTGTTCTTGTAAGCAAGCAAAAAAAGTGTGAAGGCACCTCAGGATACTGACGTCTCCCTACACATCTAGTACTAAGAATAATGCTAAATCATATACCCTTATTTTAATCAGATTGTTAATATTCCTTCTTCTGGAAAGCTAATATAATATTCTTGACAGTATAGTGTGTTTGTTACTAATAGTTAACGTTGGGCCCTCAAATCAGTCCTGCTTTGTCAAACACCTTTTATGGTATCCTCAATGTTTGAGGTCCTCTAACAGCAGTACTTAATGTACATAGTACATCAGTGTCTGCTAATGCGAAGCTTTAAAAACACAGTACCTCTCTACTGCTCAGTCTTCTCCCTTGTATTATTGAACTGGTTATTGTATTCTCGTCTTTAGCTGAATAAGGTTTTTTGTTCACATCGTTGTAAAAGCGGATATATCTGCAGTCAGAGTCCGTGGGGAACACCAAAACCATTGTTAGATTACAGCATACACTTGTTAACATTTGTAGAAACTATAATATAAGAAGCTCATGTGAGATAAACTAAGACGTAAAAGCAAGAGCTCCTCTCCACACTTCTGAATGGTTGGCCCAAGGCAGTTTGTCTGATAGATGTGTACTGACTTCCTGTGTCACGTTGCTTCCTTTTTTACTATCACTGCTTTTCTTCAGGACTGTGTTTGTACTTTTGGCATGGTGCTAACCTCTGAATGTGGGTTAGTTCAGATTTGGTGATGCAAGCCAAGAATTCAGCCACAAGTTGACCTTCCCTATGGCTGTTTGTCTTTGCAAACTCAGCTTGGGGCCTGTTGTGTGGGGAGTTTTTGACTTTTACCTGCTGCCAATCCTCAGGCCTCAATATATCACTGAAGTTTCATTTTGCATTTTAAGTTAAAGAAATGTCAGATCTAAAGAACTATACAAATGTTTTATTTTACAAAGAGCAAAAATTATGAAGATATATATATAAATGTACAAAACTTTTTCTCTGTATAAAGAAAATCACAGTGACAGAATTGTACACACTATTTATTCAAAGCTTGTTTTTATTTTATAATGGCTGTTTCAATCCAATAAGACATTTTCTGAAATTTGAATTGAGTATTTATGTCATGCCATGAGAGTAATAAATTACATTTTTCTTTCAAAAACTGAGAGCTTTTTCCTTTTTTCTATTTTGAATCAATTTTGGTGATGTTTGTTGTGGTGGACAATTTGGAGCAATTCAGCTGAACATGTTGCCAGATTTTGAATTTCCATGAATTTCAATTTAATGGAATTTCCTCCATGAGAGTGATTTCACAACACAATATGAATGAAACCCATTGGATGTTTGCATATGTATTTTTCACAATTTTAAAAAGCTTTTATGTTGCCCTTTATATTGTGTCAAAATTTGATGAATGAATCAGTAGAAATGGTCCAAAATCACTTGGAATAAAATCTTGTTTTATTACTTTTCATTAAAATGTTAATATATTTTTTTTTCTTCTCCGGTAAGTTACTGTTTTGGAGATGCAGGGTTTTATTCAGACTTCCAAGATATCCTAATGTATTACCGCTGTGGTCTGTTTTAGCAGTGAAATTCCTCTATATATATATCCCTGATGTAGGCCAAGCACCATCAGTCTTGGACTGGTTAAAAGAATATGACAAGTGGTGATGCAGCACAGCCTTATTCTACAAGCTGACATCAGTGGTTGTCATGGTAACATTGTGTGGTAACCGCATTGATCTGGCAAAGGGCTTCTGAGTCTAAAAATAAATACCAGCTTCTTCCTCAAGCATAGAGCCACTGCAGATTCCCACCATCCCAGGCAAGCCTAGGAAAATTCTGCTCTGTAGAATGGGATGACCAACCAGGCGGAGGGGCGTGGCCAGAGGGATGATTGACACCCTGATGCAACACGATAGGGAATGCCTTGGCTTGCGGAAGTGCTGGAAATTAAGTAATCACCCGCAGGCTCCCTGGTAGGCTGATCATTTCCACTCTTTCGACCTTTCTTCTCATGCACTCACTATGGATTGTTGTGCCGCCCCTCCATCCATCCTGCACCACAGACTCCATCTATGCTTCCCCAGATGGTTGTTGTTGAGGAGATCGTCAGCGGAAGTAGAGGCTCCACACTCGATGCTATAAACCAGGAGTGGCTGCAAAAATGAATCTCAACCATCAGGTTACAACCAGCAAAGGTGACTCTTACTGTCTGGAGGCAATGAGGACTAGAGAACACTCGACCCCAACCAAGAAGCCGACATCTGTGAGTCTGAGCTTTGTGTAACACCAAGGCAGAATCTGTAGGCAATTTTTGTTCTCATTACAGACTAAAAGCTTTAAAAGGAAGAGGAATATTGAAATGTAATGCGTTTTGGGTTAGTTTGTTTTTGTCTGTAATAGTCTAGATATCTATATATTTAAATAGCCACCTCTTTAATATCTGTCTAAAAACCTGCATCATGGAGAACTGTTGCACGCTGGACAGTGTTGTAGTTGCTTTTGAAACACAACACTATACAGAAATTAAATACAGCTCAGCTTGACGTTTATTTTACTTCATTTTTAACTAAATAAAATAGACCTGTCAAGCTGAGCTAAACTGTAGCTCCTGCCTGCCCAGTCTGTGTAGTTCCCTCTGAGCTGCAGCTGTACATGGTCACCAGACACTTATGTCTGATAATGCCTCACAAAATTAGAACCACTTACTGCAGAACACGATGCAGAAGCAGGTGGTGGTGGAGAGCAAGAGAGAGAGCACTGCTGACCGCAGACCTGCTGGACACGACGCTGCAGGCGCCACCAGCAGGATAAACATACTGCTGCTAATGGAACAGATGAATTAAGAGCATGAATTGGCATAACTCTTTTGCATTATGATGTAACTCATATTGTTGCACCTCATGATTAGTATTTTTGTATTATTATTTATGACAACCAAAAACCATCATCATCAAAGCAACATCCAAAGCTCTTATAACAGATGTGTTAAACAAATAACACATTCTGTCTCTAACTAGACATGTCAGTGTGTTCAGTTGGAGACACAAAGTGAAGTGAAAGTAACACAAAATGTGTTGAAATCAATTTTTCTCAGTTATGCATGACACATTTTGGTTTACCTTTAACACAGAATGTGTTAAATCAGACAACAATATGACACAAAAAAGTGCGATTTGACTTCAGTTGTCTTCTATTTTATGGACATTTTCTGTTTTGTTCATTTGTCTACTTGTATATGAAACTGTTTCTGTTAAAGCCTGATGTGAAAAAGAGATGCAGCCGTTGTTTCTGTGTGCTACTGTATGCCTGCTGTTACCCTAAACCAGTATAAATTTTTTATAACCCACAGTGTCATTAACATGTTTCTCATCTCACTGTATAGTTCTGTGTGTAGTAGAGCCATGTTGTGCATGTTGTGTAATTTCAGACAAATTACTTTATATAAAATACATAATCTCATGCAAAAGGTTGAACACCCCTGGTCACATTTTGAATTGAAAACAGTGAACACATTTTCTATTCTATTCTATTCACGAATTAACTTAAATTATGTTTTTAGATATGACATCTGCAAATTGCAGTGCACACTTTCTAATTATTTGCAAAAATAATGCGAACACACACTTTAATACAAAATGTCTCAATTTTTCCACAGGCCACATTTTACATGCAGATTTTATTTAAATTTATTGTTTTATTCTCCTTTAAGCTATTGTTACAAAAAAGTTCAGATTGAGGCATTGTACTTGTACATTTGCGCAACGAAATTGGTTTACAGCCCCCCCCCCTCCCCACTTGGTGCAATAGAAATAGAAAAGTTTAAATATAAAATAGAAAAGTTGATTGTAATTGTGAGCCCAACGTCCCCTAAGCTAAAACAAGATCAAGTCCCAGTGATGTAGAGACTAACACCGTTAATTTACAGCCTTGGGACTGAAATTGGACTTGACTACTACAACACTACCATCACATCACACATTCATCCAGGCCCTGAATTGTACAACCACTCATTAATTTTACATTAGCCCTGAAACAGAACCTTCTCAACGTTTTGATCACATATTTATTGTGTTATTGAAATGTAGTTGAAGTATTATTCTGTAATTGTGCGTGTTGTATCGTTTCTGTCCTCAGCCCAAGCCTGAAAATGCCATCACCATTGCAGTGTCATCGCGGGTCCTCTTCAACATGGATGTGGAGCAGCAGATCTTTGAGCAGAAGGGAATGGAGGAATATCTGAAGTATCAGGTCGATCATGAGACAGAGCTGTTTAAACCAGGACCTGCTTTCTCCTTTATTAAGGTTCAGATCAAACAACCACACAACTATGGTCACTCCGACAGCATTTGTTAATTTTATTTTGTTTTATTTAGTACAGTTTTGTCATGTGCAAAGGTGAAGAATCTTTTCAAAAGTTAAAGTTCCTCAACATAATGTAAAGCTTCTATACTACTATTATTTTTAGTGATGGCATAAAACCAACACATTTAGCCTGCAGCAAGTTAGCCCTGCCCATCCACACTGAAATTATTAGTGTTTCAGCATGTATTTCTTTTTTGATTAAATCAGAGCACAGAACATTTACATATCTCTATTTTAAAGGAGTATATTCTATTCCCCCCTCCTGAGATCCATTTATAGCATTTGTGTTGATTTTATGTAGCAAAAACAGTCATTATTCATTTTTACACAAACATTTTCCAGCTTATCCTTATTCCTCAGAATCAAACTTTGATGAGATTAGTACTGAATGTTTTCACTAAAATTGGTAGCCAACTTTCAGTGGTCAAAGAAAACTAGTCTACATGAGCTCAGTAAAATTGCATACATTTTCTTCGGTTTTCAGTTTGTTTGGCATTTACTTACTTACACAATAAAATCTTGCATTTTACTTCATTAGCGTCATCGCTTTAGCTTCAGTAGCCAATGGCAATGACAAATGAGTGGTGGCTGCCCCTTGTATTGTGCCTCAGTCTAGGTTAAAGTACTTCTTATAACTAAAGTATGAATTGAAAATGAAATGAACCTTTATTGTCATTACACATTGTACTTGTACATTTGCGCAACGAAATTGGTTTACAGCCCCCCCTCCCCTCTTGGTGCAATAGAAATAGAAAAGTTTAAATATAAAATAGAAAAGTTTTAAAATATAAACAGTTAAATAACAGATTAGAGCTATGGTTAACTATACAGGCGTAAGCATAAATTAACTAAGCTCTCCTATTTACACACTAAGCTTTCCTATATACAAAAGTGAAGAAATTGACATTTGCAGCATCAATTATTGCACATTATATTTTGTTTTTAGCAGCATGGGTCATTGTACTTATCCCTGTAGGCAGACAGAAACATCTGCCCACCGGTGAACAGTATAGTTTTTGTTTAACAGGGATATGGCCCTGTTATAAAAACTGTCCCTCAAACGGTTTGTCCTTGTTTTGAGATGTAAATGCATTGTTGTTTTTGTGACATTACAAAAATTATTCACTCTAAATTTTTTGCAGTGAATAGGGAATAGTCAATTTTTCTTTTAACTTTAAGTGTTAACCTCCTACTATTTAAAAAAAAAAAAAAAACTAAGGAAACCTGCTTTCCCATTTTAGTGGCCCTTTAAAGGCACATTAACAACAAAAAAAGAAACAGCTGATTTAATTGTACAGTGTGTAATTCTGACCGTTTTTGTATGTGAAAGTTACACTACTGTCATAAGAAGACCTTAAAATAAATTAAATACAAGAAAATGTACCTGCAAGCCAAGAACCGTTTTGGAACATTTATTGTTGAAAGTGTACCATAAAAAAGCAAAAGACATAGGAGAGGGAGTAAGTGACAGGTTTTGTTTGTGGGTCACCTCCAGGCTCTGGAAGCGGTCAATGCACAACTGAGAGATCTATACCCGGAGAGTGAAGAGCTCTTTGATGTGGTCCTGATGACCAACAATCATGCTCACGTTGGAGTCAGGCTCATCAACTCAATCAACCACTACAGTAAGTGGAGAGCGAGCTCAAAGAGAGGGCAAGACAAGCTGGCTAATATCTCTAATATATGGACTGGACAGTAACTGTTTATTACTTCAAACCTTTCAAATGATCTGACCGAGTCTCTACTGAAATGTCCTAATGCAAGCAGCTGAGATGTGTGATGGTTGGTGTGATATATAATGTGTGAACTCGTTCTCCTGGCTTATAATGTTGGTTATGGTGGCTGTGAATGTGGGGGATGGCGTGAGTGATGGAGAGAGATGTGAGAAACCATCTACACTCCCCTTTTGCACAACATTCAAGCCAATGGAAGTAGTCATTCTCTCTTCTTTAACCCTTAGAACCTCAAAGGGACGTGGGTGACCCCGCAGCGCACATCTAATTAAAATTATTGCCAAAAGTAGACAATTTGTCATTGAAGGATTTGGTAATATGCATCAAATTCTAGAGCCTTCAATGTAAAAGATGAGTACTGAATGTTTTCACTAAAATTGGTAGCCAACTTTCAGTGGTCAAAGAAAACTAGTCTACATGAGCTCAGTAAAATCGCATACATTTTCTTTGGTTTTCAGTTTGTTTGGCATTTACTTACTTACACAATAAAATCTTGCATTTTACTTCATTAGTGTCATCGCTTTAGCTTCAGTAGCCAATGGCAATGACAAAGTTGTATATCCTCACTTTTGCACTCCCTCGTCTTGCATAAAATCCTGCAGCAGACTGCAGAGGAAAGAACAAAGGTCTTCCCCTTCTTATTGCGCACTAGCAGCTCAACACGTAATCACAATATTTCACACAGAAAGAACCAACAGTGTCCTAGTTAATCTAAATCTAAGTTAAATGCATATCATTTCTGTCTCTCTTAGAGCTCTTTATCGAGCGCTTCTGCATGACCGGAGGTAACAGCCCAATCGGGTACCTGAAAGCCTACCACACCAACTTGTACCTGTCTGCTGACTCAATGAAAGTGAGAGAGGCCATAGAGGAAGGTGAGAATGGAACCTGTTTGGAAATGAATGTGTGCTTAAGGTATCTAGTTTTTTCTGTAGATTTTCTACAGATACCACTGATCGTTTTAGCTGAGACTCCTGCTCTTGTGCTTCTTAAGGCATTGCAGCGGCCACCATGTTCACATCAGAGAAAGTGACACAGGTGTCAGAGACTCAGCTGCGAGTGGCCTTTGATGGAGATGCGGTGCTGTTTTCGGATGAGTCAGAGAGGATCTATAAAACACAGGGCCTGGACAAATTCTTCGAACATGAAAAGGCCCATGAAAACAAGCCCCTTGATCATGTAAGTTTATACTGACCAGGGGCAAAATCAGAACATTTACAATGGGGTGGTAAACTTAGGCAAAGAAAAAAAACCTAACCAATGATTTACAGTAAAAAATTAATTAATTTATTTGTACTGTCATTCAAATACGGAAAATAATGGAAGAAAGCAATACATAACGTATATTGATGTTCTAGAGCAAAATGGACTGAATCTATATCATATATATTGTATGAAAATGAGCACCAGTCTGAACATTGTTACATATCTTCTGTTACAGCCATGATGCAAACATTATATTAGTTGTGTAAGATTTAAGAGATGATGCCAAACATTGTGGCAGATAATGTTTAGCTGGTTTTAAGTGTGCTTTTCAAATCATGAAAGCCTATGTTAGCTGCTTCTATTTGCAAAATAAACAAGGTTAAAGGAATGATTGACCAAAAAATCACATTTGCACAATTGACTCCAATTGTAGCCAATCGGCCTGGACGTGTTATTGTTCAAGCTTCTTTAGTTTTGTACTGCAGCTTTGGAGGCTAATATAGCCAAAGAATAATTGAAGTATATATGACCCAAATACTTTTAAAGCTTCAGTGCAAGTGCTGGTGGTGAAGTAAAGCATAATGGAAATATTCATTATTATACTGCAGTAAGATATACAGTACTACTGATTTAGAGTTAGTGGTATAGTTGCTCTATTGTGCCCTTTCTCAGCTCAACAATTGTCTCCTTGCAATAGGGGCCACTAAAAGGATTCTTGGAAGTTCTGGGGAAACTACAGAGGAAATTTTATGCCAAAGGCCATCGTATGGACTGTCCCATTCGCACTTATCTGGTGACGGCTCGTAGTGCAGCTAGTTCAGGCTCCCGAGCACTGAAGACACTCCGTGCTTGGGGTCTGGAGACAGACGAGGCCCTCTTCCTGGCTGGAGCTCCAAAAGGCCCCATGCTGGCGAAGATCAAACCCCATATCTTCTTCGATGACCAGATGTTCCATATAGAGGGGGCTGCAGAGCTTGGCACTGTGGCAGCTCATGTTCCATATGGAATTGCCCAGAAGCTGCCACCAAAGAAAACGAAGGACGCAAAAGAGACTGATTCACCCTCTAAATGACCAAAGTGGATATTTAAATTGAGAACATGAATAAAATAAAACACATTATATGTTCTAATCTTTTTAATTCAGAAAAAAAAAATATGCTAAACTGCAATGTTTCCATGATAAAGACAATGATGAGGAGAAAATTTGATTCCTTGTATTGAATGTTTTAGTTATAACCAGGACTGGCTTGTTAATAATAACAGCCTTAAACACTGTTCAGCCAGGCTGCTTTTAGTGGTGCCGTACTAGCACTTTCTCCACTATATTAGGGGGGGTTAAGGTCTATGGAGTCAGACAAAGGTAAAAGTCATGATGATATTTGCAATCACCTCATTTAAATCCAATGAGCATAGTATACACTCACTAAGGGCTTGTAACTGCAGTATACATTTTACAGGTACCACATAATTGTAAAAAAAAAAAAAAGTCTGTGCCTTTATTTTTAAGTTAATAATGCCTGGATTTGAGTTTTGGATTGCTGACCATCAACACAGATCAGCAATTTCGAGTAGGTCATTCAAGTTGTTGACCAAGCTGTCCTTGTATGATGAATAACTGTGTTGATGTGTAAATTTGTTTTATCTTCTCATCCTTTAAGTTATCGTGCAGTGTTGTTTTGGATCAGTGTGAAAAGCATGTGCCTCTGTTTTGTAAAAACTATAATGGTCTGTACGTTCTCTTATTGTACTCCTTTACAATGTGCGCTAACCTTCATCTCTGTGTTGATGTGATAAATTATTGTTTTCAATGGAATACCAGCTTAACTCATGAAAGACCGACTGCCGTACCTCTTAGACAAAGATGACGTTATTTCTGGTTATTGATTGTGGGGGAATAATTATATTTTTTAAAGTAGCACTATCAAAGCCAGCTATATTATAAATTGAAGGTCCTATAAATCATTCCATTTATTATTATATTTATTTGTTTATTTTACAAAAATGTTTAATATATTTAATAATAAGATTGTGTTCTGTAAGATATGCTGTACTTAAGCATCATTTCATATTGTATTAACAGTATTCAAATATTTAACAGTGACAGTACACATGAATCAACATCATGATTTCATGAATATTTTATTTCTTGGGCAGATTGATGTTTATGGTAAAATATGAGTAACACTTCTTACGTATGCAGAACAAAAAAAACAAGGAAACATTGAAAGATGATTACAAAACACAAAAGTTTATTAGTATACGGAACTTACAATTAAGCGCTATGTTGGCACTTTCTGGTTATACCATGTTTTTGTTTTTATTTTTTTATCAAATTAATGATTGTCAGACCTCATCAGTCATAGATGAGCGAATTCCAATCCAAAGTGACAGGTGAAAAGAAAGTGCAGACTGACCAAAAGCACTTTTCCTTTTTGTTATAATGCAGTTGCCTCTCGTAATGGACTTTAGATTTTCAAGGCTTGTTTAAGGCCTACTGTCCCTGTAATCTAAAGAGAGGTCATTAATGTTTATCTCCTGCCTGTTTGACAATAAGTAATGTAAGGAAACATCATAGCATTCGTAAACTATTTTATCTGACACTAGTCAAACTATCTATCTAAATCTAAACTTAGATCAAATTAATTGTGACCAGTTTCACTTTTCACAGACACCGTGGCATTCTTTGCATAGCACTACATACTTTTTAAGAGTGGTTGAAGTATGTTTACTGGAAAGTGTGTGTGTGTGTGTGTGATATATATATATATATATATATATATATATATATATATATATATATATATATATATATATATATATATATATATATATATATATATATATATATATATAAAACGTATGTGTGTGTGTGTGTGTGTGTGTACACTTATGTATATACACTGATCAGGTATAATGTTATGACCACCTCCTTGTTTCTACACTCATCGCCAATTTTATCAGCTCCACTTACTATATAGGTTCACTTTGAACTTCTGCTATTACAGACTGTAGTCGATCTGTTTCTCTGCATACTTTGTTAGCCCCCTTTTGTCCGGTTCTTCAGGGGTCAGGACCCCCATGCACCCTCATAGAGCAGGTACTATTTGGATGGTGCACTGCAATAACACTAACATGATGATGATGTGTCAGTGTGTGTTGCACTGGTCTGAGTGGATCAGACACAGCAGGGTGTGTGTGTGTGCATGTGTGTGTATATATGCCTCCCAGAGTCATTAAGAAGACAGCCAAGGAGCTTCTCAAGCAGCTGGAGACTTCATTTAACGTTGCACTCCCTGTGTTTTTAATTTATCAGCGTCTGGTGGAACGTCTAAAGGAGGAACTACAGACGCTGTTCCAGATAGAAATTACCCCCCTGGTCCTTGATGGGCAGCTCTTCCCTTACGAGAATGAAGCCGCTTCTTACATTGTCAATGAGGCATACAAAAGCCTTTTGAAACAGCGCTTAACACCATCCTGAAAGAGTTTATTGACTACGCTCTGGGATGTTTTATTGTCTTTAGTTGTTCCCCATATGCTGCTGAGGAAACATCCCAGGAGTTGGGGTTGCCTGAGCTTCAGGAGGATTCAGATCGGCAGTCAAAATCCAATGAGTCCAGAAGAAGGAGCGAGAGTGCTGCTTCAAGAAATCTGAGCGCCGGGTCCTGCAGCACCGTTCTCAGTGAATCAGGTCTATCAGAACTTGAGAACTTGATCCAAGAATGTGATGGTTCTCCTCACCTGAGTGATCTGAGCGATGAGTGCTCTGAGATCTTCACCGCGTATCAGAACTATCGACAGTACAGCCCCACGAAAAGACCCTGCACGTACCTGGTGAAGTCTGCTGAATCTCCCCTGGAAGGCTCCCCTGATTTGTCCAACTCCATCCCTTCGGTTCAGGTAAACAGACTACACTGAATCTCTCTTTCCTCTAAATATTATTCAGTCTCTTAGGTTGGATTCTTCTTAACTGTGATTTGATTTCCAGGTGTCTGAGGCCTCTGAGGACTTGGTGGAGAATAGAGTGTTTTCAACTTCCTGAGAAGAGTCATCTGCTTGGATGCATCCCATCTCGTCGTGTGGAACCCCTTTAAACTTCCTGTGTCTTCAACCCCTTCTCAAAAAAAAAAACACCCTTTTCCTTAATAAAAAGCATAAACCTATTATTCTTTTTTGATTATGTTCTGAAAATAAGTTTCAGAAATGTGAGCTCCATTTGATGATAAAAATCCTAAAATCGCATGACTTTAACCTTAAATAGTTTTGTTCAGCTATTGAAAAGGAAATTTCCTGAATTGTTCACAGTTGAGATGGGAACCAGATGTCTGAAGAGCTCAATGCTTCTATAAGCTCCCCCACAGAAAGTGTTTACATAAAATGGCTGATTAAAATAACAATTGTTAGTGTGATGAAATTTCTGTTTCTCCTATTTGTACAGTGAAGTCGCCATCATGAAAGTGTTTGCTAATTCTGTCCTAGTCTGTATTAAATCACCCAGCTCTTCCTCAGAGCCTGATGCCTGCAATGACACTGTTAAGAAAAGATGATAGGGGTTGGGGTTGGCTGAGGTTTAATAAGACCCCTTTAATACCTTTGCTCCATAGTTAGCATAGTGCTTAGGCACAAATGAGTCAAAAAGGAGCATTAACAGCATACCTTCAAGAAATCCAGTGCACAGTCCTACAATCATTTTTCAAGATCTAATTACAATAACTGTAACAGTCAGTGACCTTAATAATAACCTTTTAAAAAATATTTGTTCTAAAATAAAAGCATTCCTAAAATTCTATATTAATCAAAATCTGTCCCCTTCTTGATGCATGAGGATATCATTCTGCTATCATTTACTTCTTTAACTGATTTCCAGATAACACAGTTTGTGTTAAACTGTAGAACTGTAAAACTGTAGAACTGTAAAAGAACTGTAAACTGTAGAAACTCCTTTACCTGACAATCTGAAATAACACCACAATCTGCATTTCCAACAGATCCTTCTGCAGACTCAATGCCCTCTGTTACTTAGGAAGTCGTTCTGCTGTAAGCAGTCACAGAAATCCAGTAACAGCTTGTCTGGAACATATGGGCTTTACTTTAGCTAGAAACTGAATAATGAGGCAAGAACTCCACAACTGCATGAATTGTAAATGAGAATGTTTCTGTTCTAATAAACATTAAGAAATTCATAGTAAAAATTAAGCTACATACAAGACGAACTCAATGAGAGAACATGCTACTGTTGTCACAAGACAACACTAATGCTGAGCACTAACACTGAAGAAATGCCCTAGGCCCAATTGCCTACTACACAAGTTTCTCAACCTGTGGTCTGCGGGTCTGTACTCAGCAGGAGGCAGTAATTCGTAGTGGGCCGGTAACGTCACTGTAAGTCATAAAAACATTAGTGGAAAAAAAGTTAATTTAATCATTAAAATTGTATAAATGAAACCTTTTCACTATATAACCATTTGAAATATTAATAGAAACGTACAAATAAAAAACATGGACTAATTAAACTTCATCAGTCTGAGATGAGCGGGTTACAGACAGCTGGCCAGAGATGGCGAGGTTTCTCAAGGCACTTTGTTTGGTGAGGACTTGGCACACCTTTTTCTTTAGTTCTCTCCGTTTTGACACACAAACACCCTTATTGGGGTCTGCAGCATAGCTGGACCGGTCCAGCAGAAACCCACTGGTCTCGGTCCGCCTCCAAACGAACACTGTTCAGTTCACTCCTGACGGAAACATGCTCTGTGATCAATCGACAGAATTCATTAATAAAGCTGGCTTTCCTTCTCTTCTAGAGGCAAATCTGCACCATACAGTCAGCATAATGACTATTTTAACGACTGACCCTTATAGACTCTCAGCACAAGCTGCTGTTAAAAACAGCATAAAATACATAGTGAAGAGATGTGTTTGATTTCAACTCATGGATCGTAGAGGACCATCTTTTGGTTGAACATCAGCGACCTGAGTGTTTAAACTTATAAACTAATGAAAGAAAGCAGATAGCAGGTAAGATCTATTACTATTATTGATTGTGACAACACTAATCCAAACGCCCTGTGAGAGGAGTGAGGTATCAAATAAGTCACAAAAACTCTAAAAACTAAGAGAGATCGAGACCAAACAGTTACTCTTTTGGGAAGTCAGTGAAGCAGGGCTGGCACTAAAGGGGGCTGAGAGGCCCCCCCCCCCAGATTTTTGTCTTTGACCCCCCCAACAGCAATGCAAGCAACAGGTATTTTTAAAATTATCTCTGAACCAATCACAAAAACGCATTTTGCTGTGCAGTGTAAAGATATTTCCTTGCTTATTTCTGATTGGCTCTTTGAGTCATATAAAACTGGCAGACCGCTTGGAGCAGTTAGGTATAGCAGTACAGGTTCTGTCAGTGTGAACATGAGAGGCAGGTCTATATAAGGGAAAATTAAATACTTCTTTGAGTTTAAACTTGACTTCCACATGGTAACTTGTGCTTAACTGTGCTGATCCGTTGCTTAATGTTACTTGCTTGTAATATTTTTGTTGCTTAACTTATTTTATTAGGAATTAGCTGTTAAGCAAACTGCTAACTTAGTTCGTAGCAAAAAAAAAAAACTTAGTTCATAGCAGCTAATCTCTCTTAACATGAACTTAACTTTCTTGATACCTTTCTGTATGTATTTTGTGCATTTTTCATTTAATAAATATACATTGTAGGAAAACCTGCCCTGTGATGGACTGGCGACCTGTCCAGGGTGTATCCTGCCTTCCGCCCGAAGACTGCTGGGATAGGCTCCGGCACCCCCCCGCGACCCTGACGGAGAAGCGGCTTGGAAAATGGATGGATGGATGTAGGAAAACCTATAATGCATCATTTTCTGATTTCAAAAAAATCAACTGAACAGTGTCCCATCCGAAGGCTCCTCCACATCATGTCAGACTCCACCAGCGTTAGCTGACTGCGCTCCTCCACATCATGTCAGACTCCCCCGGCGTTAGCTGACTGCGCTCCTCCACATCATGTCAGACTCCACCAGCGTTAGCTGACTGCGCTCCTCCACATCATGTCAGACTCCACCAGCGTTAGCTGACTGCGCTCCTCCACATCATGTCAGACTCCACCAGCGTTAGCTGACTGCGCTCCTCCACATCATGTCAGACTCCCCCGGCGTTAGCTGACTGCGCTCCTCCACATCATGTCAGACTCCACCTGCGTTAGCTGACTGCGCTCCTCCACATCATGTCAGACTCCACCTGCGTTAGCTGACTGCGCTCCTCCACATCATGTCAGACTCCACCAGCGTTAGCTGACTGCGCTCCTCCACATCATGTCAGACTCCACCAGCGTTAGCTGACTGCGCTCCTCCACATCATGTCAGACTCCCCCGGCGTTAGCTGACTGCGCTCCTCCACATCATGTCAGACTCCACCGGCGTTAGCATTCCTAAAGCATGGATTTGCAAACTGGAAAGCGGCACTGGACAGTGATAAAGGCTTTCAGAAGTATGCATCCAGTCAGAGTCATGTACGAGCTATGGTTATGTGGGCAGAAAAAAAACAGAGTCAAGCGGTGACACTCTCGCTGGTATATTAGGTCCAACTCAGACAGAGAAAAAACATTACTATGTTCGAAGCATAGAGGATGTGGTACGGTTTTTGGCTGTAAATGAACTGCCTTTTCGTGGGACCCAGGAGTCAAGTTAAAATGATGACATATCAGCTGGTCTTTTCATCAAGCTTTTTGAATATACTTTGTCCAAGGACCCCAAATTGGCAGATATAGCAAAACATATTCCTCAAAATGCAAAATATACATCGAAATATATGCAAAATGAAATCATTGACACACTAGCAAAGATGGTGCTGATTGAGATTAAAAACAAATATGACAATGCAGACACAGCAGGTGTATGTATAAAGAGTGATGGAACTCGAGACAGGTGCAATGTTGAGAACCTTTCCCTAATGATCAGGTTCATCTGTAATTCTGTTCCAGAAGAGCATCTTATTGACTTACTTGACTGTGATCAGCTAGATGCTGAATACATAACTGATCAAATACTAAAACATCTCTCTGATGGAGGTTACTGTGCTGTTCACATCATAAGCCAGTGCTATGATGGAGCAGCTGTAACGAATGTGGTGAAAGGTGGAGTGCAGACACTGCTTTAAAGAAAACTTGGCAGAGAAATTCCCTACATTCACTGTCACAATCACCAGCTCAAGGTGGTCCATGCTATGCAAACAGATTCACGTGCTAAATCCTTTTTTGAGCTATCTAGCACACTTCATTCATTTTTCCAGTGACACTATGTGGTTCGGCATTATGACACCCCCCCTCTCAAAAAGTTTCTTGAGATCCAGTGGACCAGTCATTTTGATGTGACTACACGCTAAGTGCAGAATGAAGACGTCATTTTAAAAGTTCTGTCTGATGTGTCTGAAAATTCTGATGCACCTGTGGATTTATGCACAGAGGCATCAGGGCTCTTAGTGCAGATGAGAAAACATCATTTCTTTGAAATTGGAAAGTTCCTTTTGAAAGTTCTTGTCATTTTGAAGCCAGCCAATTTAATCTTGCAAGTCAATTCTGTAGACCTCTGTAGGGCCGGGGAAGTAATCAATGCATCTTTAAAAGCTTTAAAAGATTTACGTACTGATGATTCCCTGAATGATCTAGCTATGTCAGAGAGTCCACCTTCAAAGTGGAAAAGGACTATGAACACACAGTTGACTGACAGTTTGGTGCTTTCCACTGTAGGCCATACACCTGCTGGCTCATCCCATACACCAAGTCAGTCTTTGAGGAGGTCCCTTCTGGAAATTTTGGACAGAGCCATTGCTGAAATGGAGAACAGATTCTGTAGACGAAATCTGGATTTATAGTGCAAATAGTGCATTATATGTTGAGGAGAATGAATATAAATAAAACTGTCATTACCTGCACCTTTTCCTATCTAACATTTAAACAGCTGTAAATGGTCTCCTTCCTCACTCTAGCTCTTTTCTTGATCTGGCCTTATTAGGCCCTTTGCAGCAACTTGCAGTTACTGACACAGAAAGCCTGAGAAATGAAATAATCGTGGCAAGGCCTATGCTGCAGAAGAAATTCTTAACAGGATCAGCAGACCTTTCAACAGTGTTTAACCATCTTCAGGCTTATAAAAGAAGCTTTTCCTGTGCTGCATTCTCTTTATGTGACTGCGCTGGTGATAGGTATATCCTCAGCCTCATGTTAAAGCTCTTTCTCTACACCGTCACGAGTTCTTACTTCCTTTCGTCGCACAATGCCACACGAAAGAAAAAAAAAATTAGTGATTCTGGCCCATGAGAAGTCAATAACCGAATATGGAGGAGTGTGTGAGATTATTTGCCAAAAGAAACAGAAGACTGCTTCTGTAAATTCTTTGTTCTGAGTTCTTTTTAGAATACAGGCTGTTTTTGTGTCATTTTATGTATTTACATAATTTTACCTTTTTCTTCTTTTTCAGTTAAATAAGGTTTAAACAGTAAAAACAATCCATAAAAAGGGAAACTTGGTTGAAATTCAAGTGAAGAATGTCCCATAAAAACACATTTTTTTACAGAATTAGTATTATTTTGTTCTTTTGAAAGATCAACTGTTTTCAATTTAAGCCCGTATCATTAGCTCTGCTGACATCATTCATGCACAAATCAAGCCCTGAATATATTTCTGGCTTTAAAAAATATGACTATCAACATGCCCACCCATTATGTTTTACTACCCCCACCCCCCACCCCCAAAAGCATAGCAGTCCAGAACTGGGAATGCAGTGAAGCATTTTCAGTGAAAACGCAATGAGCTGCAGCTCCAAATCACAGCCCACGTCTACTTCATGCATTTCTATTCTTTTTTCCCCATCTTCTTAACATTAACCATGTTTTTTTTTTTACTTTACTTAACTGAGCTGTATGTGGCCCTCTTCCTTCATCCACATTGTTGGGTCACATGTTTTCACGACAGAATTTGGCCCTTAAACGCACATATGAGGCAAAATCATACACAGCAGTCCAGCATCTGGCCCACACTCGTCCATGTAAACCCACGCTCGTCCATGTAAACCTGAATTGGCCCAGTCTGCTATCTGAGGTTTAGGAGCCGAAAGTGCTGGCTTTCCTTTGTGTGGTGAGCCAACTGATCTGAGTAACTGAAAAGATCCGGAATGCCCATTAAGCCAGCCCGTCCCTGCCCCAGCGCGAAGGGGCGTGGCTCTGCTCTGGGGGCGGGGGCTGTTGGGAGATCAGGTCTTATTTTGTTTGCGAAGGTTCGGTTGCGCCGGTTAGTTGATCGCTCCTCCAGATCAAACTGTCTGGTTCATCTTTCAAATTTTCTGTCAGAGCGTTTAAGTCGTTCGCGTTTTAAGGAAACGGATTTGAATTCATAAACAGCTCGTAGCCGCTCACTTGAAAAAGATCCTCTTAGTTAGTTTCTTCAGGAAACAAAATCACATGATGAGTCTGTAATCATATGACACTGATGAGCCATCGAAAGACGGAATGAGTGAACAGATCTGTGCGAATCTCGGCTGCTTTTGGCCGGTTTTGAAGGCACAGCCATGAATTCAGCTCGATAAGCAGGCGCTGTGATTCTTCAAGGACAAAACATGACACACTGGGGAGTCCGGGCTGTTGTGACCGCAGCTTGTCTGCTGGGTGAGTCCAGTCTGTGTGTCAGTGTGTTGTCGACTGTCTGTGATTGTAGAAATCCTCTGATAAGGCAAGTTTACTCCTCAGCTTGCCATCTTGTTCAGTGGCTTTCAGCTGTCTTGCTAGCAGAACAGTTTTCCCAGCTGTTTTTTAATTAAATTAAAATTAAATTCAATTCAGTTCGTTTCAGTTCGATTCAGTTCAGCTGAATTGTAGGTATACCAATACAGGGTTGTAAAGTATAACGTATAAAGTATAACTGGCTGCTTCACCAGTGCATCGATAAAAAAAATAAATAGTGCAAACACAAAAAACAAAATTCAAAGACCGCATGTGCTTAAACAGTAAATACAGATTATGTGCATGAACAGTAACTGTTGGTCAGAAAATAGAGGTAGAATTTAAAGTGCAAACTATGTCAAGCAATGAATATGTAGTTTTTGAGCGGTTTACAGTTTATGTGTTTTATAATGTGTATTTAATTTATGTAATTAGTATCATTTATTTAGTGTATGTGGATTGATCTGTACTAAGGAATGGAATGAGATGTCTTCTTTTGAGTGTCTACTCTGATTTATGGTTGGTATAGTGTAGTGGGGAACACCTCTGCCTTCTACGCTGTAGACTGGAAGTCAATCCCCTGCTTGGACAAGCACCCTACACTATACCAATAAGAGTCCTTGGGCAAGACTCCTAACACCACCTTCACCTACCTGTGTAAAATGATCAAATTGTAAGTCGCTCTGCATAAGAGCGTCAGCCAAATGCCGTAAATGTAATTTTATTCTCAAGGCTTTCTTCCCCTATCTAGTACACTATGGAGGTCATAAATAATGACTACTACACCCAAATAGTGTATTATATGTTGAGGAGAAAGTTTTATTTATATTCAGTCATTACCTGCACCTTTTCCTATCTAACATTTAAAGCTCTATTTGTACTCAAGTCATAGTTTCCTGACTTGCAGTGCAGTTTGTAGATAGTAGGGAGGTATTTGAGATTCAGCTTTGGTCTTCCCTTTAAAATTGCTCATATTCAAAAATCTTTCCCTCCTTTCTCTAATGAACAGTGTCCATATGAGAGAAAATGTTTCTTAGCAAATCAAATTTTGGCCCTTTGGTGATGCAGTTTCCAGAAGCCATTAATAACAGTTTTCTTATTTTTTTATAGCTTTACACTGAAATACAAAATGAGCTTAAGGTTTAGAAATTGGTAATGACTACAACTGAGACAACTGAGCTGAGGAGGAAAACTTTCCTTTTTCAATTTAAGAGGGTATTTTCACAATGGAAATGACTTTCAAATTTTCCAGTGCATCTAGGGAAACTTATGACAGGGGAAAAACTGAGAAATGGCCTTTCTTTCACTATTCTTAGCGTCTATGGAGGCTGATGGAGTCATATGACCAACCTCTCAGAATTACTGCATATCTGAAGTGGGTGTCTCTCTAACTCAGGAGAGCAGCCAACCACATGCTTAATGTGATTACTCCCACAATAAAGACACTGTTTCCTTCTCTGCTGACCCTCAGAAAACCTATTCTTCATCATTTACAGACTAATCCATCAAGACCTAAAGCAACATAGACATAAATTTGTATGTTCTTAATGATTTCTGCTGAAACATTTATGAATTTTACAATAATTGATAGAAAGCCCTTGGAATTTGTTTCTATAAGAACACTAGAAATCATTGCTTGGTTGCATAAGACTCGAGTTGGCTCAGCCTATTGTAAAACCAAATGTGTATCACTTGGTTTTCTATTACCATATTTATTTTCTTATCATGCAGACTTGTTGGGCGTCTGTTGCACTGAGTCTTGTGAATCTGTTTTTGCAGTGGTCTGTGCAGTGTTCAATAACTGTTGTTTCTAGGTCAGCGCATTAGAAAAAACTCTTAATTCTGTACAAGCTAATACGCTTGGTGTAATGCAGATATTGTTCTATTATTCCAACATGTAAACTGATCCCTGTCAGTCTACTCAGTCCTTAAATCGAAGAAATAGCCAAACATTGAAACCACTGGAGCTCAAACCCATCTGAATAAATGCTGCCTGTGCCAAATTTGTAGAACAAGCAACATTGTCTGTCTACTAATGGAGAGCTACATAATAAAATATGCCCATTCACATTGTGTGAACTGCAGTTCACAGCACTAAATTAGCAGTTACCTGTGTTGTTCACTCTTTGCTAAGCTATTTAGTCGGTTGTTTGTTTTTTCTTTCCATTACAATATCTTATGCTTGCATATAGTAGTGGTGAGGAGCCAGACCACCCTCACTCCTGCTGTGACGGCCACCACAGTCAGTGTGAACGTGACCACCACCTCTCCCATCATGCTCAGCACCACTGCTCCTGGTTGCTCTGCTCTTAACACATCCACCTGCAAAGCCTGTGCTCCAGGCTTTTACAACAACAATGGTGAGTAGCCTAGTCCTATAGTGAGAATGCTGATTTACAACCATTGCAAATGATGAAGTTACTGTAAAACAAAATACAAAGCAAGATATATTATGCTATTAGTAGGGCTTTCCATAACTAAGCCCAAATAAAAGGGAATAAATGGGAAAGAAAAATCAAATATTATCAGAAAACACTGGATTATACAATGATTATAGAAAAACTGAAGCATTGGGAACAATATGTTCAGTTAAATGTAATGATGCTTAGATTTATGTAGAATTTCACCAGTTATATATACATCGTCCAAACATCCATTTGCAGAATTCAAATTCACTTGTTAAACAAGCAACATGATCCAAAAATGCATAAATTAAAACAAATCAGTGAGAGTGGTTCTCTGACACAATATTGGTAAATAAGTTCTAAATAATATTACTAATACTAATAGCAGGTTCTTTTATTTTTGGTTGAAGGTTAAAGAGCTGTGAGGTAGCTATAATAAAGTCAGTCATGTAAAAGGTAAAAAGAGAACAGCTTAAATGAAAAAAAGGAAAAACAATCTTTTGTGCTTTTTCTGTCAGAGACTTTGCTGTGTTCATGTTGTCCAGAGAAAGGGCTGTGCATGTTTCCTGGGGCCTGTTTACCCTGCTTTCAGGGCTTCTATCAGCCACTAGCAGGCCAGGAGACATGTCTGCCCTGTACACCAGGCTTCTACACCAAGTGAGTGATCACCAACAATGTATATCAGCAGTGTTGCTTGGCTCCATGACTCAGCATACCACATAATCAAGCTCATCTGTGTTTTTTTTCTTTTTCACGTTCTCCTCAGCATCACAGGTAGCCCTGTGTGCCAAATGTGCCCTCCTGGTTCCTACAATAATAACACTGGCTCCTTCTCATGTAGGGCTTGCACATCAGGTAACCATTTAGGATTCTACTGAATAACACACAGTCAATTGGAAATAGACTTAGGTCTGTTTCCTGAGTATAGATTAAGCCTAGTCTTGGCCTACTTTGCAATGCCAATGTTGTGTTTCACTTTTAAAAACCTCATTTAGTCTAGACTTGGGCTTAGTCTGGGTCTGGGAAAACTGTGACATGGTTACAACAGCATCAAAATAGCTATGTGCATGGAATGTTTGACCCAGATTTGTAAAGTTTTTCTTTTTTTTTGTAGGTTTTTATACATCAGAGCAGAATGCCACCTCTTGTAACCCATGTCCAGTAGGTACATACTGCAAGTAAGTGATCTTTTGTGGACAATTGTTCTAGCATTAAGGGTCCCATTCACATTTGTAGTGAGCCAAACAAAAGAAGGCTTTATTTTCTTCAAAATTTAATAACATTAATATATAACTAGCTTGCATTGCTGTGTAAGCTGGCTATATATACCATTATGCATTCAATGCTATAGAATAAGTAACAGTGCGTATTATAGTGCTTAATTTTATCATAATGCTCCTTTCTTACCCTTTAAGCTTGCTTGGACTGCAGAGCAGTGTCACATGCCTCTCGCTCTGGGATATTAAGTAGCCAAACCTGAGGCACAGTAAAGGCCACGATTAGTTTATTTTCCTCTAGAAATTCTTGCAGTCACAAGACTGAAATTACAATGCCTTAACCTGGTATAATATTATAATCAGTGGCACTGTGTTGAATAAAGTGGCATGTGCTGTATTTGTCGTTTCCTGTGTAACAGCTCCACTAGATGCTCTCAATGCAAAATCTGTCCTGCTGGCTCTGAAGCCTTGCAGATTGGTACTCAAGAGTGCACCCCCTGTCGCCCAGGTAACCTCTAACCTATTCCTAACCTATGGATTTCATGCTACTCATTTAAGTGCTATTCAGGTGGAAATTGTTTTATATGAGGAGGTGTGATAACTTAATTATTACTGTTGTGGGTCAGTGATTTTAGTCCTGTCTGTATTCGCCATGTCGTTCTGTTTTTACAGACTATGCCCTCCCACATCAGTAATGATACCAGCTGATTTAAATTTAAAAATGTATCGGGCGGGGGGGACCAGGTTATATTAATCTCATGTGAAAATACAGTCATATTCTTTTTATATTTATTGCTTAAGTATGAAGGCACTCGAGCATGCCTTTACTTGGCTTAAATTAAGCTGATATATTGTTTTTCCTCAGGTGTGACTCTGAATAATAAAACAAAAAAAAGTGAAAATTACAGAAAAAAAGTCATATCTTTATTTGGAATTGTTGACTGTTGGTTGTAAATTCCCAAACTAAAGACACGTTACATTGTGTTTATTGATTCATACACAACTCCTTATAGAACACTAATTATGTAGTACTGGATAGTACTTTACTGTGGGACATATCTCTGCTTTTAGTCAAGTGTTCTGGCTTCTTTAAATCCACCGATTACTGAACATTAGTGATACCTGCTTAAAATATTGATTGAGCAAAAAAAGTTTTGTGCGTGACATTTGCTTCTTTAGTTTTTCATTTTAGCTAAAAAGCTTTTGTCACCTAGATGTTGACTATTTATTAGCGTAATTACCCTTGTACTTCCAGTGCAAATCTAAAAAAAAATTAGCTTCAGGTGCCAAATATGTCTTGGCTAATGTACTAAATTTGGGGTACATGAGAAAACTTTGCAAATCAGATCCATTAAATACTGTTGTGGTTCATGTACATGTGCTATTGAAATTAATGAAAGCAGACAAATGAGTAATAGTGGATCTTAATGAGTAATACTGTGAATGACAACTGGCCATCACTGTCAAAAGCACAAAATGAAAAAAGAAAGCAGATGTGAATGATACACAGCTGTAATGGAGGTGTTGAATATGATAGGTAAACAGCTCAATTTGGTGAATGCATGAAAGTCTCTGAGTTGGCCTACATTATAATAATCCATTTTATGAAGGTCCATTTCAAACTATTTGAATATGAAGTACTTTTCCTGGATATTGTCCGTCCTTAAAGACCAACTGCATACTTCATTTAAAGAAAGCATAATTAGTCTGATTTAAGTGGACTTAATGCAGTACAGTATGTGATTGTGTATAGAGTACACTACTACACTCTTGACACTGTCAAAATATTGTGATCCATATCATATATCATCATAATGAATTTAAATATTCGTCCAGCCCTGCTGTGAGAATAGCTTTTTAAAAACAGCTTTTGTGAAAGAAGATAATCAGCAGAATTGTGCACTACATTTACAAAGCTTTGTTTTGGTGCTGAATGTAACTACATGTTAAGTACTATTGTATAACATGTCACATTGTGTGGTGTGTTTGTCTGACTGTGTTAATGTGTACATGTTGGGCAGGTATGCACAAGCCCTCCCATCAAACAGTGTGTCAGATCTGTGGCAGTGGTTTCTATCAAATCAACTGGGGCCAGGAGAACTGTGACATCTGCCCTGAAAACCATTACTGTCCTGTGAGTCATTATTACCACCAGTAACATAGAATATCTGTGTGTGTGTGTGTGTGTGTGTGCGTGTGTGTATTTTTTTTTTACCATGTCATAAGCCATTACCATGTCACTTCATATTTTGAATCAACTTTCAGTTTACATTTTTGTTGTCTAATTTATAGCCTTCAACCTACACTGAATGTTAATCATTGGTTCAGTGGTTACCCATTTTTATCCAGCCCACTGGCACTAAAGCTGTATTTTAATAATTTGTCTCTATGCAAAAATGCTCATATAGATTTCTTTTTCATTTCCATAACGATGGCTGTGGTGTTGGTAATGTTCACATCACATTTGGCAAATTATCACAAAATATAAACTGACGAAGTTCTTTTCGCTAAGCAAACAGGCCCTGAATAGAGAGTGAAAAATAGTTTTTGTTATTAGGGTGGAAATTTATGAAGCAGTGACTATTCTGCTGGTTTGGTGGAAAAATTAAATAAAAACAAAATGCTGTAGCCATGGGTAGCAAGTCCTGCCTAACACCTACCTTAACCCCAGTAACCAAAAATAAATTATTTTGTGCTTTTGGTTTAAAAAAAAATTACGCAGGCTACTTTTGAATAGGTTGTTGATCCTGACTAGGCATATTACTCCTATTGTTCTCTGTTTCTTCTGTAATAATCAGGTCATTTTTGTCCTGCAAGTGTATAAAGACAAACACACACTTGTGTGCGTGCACACACACACACAAACACACAGGATGTTTTGGATACAGTGACCTAACCTCTCATCCAGAACATGATACAAAGACCTTTTTGTTGCTCTTGCTAATGTAGCTAACCATATGAGGCATATTTAATTTAGAAAATCTGGTTTAGTCTCACGACCCTGAGGGGGGAGAAGCGGCTTAGAAAGTGTGTGTGTGGGTGTGGGTGTGGTTTCATCTGTGACTGAACTACCTCCTGTCCCCTTGGCTTCCAGAGTCCAGATGTGAATCCAATACAGTGCCCTGGTGATGCATTCTGCCCAGAGGGCAGCACTGCGCCAGGTTACTGCATGGAGACATTTTTCAGAAAGGTTGGAGACACGTGTGAGCTTGCTCCGGTCACCATAGCTCTACTGGTCATTGGAGGTGGAGGTGTGAACAATTTCATAGAGCTTTTCATTATAATAAATTAACTTTTTTAACCCTTAAATGTTCACAGACCTGCAAGCAGATCTGTCTCTCTTTCTCTGATCTCTCTCTCTCTCTGATCTCCATCTCTTCAGTGGCTCTTCTGTTCATCATCCTCCTGGTTTTGCGGAGGAGGAGGGATACAGACAGTGAACTGTCTCTCTCTCGTGCCCCCCTTTTACGGAAGGATAGACCGCCAGCCCGTTTGTATGGAGTCTCATGTGATGCAGAGCCTGTGTATGCAGGATGGTGACACGAGTGTCATGTACACAAAAGCAACGCCAAAATCTGTCACGCCAGTGCAAGCTCAAATATTGGACAGTTGGACTTCTTCTGAAAATGGACAGAGATGAAAAACAAGGGGCTGCAGTTCTCAGCTGTTCTTAGATGTTCTTAGCTGCACAGGTTTTGTCTCTGAATGTTCACTCAGACAAATCAAACTTTCTTTTACTATAATGTGCTGTGCTGTCTGGTACTAAAACTTTGACTCAGTGAAAGTAACAGGTCTACTTGTAGATGCATTTTCTCTGTACATGTAGTTTGTTTGGACCACATCTCTAATTATGTCTGAAATGTAAATTTGACTTCTTGACTGTAAATGCAAATGAGTGGGAGACACTGTTACTTGGTACTTTGTTTTTGTGTTGTTTACATATTGCACTGGACTTTACATTAGTGTTGTCAAGATTTTGATTATGCGCTGGACTCTGTCTTTGTTGCCCATAGATTGTATTTATTCACTGGTGCCACTTGTTTTTTATTACCTATGTTAGGAATTGTTTGTTCTGTAAGTGAGTTATTCCTTGTATTTAATTTTTAATTTTTAAGCACATTTTATGAAAGTTCAGGGGCAGGTGCTGGAATAAAAGGCTTTGCACAATTTTCTAATAACTGCCTATGTGTTTGATTTTATTGTAATTTGGATTAACAGTATGTTTTGTTATCGCAGTGTTGCATTGTACTTTGTGTAATATGTAAATTAGCTCTGATCTCAGATGCTCCCAATGAGTTTTCTTTTTTGCTGAATCAAGGTGTTTGCATGATTTTGAAAATGTAAATGACTAATCAAAATCGCACATTCCAGTCTCTACCTATGTGACAGTGTATGCTAGTACATTTAAATATATTACAGTAAGACATACCACCATCGTGCTGTGTGCCAATATATTTTCATTATGATGATTTGTTCATATCATTCAGCCTGAACAGGCATGTGCAATGATCTATTTTTTTTATCAGTTGTTGCACAGTGTGTTTAATTAACAGATGCCAATCATTATTATACATTTATACACAGATCAGTCATAACATTATGGCCAACTCCCTGTTTCTATGGTCATTGTCCATTTTATCAGCTCTACTCACTATATAGCTGCTCTTTGTAGTTCTACGATTACAGACTGTAGTCCATCTGTTTCTCTGCATACATTCTTAGCCCCCTTTTACCCTGTTCTTCAGTGATCAGGACCCACATGGACCTTCAAAGTGCAGGTACTGTTTGGGTAGTGAATCATTCTCAGTACTGCAGTAACACTGATGTGGTGGTGGTGTGTTATTATATGTTGCACTGGTCTGAGTGAACACTCAGTGTCACTGCTGGACTGAGAATAGTCCACCAACCAAAAATATCCAGTGAACAGCGTCCTGTGGGCAGCGTCCAGTGACCTCTGATGAAGGACTCAAACTGTGCAGCAGATGAACTGTCGTTTCTGACTTTACATCTACAAGGTGGACTGACAAGGAGTGTCTGAATAGAGTGGACAGTGAGTGGACACAGTGTTTAAAAATTCCAGCAGCACTGCTGTGTCTGATCCACTCATACCAGCGCAACCCACACTAACACACCACCACACCACACTAACACACACACACACACACACACACACACACACATATATATATATATATATATATATATATGTGTGTGTGTGTGTGTGTGTGTGTGTATGTGTGTGTGTAACTTTTAATGTATTTCTTTTAGCTTAAAATAATATTAAAATAAAAAGCAATTGTGTCATATTTGATGTATTCGTTACGAGAATACATTTTTGTGAAGACAGAATCTTTTAGATGGATGGATTATTCGGATCTCACATTGAGGAATTTTGGTTGGACCTTTTCCCCCCCCGACGACTTTTCCACGCAGCGTTCTGTTTGTCCAAGCCGCGCACGGTAGTTCAGGGTCGCCGGGAAGCTCGATGATGACGGCCACCTTGGCTAGAGGTCTCTCAGGTAGTCGTGTAAAAGCTTCTAACTTTCCATTTTAGAGCAGCTGCGCTAAGCTGTGGTTTGTGTTATTCGGCTTTAATTCGTTGAATGCTGTGAGGTTATTTGAGCGGTTGTGCTCATTTGTCCTCAGGCCTTTCTGTGCACACATTGCTTAGCTTAGCTTAGCATGCTCGTGCTGCGCATTAGCGAACTAAACGGTGAAGTTAGCTTCATCAGGTCGAGGCTCAGCCTGTTCACCAGCTGCGGTAGACATCACACGACTTCTTAATACAACGAAACATGCGCGAATAGGACATTTCTCAGCTAAACATTAGTTTGCTAACAAGCAGCAGCTACAGGCGAGACCAGCCATTTGAACACTCTCCAGCTTCTTGTTCCAATTTTGCCGTTCCACCTTAAATAGTGAAGCAGTAACGTTCTGGTCACGACTTCACCATTTAAGGTGAAACAATAACATTGGAACAAGAAGCTGATTAGGAAGCTCACTACGTCTTCGTCATTTATAGAGACTAGACTTAAAGTATCATAGTCAGGGTAGCATTTCTGCACAGACTGGTGCCGTAACCACATCTGCATGCCGTTCGCAGGACTGCTGAGGCCTCTGACATTGCTGGGAAGAAGTTGTCTTCACCATGCAGCAGGGGTCACCCAGCTGTCTCCTCGCTTCTCCACCCTTGTCCAGAGACAGACAGGATTTAAACCTCCTGTTGCTGGCTATGGCTTTCAGCAGCACACTGTACTTCATCGGTAGGTACATCAGAAACCAGTCCCACCTGTGAAGTTGAAAGCTTTTCTACATGCACCAATATGAGAATTCGTAGATATCCAGTATTTCTCATGTTCATGTCTGTTCATGCCGTCACTGATGCAAATACACACATTTGCTATAAACATTGCTTGCAGTCACTGTATTTATTTATCTAGCCCTGTAGAAGCATTCTGCTTTGTTGATCATACTGCATCACTTTTACACAGTGGCAGTCATGCATGCTCCTGATTTTTGAGATTTTGCTGCTTCTCTTGACCTGTATGTCATTAGAATCGTGTACAAAATACTCTCTGGTGATGTTTTTCAGTCAAATGCTTCAAAACTTAACAGTGTGAAAACAAAAGCATCAGAGATATTCAGCTTTGTTGGCCGTAATCAGGACATGATTGTTTTCCCGGTGATGTAGGGCTGAATGATTTTGGGTAAAGTGTCTCATTGTGTGTTATCTGACCAATATTACGATTGAAATTTGGTTTTCTATAAATCATGCTTCAGGTTTTTTTTTTCTGCCAAGAAGCCCCACACATCCATTTTTTCACACTTGAGTACTTGAATACTGAATGAATGAAATGTGCCAGACTGCCTGTTCACAAGTTCTGCATTTTTAGGTTAAATTTTCCCTCTTAAAGACTTTAAAGACAATGTTGAAATTTAAAAATTAAAATTGCAGCTCTATATCATCTTTCAAAAGGTATTTTCAATATAAAAATCTGATTTCATTTCAGATTCACGCCCATCGTGTTTTGAGTTTGACTGAGATCAGAAGTGTAACGCAGGCTTGTGATATTTTATTACATTTTTTTTGTCATCTTCAGTGTCACTCCCCTCATCCCGTCACTGATGCTTCAGCCCAGTAGAAATCTAACATACTATAGTTTAAGGAAAGGCAAGAGGAAAACAGTGAGGTCTGTGGTGAAGAGGTTCCTCCGACTGCACTGTGGCCTGTGGGTGAGGAGGAAGGTAAAGCAAAATGCCATATCCACATTTAATGTTTTTTCAACTGATATTTGTCCACTGAATTAATAGCCATTTAAGCATGTATATTTCAGTATAGTACATTTTCATGCCAGTGAGACTGAGTTCCTGCTTTTTCTTGTGATTTTGCTTTTGCTACATATTATTGTCATTTATAAAGTGCCAGTGAACAGTATTTACATATTTGCCAAATCCATATTTGACTCAACTCTTTAACTGCATTTTTTATCACTTGCTCTGTTCTCAGCATACGACACTTGAGTTGAGTTCGGTATATCGCTTTAAACCCAGGTTTCTTGTACTTTATCTGCTTAATATGATTCAGATTCAGTTTTGGCTAGGGCTGTCCACTCTGAGACAACAATGAATGCTATGAGTGAATAGCCACTAACAGCCTTCATTGTCATTAAGATTTTATCAGCTGACTGATTGCATTTAAAGAGTTTATACAGAGAGAGAGATAGAGAGAGAGCAACAAGCTTCTGCCATCTAACACAAGCTAAGAACATCTCTATTAAAGGTGGTATTAATCGTAATATAACATTGATATTTTTTACATGTAAAGCCCACTCCCAATTACATATATCATGAAAAATGTCAATCTGTTACATATTTTAATATAAACATACATGGAATGTAAATGTTGTTACATACCATCTGTTCTATCAGTTTGCACGATCATCTTAGGATACAGCATTCTCAGAATGCTTCTCTGGACAAGCTTGTCCATTTTGTTCTCTACCAGAAAAAATACATATAATAATCTTTCCAAGTGGTGTTCAAAGTATGTATGTGTGTGTAATTATTTGCTAACAATCAGCACTTATTTAAATGATCATTAAATTCCATAATATCACTTCTCAGCCCAAGCTAGCTAGTAATTCTCTGTCTAAGTTTGAACACTATTCCATTTTACACCATTACGTGTAGTGCATCACTTGTGAAGCACACTGGGAACTGAATATCCTTTATGTGGGTGCACTTCAAAATTTGTAAGGATGATTCCAAGAAGGTAAACTGCAAATGACATTATACTTATTACAGTTCAGCTTTATCATGCTATGTAATCTGGCTTGGTTTAATTAATCGATAAGTATAGTTTAGTCTTAGTTGCAAAGTTATTAGAGGCAGTAATTGTGTTGTTAGTTTGTTAATTAAGAAATATAAAAGGAAATTTAAAACGTGATTAAAATTAGGGGATTTGTCAACTTTGAGTCAAACCTCAGGTTCTTTGGTGAATCAAGAAAACCTTATATGCAAACTATGGTAGCACTAATACCATTACAGTTTACCAAAGATAATGAATAATTTTCTTTTGTTGTGACTGGTTTTCAGGCTGGATACAAGAAGAAACTTTGGAAGAAGGCAGCAGTCCGAAAAAAGCGTTTAAGGGAACATGTATTCTGTAACAAGACTCAATGCAAAAAACTAGACAAAATGACCACATCCTTTTGGAAAAGAAGAAACTGGTACCTTAATGACCCTTACCAGAAATACCACGATAGGGTCAACTTCTAAGGGTAAAACCCTCTCAGCATGTTAGTCTTGTCCTGGTGTATGAAGAAAATGGTTATTGTTAAAATCTACAAGAATTTCTGCTGTTGTCGCATGTGCATCCATCATGATTAGTGTAAATAACCATGGTTCAAAAAATAAAACTGTACTGATTGTCCATGATAACTGTTAAATCTTTTATACAGTGGCTGAAATGAAATCAGAGCAGTCATGGATTGATATTCTGTCTCCCTTTTAATAGCTGAGGTCAACACACCATCAGATACATTTGAAGGGTCTCTGACAGAGATCAGTCTACCATTTTACATCAGGTTCTTTTCCCACACAAGGCTATTGTTTAAAAGCATGAGAGAATTCTTCTGGCCTGCCAGACACGAGAGCTGTGTTTTTGAAACATATTTTTTTACAGAGATGCTGCAAGCTATTATGTTTATTAAGAAGAAAGTGAGGTTCTGTTGCTCTTATAAAGTACAGCCCAAACCATATTGACATTTTCTTTACTTCTTCCTCTTTCAAACAATCTGGCTCAAGTACAGGGAGCTTTTAACACATAGATTAACAAAAATTAACAATATTTCAAAGTCAAAATACACTGAATAAAATAAAGGCTTATTAGTCTTTAAAGGCACAGCCTCTACTTTAAGCATGACCTCTGTTAGAGTAATTTATATTAAAGCACAAGGACACCGCTCTCACATTTCTCAGGTTTGAATAGAATATTAAAGGCTTAAAGTTGGTCTAAGCTTCACACACATACATGTGGAATAGATGCATTTCAGCGGTTAGCCTGGTTTTCAGGCAGTAGGAAAGGTTGTGCCTTTAATAACTTGCTTATATAACGAAAAAGAAAAAAACAAAAACAATATTCAAGCAATCTAAGACTACTACCATCAGTGTAGCATCAGATGAGGCCGACAATGAATTCACACAGAGCACTTAAATGAGTGGTAGGAAATATTTCATGCAGATTTTGTACAGCAAAAATGATGCAGGCTGGACGCTAAAGACAGTCATCGAAGTGGTCTGACACACAGCATTCAGAAACATTTTAATTCATTTTAAAATGTACATGTTTTTCTAATGGTCTGTCTGCTGCCAAAATTACTGTGTTTGATTCTGCCCTTCTTTTTCACTGTCAGTAGTTTAAAGTGTAAACATACAGCAGTAGGAAGGGGAATTCCACCAATTTTTAAAATGTTCTGCATATTTCAATCTTAAACATGTAAATAACATTCAGAAAGGTTTGATGTGAAATGCACCATTCTCTAGAAACTAATGAGTCAGAATTGTTCACAGTGGTTGTGATAGGAACCAGGAATCTGAGAGTTTAACACTTCTAATAGATACTTTACAAAAAGCTATAACCTTAAGTGATTACAGATAAACATACAAATACAGTTTAATGAGACTTCTGAAATAGTTTTGGGTTAAAATATAGATTTTTAAAATCCAGAGAGGTACATGCAGGGTGTTGTAAGGCAAAATAGTACTTAAAGACACCTTTTCATTTTTTAAAATTTATTATCATTATTATTTATTTACTATTTTGGCGGATTTGCTCTATTATACATGTATTATACATTTTCACTGGATATTTTTGACAGTAAATAAAATGGATATATTTATGTTGCGGATGTTACAACCCCAGTTCACTGTAAATAAATCCGAGTTTGTCTACAGCAAACCATATCATATCAGCCTGCTCTGAATGACCATGATTGAATTATATAGTAATTTTGCAAAATTGGTGGAATTCCTGTTTAAAATGAAACAAACTATACCTGAGGCAGTTATTTAGTTAACGCTAACCACACTACTGAAAAAAAGATTAATTTCTGTAGCCACAAACCCATATAAGCATTTGCTACCTGATTTCTGAAGAAACTCAACAGTTCAAAATAAACTATGATTGTCATCATATTCTAAACTCAATAGATACATTGTCAGAAATTCCCTTTGACATGGGCCAGTGGAGAACAGTGGTAGATGTGCCTTCAGGAGGTTTCAAAGCGCTGTCACTGATCAGGGGTGGGGGGTTGTACAGCTCCAGTTTACATTTGATCCTAACATGCATTTTTAAGATGGAGTGCCACAACTTTGAGTTGTGCTCAGTTTGAACTGCTCAGTAAAGTATAACAGTGTGACTGCACAGTGTTGTGACATGTAAGGGGCCTGGCTCTTTGGCTCCCACCTATGGCTAAATATGTGAATGCTACAAGAACTAAACTACACTTAGTGTGTGAAGTACTGATGTACTGTACCGTATTCACAATCCAGTATGTATGTAACAATGACCACCACAGAGCTCCACTACTGCTCATTCAAGCTCTAATATGGTACATAAACGTGTTAATACAGAGGACCCCAAAACACATGAAGAGGCAAAAAAACAGAACCCACTCATACTGTCCACATTTGATGTGAATTCATGCAACACCAAAGTTTAGAAAAGTGAACAAACAATTAACATGGCAACTGAAACTATAGTGACATTCAGTCTATTTGCACTAATCAGAGATATTTAAATAAGGTCCTAAACATATAATGTAAAAATTTTTGCAACTGTGAAATGATGACTCGATTACAACTAACAACTAAATCAGGCAATATCTTCCTCAAAGTTGTAATGAATTTCCTTGAATAAATGTTATTACATATTTGATCAATTTTCCTTGCTTTTGTGATCATCCATAATCATAAACTGTCTTATTATTAATGGTATAACCAGATAATGCAAAGAGGACGGAAGTAAGTGTTAGCGTTTTATATTCCAATATTTCATAGAGTCGGCTGTAAAGTTACAGCATTGCACATTGTCCTTTCTTGATTATATTATATATACATGTCTTGATTGATATCCTCATTAATTATGTTAAATGCACACAAGAACAAAAGTTCTTAGTTTGTCTAAGAAACTAGACTGAACCAAGATGTTTACCAGTATGAAGGAACAGTCCATTTATCGTCTCATTAATGTACATCACCGCAGTCTGATTTTATATCATGAAATGCTTCCTTAATTATATATTTATTTATATATTTATCTATGCATGAGTTTTCCTCTGTTTAATATATTTGTTTTCCTTTTTTCTCCTTCCATTTAAACATCTAACCACGTCGCTTTCTGACAACACTTAACATCTCTTCCTCTCTGCAAAAGGCCTTGGCGTCACCTTCTGTTGTTTGCATTTGCAGTAATACAGACAAAGCCGCAAAATGTTACAAGAGCTTCACGCTTGACTCAGTGAGGTGATTTCAGTGTTTATATGTCTAAATCTATCTCTAATATTCTAGCTAATATCTGCCTGGATCACGTTTCAGTTTTAAAAAACTTGAGTCGACGAAGACTTTAATCAGACCATTACAGTTGAATCATGCTGTTTGCATGATCATAGCTTAGACTAGCAGTCCTAATCAGACTAATATTAATCCAGTGGTGTGCATGTAAACGTAATTACTGACAACTAAAGATTGCACTGATCCTATACCAGATATCAGCATCGAGCCGATATCAACAGACAAAGTTGAATCAGATATCAGAGGGAAAAACACAAATGCGCTCAAATCCTCCAACAAATCTATCCTAAGACAGCACTCACTCACAATAGCCTTTTTTCATCAAAGTTGCACAAAAAAGAGCGCAGATTTGACCCCCTGCAGTGATGTATTCATTTACATGAAGCATATCCTATTTCATGCAGATGTTTTGGTTGGGAGTCAATAAAACAAAAGTATTCAGTGAGCCAATGGCTGAGCTCATAGCTGGAGTTTGAGGTTGAGCAGCGAGTGTACCGCTTCCCTTTTGATCAAATATTGTTATAGTGTTTAAATTACGACTGGAAATAGTAAAATGTAAATAAAACATAATGATGTGTTAGTGTAGTGTGATTATTAATCTACTAGATGCAAGATTGATCATGCCAAGTATAAAAATGATAAATAGCAAACCTGTCAGTGAAATTTGAGCGCGCTCATTGATTAGATTTGACTGTACGGAACTTTGATGAACAAGGGCCGATATGTGGTGATGTTAGCTGTGTGTTTTTTTACTATGGGGTAGCAAAGTGTTTCCGTAGTTTAAGCATAATGACCTACTTTTAAATGCTCATCTTGGGTGAGGCGTTTCGTTAAAAACTTTGAAAGGTCCACAGTTTTTAAAGAAGGAACATTAAATTGGTATCGGCTGATACTCAAAATTATGGCATCAGTATTGGAAAAGAAAAAGTGATATCGTGCTGTCTCTGTTTTTTTGGGTTTTTTTGGTTAAATTACAAGCCTGCATATAAAAGTCACTCTTGGTAAACAAACATTTGAGTTTGTTGATGGATTGTTTTGCTCTGAGGCCTTGCTACATCTCAACAGAGATTTCTCCAAATAAAGAAAAAAAAAGCCATAACCTCACCTGAACTTGTGCACTAAAGTTTGCTTTGCACTATGACTACCCACCTGTGCTCTGGACAAGAGGGTAGGTAGAGAGTGTTAGAAAACCCAATGGAGAGTAGCCCTTTAAGACATGGAGAGGGCCGCACCTCCATGGGTGACCATACTGGCTACTGTACAACGCTTAGGTGCTGACAGACAATACATTCTGGTGTTGTTTTCATGACTGACTGACAGAGGGACATGCATGCTTCTGTCTCTCCCAATGTTATATGAATTAAAGAAAACACTCACGTATGGTAAATATGTACAACACAAAAAAAGGTTCAAAAGTGTTCGAGTCTTTGAATGGTGCTGCATACACAAGTTACCTCAGCACACCCTCCCCCCCTCCAGTGTCAAAGATCAGAAGCGAAAAGGTTGCACATCGCTTTGGTTACCTCGTTCAAGAACAAGGCTGCTTTAAATATTTGATCTTTTTGGCTGCGTTCCCAAGCATTTTTTCCCCCCCATCTGTCTCCTCTTTTGTTCCATGTCCTCATGTTGCAGCTAAGGCAGCTAAAGCAGTCTCGCAGCGTACGCACAGTCACATGGCCTCAGGGTTTGGAGATAGGGTGTTCTTTGATCTGGATCTGGTGACAGGTCTTAAGGCTCTAGGAGGAGGCTGTGAGAGAAAGAGAAGGAAGGGTTTAGGCAAAGATAAATAAAAAGGAAAGACAAACAGAAATGAAAGACGAAATTCAGACCACCACAGAGCCAAGAGCTTTCACAGTGAACTTAGACACACCACATTCAGCTTGTGACCATGTTTACTCTGCACACGATCACGAGTTTCAACAAGACAACTACTGAGAACAGGCACCTGTGAGTGACTGCAACACTTCTATCTACAGCCAAACAAATGTGTCTAATGACCTGAAAATTGGTGAAAAATGTAGAGCAGAACATGCTGAACATATCTGACATCAAGGACTACTTTTTATAGATCTTGTTTTGTTGTTTTTTTTTTTATATGATCATCTTCGTAACCAAGGCAACATGCAGAGTCTTGTAGCAGATTCTCCCACCAATGTCATCATTAGAATCGTCACTGTTGTAAGAAAACCCTGTATCTGCAAAGCAATTACTTTACAGGAGAAGGAAAGATGTTCTTATCTCGATGGTGGGCTCATTTTAAATCTAAGTGTTTTTATGGGAAAATTCTCCTTTTACATGCATAACACTGCTATAATAGCCTATAACACTGTCACCTCCATGTGATGTTCATGTCTTATAATAGTCTGTCTTCACCGTCTCAAAAAATGGTAACTTTACAGGAGAAGGCAAAAATGTTCTTTACCTATAATATAAATAAAGGTAAAGAGATTTTATTCTAAGTAATTTTGGACCATTTCTATTTGTCCATTCATCATGACATTTTAACACAGTGTAAAAGACTGATGTGCTCAAAATACAAAAAACTGATGTGCTCAAAAGACAAACAAGTGACGTTACAATACTTGTGTATTATACTACTACCCCAGTAAACTAGTAACTTTCCAAATTTACTACATGATTTAAATAGGTATCTTAGAGAACATCATGTAGCATTACTGCATTTTTTTCACAATGTCCTCACATTCTAGCAGCAGTAACTAAAATGAAGATTCTCTGTGGCTTCGCCTGGCTCTGCAAACTGCCAATCAGGACAAGGAGTATCTACCTTACTGTCAGCCCTGCAAATTCACAGCACATAGAGCCTAAAACAGAGTTTTATTTAGCTGGCTGTAAACCTGACTTGTGAAAATATCAACTGTGATAGCTGGCTGGTTCTTCTAGAAAATAGTAGAGAAATAAAAAAAATTGTCAGCTCCAGCACTGTGAGCGCTAACACTGCCGAACAAAGCAAGAAAAGAAAGACAGCAGAGGAGAAACTGAACAGAAAAGAATTTGACCAGTCTACTGTAGAGAAAGAAGACAAAAATGAACATGGTCCATTTCTACAATGGAAGGTTGAACAGGCAAGTTGACACTGATTTTCCTCTATAAGCGCTAGACTGGTAGGGCTTATTATTTCCCATGGCACATCTAAAGCAAACAAAGTGGGCTCTGGACTCTGAGAGACTTGGTAGCATGAGTAATGTTAGCTTTATGGCTAGCTCTTGTGTTAGGTTACAGTAGCTAAAAGGATAATCAGCTGTGTGTATGTCACAATCCATTACAACAAGGTTAGCACCAGCATTCAGGCAGCCTAGGCAACATGTGTTTTTGAGGCGAGGCTTTGGAGGGAACAATGAAGGGAGTGTCTGTTTGTTTGGCTGTTAAGTTTCAAACAGCTAGTTTCAACTACCTAATACCAACATTAACAGGTAAGCTTCTGACACAGCCAGTGCACTTGATATTTAAGTAAGTAATTTTGGGGCATTTCTGTTGGTCCATTCGTAATATGTTCAATGTAAATGGAAACTGGGAATTTCATAAAAAATGGTTCACTCATCTTTTTCTAATGACAATATATGTACTTATTTAACCATCTAATTTAAAACAATGACTTTAAGAAATAATGTTCAAATAGCATATATTTTTCATGTAATGAAATGTAACCCATAGCATCTTCTCTATCCTAACACGTACTCCTGAATCTGAAGCAGCTGGCTCTCCAAGCTCACAATATCGACAGCATAAAAGCCCCTTTCTCGCTACTGTTGTGGTTGGAGAAGCCAGTAGTAAGTGCCATTGAGAGTATACATTACATCATTCTGATAAATGATCAGATTATTACAAATTCTAAAAAGAACATAGATCCAGGATGATTTTTAAAGCCATTAGACAGGAAGCTCTTTCCTTCGATGACTCACGCCTGCTATAATTCTCCTTGAATGCTGTGCAATCGCTGAGAGACTTCATGACATCCATTAACACACAGATCACAGTCTCGTATGAATCCAAGTCAAAAATATCATTCCACACAGCAGCCTCTGGTTGAGCAGCTATGTTGATTAGTGATTCAGTGTGTTAGTGATAAGAACCAGGCCAAGGGCACTCCAACCACAGCCAGGCACATCACCAACCAACTGTTCTAAAAGCAAGGGCTACCTCTGGGGCACGCCTTTTAAGCAGTCTGAGTTGGGCTGAGTTGGCTGGAAAGCCCTCCTCTGTCCCATTGTCGTCTGTCACCTTTGGGGCCATGGGTGGAGGTTGCATGGGGTCATCCTGGAACGGCTCTGGGGGTGCAAGAGTCTGGCTTGGGATCGTGAAAGGCGACGACGAAGTAGGAGTGGGTTTTGGGGTCAGAGGACAAGGAGGCTCGGTAGTACTGCACTTCTCCAAACTCAACAGTTCAAACTCAGTCATGTCAAACTCTTGGCCTGCACCATGACAACAGGAGCATCAATAACAGGCCTGTGCAACTTTATACTAACCTTTCAGTACGTGACCTTAAAGATCTGAGCTGAAGCAATGAATTTAAGGCAGGCTGAAAGGTCTCTGGTAAATAAGAGAACATGATACGGCATAATAAAAGTCTTCATCTGAGGCCTCTACCAGTGAAATAAATAGGCTGAAAATGTTTAATTTCTCTGGGATACAACGATCATGTACTTTGCAAGCTTTCAAGGACCAAAAAATAATCTAGGTTCTTTACTGTTATTAAAGTTATTAAGGTTACCCAAATAAAGTGTTTTCTTTAGAGCTTAAAGCCAATAATAAAATATGTTTAGATATGCTTTTCAATTTCAAATAACTTGCTAGGGTTCAAACATGAGAAGAGAATATGGGAACTGTGGGCAAATAGCGATATCTGATATTTTTCATACACATATCTGCTGATGGTAATGAATACACATAAAAAAAATGAGACTGGGTTTACTAGGAATAGCATTACAGAGGGGTGTAGCCCAGGATCACCTAAACATTCTGCTTTTCAGGAGTTCAGTAAATATGTCATCAAATAGACTGAAATATTGGTCAAATCTAATCAACTGTTCAATGCCACACAAATTTTAAGCAGTTATCTGCTGTTACTGATATGATTCCTGTACCATTGTACATCCCTGACTGTTGCACACACACAAAAAAAGTTGTTAAACTATTCTCAGATTGGGCAAGTGATTCCTTGAAATGGCTTAAGCTTTAAAAAGATTCTTTGCACTCACTCATGTTGTTTAAAAATGATTCTATAAAGACCCATTAAAACACCTATTAAAATGTTCTTTATGGAAGTGAAAGTGGATCTTTCAGTTCACTAAAGAACATTTTCAACATGCTTTTCATGCCAAATACTGATACAGATGTCTGAGGACTATACTTTTCCTTTCAATCACAATAGCCACATGTATGATGTAATGGTTCACTCATAATATGAAAATCAGATGTGTAAGTGAACAGAATGTGTTGAGCTACACTAGACCAGCAGGCTCAGACAATACAGAGCCTAGTTACTCTATAATGCTGACACACAGTTGCAAAACAGAAGGTATAAAGCACAGGATATTCTAAAATATGGAATTTCATTAAAAGCACTTTCTATATCAAGATGAACTGTTATATCCCTAACCCTTTGAAGGAACCTTGCATGACTGCCATATTCAAATGGAGGTGTACATTATGTAAAGAATGACTGAAAGCAGTAGCTGAACAAGTTAGTATGTGAGTACCTGATTGGCTGATAGTAGGTTTATCATCAGGAGATTAAGTGGAGCAGAGAGGTGCACTTACCCTTGCTGTAGCCAGTCTCTGATTTGCTGCGCATCATGGCCCGTGTTCTGTGTTGCTGGCTAGATGCTTGCTGAGTGATGACTGAAGCAGGGCTTCTTGCCTGACCTTCTGACTGCAAGGAGGACAGGTCCTGCATGCTGAAACTCCGCAGCCGATCTGATAGCACACCCTGACCCTGCAACAGAAGATTTACTTAAAACATTTAAATAATAAAAAAAAAGATTTTTTTCCCAATATAATTAGTAGTAAATTCTCCAATTATCACTCTCTCTAATCAAGTGGAAAGGTGGAACAGGTATAAAAAGGGCTGTAAATTGAATTTCAACCCTCACTTTCTGTGCCTAAACTTCATTATCACTGTTTAATTTTAAACCCAATGTACTGAAGTACAAAGCCAAAGCTAAATTGTGCCACGTCACTCTACAGTTACTCCAGTAAAGCCAATGTGAATGTAATGGCACAGAGACCCTAATCCCAGGAATCTGCACTGTTAAACAGGGTTTTTAATGCTTTTAAATGAGTAATTACTATTTTATTAATGTAACTGTTAGAAGAATAGTTTTGCACAAAACCATTCCCCTACCAGTGTAGTCAGTCAAGACATTGTCTTTGAACTGTGCAACGTTTTAAACTACTCAACACTTTTAGCTACCAAACATTTCAGTTTGTCATATTATATGTCATGTCATATAGTGTCATAAGGCACAACCAGATCTATCTGACAAGGACTGCTTTTATGATTTAAGAATGCAGTTTTCACAATTCGCACAAATTGGTAAGGTGTAATCATCTATTACATGTTATTTAAAAGCTACAGCTGTATGCAAAACATATTTGCCTGGTCAAAACAAACTTAATTATACATTTATTTTTTGAGGGAAAAATGAAAGATAAAATGTGCCATAACATTTGCACAGGCCACAATTTGTTTTATTTTTTTTATCCCAAAAGGTTAAATTTAGCAAATAAACAGTTATTATACATTAAAATGTGTAGAAATGTTGTTCACTTACACAAATCAACAGAACATACAGTTGAACCAGGCCGCCAAAACTTTAGCATATGAAAACTGCATGAGTTTGATTTTTTGATGATCTATTCCTTTAAATAAAACAGATTTATGACCTACTCCTAAAATGTAACATTGCTCAAAAAGTTGAAAATAACCACCTTTCAATATTCCTGATCACAGTTTCACTTCTTAACAAGTAGCCATGACATGGTTGTAAGCAGTCACCTTGGTAGCAGCCATCACTGCAGCTGTGGCAGCCACATTCAGGCCTTTTCTTCCAAAATGCACCAGAGTGTCATAACTTTTGTCCTTTGCTTGGCACAGGTATTCATCAATGTCCTGGAAAATAGCAAACATAAGCAAACGAGGAAAATAAGAATCTGAGCTCTTCGGTAAGATTTAGCATTCACTTTTACTTTTCCCACAAAAAGAAAGTGAGGTCATGTGTTTTTCCACCTCCTCATAATCATAACCAGCGTCTTTGTCTTTTCCATTTTTCTCTATCGTTGTGTCCCTGCACTCTTCCCTCATTGCAACCCTGACGAATTTCCTGCCTTGCAAATAAAGCAGAGAGGAAAGCCTTGGGAAAAACCACCACATCATTTCCTTTTACCGTTTACTGTACACTGACCAGGAATATGTCCTCTAATACACGTTACAGGAAACAGAGTCAAAGGCACACTTTCCTAACTGTCTGTTTTGCACAATCTCTTGTGGCTCTGCAACTGTCTGCATGAGTGCAACAGTTAGCTTGTTTGCTCATCATTTGCCATCTCAGAGTACGTGCTTGCTTTGCAGTAATCTGTTTGTACAGTGATGAAAATGTCCAGAATAACAAGAAAAGAAAGCAATAACTTATACAGTCAACACATAAAAAACTTACCTTTTCTTTAGAGGACAATGTGGGGTGGACAAATTTCCTATAAAGCACACTGGATCCCTTTGTGTATGGTGAAAGTAACCACACCACAAAGGCAATTTTGAGCTCATAGTAGAACGGAAGCCTTTCAAAGACAAAAGAGATGAGTCATACAAGCAAGTGTCATGACTTGGAGGCTTTTAAAATGGGCATATATGGACCATTCCACAGAATCTGTTCAAAATCAGTCTTACTTACAAAAAAGGTATTAAAAACATTTTGTAGTATTCAGACTGAGAAGTTTACAAAGATTATGTTATGATCTATTTAAACCTCAGACATTAATAGAGATAGTAATAGGCTAAATATACAAAAAAATCTTAAACTTAACTTTTTTCTTTTTAAATTTTTTTTATTTATTATTAATTATTATTTTAAAGTAAACTTGAAATATTTATGAGTTTTTTTTAATAAAACAACTTTATTTTAAAAATGCTGTCCAAAGCTTCATGTCACTACCAAAACAGAGTTTTTGTCTATAGGCAGAGCCTTATTTTAGCCACACCCCTGCATTTTAGAGCAGTAGATGAGACTGCATCTCTGTCTCTCATTTCCACATGGTGAACAGTTAGATCTCATTGCTTTGAAGTAAATGTGTCGCAAAGTATAAAAATCGCTGTGTAGCAATTACTTAATTATTAATACAACTAAGTAAATTCTTTGTGTTTTAGTGAAAAATATTTTATATGTGTACAAAAGTAGCTACAATTGGCACTATTAAAACATTCAGGTCATTCAAAGTGAAATAGTCTGAGTCTAAAGTCAGTTAAAAGTCCAAAACGTATTTTTAACTCTGATTACGAACCAATTTCATAGAATGATTAATAAACAACATGCAGTCACAGTTGCAACACTAATGGTAAACAAACAAAAAGCACTGTTCTACTTACCAGCACAAAAATATATCTGTGATCACTTCAGCTGTAGTGAACAGTGCAAATATAATCCAATACATCATCCATTTTACCTGTTGGAAATGTATAAGATACACATTATGAAATGTTGTTTATGTTGCTTTATGTTTGAGCTTATATAAGTTGATGCTGACGAACAAGGGCCATGCATCTCTGTGTAAAACTCATACTCACATATTCTCTCACATCTTTCGATTTAACAGCTTTATATGAAGAGTACGCAGGGTAAAGCGTCCCAAATACGAGCCTGTCAGACACAGGAAAATCAACAAGAGCATAATTTGATTGTCAAAGCTCAACATCAAAATGATCTAACCACTTAAACTCTGTGCTTATCATTCTATTATATATCTTACATCTTTCTTATATTTTCCCCTTTTGATATTTTTCCCCACTAAAGATATCTGTGTGGGTAACATACTTCATTTTTACATGACCATTTTTTATAACTACTTTTTATTTCTTAGAATGAAACTGGTTGTTTTTGTTACAGTGCCTTTAAAACTGATATATGTCAATGGGCTCTGTTCTGACTGGGTTACTCAACGGTGTTTAGGGTTAAATTTAGGGGAAAACTGTGCAAAGTGAACCATTCCTTTGAAGTGTTAAAGCAATATAAGATTAAAAATGTATGGCCTAATATTAAAGGCTTCATATAACTTATTTTCCTTGCATTTTATTTATTTTTTTCTTTGAGGTTCTCTAATAACACGTGTGTGTGGTTTATGTACCAAAAACACAAACACACACCACACACACACACACACATCTTCTAAGCCACTTCTCTTTCTGGGTCGTGGGGGGTGCTGGAGCCTATCCCAGCTGTCATTGGACGAAAGGCTGTACCAAAACAGTCATTATTCATTCTAAATAACCATTTCCAAACTCTCTTTATCCTCTAGACTTAAACAGGCACTTTTTGTTACAGATCTGTAAATGAACTCTGTTCCGATTAGTTGTCCTGTGTATGGGCGGGGCTAATCTGCTGTTTGGTGACATCACAAAAACAATGAATTCAAAACAGGCCGTTTTTCTCAGATTATCTGACATGAACAGATTGTACAGGCTGGAGAGTGAATCGTACATTCTTAAACTGCTACAGCGTTTACATACTATACATTTTGTTACAGAAAATAGGAAAATTCGCTTTTCCATGATTCTCTTTATCTCACCAACATATTAATTTAATTTAAAATTCTAACTGATAAACAGCGGCTCTGAACATGTGCTTCACTAACCGAAGTGCTACCTCCCCTTGTGTAGTTCCACATGAGCTTCTACAGAGCATCTGCTGGACAGGCCGTTTTTCTAAACTTCTGTTGTTGGTTTAGGTCTAGGCTGCAGGCTGCAGTGTGCGGGCCAAGCAGGCTTGTACGACCCTGATTATTCTCCAAGTTTACATTCTGCATGCTTGACGAAAATAGCTCCCTCAACTGTATGATCATAACTCACGGAGGCAGTGAAGCAGGTCGCAAAGAAAACGAAGCGAAAAGGCGTTCGGCTCAGACGGAGAGACGAGCTAACCTGCAGCAGCACTTAAAGACGCGAGAAAGCTCCAGAAGGAGTGTGACCCAGGCTGCACCTGTGTTCAAGCATTTCTTTCCGCGAATGCTCTTTCAGGCCTCACAGCTCAGCAACAGCTGCGAGTCTGACCTGATCAAATGACCGACCCACATACGAGCTGCCCAAGAGCCCCAAACACACACAGACGCTTTCACAAAGACACAGACCTTTTCAACTTTTGGCGACTTTGCGGGCTATAAGGACTGTGGCAGCTTACATGCCATGTATGAGCTATATTTAGTGTCTGGGGAAGATCTAGTGTGCTGCAAAATGTAGCCCATGCAGCGTAATCTGACACTGTAATCTAAATTTAATTGAACCACTATTTGGAGGTGTTGGTATCTCATCATCAGGGTGAGATTCAAAGGATCATCATCATTATTAAATAATCACTGAAAAATATCCAGAGACAGAGAAAGCTATAGGCAAGGATTAGTATCAGTTTCAGCTGACTAAAAGCTTCATGCTTCTGTTTTCAGCATTTTACAGCGTCACCTCAGAATCCATTTCTTGACCCATCCCATTGTTTTCTGCCTGTACACCAAAAGCAGGCCCACTCTGACCCACTGAGTGTGTGGAGACAAAATACATTTAAAAATGCTAAGCTTGTTTGGCCATCAGCTGGATCCTCCTTCAAAACACAGTCTACGAATGAAATATTCTGGAAATAAATCCAACTGTCCAGTAGTGCACTCATGTATGACTGGACAGATCACGTCACACGCCTTTGTCTGTCCCTTATTCATAGGGCTCAATATCACAGGCTACATTGGCAATATCGCTTCAGTATGGGAACGGACTGCTCGAGTCTCTGACGACTAGCCAACAACACCTTGAAATGGACAAGGCTGTGAATATAATTAAGCTCCTGAAGCGGCACGTCATGACTCGCCTACGATTCCGCTCTGCCTAGAATTAAGAGATAAGCTAAAGGCGAAGCTCCTGAAAAGGGGCCACCTTGCGCTACAGAGACAGAGAGCAAAAAAGACGAGACCCCAACACAAAGATTTAGAGATCCATTCAGCCAAGTGGAAGAGAAAAAAACGTTCATTTCGTAGACTGAACAAAAGGACTTACACCACAAGCCTAGAAATAATCCAGGAGACCATCGCGCTGAAGGCTGGAGAGCTGCTTGTCAACAGGGAGGAGTTTCCTTCGTCTCTGCTGCCTGTTACCAGGCGCTCCAGCGCACGCGCTCTGTCGGTGTCGTGCACGCGCGCTTTGATGTTTAGAATTTTGAGAAAACGAACTGATCGAAAGACCACGTGACACGCAGGGCACGCTGTCATTATGGCTGCCTGCAAAACCACATACTATACTATATGCCGATTAGCCATAACATTAAATCCATCTCATTGCCCATTTTATCAGCTCCACTTGCTATATAGGTGCACTGTGTAGTTCTACAATTACAGACTGTAGTCCATCTGTTTTCTGCATACTTTGTTAGCCCCCTTTAACGTTGTTCTTCGGTGGTCAGGACCACCCACAGGTCCACCACGTAGCAGGTGTTATTTGGGTGGTGGATCATTCTCAGCTCTGCAGTGACACTGAAGTGGTGGTAAGTGTGTTAGTATGTGTTGCACTGGTCAGAGTGGATCAGACACAGCAGTGCTGCTGGAGTTTTTAAACACCTCAGTGTCACAGCTGGACTGAGAAAAGTCCACTGACCAAAAATATCCAGCCAGCAGTGATGGAGGACTAGAAGATGACTAAGCAAATGTGCTGCAACAGATGAGCTATTGACTCTGAATTTACATTTACAAGGTGGAGCAACAAGGTTGGAGTGTCTAATAGAGTGGACAGTGAGTGGACACTGTTTAACAACTACAGCAGCACTACTGTGTCTGATCCATTTGTACCAGCGCAACACCCACTAACACGCCACCACCAAGTCAGCGTCAATGTAGTGTTAAGAATGACCCACCACCTAAATAATACCTGCTCTGTGGTGGTCCTGACCACTGAAGAACAGGGTAAATAGGGGCTAAAAAAGTATATGAAAAAAACAGAAGAACTACAATCTTTAATTGTAAAACTACAAAGTGTTCCTATATGGTAATTGGAGCTGATAAAATGGGAATGTATAAACAAAGAGGAGGTTAGGGCTAATCAATGTATGTGGTGCTATGCAAATGTAAACACTACTAACACTGGTATGTTATTTTTGACATATATATAAAAGTAGTATGTGTTTTTGGACAAAGCCTCTGAATAAAATGCAACAGTGATTCCCATTTTCACATGACTTACTGGACCTTAGGTTGAGTATCTCCCTTTACAAGAAGTGCCACCAGCGCACAAAGCAAGGTCCATAAAGACATGGATGAGCGAGCTTTGTGTGAAGAACTTGACTGGCCTGCACAGAATCCTGACCTCAACCTGATAGAACACTTTTGGGATGAATTAGAGCGGAGACTGCGAGTCAGGCCTTCTCGTCCAACTTCAGTGTCTGACCTCACAAACACGCTTCTGGAAGAATAGCAAAAAGTTCCCATAAACACACTCCTAAACATCATATTAATCCCTATGGATTAAGAATGGGATGTCACTCAAGTTCATATGTGTGTGAAGGCAGATGAGCAAATGTGTGTGTATATATATATATATATATATATATATATATATATATATGTATGCATACATACACATATATACATACATATGTATGTATGTATGTATGTATATATATATATATATATATATATATATATATATATATATATATATATGTATATATATATGTGTGTGTGTGTGTGACATCACAGAAACAATGAAACAGTTTTTGCAGCCTAGGTTCACTGTCGCAACAAAACCTTGTTTTTCCATGATAGGGGCCCTTTAAGAATGGTGCACTCCCGTGTGGCAGTTGTGAGGGAGTTAGTCATTGTGAAGTCCTTAGTCATTGTTCAAGCCACCACTGTCCTTTAGAAACACAACTGTACAGAAAATTATAATGAATATACTAATTCCACTATTTGCATAGTTTAAGGAACAGCTAGAACAATGTAATACTTCAGTTCTTTAGCATAAGTGTGTCATTTCACACATGGGCTACAAACAGGAATGTTTGAAGAAACATGAAAAGCTAATTCTCTGTGGATGTGGCCTACCTAGATACTCAGAAAGAAAAGGCAAGCTCTGGTTACCTTCACACAGTGTGAATCTTGTGGTAAATTGATCCAGCAGGTCACATGGGGGTTCTACTGAATAGGGCCCCATAGAGACGAAAGCACCACTTAAATCCCACATTACCTAATTCCAAGAGCAAACAAATGATGTAACAATGGGTTAACCATGGACATGTTTATTTCTATTTTACTTTGTGTGTGTATAATTTCTCTCTATTTGTATTTGAAATGGAAGAATATATATAATATGCACACATTGTTAACTGAACTGTTGAACTATACTCTTTATATACAGGAATTATGATGCAAAAAGAGCCTTACTTGAATGCACTGTTTTGTATTATCACAAAAACAGCACATTTACATAGGTGTATGCAATACTCCCAGTCAAATTACATTTTGTGTATTTTCTAAATGAAAATAAGTTCACATCTTCTCAACTGGGAAACAAATTTAAATATGGCGTTTTTTCCCTGCAAAATCTGCACAATTTCTTGTCATTTGTTGAGATTAACATGTTAGAGGCAGGCCATTTTTCTCTAATATGTTAAATTCAGCAATAAACTTATACAGTTCAAATTCCTGTATAGACTCCATTACTAGAAAACTAAACTATCTGGGATCTACATCTTGGTATCTTCATTTTGTGACGAATGTGAGACTGCAGATGGCACCTTGGCACATCAGTTTTGGTTCTGTCCAGTCTTACATGATTTTTGGTCCAATATATTTTTATTTCTTTCTAATACATTTGACATCAAAGTGTCTCCTGATCCTGTTGTTATGATTTGTGGCTATTCTGAGTTTGATAGTTGATTTTTCCCCAATTCAGCAGCAGGTTCTAATGACCAGTATGGTTGCTGCTAAAAAGGTCATTCTTCTTCATTCAAAATCATCCTCAGCCCCTTGTTTTAAAAGATGGCTGTCAGTGATGAGACACTGTCCAGATGGGGGGATTGAGATGTTGCTATAAAAAAGCTCCGTCATTTTCCTTTGATGATTTTTGCATACAACTACATATCTGCCTATTCAGCCTCTCATAGTTTAGCCCTGCCATTCACACTGAAGTTGTAAGGAGTGTTTCAGCCAGAACTGTTTTTAGAATGAAGCACAATGCAGGGTAGCCAATCAGAACAGAGCTCATTTACATAGTCTTAGAGTCACAGTAACAAACACTGTTTAAGATTCAGATGAGATAAAGAAAGACTGAAAAAAATGTTGATACATAAAATCAACAAATGTTGTGTTTTTCCTTATGGAGAAAAAAAGTACAAGAAAAATGCAGGCTATAGGCCCTTTAATGCAATATGGCTTCCTTAGACCTTTAAATCAAATGGAAAAATCCCTATAATTTCTTCTTAAAAGTTTATTCCTACACTTCATGTTTTACACACATATAAAACATATTTCTGCACAGGAGTGTACTTTTTAGAGGACTTAAAAGAAGCAAACCACTGAATCCATCACTGACTTTACAAAATCATTTCAGGAAACAATAATGAACCATAATTAAATGTTAATCAGACTGGATTGGTATAAGATCCTTGTGATAAGGGTAAACGCTACTGTCCACAAGTTAGTTACATATGTATCTTCATGAAGGGATAACAATGTCCTTGTAGACTACATTTAAAGCCACCTGAAAGTCATCAGACTTAACAAAAATGGATGGGTTTGCGTTTGCTGAGTCATGCCAATAAGCTGCGTATGTATTCTAATATTAGTGCTTATATGTTTTCTACATAGATTTGCAAGACGGCCCTAAAAGGCCCGAAATGCATACACTGAATTTGTGATTAATAACTCAGTCTCACATCACAAAACAGTTACTGCTAGTGTTTTACAAAGCAGCCATGTTAATAAAATATGACACATGTACATTTAACAAACAAAAATGATATATATAAAGCTCCAGAACACAAGCTGAAACAGAGATATGGAACAGAAATAAAGACAGAACTGTGACCCAAGGCAAGTACCTATTAAAAATTTAAGTGTGAAGTTAGGTGTTAGTCATTTTTCATAAGAGGCACTAGGAGGCCACTCTGCATTAAGAGGAGGATCAACTCCTATCAGCAACTTAGCCCATTTTACAATGTCATACTGAGAAATGACTCACTGTCATGTGTCTATAAACAGTTACCACCAAGTATGATAAGACAGTCAGTTACAACCTTTGTGTTTGATAATGCCATTTTTCACATTTTCAAACATCTCTTCAATTTCACCAGCAGATTTTCTAGAAACCTCTGAATCCAAGCTAATAGGCCATCTCTCAAAAACTTTGTGTTATTAAACATAAATGATCTTTATTAATAAACTTTTTTCCTAAGTGCAAAATCTGCATCTGATTTTATCGTGAGTTAGGAGTGATCTTCCACTCCAACATGCTGTATGAACATTGGCTCTGATGCAGGTGTGAAAGGTAGACCGTTGCCACAGTATCATTCCACTGGTTTCATTAACCCTGCCAGCCAGATCAGTGAACCATTTACACACTTAGAAGGGCTTTACTTACAAAATTTATGTAAATACACTTATCTATATATACAAGATTTGCATACAGCGGCTATCGTGAATTTCTCCTACTCGATAAAGCCAAACTAAATAATGGTTGTAAAGAGAAGAAGCATTCACTTTAGACCCCAAATAAGGCTTGAGAAACCACAGTAAATATAACAAAGATAGAAAGACAAAGACCAACACCAAGATGACTGCACTGTAAAACAGATCCTTGGTCATGTGGCACAGCTAGATTCAGCATGGTTTAAACTCCTATTACTATTTAAAGCAGAAATCGTTCACATTTGGATCAAATGCTTTTTGAAAATGAACAGATTGAAATGACCATGCACCCATAACCATACTGCTCTAGAATGCTTGAAATTGCTGTTAATTTGACCCCACAGTGAGACAAAGTTCTTCATTCCATAGCCAGATTAACATTTCTCCTAGTCTCGTTTTCTGTGTAAAATTATTACTTAGGCTGCTGAGAAAACGAGACAATCAGGGAGAACGCAATTCAATATAACTGAGATGAGGTCTATGCCTTTAGAGCTTTAGAGTAGACAGAGAGAGGAGAAGATGTTCTTTTAGCTCCTCAGTGCTGCTAGCCTTGACTGCATTTCTTCAATGTCTTCTTCTTCTTCTTCCTCTGAAGCTGCTGCAGCCCCACTGTCAGGCACTGGCTCAGGAAGAGCATCTGTGACTTTGCTGGGAGCTTTTCCAAGAGCGCCTATAATTAACAAAAAAACACTTGGCATTAAATGCTGATGACTGAGGTATCTATTTATATTAAATGCAGGCCTACATGCAAGTCCATAAACATCAGGAAAGTGAGAGTGAAAAGCATGTGGAGAAGAGTGAGTTTTTTTGCTACAAATCTCTGCCCCTGGTTTCTAGTTGCTTACCAGCTGTGATCTCGAAGAGGATCCTATCAATCTCAGCCTCTGCTGCTTCCTCCATTTCCTCCCCATCCTCCATGCTCTCAAACGTGTCCTCCAGCATTTCTTCTATGATACCAGCCTAATCAACACACACGGTTGATGTTAGACACGTTGACAACACAGGTTAGAGCAAGTAAATCATTAAATGTGCTGGACTCTGACTGTCCAGGACCAAATTTGGGATTTTCTAATTGTTTTGATCATCATCATTTCAAACCTTCATCATCTCCTTCGAGAGTTCCCTCATAGTAGCCTGGATCTCTGGGACTTTAACCAAGCTCTGCATGGCCTTCATGACTTCTGTGCTTTTCTGAAGCGCACCAGCCACTCTTAATACAGCTGTGAGGACACACGAACCCAAAACCAAATAGTCAGGTCACTGTAAGTGTTCAGCATGGTTCAAAATCTGCTAACCATATGTACTGCTGAAAATCAATCACATTTTAAAAGATATAAAATGATGCATTACACCAGTTGTGAAAACACTTGATCGGTTCATAATCATCAATTTTCAGTCTTAACAACTCACACAATGTGATTTCATACTCACACAACTGATTCTTCATACTGAGAAGCACAGAGTTCATTTGGGCTTTGGAGGCATAAAGTTTGTTAACAGCCTTCTTCGACTGAATCATCTCTTTGGCGAGAATGATGCACACGTCTTTTTGTCCCTTCTTAGCTGCATCTTTGATCGACCTCTTCACCTTCTCCTCCTCCCTCTGAATGTCTTCAAAATGATCAAAGAACGCATCAGGCACTTCAAGTCTGAGAACACATTCTGATTTCATTTAATGTTTCTGCTGAACATGAATCAGCACTGTCACTGAGCTCTAAAGTAGCATACCTACATTTTACTTAGATTAAGCAAATATCTAAAAGCACACCTCGGATTTGCCTGTCAATCACCCGCATTTCTTTCCGTATTTTCAGTGACCATTCGTTGATCTATGGAAAAAGAAAAAAATACAAAATACTTCATTTCTGACGCTTAGCATGACGGGGTGGATCAACAAAAGTCAACCTTTGAAATGACGGATACATTATTTTAATACACAGATTAGCTAAATAATTGAGTAATCATCACTAACCAAATTAAAATATTAAAATACCAAGTGAGTTTTCAATAGTAATGAAACACAACCCATTTCGAGCAAGTTAAGATGTGAAATTAGCTTTGATCGTAAATCACACTGAGTAACATAAGCTCACTCTCCACCTGTTAGAGGCGTTAGCCAGCTAACCAACTGGGACTAGCAATCCGTAAAACAACCACTTAGAAAGTTACGCTAATAATCATACGACCTTATATGTATGGCACATTTGGCGTAACGGTTGATAATGTTGTAACTTATAAAACAAACTAGTATTTTCGCCACGACATTAACTGAGGTTGCCTGGATACGTTAGCAAAGCTAACTAGCTAACTAGCCAGCTAACTGGCTAAGTAAGTTAACTAACACTCTTGCTATCATAACCCACCGTTTACAGATTTCTATAAACAGCGTTGCAGACCTGTTAGAAACTCTTCATTCACTCCTTACCAAGTCTTTGGGTGGTCTTTCGTTTGTTTTCCCGAAAAGTCCCATTCTGAAACACTCAGTCTGTTGAGCTGAACAGCGAAGGAAGCTACCAAAACAATACAGCTCCACTTCCCCATTCCAGACAGGCCACGCGAATCGCGTAATCATTTCCTTCGTCTTGTCCAAGTTTCAAAATAAAAGTTTATGTACGTATATGTGCGTGTAACCTGCTGACTGGGGTCCCTGAAGGCTAGGTTGAGAAGTGATGCCCAATCCTGTAGTACCACCGTTCTTTAACCCGTGTAATAATTTTATGATTTGTAACAATGTAACAGAGCAGGGAAACACTACATCCCTGTATAATATAACTATGAGAAGATAATTATTTTTAAATTAGGTTTATGATTATTACTATCAATTAATAAATTCACACTATTCATAAATATTGATTTGATAGAGTAGGCAACATCCTATGGAGGGTATAATCAGTATAATAAAATATGCTACTGTTTTTATAATAATAATAATAATAATAATAATAATAATTGTAACATCCTTTCCTTCTTTCTGTGTATCTGTCTTTGTTTATCTCCCCTGTGTGTCTCGTTCCATGTGATTTTGTTTATATTGGCCATGGATTTTTGTTATGGTCTTAGTCTCCCTGGTCCTGCTTTCTTGTCATCTGTCCCACCTGTCCATTGTCTGTAGCCTCACTATCTCATTAATCCCAGGTGTTTGTATGTTTGTTCTGTGTGTAATTATGTACCCTTGTTGTGTATTTTCTCCATGTTTTGTTCTCACAGGCCCTTTTAGTTTTGTTGTTCCATTCCTTCAGCGTTTTCAATAAATCAAAGAACTTGCATATACATCTCCCAACATTACAACAACTACAACAAAAACAATAATAATAATAATAATAATAATAATAATAATACCAATAATAACAATAATAATAATAATGTAGAAACAAGGTTCCCGTGTCGCAAAGAAATTCTGGAACTTCTTTTCTAGAATCTTAAGATTTTACTTTTTAAATGTGTCACATGAATATTCTTTATTTTTCTGTAAAGCACGTTGAGTTTACATTATCATGAGAATTGTATATATAAATAAAATGTATTATTATAATTATTATTTATTACAATTATTAACAATAACAATAATATCCACAAAAATAATTGTATTAGTTTTCCTGATGTGAGTTTTTGCTCGTCTCTGATTGGCGGACCTCTGCCCGGTCATCCCTAGTGACGTAGGCTGTCTGCCTCTCTTTCGAGCTTCTAGATTTTTCCTCCTTATCTGGCGCGCTGCACCAATCGGGCCGTTTTTCGGTGTCCAGTAACCAATTATAGGAAACAGGGGGCGGTGTTTCGGGCTATTCCAGTCTCCGGCCAACTGCGCAGGTTTGCCCACACTGCCGGTTGACAATATCGGTGGAGGCTGCAAGAATGCAGTAGAACCGTCCTCATCTAGGATTAGTGTGAAAGAGTTGGCTATAAAAAGCCTGGATTACGTAACAGCTAGTGGCTCTTAGCTCGGTTGTAAGCGCACTGTCGAAACAACGGTAGTCACACATTTTAGGTTAGGGGTGGTGAGTTGTTCTCAGCCTGCTGCAACGGTGAAAAAAGAAAAGAAAGGAACTGGAAGTAACAAGGAAAAATAAAAATATTTTTTCCGCTCGAATATGTCTGTGGTAGGCTTTGATGTGGGTTTTCAGAACTGTTACATCGCTGTTGCCAGGAGCGGCGGTATTGAAACCATTGCTAATGAGTACAGTGACAGATGCACTCCGTAAGTACAGCCCAGTTTTGCCATCACTGGAAAACGATGCTGTGTTTTGTTACGCAATGTGTGCTGTAGCCGAGCTGGCAGTGTACCCACATTCTCTGCTTCCCGGTCTGCAGCAGCGGTTTATTCTGCAGGGTCGACATCAGGCTCTCCGCATTTGACATTGCAGTGCGTGTTATTCTGTAGGGCAGTGGTAGCTTCACGGCTAGCTGTCCCAATTACGTGTGAATTTTAAGGATGGAGCAGTGTTTTGCACAGTGTAACGGGGTGTATAAGTCAGAAGAGTGAGACGTTGCTACGCCCTGACCGAGGAACAACCCATCTTATGGGTTTCTGTCTCACACACAAAATCCCCGGGGCTGAATTCACTCTGACTGTGTTTATTCGTGTCCAGCTGAGTTTAAATGAATGATGTGGGTGTTAAGTCAACACTGGTGGTGTTCATTCAGTTCTGGGGATTTCGCCATGCAGATGAATTCTGGCTCTTTGATGTTGCCTTTACAAAATACTAGAATCACAATGTAGTAGACAGTTTGGGCAGTTTTCATACAATCAGTTGAGCTAATTAAAGTGGAAGTATAGTCAATCATTAGATCAAATTGGAAATATCTGAGCCATGAATGACACATGTGCCTGGATGGGGTTTTTTGGCCCTGCCTTTACCTCCCCAAAACTGCAGGCTGAAATGCCTTGAGGAAACACGTGTCTTCGCTTTTACACTGCATGCAGATGCCTGTGCTTCACTATATGCTAAGCCTGTGACATTGGATGCAGGACAGAGAGACCTACTGTTTCCACTTTTTTAGAAGTAGAAGAAGTCTGTAGTGATTCACAGACCAGAACAAGAAACACTGCAACAAGATCATGTGTCCTGCACCTAATCTCATATTTGTGTGATTGAATAGCAGCAGAACCGTCAGTCCATTTAATGGTTGATATGATGTCGAGAAAAGCTGTGGTTGTTCCTGTTAGGCTGTCATGATATTCAACCCTGTTATTTAGGTTTGTTATTAATAGTGTCATTATTTAAATGATTCAGGTTATAATCACCATAATAAAAAAACCCTGTATCTCCAAAATAATAACTTTCTAGGAGGAAGAAACAATCTAAACTTGACAGTATGTTAATCACAGGGAATAATGGATCATTTCTGTCGGTTCGTTCATCATAAAATAACCACACAATGTTGAAGGGCAGATGGTTAAACACATCAGGTTTTGATATGACAGCAACACGCTTCTTTTTTAATTTACACAGCATTTACTGTGTTCAAACTGTATATTATATATATCACTATTGTCTTTCTCAGATCTGGTCTTATTGTTCAAATTTTCAGGTCTTCAGTAAACTTCCAGTATAGGTTTAGGCATTAGTGTTGGATTACTATTGCGACGACTACATTTCTTTCTTTAGTCCTCTGAGTGACCATAGCTTGTGAAAGCGACACTGAGGGTGCTGTCCGAGGTGCTGTCTGGCAACCTCCCCTTGAGCAATCAGTATTGTCATCACTGGGGTAACAGAGGGAGGATATAGTGTCTCTTGTGTACTTGAGTATGACGGGTGCAATCACAATGATAAATTAATGAACAGCTTATTTTCCCACAGGGCCTGTGTTTCTCTGGCGTCTAAAAATCGAACCATTGGAAATGCTGCTAAGAGTCAGGTACACATGAAGTTGCAGCTTCACAGTCTGCCTATCCTAAATGTTTGGGGGCTGGCTTGGATTTTGGGAATGTAACATACTGAACAGAATGCATTTCTCCCTACAGATGATAACCAACTTTAAGAACACAGTTCATGGCTTTAAGAAGTTCCATGGTCGAGCAATTGATGACCCCTTTGTTCAGGGGGAGAGAGGCAAGTTACCTTACAGCCTTCACAAGTTGGCCAATGGCAGCGCTGGAGTAAAGGTGAGGTTTCTGACCCCTCCCCATCCTTCACCCTCCCCTCCTGCGCTATGTAAATGTATTACCTCAACCTTCCTGAAAACACATTATGCAGATACCTTTTTGTTGTTTTCCACGTTAAACTGTTGTCTGTATGACTAACAGTTTTGAAATAGAGCAATCACTGTCAAATGGTTTCTATAGGTTCGGTACCTGGATGAGGATAAGGTGTTCACTATTGAGCAGGTGACAGCCATGTTACTCACCAAGCTGAAAGAGACTTCTGAGGGTGCTCTGAAGAAGCCTGTGGTGGACTGTGTGATTTCTGTAAGTGGTTCCATAGACACTGTTTTGCCACCCTGAAGAAAAGTTTCATTTGTTTACTTAAAGGGAAAGATTAAAATTTGTAACCATAACTTCTATCTGTAAACATTCCTCAGTCTCCTTCTGAAGTGCAACAAAATTCTCTAGAGTGAGATTTTCCAGTTTAAGGATTTGGTAGATCACCTTCTGATGATGTATCTTAGGTGTTAATAAGGATTAAAAACTACACGTTTTGCAAAAAGTCTGGATACTGGATTTAAAATGCTTTTTCCAGTAGTTTGCTAATGTTGAAGGAAGGAGGTCAGATATCACGTCTATATTTATTAGCCTCTATATCAATGGCTGTCCTAGCATTCAGGATTTGTTCGTCACTCTGAGGGGGATTCCTAGTGGTTGAATGATGTATTTGCATAATGCATGCTGGGTATTGACCTGTCCAGGGTGATTCCTGTCTTTTGCCCAGTGACCACTAGGATAGGCTCCAGCAACCCCCTGCGACCCAGAAACATTAGCAGCTTAGATAGTGTGTGTGATGCTGGGTATTGTAATGAAAGTAGACTGATGGATGAAAACACAGCGGGGATGCAAGGCTGTGCTAAAAAATATCAAATAATAAGGAAACATATCATATTAGATGTTATTTTCAGGTCACCAAGCCCATTTAATTTAATTTAAACATGTATATCAAAACCACACGAACAAACTATCACCACAACAAATGTTTGATTGTAATTGATTTAATGTAATAGATTTTATTCATGTGGAAATGTCGATCACACTGGAATCAAAAAAATACAGTGTGTCATGCTTTAGTGCATTTTTTATGTGATGCTTGGAAGAGTTAGCCCTTTTTCTTTTGCGTAGGTCCCCAGCTTCTTTACTGATGGAGAGCGAAGGTCTCTAATGGATGCCTGTCAGATTGCTGGACTGAACTGCTTGAGACTGATTAATGATACGACAGCAGGTCTGTGAAGAAAAGCACAGCATCATCAAAATGATACCTTCTCCTGAGCTGCATGTACATGATAGCAGCCTTCTTTCATATTGCACTGTAGTGGATACTGTAAGAATACTATAAGAAATGCTCATTAGTAGAACATGCTGATTGGCCACAGTCCTTTAGTATGTCAGTTTGCCTTGATGGCATGGTGCTGTCCACGGTGCTGCATTCCTCTTCACATCATAGTGAGATGTGTGGCAGTGACTTTTGCAGGATCTGCCAGTTTGTATGCTTTGGAAAGGGTTTGAAAAGAATTTCCTTTAGTCTGCCATTGCAAATAAATGATAAGTGGTTCAAGAGAAATTTCACCTCATGGATGGATGTGGATGTAATACAACACTCTGTAAAATGTTGAGAGATTGTTTTATGATTAATCCTTTTCAGCACCAAGGACAGTGTCATGGCCTCCAGCTATCTTAGCAGGGACAGTGATATGGTGCTCCTTACTGACAGGGAGTTAGATTACAATATGACTTATATATGTTTTGATTTACTTCAGACAATTACTTCCATGCTACCTATATTTCACATATTAAGTGCATAAGCTATAACAAGCATGCTTGAGAGGTGGATAATATGCATTATTAAAAGGGTCTGACTGATATAAAAATGTTGTGGTCGGTACCGATTTTTGGATGCCAAAAATTCACAGAACTGACAGTGTAGGCCAATATAATAATTATTCAGCTTCTATTTCTTTTTCTTCTTTGTCTTCTGCTTCTCCTTCTTCTTCTTATTATTAGTAGTAGTATTATTATAGCTGCTACTAAGAATATATGCTAAACAGTGAAACCTCATTAGGGCTACCACCAAAAGGGTCATAGTGCCAGAAAAGTCAGACAATGAATCTCTCTCTCCCCTCCCTCTCCCTTAAAGCTGTAATCAGTATAATTATATGCCAAAGCAGTAGGGGCAAAAATAATTCTGACTGGAGTAAGCTAAATCCAGTATGTGATGACACAGTGAATGTGTGTTTCAAACTGTTCCAAGACAAAAAGACTATCACTTGTTTGTACCGTCACTTCCTGGCAATGCTGCAAATCAGTATGTTATCAGCAAACAATTTCACAGATGCCAATAAAACTGTGTTTTGTCAATATTAGTTAGTATTATCTATGTATCAGTCAGACCCCAGTTATGAAAAGATGAGACTTTTACTCTATCAGCAAGGCTTGTGTTGTACACTGTGTTATGTGGTATGCCAAAACATGTTTGTATAACATTTTTCTCAATCAAAATCTGTTCTAAGAGGCGGAAACGACAGATTGTTTGTTTGCTTCTTGTTGCAGTGGCTTTGGCCTATGGCATCTATAAGCAGGATTTGCCAAACCCAGAGGAAAAGCCGCGTAACGTAGTGTTTGTTGACATTGGTCACTCATCTTACCAAGTCTCAATTGTCTCCTTCAACAAGGGGAAACTGAAGGTCAGTCATGCTTTCAGCCTCGTGAGTTAAGTGTATTTTAAAAGTTTAAATTGCAACTTCAGATGGTTTCAGAAGAACCCTTCCTACTCCATGTACCCAATTGTATAAAACTACATGAACTCTTTCCTTTTTCACAGGTGTTGGCAACAGCATTTGACCCATATTTGGGTGGCCGTAACTTTGACGAAGAATTGGTGGAGCATTTCTGTGAAGAGTTTAAGGGTCGCTACAAGTTAAATGTGAAGGAGAACCCTCGGGCCCTGCTGAGGCTTTACCAAGAGTGTGAGAAGCTGAAGAAGCTCATGAGTGCAAACTCTTCAGAGCTACCACTTAACATTGAGTGTTTCATGAATGACATTGACGTCTCGGGGAAGATGAATAGGTAAGGTTATAGAAAAGAAATAGCATAATTTAAGAGGATAATAACAGTGTGGCAGATTGCTGTGCTGGTTTCCACACCATGTTGTATGTTAACCAACAGTAAAAAAAATAGTAGTGAAATAGTAGTCTACTTTTTTGGAGGTAGATTATATATATAAATGGCATTCTGGTCTAGACTAGCATATAACATGTAATTTTTCATGTTATGTAATATTGTGTAGAGCAGCATTACATCCTTCAGCCTCATCTATTTGACAAAATCCATAATTTTGTATAATTTTTGTGTTTCTGACCATACATGTTCTCTCACTGCAATGCATTACATGTTACATAACATCTGGGAATCCCTCCCACAGCAAAAAAGAAATCCTGACTGCTAGCACAGCTGCTGATGAAGAAGCTAGTAAATACAGGCTTCCTGTTATGTTCAGCTTCCTGGCAGTACTGATTGCTTATCTGGTTTTCTTCTGCACCTGTCAACCCGCCCTCATGTATCCATCACAGAGAGCTGGTAGTTTTTCAGAAATTTAAGCCACTTTCAAAATCTACCATTAGAAGAAGGTTCTCCTAGTCTTTAATCTAGAAAATCTCACTCTAGAGATTGTGGCTCTGGTGTATGAGGCGAGTAGGCTTTATCATTAAATTTTTCATTTTGGCTCAAGTGTCACTTGAAGCCTTATTAGTTAAAATATGTCAACATGATATTTGAAGACATTTTCATGAAATATAATAATTATCACAATAATTCATTACTCTGGGGTTTTATAAACTTTCAAAAAACCTAAAAACACAAGAGTAAAAATCTTCGAATTACAATGCCATTTTTAATTTCTGGCATTTTCGGATTCCGACTTGCAGTCCCCTGACAAAAGAGCAAAACCTTAGACAGCTACACCACTTGACTGCTTTTCTTAACATTTCATTTTAATGAAGCTTTCAGTTTGTTAGTGTTCTGGAAATATTACCAGTATCTACAAAATGGCCAGAAAAGTTTATCCTGACATAATTATTTGTGGTAATGATATCATATCATTATGTCACCCGCCCTTATGAGAACTCCACTTCTTTTGTTGGATTGTTTTATTCAGATGTTTGTGTCATTCTGATTTTACAGGAGTCATTTTGAGGAGATGTGTGCTCACCTTCTGATGAGAGTGGAAGCACCACTGAAAGCAGTTCTGGACCAATCAAGTAAGTTGAAATGAATGATTCTACACAATCAGCATGCGTCACAGTAGGTGTTTAACATAAGTAACTGCTTTGCTTTCTGTGACAGAGCTAAGCAGAGATGAGATCTATGGTGTTGAAGTTGTTGGTGGAGCCACTAGGATTCCAGCCATTAAAGAGAGGATTTCCAAGTTTTTCTTTAAAGATATCAGTACCACCCTTAACGCAGATGAGGCAGTGGCACGAGGATGTGCACTACAGGTGATATGCAGATATTTTACTTCACTTCTGTCAGTGGATATAAAGAGTCTGCAGTCCTACTAAACTCTGGAACTTGCATTACTATTCTTTTTTTTGGTCAACAAGTCCTTCTCAAATGTAATTTAGTAGTTGTCATAATCAAAATAAAAAAAATGGGCATAAATGAAAAGTATTTTGTCGGTAGCTTACTAACAAGGACTAGCAGCAGATCCAGTGTTATATATATATACACACACACACAACCCCAATTCCAATGAAGTTGGGGTGTGGTGTAAAACATAAATAAAAACAGAGGCAAGATATTTAATGTTCAAATGGATAAACTTTGTAAATATTCACTCATTCAAATTCAATCACTCAAATCATGAATTTGATGCCTGCAACATGTTCCAAAGAAGTTGGGACAGGGGCAACAAAAGACTGGGAAAGTTGAGGAATGCTCAAAAAACACCTGTTTGGAACATTCCACAGGTGAACAGGTTAATTGGAAACAGGTGAGTGTCATGATTGTGTATAAAGGGAGCAACCCTGAAAGGCTCAGTCGTTCACAAGCAAGAATGGGGTTGAGGTTCACCACTTTGTGAACAACTGCATGAGCAAATAGACCAACAGTTTAAGAACAACGTTCCTCAACGTGCAATTGTAAGGAATTTAGGGATTTCATCATCTACAGTCCTGGAGAAATCTCTGCAAATAAGCGGCAAGGCAGAAAACCAACATTGAATGCCCATGACCTTCGATCCCTCAGGTGGTACTGCATTAAAAACCGACATCATTCTGTAATGGATATTACCACATGGGCTCAGGAACACTTCAGAAAACCACTGTCAGTGAACACAGTTCATCGCTCCGTCTACAAGTGCAAGTTAAAACTCTGCCATGCAAAGCAAAAGCCATATATCAACAACACCCAGAAACACCGCCGGCTTCTCTGGGCCCGAGCTCATCTGAGATGGACTGATATATATATATATACAGTGGGTTGCAAAAGTATTCATACCCCTTGAACTTTTCCATATTTTGTCACATTACAACCACAAACATAAATATATTTCACTGGAATTTAATGTGAAAGACCAACACAAAGTGGTATACAATTGTGAAGTGGAAAGAAAATTATACATGAATCAAAACATTTTTTACAAATAAAAAACTAATAAGTGCGACGTGCAAAAGTATTCAGCCCCCCTGAGTCAATACTTTGTGGAGCCACCTTTTGCTGCAATTACAGCTGCAAGTCTTTTAGGGTATGTCTCCACCAGCTTTGCACATCTAGTGACTGAAATTCTTGCCCATTCCTCCTTGCAAAACAGCTCAAGCTCAGTCATATTGGATGGAGAGCGTTTGTGAACAGCAGTTTTGAGATCTTGCCACAAATTCTCAATTGGGTTTAGGTCTGGACTCTGACTGGGCCATTCTAACACATGAATATTCTTTTTTTTAAACCACTCCATTGTAGCTCTGGCTTTATGTTTAGGGTCGTTGTCCTGCTGGAAGGTGAACCTCCGCCCCAGTCTCAAATCTTTTGCTGACTCCAACAGGTTTTCTTCCAAGATTGCCCTGTATTTGGCTCCATCCATCTTCCCATCAACTTTGACCAACTTCCCGGTCCCTGCTGAAGAGAAGCACCCCCAGAGCATGATGCTGCCACCACCATATTTGACAGTGGGGATGGTGTTTTCAGAGTGATGTGCAGTGTTATTTCTCCGCCACGCATAGCGTTTTGCATTGTGGCCAAAAAGTTCTATTTTGGTCTCGTCTGACCAAAGCACCTTCTTCCACATGTTTGCTGTGTCCTCAACATGGCTTCTGGCAAACTGCAAACGGGACTTCTTATGGTTTTCTTTTAACAATGGCTTTCTCCTTGCCACTTTTCCATAAAGACCACATTTGTGTAGTGCACAACTAATTGTTGTCCTGTGGACAGTTTCCCCCACCTGAGCTGTGGCTCTCTGCATTTCATCCAGAGTCACCATGGGCCTCTTGGCTGCCTCTCTGATCAGTGATCTCCTTGTTCGGCCTGTAAGTTTAGGTGGACGGCCTTGTCTTGGCAGGTTTACTGTGGTGCCATACTCTTTCCATTTCCGGATGATGGATTGAACAGTGCTCCGTGAGATGTTCAAAGCTTGGGAAATCTTTTTATAACCTAAGCCTGCTTTAAACTTCTCCAAAACCATATTCCTAACCTGTCTGGTGTGTTCTTTGGACTTCATGATGCTGTTTGCTCCCCAATATTCTCTTAACCAACATCTGAGGCCGTCACGGAGCAGCTGTATTTGTACTGAGATTAGATTACACACAGGTGGACCCTTTTGAGTCATTAGCAGTCATCAGGCAGCTTCTGAATGCAATTGGTTGCACTCAGGGAAAAGGGGGCTGAATACTTTTGCACGTCGCACTTATTAGTTTTTTATTTGTAAAAAATGTTTTGATTCATGTATAATTTTCTTTCCACTTCACAATTGTATACCACTTTGTGTTGGTCTTTCACATTAAATTCCAGTGAAATATATTTATGTTTGTGGTTGTAATGTGACAAAATATGGAAAAGTTCAAGGGGTATGAATACTTTTGCAACCCACTGTATATATATATATATATTAGATATATTATAGATGCTCTACAGAAAACCAAATAATATATTCAGTGCTTTGCTTAAAGAAAAAGCAATTCACGTTCAAAGCAATGCAAATTCAAATTTAATGCAAGTGTGTGGTGGGCACTTCTGGGGAGAATGCGCCACTGATTTTGAGATGTGAGGGATGCACTGCAAAATTGTTTCTGTTGTATTTCAGTGATCTTCAGCCTTAGGCACTCTGGCACAAAAGTACAGACTGTCTGATGTAAACTGTTTGCTGTAACCACAACAGTTCTCAGAATCTCACCTCTCATGAAAATATCTGTGTTTTCTTGCACCTGTTTTATCAGTCTGATGGGAAATAAATGATTATCAAACTGAAGGCTAGTAGCAATTGGTTGTCATCTCACCCCACCAACGAACTTGAAAAAATATTAATAAATTTAGTTTGAAGCTATTGTTCACTAGTAAATGAGATTTCCTCAGTATTTTATCACAGTTATGTAATGTGAGTTTGTTTGCATTGCAGACGTGTTGCTCTAAATGGTCTGTAATTGGTTGTTTTGCATGTCAGTCAAAGGGCCTTTTCCTATGAAAGTTGTCATTTCTCAAAACCTACCTGGCCTTCCTGTGATTTTTTTTCTGTTTCTGTATGTGAGGCACTATGCTTTACTAGTCAACTGTTGCCCACAGCAGTGACAAATGGATTTGTTTGTCAGCTAGTTGTCCCAAAAAAATACACTACAAAAGTCAATAAGACCCACTTTCCTGTATATGTCTGCATTTGCCTTTTACATTTCAACATTCATAACACATACATTGACTCTGAAAAATCATTGTAGTAAGTGCATTCTTATATTCTTTAAAAAAACACTACAAAATCTCTACCAAAGCTTGTGATATATGTACTTATACATCTGCTTTTTGTCACCTTTTGGAGTTGCAGAGGCCCAAATTGTCACAGTGAACTATGTATGCACGATTTATATCACAACTTGTACTTTATTGTTGTTTATTGTGTAATATCAGCTGCATGTGCATGCATGAATGTTCATCTGTGTGTGTGTGTGTGTGTATGTGTGTGTGTGTGTGTGTGTGTGTGTACAGTGTGCAATCTTGTCCCCAGCTTTCAAGGTCCGTGAGTTCTCCATCACTGATGTGGTGCCATTCCCAGTCACTCTTCGTTGGAAGTCTCCCACAGACGAGGGTGTAGGGTAAGAGGCTTTCCAGCCTGAAGGAATAGAGCTCCTAAATCAAGTCAGTTATTAAGTGCCTGTTCATGTTTTTGTTCTTGTTGTGTTATGATTATGGGTGCACAATCATAGTCACAATCAACTTTTGCTCCTAACACGCAATTGGCGATTAGAATAAATTACTTATTTAAATCACTTTCAGTGTACTGTCTTGCGATTTTATGAAATACATAATGTGTAAATTTAGCTGTTGTTGGCTCATTTTCGTTGTAGTTTGGTAGTTTACACTGAAGTCCATGCATTAACTAAGTAATAAGCCTTAGGATGTTTGGATGTAATAAACCAGGTAATCTACTAATATTAGCACAGTTTTGACATTTCAAGCTTGTAAGACATATTTGTAACATACTCATGCTCTTTACTTTGTATGTTGTATATTTTACAGTAATTATTTTTTTCATTTTTTCAGCTGAATTCTAGTGGAGTAGCCTGTTAGATCTATCTAGCTGGTTGTTAAACAAAATCACATTCTTTCATAGGGTGTGTTCAGAACTGTGCCAGGCCATGAATTTCATGTACACACAATTTCATGCACATGTATATGTATCTGTGAACTGTGTTTCAGATCAATGTGTTATTTTAGCCTGCAACATGTGAGCTTTAGGTAAAAAGTAAATAAAAAATGTTGCGGTCTGCTGCCCACCAGCCAATTTAGAAGCAAAGATATTGAAATGGGCCATGAAATTCATGATTAGTGCACCCTTAATAGTGATAATAATGAAGTTTAGTCATACTGTCAAGTGTTTTAAGTATCATTATTATTAGTTTAACCTGTATCTTACCATAACCATTGCTGTTGCCGTTCCTTAACAGGATTAGTTAGTCTAGCTGTAGCCACTGACAAAAATATCTTGTTTTCAATATCAGTAAAAACAAAACTAAACCTATAAATAATGTTATACTCTCTCTATAAGCTTTATACAGATTTAATTAAATTCAAAGAGAAAGGAAATTCAGGTTATGAAGTGTGTTGTCCATAACCAGTACATGTTAGAGATAAACTAAGATGCTATTCCACGTGTTGTCTTGAGCTGAAGGCTGTGTACAGGGATAAAAACTAATGTAAATAGATGGGAAAATATTAGCCTTGAAACTATTTTTCTAGGCACTTGTAGGTCATATCTCTGTCTTGCACTGACCTTACGGTTCCTTTTCCTTTGTAGGGAGTGTGAGGTGTACACAAAGAACCATGCAGCACCTTTCTCCAAAGTCATCACCTTCCACAAGAAAGAGCCTTTTGATCTGGAAGCCTTTTACAGCTCTCCACAAGATTTGCCGTACCCAGACAGCAGAATAGGTGAGGTGCAGATTGGTGTTGTACAGCTCCCTCCACATACAAGATGTATTAATCCCATTTGGTTTTAGTTACCATTTGTGTAGACAGTCCCATTGATAATACAGTATCTACTGTATCTCAGCACAGCTAAAACAGGTGGGCTAAAAATAGCTAGCCTCAAAGGTGTTAAGCACCAGTGTCAGAGTTTACCCACCTGTCTGGTAATTAGGACTGAGACATTAGTTCTGTGAAGCACTGACTCCCACAAGAGTTATCACATTTAGTCTCTCAGCTTCCAAGTTATTCTCCCAGTGAGTCTGGCTTTGTGTTTTTTTAAGGTGTACTATACTGTAGATCATGTGGCCTCTTCTTAAGTAATAATCACAACTGTCATAAATACTAGACTAAATCTGTTTATTCCATTTTAAAAAGTATTGATTTTTAATTTACCATTGTTTTAAAATTACACATTGCCTTGAGAAATCTGTAGTTTGCATTACATGATGATGCATATACAAATTCTTATTTCTTATTTATTATTTTGGAATCTTTGAGGCTATGCATGATATGTTATTATTCTTTGACCTTTTTTAAACTTCGATGATTACTTGATCAAAATAATTGGTAGCTTACTCGATTGCTTCTGTAATCAATGGTGACAGTCCTAATCAAACTGTTAAACAGATCTAATAAGAAGTTCTTGAGTTATTGCCTTTTGCACTTATTTAGTTCCTCTCTCTGTCCATGCAGGCCGCTTCACTGTCCAGAATGTTATGCCCCAGCCTGATGGAGACAGTTCAAAGGTCAAAGTGAAAGTGCGTGTAAATGTGCATGGCATCTTCAGTGTGTCCAGCGCCTCTCTGATTGACAAGCAGAAGGGAGAGGCAGAGGATGTGCAGATGGAGGCAGAACCCACTGTTCAGAATGAGAGCAGGCCAGAGGACCAGGTTGAAAAATGCCTCCCTTTATCCCACCTGTAACTGAATTAGCAGAACATGGGAATGCAATGAATACATGAAATATTGAACGTGAAATGACTCAAAAGATTTAACATGAAATGTGCTTAATAGAGCAAATGCACCCATTGTGACTTGGCATCCATAGTTGGGCCTTATTTGTCTTGTATGTATACTATACATTATGGACATTCTCAATATACAAGATGTATAATTTGATTCACTATCATATAGTGGGGTCTCTTTTTTCAATTAAACATTTTATATTTTTCAATAAAGCAAAAAATAAGGGCTGTCTGAATTGGGGCTGCATGGTATGGGCATAAAATATCAGGTCTGATGAAGCTCGAAATCACAATGACATTATAAGGTGCAATAAATTATTACTTATTTAAACAGTGTGCCTCTAACTAGAAGTGCAAATACAGGCTTTTTTTCCTCTTTAAATAAAAATGTAACTAACCTCTCTTTTTAGCAAATGGCAGGAAGACAGATTTACAGAAGCATCATTCACTATTGTGCAAAATAAAATAACAATATTCTAATAGCTACTTGCATCAAAATCTGCACAAGGACACACAGTGTCACTGATGTGAAGCACCGCTGTCATGAAGAACCAAAAGGTTATTTAGCTAACAGTTATTTGCACTCTGTGTAGCAGATCAGGGTTCAAGCCTAGCACAGGTGGAGCACTTGTAGGGCCTCTAATGCTGAACTCCGGCCTTTCAAATTAAGTTACTTAGGCGCTGTAGGAGGTTATTTGATTCAGTTTGTCATCACAGCCTAACAGTGTGTTTATCGCAAGAACTCATATCACAATAAAGAAAAAACATTTTTGTTCTGCTTTAGCTTGAATATGTGCCTTATGTTACCAGTATACATGGACATTAGGGGTGTAACAATGTACATGTTTTGTTTTTTGATATTTTGTGTGTTAAAAGTGTCCTGGCTCTACAGAGCTCCTTTCATAAGGAAACACAAATGTGTGGGAATTGCAATTAGCCGTTTAGAATTTAAACCGATTGCTTGACATGACCAGGCTCATGTGCCATTAATGTTGATGAGGTTTCTTTTTTTTCCAGACTAAAATGCAAGTGGACCAGGACAGCCAAGGTGAGCAACCCAATGAAGAGGGGAAAGCATCAAGTTCTAATAACAAGGTACAACCTACATATATGTAATATTTGTCTTTGTTGACCTACTGTCTCTTTTGAGGCATCATAAAAGTGAAGTGTTTGTTATTTCTGCACAATTGCTGTTTCATTTCTGTGTGCTTTATTTATACTCTATATTTGATTTTTTAAAGGAGGGAATGTCCTGTGAAAAACAAGAGCAGGGCAGCAGCAAACCCAAGACAAAGGTGAAGAGCATTGATCTACCCATTCTGACCAACACCATCAGACAGCTAGACAGAGATCTGCTGAACAGCCTGGTGGAAGAGGAGGTGAGGTTGATTTTATTTTGCAGATTGATTCACTTTAGCTAAAGATAGACCCCACAGAGGCTCATCACCAATTTTCCACCAATTTTCAATTTCTTCATATTTTAAATTGCCTTCAGGGTGTCTTGGTATAAAAGGGTACATTGCAGAGAAACTTGTGGTGGTGGCAGGACAGCAAGTTTTACATGTAATCTTGATAATGGTAAATAGGGGTAATTCTGAAAAAATAATGTTTTCTTTAGGTATTATTTTGCCTTGTAAGGTCTGCATATCCAGCTCAACCTTGAATACATTGAAAAATACATTTTATGCCAAAATGTTATCTCAAAACTATTGTAACACAATAGCTCAGGCATCAGACAATGTATTTCTAACAATTTTGTACAATAACTTTCTTTGACGGAAGCTTTTAGAGACATTAAAATTTCACTGTCTGAATAACTTTATTTACACCTTAATGTATGTTTTACATTTACAGCATTTAGCAGATGCTCTTATCCAGAGCGACTTATTAGAAGTGCTTTGTCTATCTAGAGAAAGTATATTTGCTAATTACCAATAGATTAGAGAGAAAGCTAATCCTGAGCTCAGATACTGCTAGAAACAGAACGTCACTTTTGATAGTAAGAGAAAAAGGAACAGAGCTGAACACAGAACAGTGAAATACAATACATAAGTGCAGTACAATATATTACAATCCATACTTAATTCAGTGCTCATTTAAGTGCTGTGTAAAGAGATGTGTCTTCAGTCTGCGTTTGAAGATAGCGAGAGACTTTGCTGTATGGACAGCCAGTGGGAGTTTGTTCCACCACTTGAGTGCCAGTAAAGAGAGCAGTCTTGATGCTTGTCTTCCATGTGCCTTGAAGAATGGCAGGTCAAGCTGAGCTGTACTCGAATCTCGAAGGGCTCATGGTACAGTTTGAAATTTCACCATTGCCATCAAGTAGGTAGGGGTTGGTCCATTTTTGGCTTTGTAGGCAAGCATTAGGGTTTTAAATCTGAAGCATGCAGCTACAGGAAGCCAGTGAAGGGAGCGCAGTAGTGGGGTGACATGGCTGAACTTGGGGAGATTGAAGACGAGCTGTGCTGCTGCATTCTGGATCAGTTGCAGAGGCTTGATGGCCTGCATGGGAAGACCATCCAAGAGTGAGTTGCAGTAGTCCAGCCTTGAGATGACAAGAGACTGCTCTAGCACCTGGGCGGCCTTTCGGTTGAGGAAGAGTCGGATGTTGTGTTGTACAGGAGAAATCTGCATGACCGGGTTAGATTCGCATGTAAGTCGAGAACGATAACTGGCCATCCAGAATCACACCAAGACTTCTTGTCTCTACAGATGGAACAATTAGAGAGTTCTCAATTTAACTGTGCAGAAATCTTTAAAAGTCAGTGCAATACCCCTTTAAATTTGCAGAATTTATTCCAGTAATGCAAACAGTGTGCTTTCCCTGCTTTGTATTAATAAACTCTGAACTACACCTGACATGTCCCTGAGGTTCTGTTCAAATATTTGCTGAGCTTAACATTTTTAGAAATGATGTCCTTTACTACTATTTACAAATGAAATGAGGGATTATCTTTTGTCCTATATATCCATGGCTAAGCTCAGTTCAGACCTCAGGGAATTTATATTAGTAGCTGGTTACGTCAGTGCGAAGGCAGCCCACCTCTGAGCTTTGGGCTCTTATCTCTGTCTTCTCGTCTCTTCCCTTATCAGGCTGCATGCCTTGCCTCTCAGTTTGAGCCTGTTAGAAATATTTGGATGTTGATTCAGTTCTGTAGTGCAGCGCTGTGTCCCTCAGCCAGTTTCACAGAATTCATGATTTTACTGTTTTCATGTCTTTGCTCATCAGTTCTCTCACTGTAATATATATATATATATATATATATATATATATATCTCCAGCATACATCACACAAATACATCATACAATCACTGGTAATCCCTGCGGTTTCAGGTAATCCTGACTGGTAGACTAGCTTTTTTATCAAAGACACAATTTAGTTCATTAATGCCTGCAGAGTGTAGTATACTTGGATGTGGAAAGACTGCTTTTTGCTAGCTTGCTGACTTTAGCTTGTTGATCATCAGATGTTGTTAGAGTTATGATGTGAATTTCCTAGTTGTGAACTTCCCCCGCTGTGGGACTAATAAAGGATTATCTTATCTTTTCTTTTCTTATCTTATCTTATCTTATCTTATCTTATCTTATCTTATCTTATCTTATCATTGTAATAATGATTTGAAGACAATACAATATTCAGCATAAAATATTCGTAGTAGTGACATTAGCTGTCTGGCTTCCTTCTGCATTTGCCAGATTATAAGCTAGAGACATTTCAAATAGCTTGCCTCAAACAATACACCCTGCAGCCCTAGTGTTTTTTAAAAGCTTGTTTGGTGTTTGGTGTTTGATGTACTCAAAAAGATTAGTTCATTCATTTTGCCTAGAGTGCCCTACATCCCCTGTAGCCTGTTCCAAACTACTTCCCTATCCCAGTGATAAGGAGGAACAGATATGGAGAAAAGAAAATGCAAAATTATTGAATTCCCTTGTTTAGCCACACTCATTCCTAAGGTGTATAAAATCAAAGTGTCTCTATACTTTAGGCCTTATAGTGCACAGGCCCCTTGTAAATCCATAGCCCTTATCAAATTGGAAACTAAAGAACATAGGAAGTATTGAACTAAATACTGTATAAAATCCAAAAGCCAGTTTCAGCAACCGAGGATCAGAACGCCAAGGCCCACACCTTCGGAAACTGCCCGATCCACAATGCACCTACTACTGCCCCTCCCTTCGGTGGTGGGTCGATGGGAGGGGGGACTCATGTACTCATGTAGCTAGGCCCGGCTGGGCACCATGAGTGAATGCCCGACCACCAGACGCTCGCTGGCGAGCCCCTCCCCCAGGCCTGGCTCCAGGGTGGGGCCCTGGTAACCCTGATCCGGGCAGGGTACACAAGTCCTGCTTTCTTGTTTTCATAGGAGTGATTATGGATCACACTTTGTCTGGCCTGTCACCTAGGACCAGTTTGCCATGGGAGACCCTACCAGGAGCTTTTGCTCCAGACAACATAGCTCCTAGGATCATTCAAGCACACAAACCTCTCCACCACGATAAGGTGGTGATCCATGGAGAGGATTTAAGTCGGCTCTGAAAAGATTCTGGCAAACCGTCAGGCGACTCAGAAGGGGAAAGCAGTGTGCCACTAGCACTGTATATAGTGGAGATGGTGTGCTGCTGACTTCGACTGAAGACATCATTGGGCGGTGGAAGGAATACTTTGAGGACCTTCTCAATCCCACCAACACGTTCTCCAGTGTGGAGGCAGAGTCTGAGGACACGGGAATAGGCTTGTCCATTACTGAGGCCGAAGTCGCTAAGGTAGTTAAAAAGCTCCTTGGCGGCAGGGCTCCAGGGGTGGATGAGATCCGTCACGAGTTCCTCAAGGCTCTGGATGTTGTGGGGCTGTCTTGGCTGACGCGCCTTTTCAACATTGCATGGACATCGGGGGCGGTGCCACTGGACTGGCAGACTGGGGTGGTGGTGCCTCTTTTTAAAAAGGGGGACCGGAGGGTGTGTTCCAACTACAGGGGAATCACACTCCTCAGCCTCCCTGGTAAGGTCTATGCAGGGGTACTGGAGAAGAGAGTCTGGCTTATAGTCGAACCTCGGATTCAGGAGGAGCAGTGCGGGTTCCGCCCTGGTCGTGGAACACTGGACCAACTCTTTACCCTCTCCAGGATTCTGGAGGGTTCATGGGAGTTTGCCCAACCAGTCCACATGTGCTTTGTGGATTTGGAGAAGGCATTCGACTTTGTTCCCCGGGGTATTCTGTGGGAGGTGCTTCGGGAGTATGGGGTACATGGCTCTTTGCTATGAGCCATTCAGGCCCTGTACAAACAAAGCAGGAGTTTGGTTCGCATAGCCGGCTGTAAGTCAGACTTGATTCCAGTGAGAGTTGGATTCCGTCAGGGCTGCCCTTTGTCACCGATTCTATTCATAATTTTTATGGATAGAATTTCTAGGCGCAGTCAGGGGATGGAGGGTGTCCGGTTTGGTGACCTCAGGGTCACATCGCTGCTGTTTGCAGATGATGTGGTCCTATTGGGGACATCAGGCCGTGAACTTCAGCTTTCACTGGATCGGTTTGCAGCCGAGTGTGAAGCGGTCGGGATGAGGATCAGTACCTCCAAATCCGAGGCCATGGTTCTCACGCGGGAAAGGGTGGAGAGCCCTCTCGGGCTGGTTCGGGGATGAGCTCTTGCCTCAAGTGGAGGAGTTTAAGTATCTCGGGGTCTTGTTCACGAGTGATGGTACAAGGGACCAGGAGATTGACAGGCGGATTGGTGCTGGGTCAGCAGTGATGCGGGCTCTTTACCGGTCTGTTGTGGTAAAGAAAGAGCTGAGCCATAAGGCAAGGCTCTCGATTTACTGGTCGATCTACGTTCCCACCCTCACCTATGGTCATGAGCTTTGGGTAATGACCAAAAGAACGAGATTGCGAATACAAGCGGCTGAAATGAGTTTCCTCTGCAGGTTATCTGGACTCTCCCTTAGAGATAGGGTGAGAAGTTCGGTCATCCGGGAGGGACTCGGAGTAGAGCTGCTGCTTCTCCACGTCGAGAGGAGCCAGTTGAGGTGGTTCGGGCAACTTGTTAGGATGCCTCCTGGACGCCTCCCTTGTGAGGTGTCACAGGCAAGTCCACCCGGGAGGAGACCCCGGGGAAGACCCAGGACACGCTGGCATGACTATATCGCCCAGCTGCCCTCGGAATCCCCCCCAGGGAGCTAGTGGATGTGGCTGGGGAAAGGGAGGTCTGGGCCTCATTGCTTAGGATGCTGCCCCTGCGACCCAAACCCAAAAAGAAGCGGAAGATGATGGATGGATGGATGGATGGATGGATGGACTGTATAAAATGAGAAAGAAAAGAAATAACAAGTACATGACTGTTGAATCTTTTACCAATGTCAATATATATTACAATAATGTCTAATTATAATTAGACATTCTTGGGTTGGGGCAGTCATGGGTTGGAGGTTAGGGAACCAGCCTCATCACCGGAAGGTCGCCAGTTCGATCCCCAGAGCCAACAGCGCATGACTGAGGTGCTTGAGCAAGACACCTAACCCCCAACTGCTCCCCAGGCACTGTGGATTGGACTGCCCACCGCTCCGGGCAAGTGTGCTCACTGCCCCCTAGTGTGTGTGTGCTCACTAGAGTCTATGTGGTGTTTCACTTCATGGATGGGTTAAATGCAGAGGTGAAATTTCCCCGTTGTGCTTCTAATAAGGGTCACTTAATCTAATTGTAATGTTGCCTCTCAGACAACAACAAGCCTTTCTGGTGTGTAGGTTATCTATGCTGTGTATATTTGTCTCTCCTGACTCACAATATAACCCAGCACATTTTTCTCCTTGGTGACTGTAATTTATACTTTTACTTTCAGAGGAAAATGATTATTCAGGACAAGCTGGAGAAGGAGAGGAATGATGCGAAGAACGCTGTGGAGGAGTATGTGTATGACCTGCGAGACAAGCTGTGTGGAATCTATGAGAAATACATCACTGAAGATGTGAGAATATCACCTCTGTAATTATTTATAGCACAAACTAATATTCTGGGACTGTGCTTTCCCATCTTTTCACTCTGTTCTACATATGTTATACTGTATGTAAATGATTTTGATATTATCATTTGTTGTGTATGTGTGTGTGTGCAGGAGAGTAGCAGACTTACTCTAATTCTTGAGGATACAGAGAACTGGCTGTATGAGGAGGGAGAAGACCAAGAAAAACAGATCTATCTAGATAAACTGGCTGAGCTCAAAGTAGGTGACTCTCATTTAAAGGGCCCATATCCTACATCCTACATATACTACAATGGCCATAATTAATATTTACATGATCATTTTCCAACCTCTCTTTATCACTTATAATTAAAAAGACTGTTTTTGTTACTGTGCCCTTAATACTGATGTAAGGTCAGTGAACTCATAAAGTCGGTGTATTGTGTCTCATTCAACATTTAGACACAAAACAGTGTGGTCTAAATAGGTGGATATATGGTAAATATTGCAGTATAGTTTCCATGTATGGACAGAGGAGTGAATAGTATTTTCAAACTTGAACTCCTCACTTTTTGGACCTTCTAATAAAATGAAGCAAATGCCTCAATCTGATGATGTTTTTTTGCTTTGTTTATACTGAAATAAAATCTTGAAATAGTTGTATTACATTTGCATTTTATTAAAAGAAAGATTTGCATTGATTAGCAGAATAAACATTTTTGTTATTTTTGTGCATACATTAGTATTATTGTGCTTTTTTTTGTAGAGGTTTGGGGAACCCATTGAAGAGCGTTATAGAGAGCATGAGGACAGGCCACGGGCTTTTGAAGAACTGGGCAGGAAAATCCAGCTGTTCCTGAAAGTTGTAGAGGCATATAAACAGAAGGTAAATAGGCATGCTTACATTTGCATCTGGTATTGAGATATTGACCAGCTGATTCAAATGTATATGTTATGATTCAGTACTGCGCAAAAGAACTCAACAAAATATGTAAAACCACTAATCTGGTCACTAAGTATTTATTTTGTTTTTTAAAAATGCTACAATACATATAAATGTATGTAAACAAATAAACTATACATTGTGATTTTATATGTGAGTGTGCTAGCATAATCATTTCCAACCCTCTCCTTGAGGAAGCCCGCTGTTTACAGTTACCAATACCTAGTTCAGCTAATCAGTCTTTTATTAAATTGAATCAGGTGTTTCGGGTGAATTTTACAAATTCAAGGGGGAGCATACATGATCAGTTCTTTGAATGAGACTGAGTAAACAAGTGGCATCACTCCTGCTTGTTTAGAATGAAAACCTGCAGCCTGCAGATAATATTGAATACCCCTAGTGTAGAATGCAATGTATAAGGTGTACTGTATTTTACTAAATATCTGTTATGGTATGTGTCCTCTGGGTGAAGTTTACCACCTCCTGTTAAAGCCTTTTAATGTGTTTTCTGAGGATCATTACACTGCTGGGACTGGCCTAATTACTTTCACAATCTTGATTATTTTCATCAAGCATGGCCTGCACATTGGGTCTCGTTTAGTTTCCCCATAGCACAGTGTGCTTGCCTTATTGGGTCAGTGTCCTATCAAGGTATAAGAATAGTAAAGCATCTATCTATCTATCTATCTATCTATCTATCTATCTATCTATCTATCTATCTATCTATCTATCTATCTATCTATCTATCTATCTATCTATCTATCTATCTAACTGTATATCTGTATATGTACAGTGAGTCCAAGAAGTATTTGATCCCTTGCTGATTTTCTTTGTTTGCCCACTAATAAAGACACTATCCTTCTGCACTTTTAATGGTAGATATATTCTAACATGGAGAGACAGAATATCAAGACAAAAATCCAGAATATAATTTTAAAGAATATATTTTAATTAATTTGTATTTCAATGAGGAAAATAAGTATTTGATCCCTCTTGCCAAACACACTCAATACGTAGTGGCAAAGCCTTTGTTTGCAAGCACAGCGGTGAGACGTTTGTTGTAGTTAACCACAAGTTTAGCACACACACCAGGGGGAATTTTGGCCCACTCTTCTTTGCAGATCCTCTCTAAATCACGAAGGTTGGTGGGCTGTCGCTTGGCAACTCTGACCTTCAGCTCCCTCCATAGATTTTCGATCAGATTGAGGTCTGGCGACTGGCTGGGCCACTCCATGACCTTAATGTGATTTTTCTTGAGCCAATCCTTTGTTGCCTTTGCTGTATGTTTAGGGTCGTTATCATGTTGGAAGACCCAACCACGGCCCATTTTCAGATCCCTGGCAGAGGGGAGGAGGTTGTCCCTCAGGATTGTGCGGTACATGGCTCCATCCATCTTCCCAGTGATGCGGTGAAGTAGCCCTGTACCCTTGGCAGAGAAACACCCCCAAAACATTATGCTTCCACCTCCATGCTTGACGGTGGGCACAGTGTTCTTGGGGTCATAGGCAGCATTTTTCTTCCTCCACACATGGCGGGTGGAGTTGAGGCCAAAAAGTTCAATTTTGGTCTCGTCTGACCACAAAACCTTCTCCCAATAACTTGGTTCATCTTTCAAATGATCATTGGCATACTTGAGGCGCGCCTCCACATGTGCTCCCTTCAGCAGGGGTACCTTTCGGGCACTGCAGGATGTGAATCCATTGTTGCGCAAAGTGTTGCCAATTGTTTCCTTGCAAACTGTGGTCCCAGCTGCCTTCAGGTCATTTGCTAACTCCTGCCGAGTGGTTGCAGGACGATTTCTGACCGTTCTCAGCATCATTGCCACCCCACGAGGCGAAATCTTCTTTGGAGCACCGGGCCGAGGTCTGTTGATTGTCATGTTATACTCTTTAAACTTTCTGATAATTGCACCAATAGTTGTTACTTTCACATCCAACACCTTACTAATCTTTTTGTAGCCCATTCCAGCTTTGTGAAGGTCAACAATTCTGACTCTGAGGTCCTGTGACAGCTCTTTGGTTTTACCCATGTTGGAGACTTGAAATCTGTGTGATCTGTTTGATTCTGTGGACAGGTGTTTTTCACACAAGTGATTAGTGAGAACAGGTGGCTTCAGGTCAGGTAACAAGTTGATTGGGAGTGTCTAACTGGTCTGTAAAAGCCAGAACTGCTAATGAATACTAAGGGATCAAATACTTATTTCACTCCATGAAATACAAATCAATTAATATATATTCCTTAGATTTATTTTCTGGATTTTCTTTTTAATATTCTGTCTCTCCATGTAAGAATACATCTACCATTAAAAGTATAGAATGATCATGTCTTTATTAGTGGGCCAACGAAGAAAATCAGCAAGGGATCAAATACTTCTTGGACTCACTGTATATATTTTGTAGTGATCTGATGCTGGTGTATGACTTTATGTGGACATTATGAGTTTTTCTTAATTCTTAAATATTTAATGAGAATTAGGCCTTTACTATTTGTCTCAATTACAGCAATGAACTGTATGGTACTTGCAGAAGCACAGAAGAGATAGAGGAATACTCTGAACTCAAAACATCACATTTTACATCAAAAAACACCCAGTGATGCACATCGATTATTAATGTAGAGCTGCTTGAATTGACGGGAAAAGGTGAAATTGTGAAATGGATGTTATGATGGGGTTAAGAGACATGTTTTGGCCTTCAGGATGAGAACTACCAGCATTTGAATGCTGAGGAGATGATCACTGTGGAGAAGAGTGTGAATGAGGCCATGAGCTGGATGAACACCAAGATGAATGCTCAAAGCAAACTCTCCATCGCTCAGGATCCCGTCTTGAAAGTAGCAGAGATCATTCAAAAGATTCGGGTGAGTTAAATTATTATTATTATATTCTTCTTCTTCTTCTTCTTCTTCTTCTTCTATGACTATAGTATGGGAGAAAAAGACTAAATTACTGAAGGAGGGGTGAGAATCTGAGAACTTGGGCTGGAGTGCTGGTTGACTTCTACTTTAAGAGCTACCCCCAAATGAACAGAGGTAGGATAGAGAGATAGTACTGAGGAATAGGGAGGAGATTTGGAGGTGAAGGGCTGCAACAACTTCATTACAGGAAATGAAAGGTAGAGACTGAAATTTATAGGGCATTATATTGCAAGGATGAAAAGCTTCAGGCATGGTCCTCCTCCCAAACCTCAATTATTTCATAACCCATTTCAAATTTTCCTCCTGCAGGCACTTGCACAGATAGACAAGTAGGGGTTTGAGCTTTTGCATTTCCACCCTCAGACTATAAATGTGCCCCCTTGGTCAGCGTTTATAATAATAATTGTCTTTTATATGGTCATTTTTTAAGATCCCTGTGGCGCAGTACCGAGCTCTTGTGGAGATTTCACCTCTCTGAACTCCAGCCTATCACGAATGCACTCTTCACCAGAGTGCTGGAAATCCTGCCAAAAAAATGCAGATAATCTCTTTTTAAAAGTTTCATTTTTCTAGTTATTTTTTTCACAATCCACACAAGGTCGGCAGTAAGGGGTGCTAAAATCTCGCTAGACCAGGTTTCTGTTACTGTAAGAAAACAGATTTATTCTGTGGAGCTCTTAATAATAATTAGATAGCATAATGGGTGATGTTACAGCATTGTATGCTGGAGATGAGGTCCCTGTTTAAGTTTAAATTTAGCCTGCTTTGAGAAAACATTCGCTTTCCTGTGAGACATGATAATAATGAGAGTCTGCTACAGCCTTATGCAAATGTTTTAACATGCTCTGGTCAAATGACATTTGTTGGCTTTCTAAGTAAAAATAAGTTAACACATCCTATACAGAGAACTTATATTGCCAATTTTTCTGCAGAGATTAGTGCTCAATTTCCAGTTAGTTCGTTTAACATATTAGAGAATAATCAAACATAACACAGAAAATGTGCCATAGTGTCAACATAGGCTATGTGTATGTTTTATTTTATTTTATTAGTTTTTTTCCACAATATGTTAAATTCACCTTATAAACCGTAACCATGTAGTAAAATGTGAAGAAATGTGTTCTCTGTATAGGATGTGTACTAATTTCCCCAAACAATACATATAATTTGGCCAAGGCACACAAACCTTTACATAAGACTGCATATGCTGTTGATTAATTTAAGTTAAATTCATGTTCAGGTTGCCTTTCTTTCTCTTGAGTCGCTGCCCTCCATAATAGTTTTGCACTTGCCAGTACTATTGGTCTCTTTTACATACCCATTTATGTTATTTTTTTTCACAGAGCGGAATATTTTTATATTCTGTAATGAAGTATTTGAAACACTGTGCATGGTTCAGATCTTTTTTTTTTGCTGTTGGGCCTTTTTTCATTCAAATGACTCAAGTACTAATATAATTGGTAGTTACAGGCCTAATCCTTTATGCTTTATCTAAGTGTGTATGCTCCTGTTTCATTTACAGGATCTAGAGGAGGTTTGCAATCCTGTGGTGAACCGACCCAAACCGAAAGCTGAAGAGCCAGCAGAGGACAACGGGGCTCACAATGGCCCTGCAGCAGGACAAGGGGCAGATGGCAAGGGCAGCCAACAGACAAAAAACCCTGGAGAAATGGAGGTGGACTGAACATCTGCCTCTCCAGCCTTCCTGTCATTCTCGCTGACACCACCATCAGACCCTCACAAGTGACTCTGAACCTGTAGCCAGTACCATTCTCTCTGTGTCCACAGCTCAGTTGGCTGTATTCGCACGTCTGTTTGTTTAAGTCTGCTCTCCTATCGGTTTTCTATTGTACTTGACAGTTTGGAGTCAGGCTATCCTTTGAATGTTACAGCTATGTGTGAAAGTAGATGCAGGGTTAGACATCCACAATAGCATCATATAAATTAGTTGTAGCTTAAGAGTGGAAACAATGCTGCCACTTTCAACAAATCGTACTATTCCTAAGACAATGTGATAACTGCATTCTGAGCAATCCAAAGCGCTAGTTCTCTCAAGAGGTGAATTGTATTGCACATTAGCCTGTTCCGAGAACATGAATAAATTAATGCTTGATCAATCGTTAAGGTTGAAGCAACATGAGCAAATATGTATGCAATGATACATATATATAATATATACAGTATATATTTGTATTTAATACATGAATTTCAAAAGGATGTGTGTTGACTAGGACCTGTAAATATTATTTTAGTAATTTGAATTTATCAGTCAATAGGTGTGTATATAAGGGTACAGTCCTAGTGTTGAAATCGTGATGCTTCCAGCTCCACATTGTCATTTAAAAATAGAATATAATGAGCTGTTTATCTCCTTTTACCTTTCATGCATTTCTCCATATCAAGTGATGAAATTTGGCAATGGCGTCTAATAAAAGCAACTTCATGATCAAATGTGGTGACTTAATAAGTTCTACTTTAATATGTTTTAATGTAATGCTTTATTTTAGAGAAGACATGAGGCAGTATTTAATAATGAGGTATATTGCAATATTTAACACAATATTGTTATTGTGGACACAAAATACTATCATGGCATTTTAGACTCACATGTTGCAGTTTCACCAGAGATTTGTTAGATATGCAGACTACCTCTGATTCAGCTAAGTAACCCACTACACTGTCACACTGTGACCCCACGACGTATTTGATATGCAGGTGCTTTAGTGTGTTATTGGTCCAAACGACGTCCCAGCTACTTGTAAAGGTTACAGTGCAATCCTTGATATTTTACCTGCTTTCTAGAGTACCAAGGGTCTCCCACCCAGACTGAAAAACATAAACAAAATCTAGGGAAAATCGAAGACATGATGCCCGTTAGGACTGTCAATGAATCTAGACATTAATGAAAACATGAAGAAAGATTGTGCCATTGTATGAAGAGCCATTTAGTAGTTGTGTTTTTTTTTTTCAAAAACAGCAATTCATTATCAATATTTCAAAATAACACTGAGATCATTTTATATCTCATACGTGTCGTATTTTTTTCTTAACACAATATCGTGGTCATGTCGCAAACTGTGATAAAGTTTGGTATAATTTTTCAGACAGGCATGTGCTTTATGATAGGAGTAGCCGGCTCAGAATCTACAACGCTTGAGGACTTTTAATACAGTTTCAGCTGCAGTCCTTCCGTGTTGTGTTCTTCCAAACCCTCGATTGGTGGTTGACATGATGACGTCGACTCGCGTCACCACAAATCTAACGGGCGGACTTTTCAAAATGGAGGAAAAGCAAATGTTTTGGAGGGGAACAGAAGTACAACACATAAATGTATTTTCAACCATGACAGTCGGCGAAGAGCCACGGTTCGCGAAATAAAACGAAAGATTTCAGCACGCTGAGCGACTCTACAGGCTATGAAGTCAAGATGAGTGTCTCAATTGGCGATAAAATTGAGGTAAGTGACGTTGCGGGAGCGCTTTAGCTTTAGGTAATTAACGTTATACTAGCCGTTGCTGGACTACCGCTCGTCTAAAACGCACTCAGGCTGGTAGCGCGGTTTGATGATCCGTTTGTTTACCGCTAATGCACTTTGTGCACTGACTCCAGTCTTTCAAGCAGCCGCGGCGTCAAGCGATAAGACTGGTTACTCGTCTGGATAGCTAGCTAGCTAACTAGTTGCTAGCCCGCTGAAAGGTGATAGACGAGGCTGAAGTCGGCTTCCTGTTTTCCAGTTTCTTGTTCGAATTTCCCCGTTCCAACTTAAATGTTGCAATAGTTATATTCTGGCACCATTTAAGGTGGAACAGAGAAATTCGAGCAAGACGCTTTAACTCATTGTCGTGTCCGAGTTAAATCGTTGGCTGCTGACCGATTTTGCAGCAGACCGAAGAGCGTAAATAAAGAGCAGTTTTCTCGCCGTTGTTTCTGTCTCTGGAGATTGTAGCCTGGCGATTTGTGTTTTGAGATTTGAGAGTTGGCGTTTGTGCGGTTGCTAGGAGACAGCGAAAGCGTCCAATTATAGTGAATTAGCGGGAAGAAACGCGCGTCTGCGGCTTCGCCCAGTGTCGCTGTCAGCTGCAGGTAACCAAGGACGCCTCGGCTCGAGATGCAAACGGGAGCCGAGCTGAACAGCGGTCACATCGGAAACAGGTGGCGGCGATAGAGTCGACTTCAGAAAATATGTTTGACGCTATTCAGTCTTTAATTCAAAACTTAACAAATAACGGGACATGTGCAGTAGATGGTAAAATCCTGAGGACTTCAGAAGATCTTAAAATCGAGGTAGTAAAAATCTCATTATTTGGGACTGAATGAAGAGAACGGATTTTGTATCGCACTGTGATGTTATGGATGCTCTGAATGCACTTAATGAATCTGGCTGCCCATGGTGATGATTCCCTGTTTTTCAGGACTTCAAAGTTCTCACCTTACTTGGTAAGGGATCCTTCGCCTGTGTTTACAGAGCAAAATCTGTGAACACAGGCTTGGAGGTGGCCATCAAAATGGTAAGACTGTGCCCTCTGCATTTCATTTTGGTGTTTTTGTGTTGGAACAGATGGGTGTTCTGCCTTGGTGCTGTGGTTGTGTGTGGCATCTGCTCTCAGTAATTATGTGGTTTGTGTCTGTGCAGATTGATAAGAAGGCCATGCACAAAGCTGGCATGGTCCAACGTGTCATTAATGAGGTGGAGATCCAGTGTCGGTTAAAACATCCATCAATACTGGAGGTGAGTTACAGTTGCCCTCAGGGATTTTCTTAGGTTAAGCTGTTGAGCTGTACTTACCCGATTTTCATTCACAAATAATAATCTAGATATTAATTACTCGTCAGAAATAAAATTGTGGATGCTATGAAATTATTTGGATTAGTAAAAATTGAGTTTGCCTAGTTAAAGGACATGTTTTGTAGCTTCACGTCTTTCTAACAGGCTCGTTATTGCATTTTGGTATCCACCTGTTGACCCCCGCCCACCCTTTTGTTTTCCTTGGTTACAGCTGTACAATTACTTTGAGGACAGTAATTATGTGTACCTGGTCCTGGAGATGTGCCATAATGGGGAGATGAGCCGTTATCTGAAAGACAGGAAGAAACCTTTCACAGAAGAAGAAGGTCTGTGTTTTTTTTTGTTTTTTTTTTGTCTGTGATTTTTTTTTTTTTAATATTTTTTGAAAATTAGTCATTTTGATTATTGTATAACTTTTCGATTATATTCTTATGATTGTCTTTTTGGAGTTTTTGGAGTAATTTTGGACTCTCTTGCAACAGTGAGACATTTCATGCACCAGATTGTGAAGGGCATGCTGTACCTGCATACCCATGGCATTATGCACAGAGACCTCACCCTGTCAAACCTGCTACTCACCTCCAGCATGAACATTAAGATAGCAGATTTTGGTCTTGCCACGCAGCTCAAGCTGCCCAGCGAGAAGCATTTCACCATGTGCGGCACACCCAATTACATCTCTCCTGAGGTGGCCACACGCAGCGCTCATGGCCTCGAGTCGGACGTCTGGTCCCTGGGCTGTATGTTCTATGCCTTCCTGACGGGCAGGCCTCCCTTCGACACGGACACTGTCAAACACACTCTCAGCAAAGTAGTTTTGGGAGATTACCAGATGCCCACTCATGTGTCAGCTGAGGCTCAGGATCTCATTTGTCAACTGTTGCAGAAGGATCCAACTCTCAGGCCCAGCCTCTCAGCAGTACTGGATCACCCTTTTATGACTCACAGTGGACCAACCACAAGCAAAGACTCTGGAGCTAGTGATGGCGGCTCTATAGATAGTGGCATAGCAACAATATCTACTGCGTCCAATGCCACTAACAACAGTGGTAGCCGGCTCCAGAGGAAAGCTCGGCAGGTGATTGGCCAGGCATTACCAAATCGCATGGTGCCGCTCCCCAGCCAGTCACAGCACTCCACTTGCTCCAGCTATAAGGGAGGGCAAGACTGGCAGCCACATCCACCAGGTAATATGAGGCTTCCTGTGGATGTGGACAGTGAAAGACCACATTCCCGCTACCTAAGACGGGCTCACTCCTCTGATCGCTCCGGTGCTGGGTTTAGCCATGCCAGACAAGAGGTGGAGCTGGAGCGGTGCCACTCAGAGGAGGTGCTTCCAGGCTCTGGCGGGATTTTCCAATCAGCTTCTAATTACCGGGATGCTTCTCATGGTTACACTGAACATGGAAGACTACCCTCCCCTCCTGTCAAACAACCAGCAAAGTAAGAAGCTTTAGTATTAGTACAGTACATGAAAACATTTAGTAAAAGGTATGAATGTTTTGTTGCACTTCCGTTTTAACTAAAAATGGCAATGTTTGAAGTCAGTAATTCAGAAAATTTTTAAAGGCAAAACATGGTAAACTAGGGATGCATCAATATAGGAATGCTGGGACAGTCAATATTTTTGTTGCACATATCTGCCAGTTCCAATACATAAAAATAGTATAGCAATTGAGACTGGATTATTGCAGAGAAATTTGCTACTTTTGTTGAACGTTACAATGAAATGTAATAAATACAATAAAATAAAATACAGGTAGTTTAGCACGGTCAGTGCTACCTAAATATTTAGCTATTTTGGGTTACAAAAAAAGTAATCAAATTTAAATGTTTGTCAACTTTTTAAAGCAATTATCAGTAGATATAATTCCAGTATCATTGTTCATCCCTATTGATAACCATATGTTGACCGTGAAAAGAGTATATCAAACAACTAAATTCTGAAGTTTCCAATAATATACAGTCATATGCAGATGTTGGGGTGCCTCTGGTTGAATCATGTTTTGTTGATTTTCTGAGTAAAATTAAGTTAATGCATCCTTTATGCTGCACATTGTAATGTCCAATCATTTTTTTTTCTGAATTTACCATATTTGGAATATTATTAAAATGGAAAATGTGGCCTGTGCAAAAGTTAGTGCACATTTTATATTTATTTTTTTCAGATATGTTAACCTAAATAGTAAAATAATTAGAAAATGTCCTAGTATTTGCAGAAAAAAATCAATTTTTAAGTTTGTTCCTTGTAGAGGACATGTGAACTTATTTTTGCTTTAAAAAGCAACAAAAACATAATTTATAACATGCAAATATATTGTGCTAAATAATTTTGATTGTTACTCATCTATAACCTGTTTTGTCTATTGAAAGATACTCACCAGGCACTTTATTAGGTACACCTGTTCAGTTGCTTGTTAACATGAATAGCTAATCAGCCAATCACATGGCAGCAACTCAATGCATTTAGGCATGTAGAGATGGTCAAAACAACTTGCTGAAGTGCAGACCGAGCATCAGAATGGGGGAAGAAAGGTGATTTAAGTGACTCTGAACATGGCATGGTTGTTGGTGTCAGACGGGCTGGTCTGAGTATTTCAGAAACTGCTGATCTGCTGGGATTTTCATGCACAACCATCTCTAGGCTTTACAGAGAATGGTCAGAAAAAGAGAAAATATCCAGTGAGCGGCAGTTGTGTGGACGAAAATGCCTTGTTGATGTGAGAGGTCAGAGGAGAATGGGCAGACTGGTTTGAGATGATAGAAAGGCAACAATACCTCAAATAAATAAACGAAATCTCTGAGGAATGTTTCCAGCACCTTGTTGAATGTATGCCATGAAGAATTAAGGCAATTCTGAAGGCAAAAGGGGTCCAACCTTTTACTACCAAGGTGTACTTAATAAAGTGGCCGGTGAGTGTATAATGCACTTAATATTAAACACTATAATTTGGTACATATAATTTGGAACTGTCGTTTGGCTAGTACTGGATGTATTGCTTCCAATCAGTTCTCAGTAGTTCTCTCGTTAGTAATCATGTATTAGTTCTCATTAATCAGGTCTTGCTCTTTTCTATCAGCCTTGGATCCTCCTTCACCACTCCAGTGCATCCCATCAGACTACAGAAGTCAGACTCTGAGACACAGCCTTGGTTCAGTACTGATGGTATTTTATTTATGTTTAATGAGAGATTCAATTAAAAAAACAAGACTAATATTGACACTTGCTTGAAATGAATCACATAGCAAGACTAATACCAATCTTGTTTTTAACTGTAAGGGTCTTTCAAGAGACCAGCAGATGTCAGCAGCCATAGCAGCAGTGGGAGTTTTCATTCTGGGCGGGAGGCAGTGGGGGCTGTATCATCCTGCAGCGACAGACCAACAGTGGGAGGAATTGGCGAACTCCTCCCTCACTCATACGTTCATTCCTCCTTGCAAAACAATCCAGGGACCTGCAGGGTGGATGGACCTGGAGGGGGCCACTTCTTGGCTCCTCAAGTCTGTTTAGATATGCAGTCTTCTTCCCTGTCCAAGAGTAAAGCTAATGTGGGGAAGCAGAAAAAGAGTCAATTTCCTCCTCTCTGTGCAGCCAGACTGAAACCTATCAGACAGAAAACCAAAAATGCTGTGGTGAGTAATAAGGCTAATCATTCCTCAGAATTTTTCATTTTGCCATTATGAAATATCCAAGAATGATGTAATAAGATTCTTTTAGTGAATTTGGGATTTTGTGTGCTGTTAAGTTGCTAATTTGAAGTATTTAAGCATAATAATAACAACGTGAAACATGATATCCTGATAAATTTCGTTTTCAGGTTAGCATCCTAGACACAGGAGAGGTGTGTATGGAGCTTTTGAAAGGCCAGGGAGCTCAGGAGAGGGTCAAAGAAGTACTGAGGATATCTTGTGATGGCTCCATGGTAAGAGAATAGTTTGTTTGCTGAGTCATTCATTCAATCATTGAGTGTGTTTACATGAACTTAATAATCCGATAACTGCAGAGAATCAGGTTTTGTCAGTAATCCGGTCAATGCGTTATGTGCTCTTGAGTAATCAGATAATGGGGAAACTCTGGGTCTACATGAGTCAGGCAGTAATCAGATTTCTACTTTGCAACCAGGCAATAAACTCACAGAAAAAGATGTGATGTAAACTTAACATAAAACTTAAACATCATCTGCATTTTTTTTTTTTAATTTAAACTTTCCACCACTTGAAAATATGAACATGCGTCATTTAGAAGATGAAGAATATTCTAAATACTTTATTTTGTGTTTGGTTTTAGCACCTCTCCAAAAGTGTGTTGCCATCTTGTGACATCTGCCATCTGTTTCACGGATGCGCAGACTGAGAAATATGATAGAAATCAGAGTAGGAGTATACATGCACTGAGAAATGTGATTACTGAGCTAAAATGCAGCTCTGTCTATTGGATTTCTAGATCAGAGTATGGTATTTACATGACCATTTAAATAATCTGATAACCACAGAAATCCGATGATGATGATCAGATTATTATATACGTGCACTTACTCTTTGAAAGGTGTCATTGATTAAACACAGCTGTGAAGAATTAAATACAACTGATTTACTTCTTCCTTCAGGTCACTGTGTACCAGCCCAATGAGGGTAAAGGTTTCCCTGTCCTGGACCATCCACCTTCTCCTCCAGAAGATATTTTTATATGCAGTTATGAAGACTTGCCAGGTAACAGTGACTTAAAAAAGATTCTGAAATTGGAATGATATTTACAGTTGTGTGTGGCTTTGTGAAAATGTAGTTGTTCTGCATACTTGTCCTCATTAACAGGAATATTATTTATATGCTCAATTGTTATTTTTCAGAGAAATACTGGAAGAAGTATCAGTATGCCACCAAGTTTGTTCAGTTGGTGAAGTCAAAGACTCCTAAAGTAACCTTGTATACCAAGTTTGCCAAGTGCATGCTGATGGAGAACTCGCCTAATGCAGATCTGGAAGTGTGCTTCTATGATGGTGGGTACCACACCTGAATTGTCTTTGAATACTCTTACAACGTGCTCTCAACCATCAGGTTTGTACATTTGGGGAAGGCATCCGAAGCACAACCCATGTTACAAAATGTTCTTTTGCACGTTTCCAAAACCCTGATCTTACATAGTGTAGCTTTTAAATATTGTTTTTGTACAGTTTTGTAAAGTACAGTTTTTTTTCTCAATTTGATAAATAAGTATTCCTTATTTGGTCAGAATTCCTTTATTTATTTAGTAAGCTTTCCGTAATTTGGAGTCAAATAACAGTGTTCTTCATTTGCCCTCCTCATTTAGGTGCAAAAACTCATAAAACGAGCGATCAGGTGCGAGTGGTGGAGAAGAGTGGCAAGTCATACACAGTGAAGGGGGATGTAGGCCTGAGTGGCGTGAGCCCTGAGTGCAGACTCTACATGGAGCTTACGGATGAGGTAATGCTGATTATTTATTCATGTTATATAAATCAATTTGTTACTCATTTCACTTGTTTATTCTTTATTTATAAATGAACAAATCTGTCATAAGCTGGCTACAGTGGGATCCTTATGCTAGTGTTTTTTATTATTGCCATTAATTCTTTGAGTGTTTTTTTTTTTTTTTTTTTTTTTTTTTTTTTTTTTTTTTCCCCCATGGGCAGCTCATTTGTCCTTTATTACAACATTGTGTCTTATTACAACATTGTTACTAATGGACAGATCTGTGGTAGCTACATAAAGTAATTCCATTAAATATGTTTGTGTGTATTTATTACTTTCAGGGGCACAAAATGTGTCTGTCTTTGGAGGCTGCCATCAGTGCTGAGGAGCAGCGCAGTGCTAGGGCTACACCATTCTTCCCCATCACTATCGGCAGGTCAGACTGGGGTTCTTTTTGCTGCAGTATTTCAGAAACTCATACCACTTTACTGTTACTGTGTTAAAATGTCTCCTCTGCTGAGCCAGTCTCATTTGTATGATTGTAATGTTTCCTTTATATCTGTTTGTCAGGAGGCCAACTAATCCTGCCTCTCCATTCCCTGTGACCCAGCCTACCTCTGATCAGGGACCTATAGTCCCAGCTGAGGTAGCTCAGGTGTGCCTGAGTCCTCCTCAGCCTCCCCACATCACCCCTTCTGTAAGTGAGACACCTTTTTCAAAGCTTCTATTATATAATGCCTTTGCGTTATTATTATTATTATGAGTAAATAATGCCATAATAATGATGTGAGGTAGTCTGACTGTGCAATTTAAGTTGAAATATGTCTACAGTGGATAGCCTGATGACGTAAATAGATAGGACTACTCTGAAGTACAGTGTCTTTTGTTCGAGCTCACATTGTGTACTTCATTTGTATAACATGAGATATTCCAGATAGTGTAATGTACTTTCTTTTGTTCATTTAACTGTAGATGATTTCCTACAATGGGTCTGATTTTACAACAGCAAGTTTAGCTAAAGGCAGCTCACCCCAGTCAGCCAAAGAGGGGCATAGTGTCAACACAGGGAAAGTGCTCAAGTCCATCTTTGTACCTAACATTGGCTGGGCCTCTCAGGTAAACACTGAACAGTATTCATATAGAAATGGCATGTATTGGAATAAAATAACAAACTAAAATAACACAATACACAGAACATTTACAAATTTTATACAATAACATTGTGTAGTGATGTAGTTTGCAACATGCCATAGGTTAATTAACTGTGCTTTGCTAGATTGTTTGAAGCATTACAGGTCATCATAGAGGTCATGTATTTGTATTTTAGCTAACAAGTGGAGAAGTTTGGGTTCAGTTTAATGATGGGTCTCAGCTGGTGGTTCAGGCAGGGGTCTCCTGCATCATATTCACATCCCCTGATGGACACATCACCAGGTAAAGCACATGAGTAAAAAAGAATGAATGAAGAGTAAACTGTTTTATGATGTTAAAATGCATTGCCTATTTCTGACATTCTTTCTTTTCTTAGATATAAGGAGAATGAGAAGTTACCAGACCTGGTGAAGGAGAAACTCCATTGTCTTTCATCCATCTTGAGCCTTTTGGCCAGCCCGGCTGCACGTCGCTAAACAAAAATCAGAAAAGGACCACACTCTGTTTGTATGATACAGGAAAAAGCAGCCAAAAGCACTTCCTTTCTTCATCCAATGTAAAATCTTTCAGAAAATGCATTAAGTGTCTGTAAATACATTTTTTAAACAGTTGTACAGATAGTTCCAGAAATTATGAAGTTATATTTTTATGTTGTACAGTATGTATTTCCTGAATTGTTGTTTTTTTGCATTATCTGTGTGTGGGGAAAAAAATATTTTTTACTTTGCAAAAATGTGTATCCTCTGAGCTTCAGTGAACTGTCAGATGGGCGAAAATGTAAACTATAAACATCTGTCTGCTGGCTTAAATCACTGGTCTTCTCAGTATTTATATGGGAGTGCTCAAGAGGGCTTGAGCCGGTGCGATAAAAGCTGGTTTCACAGATGTAAAGTTTTAATGGAATGTCCAACACTATTTCAGTTATACTAGTAAAAAATTGTCTATATCTGGCTCTAAATGTATTGTATATACCACTGTGAATGGTTATTTCATTAACATTTCCAGAGGCGATGGAACCTCTAAAACGGTTTGGTTTACATTTGTACATAAAGTATATGTAATTCTGATAAATATGTAGGTTTTTTTTAGTAACACGTTACGAATAAAACTACATATATCAGAATTTTCACTGACAAGTGACTTAGCACGAATATTTTAATCTCTAAAGTTTGCCCACCTGAAAGTTAGCCTAACCTCATCCAAAGAGAACTTCATTTTAACATAAATTAGGTCCTTAGGATCCTTTTAAAACTGTATTTTTAAGGTATTTTAGTAACCAATACAAAACGTCTGGAAAATAGGCGGTGTTACTTATTCGCATTTTTTCTACTTGTTTTCCTATATGAACTATTTAAAAAATGTTTACTTTCGAATTGTTTATTAGTGGTGTTTACCTTTGGGACTCGAGGGATCTGAGGAATAGGCTGTTAGTATGGTACATAGGCGCCACCTACTGGAGCTGTACAAACATACACAAATACAAAAGATAAAAATTCCTATATTCGCCACCAAGCGGCAATAGTGCCGTGTGAGCTGCTAGAATAGTCCGCTATCGTAAGTCATGGCTGGAAAGAAAGCGCTGGCAGCTCTGACTTGAATGAAGCCAGCCTTACGTCAAGAGGGTGTGATCCGTGTGGGTGTCCAGTTCGCAGTTTCAGCCTGTTCGGACTGTACACAGCGAAGTTATCGCGTTCGGTTTTCCTTTCAGCACGTCCGTTAACGAGCTCCTCCGCCGAAGATCATGGAGAACGGAGAGACCACGAGCAAGCTAACTAGCTAACGTTAACCTGCAAGCCAGTTGATATCCGACGGAATGGAAGATGTGTTAGCTAGCTAGGTAGGTAGCCAACTGAACAAGTGTATTTTTTGTTGATTTCCGCCTCAAATGTGGGCCAACAGCGTTGAAGACAACATATGAAACGTATCTGTGGTATCTTTATGTAGCTCATAATGTCTACCAGCACGCCTTGGGTTCACGTCTTGACCACCGAGCTGACCAAGAAGTCAGTAGTAACTGTGGTACTATTGCTGCTAGCTGTTTGTTTCTCTCTTCTAATTTATTCAAGGTAAAAATAGACAAGAAAGACACGTTGTCTTGAACCGACGCCTGAAAAACCCGTTTAACTAGCTGGCGTTAACAGTCGATAGCTAGCATCATTACCAGTCTAACATCAGCTCTATTTCTTCCTCACAGTTAGCTAAGCTAACCTATCTAGTGTAGCTAGTAACGTTGGGTTGGCAGTCTTAACTTGAGCATCATGACTTTGCCCCGCAGTGATTGAGATCCAGATCATATCGTTGACAGTCGACTTTGTGATTACTGTAAATTAAATGGCGGTTAACGCGCTAACGTTAACGTGCATGTCTGACATGTTGGCTAACTGGCTCTGTCTCGACTTGGCTTGACAGGGTTGGGTAAGAAAACGGTTTCCTGTTATCGCTGGAGAGCTAGCTAGGTCGAGTCTGTCACCTCTGGGCTGAGGTTCGGCTGGCTGTTGACAGGAGAAGATGCAGACCTTCCTGAGAGGTAGACGCGTGGGCTACTGGCTCAGCGAGAAGAAAATGAAGAAACTAAATTTTTTGGCCTTCGCTGACATGTGCAGGTAAGCGTCGTCCTTTTTCTGAGAAACCTTGGCTGAATTGACTTTGTTACCCTATGTGGGGGATGCGAGTGAAAATGTAAACGGGTTAATCGGCTGCCCTGCTCTAAATTTGGAGAAACGTGGAAATCTTGATGCCTGTTCCCAGTATACATGTTCATGTTTTTTCCGTTACTGAAAGTGTAAAACCATTCTGAAAAGTGACTTGTTTTAAGGAAAAGGAAGAGTCATTTAAAGGTGAACAGAATACTGGATAAGTAGGTGTAGATCTGAGTACTGTTTAATTTGGCTACCAGAGAGCCAGTTCACATAGTTGTGGGTGGTCTGGCAGTAATACAACTCAGTACTTCAGAAAGTTTTCATGATTTCAGTTTCCATATACGTCATGATATTTAGTTTATCAGGGATTGACAAGTTGGAATAGGCGAGAGAAGAACCAGTTGTGCCACATTAATGTAACCATTTTTATTCACTGTTTTACTGAGATACATTAAATGCAGTTAAACAGGACTAATTATACTGTCTTTGCAGTCCATCAGTGTTTAACTGCTGATATCCGTGATGAAATATTGTGACATAATTTATCACAGGAATGATAAGTATTGCCATATTGCCCCCTTCTAACGTCAAATGATGTCTTCTGTTAGTAAGTGTGGTATTTCTTACTGTACTTGCTGAACAGCAGTACAGTAGTACACTGCTGTATTCACAAACAAAATTGGTGATCTTCAAATTCAGAACCATATAATTTAGCTTAGGTGAATTTTGAAAGCTGGATTGTCCACCATCCTACATACTGTTTGTGTGAAACATCAGTTTTGCAATAGCTATGTGGTGATTTCTTCATTTATACTGTTTCTCATGTTCTGAGATGAATGATTCGCTCTATGTTGACATACAGGTCTATCCTACATTATCATAACAAATGAGGAGGAGCTTTCTGAGTGACATTTTTAGCTGTAGGCTGTTATTATCATCAATGTATGTTCATTTCTACCGCATTACTCAGATATTGACTTGGACTTAGACCTCTGATATTGTATTCTGGTTTATTAGGCAGCACTCGGAGAGGGTGAGGGCTGGGATCACATTAGAAGGAACATGAGTGAGCATAGCAAGACAGCAAAACAAAATCATGAGGGCATTTAAGCTGAGTAGACGATTGCCATGTTAATGTGGCCTAAGCAGAGCTAGCATAGTTGAGTGTGGCTGTGAGCATGCATTTGAAGGAAAAGAGTGAGGAAGCCACTGTAACCCAAATTTGAAAGAAAGTTTGTGAGTGAGCAAGAGTGAATCTGTGTGTCTCTTGCTTCCACTTTCTCTCTGGTATAAGTCGCTGCACGCTGTACCCCACTGTATCAGTCTCCAGCTGAATGAACAATTATGTAATGTGTAGAACTTGCGTTGCATCGGATTTCCTTAGAGGCCTCAGAAACAGAAAAGAGAGTGTGTGAGTGGGAAAACAGGGAGAGGAGAAAGCAAAAAAAGATTAGAACAATGTGATCACTGTGAGCAGCAGGCTCTTGTCAGTCCTTGGTAAACTGCATTATATGTCTACGTATTTCTGACCTAAACCAGGCTACACTTTGCTGATTTTTTTTTTTTAAGTCTCAGGCAAACATAAACTTGTTATTATTCTTCTTGCTGTCAATGATGAGAAGACAGTAGCCTAAAAGAACATGTGTTGGCTATTCGTTTACCTTTAATTACAACTTAAGTCTCCCTATTAGGTTAATAATGTTAACATGGTACATTGGGTTCATGCTTAGTGATCTGATATGGTCAAGTAGAGAATGTCTGTGTTAATTGAATCAGTCAGGCATGTCACTAAGCATTAGTGTTAACAGCAGTGACTGTAAGGATGTGAGTATCTTTTCTTGCATAAAAGGCTTGACAGAGCCACAGCAAGCACTGGAACAGTAGTGCGCAATCTCTTTGTAGGTCTGTTTGTAGATCAGGAGTTTATTGTTATCAATGTGATAACTGCATTTTGTTGCTTAATGGTAGCATATGTTGCATCCTGTTTTTCAATGACTCACTCTGTGGTTTCAAACACCTGAATGATGACGCTGTCCCATAGTTTGTTGTAAAGCTGAAGGAAATGGTCAGAGTGAATGTGTTGCTTCTCTAGAATTCATTGAGCTAGAGCACATCTAATACATAGATTTGCTGATATCAGCTAGTATGAACGATATGGTATCCCCTGTGTTGTCTGCAAAACTATAGCAAATTCCTTTATTACTGCCCAATGAAGTAAACTGCTGATAGCAGTAAACACGTAAGACACGTGGATATATCAGAAAAAAAATAATTAACTAAACTAGGGCCCAGTATTTAATTTCATCAATATCTTAGAGATGGTGACAGAAGTATGTGTGTGTTTTTTTTAATGGAGTCTAAACAAAAAATGTAAGTGTTGACTAGAGATGCCACTTTTTTTTTTCAATACTGATATTGAAACCTTTGTCATCCTCCACTGTTGTTGACTGAAGGACTTCACTTAAGATGAGTGTCTACAACTAGACTATCATGCTTAAACTACTCAAACACTAATACTCCACAGGAAGAAATACACAGCTAAAACATCATATTGCACAACATGAGTGTGTGCTGTTACAGTCTAGATTTGTTACAGGATTAGATTGGATTTATTTTTTCTTCCCTCCAATATCTGATCCAACATTTTCTGCTGCTGATACTCATCTGTGCAGTTATACAACCCCAATTCCAATGAAGTTGGGACATTGTGTAAAACATAAAAACAGAATACGATGATTTGCAAATCCTTTTCAACCTATATTCATTGAATACACTATAAAGACAAGATATTTAATGTTCAAACAGATAAACAGTATTGTTTGCAAATATTCACTCATTTTGAATTTGATGCCTGCAACACGTTCCAAAGAAGTTGGGACATGGGCAACAAAAGACTGGGAAAGTTGAGGAATGCTCAAAAAACACCTGTTTGGAACATTCCACAGGTGAACAGGTTAATTGGAAACAGATGAGTGTCATGACTGGGTACAAAGGGAGCATCCCTGAAAGGCCCAGTCGTTCACAAGTAAGGATGGGGCGAGGTTCACCACTTTGTGAACAACTGCGTGAGCAAATAGTCCAACAGTTTAAGAACAACGTTTCTTAACGTGCAATTGTAAGGAATTTAGGGATTTCATCATCTACAGTCCATAATATCATCAAAAAATTCAGAGAATCTGGAGAAATCTCTGCAAATAAGCAGCAAGGCAGAAAACCAACATTGAATGCCCGTGACCTTCGATCCCTCAGGCAGCACTGCATTAAAAACCGACATCATTCTGTAACAGATATTACCACATGGGCTCAGGAACACTTCAGAAAACCACTGTCAGTGAACACAGTTCGTCGCTCCATCTACAAGTACAAGATAAAACTCTGCCTTGCAAAGTGAAAGCCATATATCAATAACACCCAGAAATGCCACCGGCTTCTCTGGGCCCGAGCTCATCTGAGATGGACTGATGCAAAGTGGAAAATTGTCCTGTGGTCTGACGAGTCCACATTTCAAATTGTTTTTGGAAATCATGGACGTCGTGTCCTCCGGGCCAAAGAGGAAAAGGACTGTCTGGATTGTTATCAGCGCAAAGTTCAAAAGCCAGCATCTCTGATGGTATGGGGGGTGTTAGTGCCCATGGCATGGGTAACTTGCACATCTGTGAAGGCACCATTAATGCTGAAAGGTACATGCAGGTTTTGGAGCAACATGTGCTGCCATCCAAGCAACGTCTTTTTCAGGAACATCCCTGCTTATTTCAGCAAGACAATATCAAGCCACATTCTGCACGTGTTACAACGGTGTGGGTTTGTAGTAAAAGAGTGCGGGTACTACACTGGCCTGCCTGCAGTCCAGACCTGTCTCCCATTGAAAATGTGTGGCACATTATGAAGCGCAAAATACGACAGTGGAGCCTCTGGACTGTTGAGCAACTGAAGTTGTACATCAAGCAAGAATGAGAGAGAATTCCACCTACAAAGCTTCAACAATTAGTGTCCTCAGTTCCCAAACGCTTATTGAGTGTTGTTAAAAGGAAAGGTGATGTAACACAGTGGTAAACATGCCCCTGTCCCAACTTCTTTGGAACGTGTTGCAGGCATCAAATTCAAATTGAGTGAATATTTACAAAAAACAATAAAGTTTATCTGTTTGAACATTAAATATCTTGTCTTTGTAGTGTATTCAATTGAACATGGGTTGAAAAGGATTTACAAATCATTGTATTCTGTTTTTATTTATGGTTTACCAAACATCCCAACTTCATTAGAATTGGGGTTGTATTATGCCTGGTTCAGAGTTATATTGTGAAAGAGACGTTTAAGTTTATACAGTTTACACTGTAAACATGGGCTTGATTCAATAAAATTCTGTTTAATAATGCTAATGATTGCAAAATAGTCCTTGAAAAGAAAATTTGTATAGAAGCAGAAAGCAGCTCTGAAGGCTTTACCAAGTAGTTCCTGTAACCGTGTACTGCAAATGGGATTTATAAGATGTGATTTGCTGTATAAAACTCTGTAGTGTATGTGTGTGTGTCTGCTGTACTGCCGACAGCACAGTGACTGCTGGTGACTCACACTGTGCTGTGATTTTTCTAGCACAGATTAAAAATGTTTTGTAGATTAAAACGATAATCTCCTCGTAACCTCTCTGATCAAACCACTGCAGCTGCCAGGGCAAGTTAGGATAGATCTGAGTTAGGCTGCAGGAGCCAGCAGGAATTACGTTACCTTGAGTCTTTTTGCGATGTAGCCTTGCATTTACTAAGAATACAGTAACTGTGTAGCTATTACCATTCTTTAAGAAAAAATATGTCTGTGTGTGTGTGTGTGTGTGTGTGTGTGTGTGTGTGTGTGTGTGTGTGTGTGTGTGTGTACCCTTTTTGATGATGTCAAAAACATCTGGGGTGGTCTGGGCCTTGTTTTGGTCAGTTCTTTTCCTTGATCTGCATTTTCCCATAGTCCATTTGTTTAGGGGTGAATGTCACCAAAAAGGTCAGAGGTTCTACTGCACAGTATTATTCAGCATTGACAGTTTACACAATAATCCAAATTAGGGACGCAAGTTTAGTAAATGTCTCTTTGCTAGTGGCTACCTGTCATTAGCTGGCAAGCCTAAAGGAAGTGACCCTTCAAAATGGATTGTTCAGGTTCTGAAATCTGATTGACAGAGCCGTGCTCAAAGCTGATGTAAAATACCTAATTTAGAAGTAGTTAGTAGCCTGCACATCAATTGAATTCTATTTTAATATTTCCAAAATATTTAACCATATGTTCTCTGTATGGAATATGGAATGTAGAACTGAAAGGTGGGGGGCAGGCATGTAAAGTAAATGTCCTGGAACCTTGTTAAACATAACCAGGGTCTTACATAGGGTTTGTTCATGGTTATGTGACCAGCTTCTAAGAAGTTAACATGATGAGCAGGATATATTTATGGGCTACTGAACGTTTTATATTTTAAAGTTCAATTTTTTTAGTCTGTTTACCCCTCATTACTAGCCTAAGTCAAAATTAACATAAATGCTCAAAATGGGACTAGCTCTGGTTCATTGTACCTTAGTAGCTCTCGAAAACCTTCGCTGTTCACCATGTGCTTGAGTATAATTTTGGTACATCTTGTGCTGTTGAAAAGTGGTACTCGATGCCTCTGTGTTTAACTGCAGAGCTTCATTTTTAGTAGGCCTATTTAGTGGAACCATTTACATGTTGAACTCCTCAACTTGGATAAAAAAAAAACCTGTCTTTCCTAATAGGAACTATTGTTTTTAGGAAAATAATTTTTTTTCAACCATTAGCATTGGCAGCCTAATTGTTTTTTTTGTTTTGTTTTTTTTGTCAGTTAATGGTTAATCATTTATATCCCTGTTCCAAACATTTCTCTGTTTTAGATTGCTTTCAGAGCTGGCACTAGGATTTAGCTGTGATTACTGTAGTGGCTGATGTCCAGTCCAATCCATTTACATTTTTTTTCCTTTTTTTATTTAATGTTGTGATTTCAGTATTCCCTCAGAAGCGACATACAGTCCACCTGAAGCAAATGGCAGCTTATACTTTAAAGAGAAAGTGTTCAAAGCTGAAAGTGTTCCCTGCCTGCCTTGTGTTTAAACCCCACTTCTGTCCCGAGGCCTTCTGTGTGAAAAGGCTTCTAATCTCTGCTGACATGTGAAGTTGGCATGCTGGCTATGGTGGACTGACCATGAATTCTCTCTCTCTCTCTCTGTCTCTCTCTCTCTGTGTCTCTCTCTCTCTCTCTCTCTCTCTCTCTCTCTGTCTCTGTCTCTCTGTCTCTGTCTCTCTGTGTCTCTCTCTCTCTCTCTCTCTCTCTCTCTCTCTCTCTCTGTCTCTGTCTCTCTGTCTCTCTGTCTCTGTCTCTCTGTGTCTCTGTCTCTCTGTCTCTCTCTCTCTCTCTCTGCCTCTCTCTTTCTTTCTTGCCTTCTTTCCCCTCTGTCCGGATCCCTCACTCTTCCACAGAAACACTGCACACCCCAGACACATTGAATTGTATACTACAACCCAACCCCGTGGCTGTTTTCGACAGTTTCTTTGTATCCAGGGCAACAAGCGAAGCATGGCAACGACAGGGCTCAAGAGCCAAATGATGAGTGTTTTTGGGAACCATGAATGCAATGCACTTTGTTTGTGTGTGTGTGTGTGTGTGTGTGTGTGTGTGTGTGTTACTCCTGTCCTAGACAGCTGATGACTGAGGTGGGTGATTCCTTGCTGAATCCAGATGAAGCCAGAGCCAGGCTTGTGCTGAAAGGCAAACACCATGAGCCTGTTCACAGCCACATAGGCAATTAAATGACCATATAGAGAGCTAGGAAAGACGTTTAGCATAAAGGTAGCAAGGCCACTGTCTGGACCTTTTGCAGTTCTAGACAGCAGAGCTAAACCTCATTGAAAAGACCATCTATTACAGGTTTTATGGTGGGAGTGCTGAAATTAAACTCTTAAATCTATTTTCAGATCGTTGTTTACTTCTAATTCTTGAGAACCTGGCTTCCTTTTTAAGTTTGCTATTTATAAAAGGCTCTGCCTTGACATACTGAACTCCTCACCAGTGCTTTATGTGTGTAGTAGTCTGTGCAGTGCTGAGCTCATATCGTATCAAAGTGATTGGAAACCTTTTGCAGCTGCATATTAACCAAACGTTTATTTTCATGGAAAGTACATTTGACTGGATGGTCTAGCGAAGAAGCTTTTGGTGGTTTGTGTGCACAGTGTGCTGCCAACCAGACATTGTTCTACTGCACTAATTTAATTTACCCTTGATGGTGTTGTAGACTAAACAGAAAAATCCAGCTTTGGCAATGAACTGTTTCATGATTAGATCTCTTTCCTATTGCGTGGGCAAGATGTTATATAAAGAAAAACAACAGTGTCTGAATACTGCCCTTGGTATCTCTCAAACTGGTGTCTTTAGTAACGATAAATAGCTTGGTCATGGTGACACCAGGTGTCAGGGTGATGCAGCTTAGACCGGAAGCCTATTTGCAAGCTTTGAATGAGATGATAAATGTTTTAACTATATTTAACTATATATACTATATACTTTAACTTTATTTTCATGTTAAACTTAGCTGATTCTAAACCAGAATCTCTTTTACTTTAGCAAAATACAACTTCTTCCATAAGCTTAGCTGACCTTCTAGAAATATTGTGCAACTGAGCCAGTTTCTGATATAGTTAGCATGTTAGCGAAGTAGTTGCTTCAGGGGAATTGCTTTTCTGACCTGAAGCCACTCTGAAGGGCAGTGTAGGCCCATAGAATGTGAAAGAAGCATAATAATATTAAGTTGTTATTATTGAGTATATCTTATTTTTAACTGTGTAATAATAATAATAATAATAATATGTAATTACTTAACCCCATTTCTAAAAAAACTTGTGCAAAATGTAAAAAAATTACAGAATGAAATGATGTGCCATTCATTTAAATCCTTAATGTAATTGAAAATAGTCCAAAGACAACATATCAAATGTTGTAACGGAGAAATTTTGTTCTCTTTTGAAAATATGTGGCCATTTTAAATTTGATGCCAGCAACACATCTCAGAAAAGTTGGGACAGGGCAACAAAAGACTTGTAAAGTTGTGTATTGCTTAAAAAAAAAAAAAGCACCGGCTAGCTGTGATCTTTGTGCCCTCAGACAGCACTGCATTAAAAACAGACATGATCCTGTAGTGGAAAGATTCCAAAATCACTTGGACTGGGTGTGTTTATTAGGTTTGGTTTATTATTGAAAGGGAGACTAGTAGTTAAGAGAAATATCCAAATGCAAATTGCCACTAATCTTTGCTGTTTCTTTGCAAAGGTAAATTTATCTCCATTTTTCTTATAATTTTATTCTTCTTTGGTCCACTTGTGATGTTTGTTTTGTTTTACGTTCCAAAAACATAATTCCTCTTTACATGATTATTTTCCAGCTATTCTTCATCCATTTGAATTAAACGGTGTTTTGTTAATTTGCTGTTTAGACTGATATATGTAGATGACCTTAGTTCTGATTGGCTGTCCTGTATTTTCATTCAAGAAGTAGTCTTGAAACACTCTTTACAGCTTCATTGTAAATGAGTGGCTTAACTGCTGTAGGTTCAATAGGCACATGTGTGTAAAAAATGTTTGACTTCACAAAAACAATGATTTCAAACTAAGCAGTTTTTACAGCTTATGCTGGCCTTACACCAAACGTCTTTTCAAGCGATTTCACTGGCACAGACAATTTCACTGGCACAGACAAATATCCAATGTTGGAATAAAATCATGAGGGTATTGTAACTGCAACAAAATCAACCGTGTTTAATATTATCATACATTTTAAGTCTTAGCTCATGCAAATACTGATGCGCCAGGGGTGTACATGAGTGCGCGGTAGAGAGAGAGAGAGAGAGAGAGAGAAATAGAATGTACGTGTGACTGCTGGAAATCTCAGTTAAAAAAAGGCAAATCTGCACCGTTTTAATACAATAATTATATTAACTTAAAATGTAAACTGACTGCTTTAATATTTCAATCTCACTGAGTGTAACAGTGATGTAAGGAAATGCACAGAGGACTATAAGAGTGGCATTTTTGAAGAATCATCAATGATTATTTTTTTTGTTTGTTTGTTTTTTTCCTTTTTGTTGCTTCCTGTTACACTGTTTGTTTTTTATGGTTTAGTTCATAATATCCAATTAACAATGCTGAATCGCTGTATGTTCTGTTGTTGTGTAAATCTTTATATCAAATTAAAAAACTAACTGCACATTTTACAAGTTAATTTAAAAAATTCTGGGTGATGATCTGCCTGAGTATACAGTTCTACAGTGAACTGGGCTGAGCCTCAGTTCTTTACATGCTCAGCCAGTGTATCTTCCCATCTATACCGCTATTCAGTGGAAGGAAAAGTCTTTATCTGCTTGTAAATAGTCACACTGCAAGATTCCTAGTCTTTGCAAAATGGAAGTCTGTGACTAAAAACCGTGACACTGTCTTTAGGTGTGAGAAGGTGTAAGACTTTAGTCTTTCAAAAGTCTTCTAGTGTATGGTTAGCACTAGTTTCCATTTAAGGACTGTATGGACCAAAGTGTGCATGCAGTATTTTTTTAATCACCTAATTGTGACAGTCCTGAATACTATGCTACAGTAATTTTTCAGTCTAGATTCCTGGTTTTAGCCCCGTCTGCCCCTCCCAGATGTGAGTGAGAAGTTTGACTGTGGCCACATATTCCAAAGTGATGATGAGTTCAGGCATGTTGTGTCAGCCCCTCTGAAACAATCACTGATTTTGAGGAATAGATTTACTGAAGTCTTTTGAAACATGGCCTGGGGTGTTGTTTAAATGACTTACCTTTTTCCATGTAATACTCTTCTTGATTATACAGGTGCACAAATGCTCAGAAAACCCACCTTATTACTGTATTGTCTCTGTTTGTCTACTTACATTTACAGCATTTAGCAGACGCTCTTATCCAGAGCGACTTACAAGAAGTTCTTTGTCTATCTAGAGAAAGTATCTTTGCTAGTTACCAATAGGTTAGAGAAAAAGACAGTCCTGAGCTCAGGTACTGCTAGATACAAAAGTCAGTGTAGATACCCAGAAAAAAGGAACAGAGTTGAGCACAGAACTCTGTGCCATGCAGCGCCATGCAATACAATAAAGTAAACTACAAAGCAGTGCAATACAATGAAATATAATATTCAAGTGGAGCACAATATATTGCAAACAATACTTAATTCAATGTTCATTTAAGTGCTGTGTGAAGAGATGTGTCTTCAGTCTGCTTTGAAGACAGCAAGAGACTCTGCTAGCCAGGGGGAGTTCATTCCAGCACTTGGGTGCCAGTACAGAGAATATTCTCGACGCTTGTCTTCCATGTGCCTTGAAGGATGGCGGATCAAGCCAAGCTGTACTCGAAGCTCGAAGTGCTTGTGGTACAGTTTTAGATTTCACTATTGCCATCAAGTAGGTAGGGGTTGGTCCATTTTTGGCTTTGTAGGCAAGCATTAGGGTTTTAAATCTGATGAGTGCAGCTACAGGAAGCCAGTGAAGAGAGCGCAGCAGTGGGGTGACGTGGCTGAACTTGGGCAGATTGAAGACGAGCCATTCTGCCGCATTCTGAATGAGTTGCAGAGGCTTGATGGCCTGCATGGGAAGACCAGACAGGAACGAGTTGCAGTAGTCAAGTCTTGAGATGACAAGAGACTGCACTAGCTCCTGGGCGGCCTCTTGGGTGAGGAAGGGTCGGATCCTACAGATATTGTACAGGAGATATCTGCATGACCAAGTTAGGTTCGCGATGTGAGTCGAGAACGATAACTGGCCATCCAGAGTCACACCAAGACTTCTTGCCTCTACAGACGGAACAATCAGAGAGTTCTCGAATGAGACGGTGAGATCATGGTCAGGACCTGTAGTTGCAGGGATGAATATCAGCTCAGTCGTGCTAGGATTGAGCTTTAGGTGGTGAGCTGCCATCCATGAAGAGATGTCAGACAGACATGCCGAGATGCGACTGGAAACGTGTGTGTCAGAGGGTGAGAAAGAAATCATTAGTTGAGTGTCATCAGCATAACAATGATAAGAGAAGCCATGAGAAGATCACCAAGAGAGCTAGTGTAAAGAGAAAAGAGAAGAGGACCGAGCACTGAGCCTTGTGGGACACCAGTGGAGAGCCTGCATGGAGAGCATGTGAACCCTGTCCATGTTACCTGATAAGAGCAATCCTCCAGATAGGACTTCCACGCATAGCCAGTGATTCCAAGGTTGGTGAGGATGTCCAGAAGGATCATATGGTTGACCATGTCAAAAGCTGCTGAGAGATCAAGAAGGATCAGGACAGATGATAGTTTGGCTGATCTTGCTGATTTTAGCTTCTCAGTCACTGCTACGAGGGCAGTTTCTATTGAGTGCGCTGGTTTGAAGCCAGACTGGTTGGGGTCCTGGAGCTGGTTTTGTGTGAGAAAGAGAGAAAGTTGATTATAGACTGATGTGGTGACATGGGCCAAACCTCATGGATGGGATAGTTGATTGCATGTCCATTTTTAATTTAGTGCTCAGTTCCACCTTCTTCCAGAGATTTGAGTACATTTTGTTTGGGTTTGTTTTTATAACTGCTCTGAGTAAACAAGTTTTCCCTGAAAAATGACCCACAAACATGAGAGCATGTCATCTCTACGCAAGTTGCACTATCATGCCTCCCATTAATAAGATTTGTAATTTCCCAACAATGGAATGGAAAAAATGGTGATAGGTTTTTCCAGTTGATGCTTGCGCGCAGTCTTCAGAACTGTCTTAGTTTTCTTATAGTTCAAGTTATTCCGCTTTGTAGAATTTGCTTTCAGGCATGCACAGCTTGTGTGGTAGGTCACAGACATCAAGTAGACCACTTCTTTGTTCCGTCAGGTTGAAGCTGGGTAGATAAGACACAGGCTGCATGTATGATTGGGCAGTCATTTTTCTGTGGTTTACAGTGTTAGTGTTCCATAACATGTAAGCAGTGATGTAGTAGAGAATGAAACACAAACACCTTTTACGCACCTTTTTAAAACTGAAATGTCATTCACTCATGTTTTAAAATAATTTACTCACTTTTTTCCTTTTTAAATAGTTCTCTACTTTCTGAAAAATATTTGGAGTATCTTGTTTTCACTGAGCATAGCTGCCGGCAGTTCTGTTCTGTTTAAATCTTCCCCTCATTTCCTCCCGCTTTCACCTCCCTGTTCTATTCATGATTTCTGAAGAAAGCCAAAACCCCACATAATCTACATTATGTGCTTATCCTGTACATTTTACAAACTCCCTCAAAGACACTGCATAAAATCCACTAATGAGCATAGCCTGTTATATCGGTCACACACTGCACATCTGTTCTTTTCTAGGGATGCACCCAAATTTTGGCCATTGAAAACCCAAAAGATAGTAGGACTACAACAGAGGTTCTAAATCTAACACAAAAAATCCTTTGAGTGATAAAGAAAACAAGAAACATTAATTAAAACACTATTTGTTCCTTCACTGTCCTGTATCGGTCAGTGCAGGCTTTTTCAAACTGTTTGAGCAGCAGCTTATAAACAGGAATTGTTTATTGCCTGTGTAAATGACGTGCCTGTGGAACTATTTTGTACTTTTTAGAAGGAGCATTAGACAAGTGATTTTTAATGACTTCACGAGGACCCAACGTTCAAGAACGTCTACATCACAGATTTGATACCACTCTGTAGGCAAAGTTTTAAAAATTCCTGTTAAATGCAGGTTTGAAGAAAACATCCAGTGGTAGTCTCTGTAGTAAAACAGTAGGGCTGCAACAATCAGATATCTTCGGTTTTTAATATTCTGGTGGATATTGTTTTGAATGTATGAAAATTCTTATTGCCCAGTGTAGTCTGAATAAGTTTGACCCTGTTTACACCTGGTCACTTGATGCATTTTGAGTGTCAGGATTATATCTGAATAAAGCGAAGCCACATAAAAATGCAAGTGTAAACGTGGCCAAGATGTGTTTAAACAGATACAAATCACTCAAGCCACTTCAGGAGGTGGTCCTGAGATGCATTTGGACCACAGCGGTCTAATCACATCTGTCTCTCTACGACACATTCATGTCACTGGGCATGTGGTTCATGTCTGTGAGGACGAGGTAATTGGATGCCGCGTAACAATCTGATTTGCATGTTCCGTCCCACACAGCAATTAGATTAATCACTAGACTGCCATTTGACTATTTGACTGCCAAGTGTAAATGACTAAAATCTTATCAAGATACAATCCAGATACGAGTCATATGAAGTGAGCAGGTGTAAACGAGGTCGTTACAGTGACCATTCACTTTTTCAGGAGCTCTGGTTCTGGAAGTAAAAATAACATTCATTTTCTCCACTGACATTTTTGAAAAATTGTTATAAACAGAACCAACCAGCTACAAGATCAGTCTTGACATTGTAAACATTTATTTGGAGCAAAAAAGGTACAAGACTGTGTACTTAAAATTTTTATTTTTGGAATGAGTTATTTACCCTTAAAAGCACTGATGGTGTCAACCTATCAGTTTCCCTCCCATCTAAGCTATTTTCAGCTTTTGCAGTCACATATTTTCTCTGCTAATTTTCTTTATATATTTTTGTGTTTTTGAAGTTTATATTATAGTTATATTTACATATAGCATGTGCTTTTTGTCTTTATGCTTTCGTGCTTGCAAGTTGCCTAGTTCAGTGTTCAGTGAGCCATAGTTCAGTGATGGTTTTATTACTATGAAAGAAGGATTTAAATAATCTATATTAATTTAAAATGACATTTAAAAATTCCTTATGGGTTATTAATGGGATTTATACTTCCCGAACCACTGTTCAGGTCTATTTGTTTATAGTGGGTTTAAGAAGCAATAGTAGTGCCACATTAAACATAGTCTTGGGCTAAATGACATTATGAGAGTGCTCATATATATATGATTTATTGTGTAGGTTTCAGGAATTTTTACAAGAGTAAATGTAATTAATGTCTTGTCAAATTGCAGTGACTAAATGATGGAAAATATCTGTTAATTTTGATGCTTTAAAATGATTTGTCTATCAATGAGGTGTGAGTAGTCGCCATGTAATAGTGATAAAACCTCTCTCGTGAATGAGTTGATGATGAGAAATACTTGATGATATCAAGGCATGCATGTATTGTGGATGCTTATAATGTTTTTGTTTTTTCTTTTAGGAAAAGAGGGATAGAAGTGGTTCAGGTAAGCAAATGTTTATTTCTCAAAAATAAGAAAGATGTTTCCAGTATTAGTCTAGGTCTATCTATTTAATAGTTTCAGCACTGACAAAAAGCATAAAGATTGTATCCAAAACTACTCTGCTTTACTAGAGCCAGAAGATGTTTTCATGCAACTAACTTGAAATCTTGTAAGTCCTGTGCAGGCAGTATAGCCAGGCTGAATCCCAGACATTTCACAGATATAGATTCCATTGTGAAAGTGTGTAGATTACACCAGGGATTTTTCAGAGACGCTTCACAGACACAGCCCTGGAGTAATGCGACTATAGTATAAGCACCACCAATCATCTGGCCTTGGGCTGGTCTGTGTACTTAGCGCAGACACAACAACTAATCATGGCCTTGGAGAGTAAAAGTTATTGATTATTTCCAAGTCTTAACAAGGATCTCTGTTGCTTAATCCGCAGGGTATCTTAATGTTTGTCTTTAGTCTGGTAGCTCCTCGAGTCGTCTCTTGATCACTATTTAAAAAAACATTGGGATCTGACTTTTCTTATATGACATCATCACTGCTGCTTTTGATGTTTGTACTTGACATTCACTGAGCTCAGAAGGTCAGTTTTTAATTACGTCACTGCATGTGAACATTCTTAAAACTGACCCACTCCCCAGGGGCTGTTTTCTATTTTCATGTGGGAAAAACAAAGGTATGTCCCATAAGGAATTCATAATCTTTTTCCTGATCTTTTTGCAGATTATAGTAAAGTACCCCTGTAGTAGTTTCCCTATCACATGTTTCTGGATTCTGTAATAACCTTCCTCGTATTTTATGATTGCCACATCTTCATTAGTGGTAGAAGGATGAGTGCTGCCCCCAGTGATTCAGCTCAGCTCCTCTGCAGTTCATTTACCCAGTTCATCTTTGCAGTTCATTTCTTCCTTCTTTCTGTTTTTTCTGCATGTCTTTTCCCTACTTTTCTACATACCTTCCCTCATTCTGTTCTTCTTTTTCAATCTTTTTTATTGTTTTCTTTTTCTTTCTGCCTTTGTTCATTTCTTTTTCTTTCTTTCTTTCTTTCTTTCTTTCTTTCTTTCTTTCTTTCTATCTTTCTTTCTTTCTTTATTCAGTCTTTTCCTGTCTTTCTTTTTTTTCATTTCTACAGTTTATTACTTTTCTGTTTTTCTGTATGCTTTCTTTCTTTTCTTTATTTTTTCTACCTTTCCACGTTTCCTTCTTTGTTTCTTTTTCTCTTTCTTCTGAGGTGGGTTGGGTTAGGTAGAGTGTAAGTTACTAATATTTATCATTCTGCTAAGTGTTTGGTTTTCGTTGAAACCCACAGGAAGTCTTCAGCTCTTCGGTTATGCATTTAGCTGCTTGTAGCACTTTCATTGATGACTGACTCCAGTGTCGAGTGATCTGATTACTCATATCAGAAACACTTCACTGTGTTTCATTTATTCAGTTAGGATTTCTCAAACTCTGAACTTAATCCTCAGCAATTTAAACGTGACCATCATCCTTTGAAGGTAGATCATGTCTGTTGGAGCTAGGCTGTATTCCTCTGTGGTCACCAGACCACAGATGACTCTTATTCACTAATATCTGCTCATAAAATATGAACACAGGCTCAGTGTGTGTCAATATTTTATGAAGGGAAACATTAAAGAGCAGTAACATCAGCACAGATGGGGCATATTCACCTCTCTCTTCATCTGTTTTCTTCTCTCCCTGTGTTATTTTGGGCTTCAGCAAGTACTGCATCATTCGCCCTCAAACTGCTGCTGGTTTGTGAACAGAACAAGCTGTGTGGTGAGAGGATGCTTTGGTTGATGGATTGCAGTGACATTTGCAGAAACTGCCTTGTTAAAAATATGGGTTTGGTTTACACTCAGGGGAATAATCAATATTCAAGCAAAGGTTTGCTTGTTGTCATTTGATTAGTTTCCTTGATTTTGCATTTTAATTAATCAAGATTGAAACCCTTGTCTTGAGCCTTCCAAAGTGAGATGACTCATTGTTTAAGCCAAAAGCTTTAATTTTTTAATTTTTATTTTTTTTTAGATAAATTAATTAAAATTTGAAGCTTCTTGGTGGGCATTGCCTTACCTGCCTCCACTCTCTTTTTCTGAGTGGAGGAATGACTCCTCAAAGAACGCTGGCTTGCTCACCATCTTGGTGCAGGCTCAGATACGAAGAGAACTGCCCTCTGCCTGGACATTTTAAACTGTTTTCCGTAGTGCTACTTCTCACCTGACATTTATTTAATGAGCAATACTTTTATTTTAGTAAGTGTTTTGTACTAAGAGAAAGTCTGTTACCTTCTCCATGCTCTTACTTAACATTGAATATACAGTATATGTTCAGAAGTATCCAGATGCCTCTTTTAATAAGTGAATATCAGCAACTTTAAGGTGCACCTTTTGCTGCAACAAGCATTTATACAGCTCGTATAACCTGTAGATAAAAGCTTTGACTGTAGATTGAGCACTCTGGATCAGCCTTTCATGAGCCTTGCCCAATGCCAAACATGCCAAACATTGACTAGAGTAGTATACATTTCCCCAGCTTTATAACCTTTATATCCTTTATATCCCCATCCGATACCTTTGGGAGGAATCTGAGTGGTGTTTGTGATCCAGAACTTATCATTCATTATCAGTACTTGACCTCACTGATGCTCTAATGGCTTAATGCACTCAGTTCATAATACTAGATAGAGACTGTTGCTGCAGCAAAGGGAAAACCTTCAAATGAACACCCTTGATTTCAGAAGAAACATTGGTGCCTACAAACATTTGGATATGTAGTAGACAATGCTGTGCAAAAAACAACAAACCAACCTTTATTTAATTTCTAGTCAAACTGCTAGTTTTGAAAAGGGTATGTATATGGCACTAAATACGGTTTTCTGTTGTTGCAATGTGAAGCTTGTAATAATAGAAGAACTATTTTTGGTGCTGTGTAAAACATTTAAAAATTAGTCTGTATAGAACCATCTGCAGCACATTGTCCACCAATCTGAAGAGTCATTTCACTGTGGAAAGGGTTATTTGAGTCATCATTGTTCTATATAGAACTATTTTCTTTACTGAAGAACCCTTGAAGAACAATCTTTTTAAGTATGTACAAGTCAATTCCACAGAAAATTCCACAGAAGCCTCAACAACTAAATTGAAGATTAAATTAGGGTGTTTATTTCTTTACTAAGTATGTTCACCCTTTATTACAGCTTACATTCTCTTTGGGACACTTGCTTTCAGTTTTTCAATTAAATCTATACCTCCAAAGTTTAGTCTTAGAAGTTGTATTCTTAGAAGTTGTACTCCAGATAATCCCAAACAGTGATGTTGAGGTCTGGACTCTGGGGTGAACAGTTTGTTCTGAGAACACCAGCAGCTGCTTTGTTTGATTTGCAGATTTTTTTTGTTTACTGTCTTTTCAGTGAAAGCTTCTTCACAGCTACACATCCTTTCAGACCCACAGTGTTAAGTTGTTTTCTTACAGTGGAAGGAATCTGTGGACCCTCTATGTAAGAAAAATAAGTAGGTGTAAAGACTGAAGTTGAAGTTGTAATTAATTGTTGCTGGCAAAATGAATTTAATAATTTAACAGTTTTGTTCTAAAGAAAAGAAAATCAAGCTTTCAGCTCTTGACTTTAACAGTGTGTGCTGTATTATTTGGCTTCTCTCTTGGTGTGTGAGTGAGGGAGGGAGGGAGGGAGGGAGTGAGGGAGTGAGGGAGGGAGGGAGTGAGGGAGGGAGGGAGGGAGGGAGGGAGGGAGTGAGTGAGTGAGTGAGTGAGTGAGTGAGTGAGTGAGTGAGTGAGGGAGGGAGGGAGGGAGGGAGGGAGGGAGGGAGGGAGGGAGGGAGCGAGTGAGTGAGGGAGCGAGGGAGGGAGGTAGGGAGGGAGGGAGCGAGGGAGCGAGGGAGGGAGCGAGCGAGCGAGCGAGGGAGCGAGCGAGCGAGGGAGCGAGCGAGGGAGCGAGGGAGGGAGGGAGGGAGGGAGGGAGGGAGGGAGGGAGGACTGTTGGAGGGTAATTGGTGGTTGTTGTGCTCCGTATTGTATGTTTTAATAAAAAGAGTGAGGAGATAAAGGCCACATCTCGGCCGCATGCAGTCTAGACTCAACGTGTTTGTGCAGACATATGTAGTTCATACTTGAGAAGCAGACAGTCAAATATTGGTGTATTGTGTCCCATGCTGTGTCAGGTTGCCCTACCTTTGATGCATTTAATGAATAAATTATCAGTCCTGTGTCTACATGAGCAAGCTTGGCCTCACAGTAGCAGGCAGTGCCTTCACACTAGTGTTAGTCTTGTTAAAGAAGCTACAGTTACAAAATCTGTTCAAAATATCAAAATATCAGCGTTGAGTCAAGACATAAGTGAGAGCTGTTACTGTTTCTTCATACTGCAGAAAGGAGCACTGTTTACATTCTGTGTTCTGAGTGAAGGTGTTGTGTATGAAACCTTCCTTCCAGGGAAATAACTGGAGTAGCAGACTGGCGTATGTATTCCTCTCCACTCCACATACGGCTGTGGTCTGGGGCCTGGCCTCTCTGTGTAGTGTAAGCAGGAGATTAGGTGGACATGCAGCAGAGTGAGCCTGTCAGCGCATCATCACTAGAGCTCCTCACTTTTCATGTCATCAGTGCTCTAACACTGCCAGAGTGAGCCTTTTGAGGAAAGAGAGTCATTCAAATTGTAAATATTATTGTCTGGTTGCTGTTTCCTTTTCCATGGAGTCTTAGTGTGATAACACTCTGATTAAAATTTATGAAATGTTCAGGGGACACATTTTTAATTGTACTTAAAGCACTAGTGTAAATGTTGGAGATAGTAGGTTAAATGTATGATATAAAGGCTTATGCTAAAGAAAGAAAAGACACACATACAGTCAAATGCAAAAGTTTTAATGCCCCTGGTCAAATTACATTTTAATGATTTTCCAAGTGAAATTTAAGTACGTGAAATTAAGTAAGTGTTCTTTATATAGAACACACTTCTGCACATTGTAATGTACAATTACTGCAAATGCATAGATATTATACATTCAATTTATCTAAAAATGCAATATTTAGAAAGCCACCACAAACATGCAATTTGACTGGGATGTTCATACTTTTGCACATAAATTGTGTAGTTGATAACGATTCATGAATTTATTTCCAAAAAATGTCTTACATGATCAACAAAGGAATTTTCAGCAGCCAGCAGTACTCAATATATGTGGGTCACTATATGGTATCGTGCATCATTTGTAGGCCTGACTGAATAATTTGAATAATCAAGTATTCATTCATTAAGTGGTATTTGTTTCTCTACTTAGTATTTGGAAGCTTCATCTTTTAAGATACAACATTGTAGCCTAAAACACATTTCAGCAGCAAAGGCCTGTAGTTTTAATATCAATTATATTTTATGTAAAAACTGTTAAATGTAAATAAATTACAACTGGTTTGGTTGAACACATCACAAATTTATGCCAGCCATCCATTTCACCTCACTTCAGAGCAAAACCATCTGTGGTCGCTGAAGCTGAATGAGCAAAGATACCTAAGAAATTAAATGTGTGGGAGCACTTTAAATTATCTGACGATGCCAGAAATGCTCAGTGCAAAATGCACAATAAGACATTGACACACCACGGAAGCACAATAAGTTTGATGAATCTTCTCAAATGTTAGTTACAGTGATCCCTGTCCAAGTACCACCTTGCATCTCATCCGAGCTCCCTCCAACTTGGACACTAGCACCGTCATGTAACCGCTTCAAGCAGGAATAATAGCTTTTGTTTCTCCTTCTCTTTCATAAGTTAACTGTTATATAGGAGGTTCACCGCCCAAAGAGCAGATCTGTTTATTGTGAGTCTCTAATCCTTGCATAGTATTGATTCCTCATTCTGAAAAGGATACAAGTTTGAAAAGAAGGGAAACTCTTGAGACCTCTTACTTTATGAGCACTGGACTTGTTTTTAATTGCTAACAACCAAGCCTGATTAAAGGCAAAGATATATAAAAATGGTCAAATGCTTGGAATTGAGTATGTTGTGGAGATTTTTAAAAATGCAGATTTAATAAACTGGATATAAAAAGTATTTTATACCAAAACAAATAATAAAAAAATTCCTACAAATTATTTGAAAAGCAATTAAATAGCATAGGACTAGCATACTGAATTCAATTTTATACATTTTATACATGAATTTCATTTTATACATCTATCTGAAACTAAACAGTTTTTATATGTTAAAAACTTTGAAAGATATTGGGAAGCATTTATTATTATTATTATTATTATTATTATTATTATTACTACTATCATCATCATACAGTGTGTAGAATCTTTTAATATGAGTAAAGAGTGATGGTACTGAAGTCTTGCAAAACCATCACATTTGTCAACTCAGCTCATTTTATTAGCTTGGGGATTCCTTGTGCTTGCTTTTTTTGACAGAACATGACCGTTTAGACTGAGTAAGTTGAAGAAACATGTCCTTTTCCTTTAGGGCCCCCAGATCAGTGCATGACTCAACTCTGTCCTGTCTTGATCTTTTTCCAGCTTCGGTCTTGTCTACACTCTAGTTCTTGTCATTCATAATGCACTCCAGTTTTTAAGTAAGTTATTGGTGCACTGTCCTTGTTGATACAGTAAGCGTTCAGACCCGTCATATGACAGTAAAAGCAGTGCAGTAAATAGAGTAGAATCCAATATTAAACTATTCACATGGTTATGAGTAAATGTCAAGTGATGAGCCTGAGGTCCTGTTAGCACAACCTGAAGTTCAGATCTTTTCGCTGACTGTGTTATGGCAGTGTTCATTAAACGTGCATTGTTCTCCTTGCCTTCAGCTTGATCTGAGCCAGCCACTAGAAGAGCAGGGTCCGCTGGACGTCATCATCCACAAGCTGACGGACCTGATCCTGGAGGCAGACCAGAATGACACCCAGTCCCTGTTGTTGGTCCAGCGTGTGCAGGTGAGATTGAATGAAACAAACCCAATGTATCATGCTGCATATTGTTAGTGTCAAAAAGCAAGCCTTGTATTACTAAAAAGGCATCTTGGCTTTTTTCAACGGCAAGAAATGGTGTTAACAAGGTTTTCTAATGACAGACACAGCATGCATATGCGTAATGTCTTCCCATATTTCACATAGTGACTGAAGGTCTGTAAAGTGTCACAGGAGAGATGTAAGTTTAGTCTGGCTTATGTGGTGAGTGATATGCCATGTCATATTAATAAATTGCCCTGAAAATAGCTTGATGCATCTTATTCATCTATCATCCATCATATAAAATGTAGTGACAAGACAGGACCCTTGCAAAGCACATTAGAAAACATTTGAGAACATTTAAGAGAATACAGGTGTCTGCTGCTTCATTTAGGCACGTCATAAAAGTTAATGCTCTGGTTGTGATTTAACCACAAATAAGGGAAAAATCAGTATAGCACTCTTAATAACCACACGTGCAGATCCAAGTGTAGATGCTTGAATTAGGAAGAGGACGTTTGGCTCAAAATGAACCTCCGTCTCATTCATGGTGAGATCGACTGACTGTTTTAATATTCATTTTCACATGCCCTCTTCAACTTCATCTTGCCATTTCCCCTGGACACTCCTTGACACTGGCTTAAGGGACATTCCTTAAAACGTTTTATAGCTTATTTTAATAGGTAAAATTAAGTGTGTTAGATTAGGCTTTTTAAGGTGAGGGATCAAGTAAGCGCAGTTGTCATTGCAGTCTAACACCTTTCCCTTTTCAAGCCCTGTAAAAAGGGCAGTCAGAGCTGCTTATGAACAATAACAATATATATACCTAGTTTCATTCCATTGATTCAAACTGGGATTTATGTAGCAAACTACTCCATCTGTTATACACGACTACTGATGTAACTTCATTACTCTCATAAGCTGGTTTAGCAAACTAAAGGCTGCACAGTTACCACTAACAAGAATAAAGTCAAGATATCAAAGCTTACAGCCAGTCAAATCAATTATGAGCAAGAGTTATGTACACTGTGCTCAGACATCTTCAAAAAAGTTTTGCATAACAAAGTTTGCATGACTAGCTAAATTCTCTGAGGCTCACTTGGCTGAAGGCAGTGTCTGTTCTGATTGAAAAATTCACTCCCCGCTGTCTCCTCTTCTAGTGCTGCAAGTGGCCGCTTGCGTAACGCAGGTGTGACACTCTTCTGAGTTGAAGTTAGCGAGGGCATGTTAAAATGTATTGAAACCCATAGTCCACAGAGCCTGAACAAAGTCAAATGAACATAATTAATCAAGCAAATATTTCACAGACGTTTTTGGACAACTATGAATAATATAATGATAGAAGATTACACTGGGTTAATATAATGAGACAATGATATTCTGGTAGACATTTTGGATTTAGCTGCACTGTTTATATTCTTTGGCACATTCATTTACACAAGACAATTTTATTTTTACATTTTGCAACCCATTAACTGTTTAAAAAGCTGAGCTTGTAACCTGTTTTAAGTAGCTTTAGAAGACAACATATTTAGAAAGTTTTTAGACAGCTAACTAGTCACTTTTGCAGGATGTGTTTGTTAACCCACAGACATGTCACATTTAATAATCGTTAAAAGAATATTATAATTTTTCATGATTCATGCAGTTTTTATAAGAGTCAGATACCTGGTTGCAGAGCGACAGCTTAACCACAAAATGATTCCTTTTCTCTCACAATGTGATTATTATGGAGTTCTGTTGAATTCTCCATGAGGTCATTCTGCCTGTTTCCCTTAATGAAAAGAGGCAATAAATGATTAAACATTTATAATAATACTGTGATATAAATGCAAGGCTGTCTACTAGCCTCTGCTGGAGGCATTTGTAATATGTAGTTTTTAATCTTACTAGGTCAGGTCAGAAACGATGAGATATTATGCACCATTGCAAAAAAGCAATAACTTTCCCTTCTTTTTTCCCAAAAATATTTTAAACGACATGTAGAGCGACCTTGCTCTTCATGAATCGTTTCTCCTTTTGTGTGAAGGACAAACAGGACAACACTTTACAATGGAATCATAATCAATATTACACTCATAGTACGATACAAGGCCTTCAGAACTGAAATATGGGTCATTTTGACCTTCTCAAAGATTAGAGTTGTTATTTTCTGATGGCAGCATGGTTGCCTTACATAACATGTTCCTCTGTTTGATCTGTGCTGGCAAGATCTGCATTCCTCCCCACACAGTGATGCTCCTGCTGACATAGCAGACGCGCATGTACAGTGCGTGTGCATGCATGTGTGAAGATTTTGGGGTGACAGTGAAACAACACATGCATGAAGAAGTCTTTCATACAAGGCTGTGTAAAAACGTGCTGGTGCAGACATGGTATGCTAATGTGTCTGCTGAAGCAAGGCAGTGTGAAAATGGAGAGGAATGAATAAAGCAGCCAAGTGCCACAATGAGGGAGAAATTCAATGATGAGATTTTTGGGGGGAAAGAAACTGTGATGATGGGTGTTTGATGTTTTTAAGAAGCAGAAAGAGAAGTGATGGAGCACTGAGAGAATTATGAAGAGAAAGACAGAGCCCTAGGAGGGTGGTGGTGTTATGTAAAAACCTGACCGCCTTGTGCACAGTGTGTGTGACGTAACAGAGCTCAGGAAGTGAGCATGTGTGTACGTGTGCGCATGTGAGCGCACATGCCAGATCATGCTTCTGAGATAACTTGCTTAGTCAAAACAAAAAAGTGGTACAGTAGCGTGGTCAATTTGAACTGTTGTGCTATTCTGCCAGTAATTGCTGTCCCTTTATTTTGCATTCGTGCTTTAAGTTCAAAGCTCTAATTTCTGTCAGAGTCCTTCCTTAATAAATGTAACCTTTTGGATTTGCAGGACTACATAGATGCTCACCCAGAGACTATAGTCTTGGATCCACTACCAGCCATCAGAACCCTGCTGGACCGCTGCAAGTCCTACCAGCTAGTCCACCGAATAGAGGACTGCATGCAAGGTATTTTGTGTGTATGTGTTATATTAAAGGGACAACATCACCAAAAAAAAGAAAGTTAACCATCGCCTTATCAGTTGCAAGCATTCCTACTGATTAACTCTTGAGTGAGATTTTTTTTTGTTTACAAACTAGGAAAACCACTTTCATATGATGTATCTTGAAGATGGGTGGAACTTTTGGGTCAGATGCTTAAGGATGGGCTATTTTTATATATTTTTTATATATATTTTTTTATTTAGTTGAATTTTTTCATGAATAGCTGATACGGAATACTTGCTGATTTGTTAATGTTTCTGCCAGTAAGCCCACTATGGCGATGCAAGCAGTCAGCATTTCATAGATCATATGACATATTTGCGTAAGGCTATTGTTGTGAGAGAACTTTCTTCAAAATCATGAGTTTGCTCAAACCTTACTGAGGGATGCAGTTGCGTGACAAACTATCACTAAAATTAAAGTCTAGTTTTAGCACTTTAATACTGCTGTAATTTCAACGCTGAAAACTTTCATATTTGGGAAAGAAAACCTTTCATAACCTAGAACTGATGCCTCTTTGTGTAAGACAGAAAGTGGTCTATCTTGCATTAAAACCTCCACATGAAATAGCACTGTTGGCATAGTTAAACTATAGCATTCCCAAAATGATGTACACATATTTGTGTTTTGTCCACACAGTGGTTTTTAGCACACGTTTAACAGAATGCAGCATCCAAAACTGGCACAGACCTACTCACACATGGTGTGTTTGTGTCATTTGTGTTTGTCTTTGTGAGTATTTCGTGAGCCCTTTTGGTGTAACCAGACATGGCAGATGATTATGTAACAAAATCATCTGTAAGCCCCCAGTCTGTAACTCTCCTCTCCTCTACTTTCCTACATTTCCTTCTGCATATATGCATCTGTTTAGTGCATGCATTATTTGGTTTAATAGTTCTACATGCTAAATATACCATGACCATGCTTCTTGTACATTTGTAAGACAGTTCTAATTAGTGTTATTTTTAGTAAATAATGGATGAGGTGAATTTTGAATAAGTTACCAGATGTCAGCAGAAAATGTTAGATTGGATGTTGGAGGGGAAAAAAAGATAGCATCCGATCTAGTCCTGTATTAAATCTAGCATGTAATGGCACACACTCATATTGTACAATGTGGTGTTGACTGTGTATTTCTTCCTGTGGGATAGTAGAGTGTTTTGAGTAGTCTGAGCCTGATAGCCTACTTTTAGATGTTTATCTTAAGGGAAGAGCAAAGACAAAAAATTATATTGACACTGGTAATAATATCTACTAATCCTAAAAGTGTCAGCATTGGTGTCTGAAAAGGAAAAAGTGGCATCTTAAGCCAACAGTACTTTGGTAATTGAGGCAAGCATTTAAGTTGGAGTCATAGTCTGACTTGAGTAAAGACTATGACTATGACTTTAAAGACTATGACTATAAAGTAGGGACTGATTTCGCCAAAAAAAAAAAGTTTTACAGGCATGAGTTACTTACACATGTGCATATAAGTGTATACCAAGATGACCCTGTAATTCTTTGGCAGTTATTACAGGCTACATAGGTTCTAAAAATAATTAAAAAAAAAAAAAAAAAAAAAACGACATAGGACCCAATGTGGACCCATGTGGTACACCTGTTAAGCCGTTGGAGGTGTGAAGGTCTCTTTTTTTTCTTTTCAAGAGTGGCTTTGTATGAAAGAGGAAAACCAGCCATGATGTATTGTTTCAGCAATTGTAGAATCACAAATATTTAGGGAACCTAAAATGTTTGTATGCTTCCCATAGCAAGAAATATAATGTGATGTAATATAATATAATATAGTTTTTCTTAGTAAAGTGTCTTGAAGTTCACTAGTTTGTACTTTCTATATTTGTATACGTGTTTGTCTATGTAACTGCTTGTGCAAGTGTAATAGGAATTTGTAAAAGGGAAGCCTAACTGGGACTTCCTTTTTTTAAACCATATATAAGTACCAGTAACAGTACCCCAGCATGATGAATGCATTCTCTTATGGTGTTCCTCTACTCATGCACACACTTCACTTGCGTCACGCCAGCTGTGTCACAATGAGAGGCCCTATGCTGTGATTAGTGGCGCTGCAGAGAGCGAGCAACAGAGCTGGTCCAAACTCTCTTCCATATGACTCATTCACATTTTACCACGCTCTGCCTAAACATTGTCTCCTTCTGTCTTATGTCCTACCTCTGGAAACTCAACAGGTCAGGAATGTAACCTACACTTTTAAAATCCTTTCCTGCGCTGTGTTTATGTAATTCCTGTGCAGGGCTCCTTTTGTTTGTGCAGATGGCAGAGGGATTCAGCCTTTAAAAGGCCAGGCTTCTTACTTCCATTGTCCAAAATCCAGATCCCCCTCTTCTGGTAGGCAGAAAACTCTGTGTAAATATGAATGTATTGTTTTTAGTGTTATTGTTATGTAGTTGGATTAGGAAAGTGCCTTAAAAATCTGCTATATCAGTCAGTCTTTTCTAAAGTGTCAGAGCTTACACATTATTAAAAGAAAACATCCAGTCGGGCTTGGGGAAGTCTCCCTCTGTCGGTGTAGGTATATAAATTTTCCACTATTGTGGAAATGTTTGATATGTAGACAGGAACAGGATCTTCAACAATTCTTGATTGTTCAGTCTTTAAACAGTGCACAAACTTCAGTTCCAAAAGTTGGGACAGTATGTGAACTGTATTAAAAAATAAAACAGTATAAAGACAAATTTTTTTTTTACCTTATTAAGTTAATTTTTTCATGCATATCTTCAATATACATTCATTGCAACAGGTTCCAAAAAAGCAGGAACAGAGGTAATTTAAGATTAGCAAGGGTGAGGTAGTCTTGCATAGTCTTTCATAAGGAAAGATGGGTTAGGGCTTGGCGCTTTGCCAAAAATGCGTTGGCATAATCCAGCAGTTAGAGAACAGCATTCTTCAATAAGCACTTGCAAGGATAAGGCTGAATGCCACAACCAAATGCCTATGACATTTGGTCCCTCAGGCGGCACTTCATCAAAGATCACCATGCTTTTGTGATAGATGTCACCACAACGGTTTGTTAAGCCTGTGGGCTTGAGCTCATCCGAAATGGACTGATGCATAGTGTAAAAATGTATTTGTGTGTGTGTGTGTGTGTGTGTGTGTGTGTGTGTGTGTGTGTGTGTGTGTGTGTGTGTGTGTGTGTGAGAGAGAGAGCGAGCTGTGATGGTCTGAGTGGATCAGGCACAGCAGTGCTGCTGGAGTTTTTAAACACCTCATTGTCACTGCTGGACTGAAAAGTGAAAAGAGTCCACCAACCAAAAATATCCAGCCAGCAGTGTCCTGTGGGCACCGTCCTGTGACCACTGATGAAGGACTAGAGGATGATCATCTGTGCAGCAGCAGATTATCTATCTTCTCTGTCTTTACATCTGCAGGGTCCACTGAAAGAGTGGACAGTGAGTAGACACAGTGTTTAAAAATTTCAACAGCACTGCTCTGTCTGATCTACTCATACCAGCACCACATCAGTGTTCATCATCATCATCGTCGTTGACCGCTAGTCCAGATAGAGTCGCCGTAGCAGTTGGGAGAGCAACTTCCTCCAGCTCATTCCTGGGGACCCCAAGCCGCTCCCAGGCCAACTTGGAGATATAATCCCATGATATAAGTCCATGACCATAAGTGAGGGTTGGGATGTAGATCGACCGGTTAACAGAGAGTTTCGCCTTTTGGCTCAACTCCCTCTTCTCCACTACAGTCCGGTACAGTGACCGCATTACTGTCCTAGACTGTCCCAGCCAATCTCACGATCCCTCTTCCTGTCACTCGTAAACAAGACCCCAAGATACTTAAACTCCTCCACCTGGGGCAGGTCCTTTCCCTTTACCTGGAGTGGGCATGCCATCCTTTTCTGGGCCAAGACCATGGACTCAGACTTGGAGGTGCTGATCCGCATACCAACCGCTTCACACTCAGCTGCAAACCACTCCAGCGAGCGCTGGAGGCATTCCTTTGATTCCGCCAAAAGAACAACATCATCTGCAAATAGCAGAGACGCTGCCCTCCAGCCTCCACACATAATGCCCTCCTGACCCCGGCTATGCTCTGAGACTCTGTCCATGAATATCACAAACAAGAGTGGAGACAGGGCACAACCCTGCCGGAGCCCAATGCTAACACTGAAAGAGTCTGACTTAATGCCGAGTATACGGACACAGCTCTCACTCTGAGAGTACAGAGATTGGATGGCCCGGAGTAGTAGCCCCGGCACCCCATACTCCCGGGAGGCCTCCCACAAGATATCTCAAGGAACATGGTCATAAGCCTTCTCCAAGTCCACAAAACACATGTAGACTGGGTTGGCAAACTCCCATGCCCCTCAACAATCTGTGAGAGGGTGAAAAGCTGGTCCATTGTTCCACGGCCAGGACGGAATCCACATTGTTCCTCCTCAATCTGAGGTTCAACTATCGGTCGGAGTCTCCTTTCCAGCATCTTTGCATAGACTTTCCCAGGGAGGCTGAGCAGTGTGATACCCCGATAGTTGGCACACACCCTCCGGTCCCCCTTTTTAAAAATAGGGACCACCACCCCAGTCTGCCAATCCAAGGCTACTGTTCCCAAGGTCCATGCAATATTGCAGAGGCGTCTTAGCCACACAGCCCCACAATATCCAGAGCCTTAAGCATTTCTGGACGAATCTCATCCACCCCCGGTGCCTTGCCACTGAGGAGCTTCCCAACTACCTCAGTGACCTCCACCAGGGAAATGGAACTTGACACCCCAGGAGCCTCTGGCCCTGACTCCCGTGAGGCAGGCACGTCTCCCAGATTAAGAAGTTCCTCAAAGTGCTCCTTCCACTGACCGACAATATCCTCATTCAAGGTCAGAGTTTCTCCACCCTTGCCGATTACAGCTTGGGCGCAGACACCCCGACCACTCCTGAGTCGTTGGACAGTTGTCCAGAACCTCTTTGAGGCTGAATGAAAGTCTTTTTCCATGGCCTCACCAAACTCCTCCCATGCCCTGGATTTTGCTTCTGCCACAGTTGCAGCTGCCACCTTTTTAGCCTGTCTGTACCTATCTGCTGAATCGGGAGTCCTTCGGGCCAACCAGTCCCGAAAGGCCTCTTTCTTCAGCTTGATGGCCTCCCTCACCAACGGTGTCCACCAGGAGGTTCTTGGGTTACCACCCCAACAGGCACCCACAAGCTTTTGGCCACAGCTATGCCTGGCAGCTTCCACAATGGAGATTTTGAACAGGGTCCATTCAGACTCCATGTCCCCTACCTCCTCCGGGACATGAGAAAAACTCTCCCGGAGGTGGGATTTGAAATCATTCCAAACAGGGGCCTCCGACAGTCGTTCCCAGCACACCCTCACTATTCGCTTGGGCCTTCCGGTCTGACCATCAGTCTTCCCTGCCATCTGAGCCAACTCACCACCAGACGGTGATCAGTTGACAGCTCAGCACCTCTCTTCACCCTAGTGTCCAGAACATATGGTCCCAAGTCAGATGAAACGACAACAAAGTCGATCATTGACCTTTCACCCAAAGAGCTCTAGTACCATGTACACTTATGAACATCTTTGTGTTCAAACTTGGTGTTCGTTATGGACAATCCATGCCTGGCACAGAAGTCCAATAACAATTCACCATTCGGGTTTAGATCAGGCAGGCCGTTCTTCCCAATCACGCATCTCCAGGTCTCCCAGTCATTGCCAACGTGAGCATTGAAGTCTCCTAGTAAAACTATGGTGTCTATAAGCGGGACCCTTTCCAGAACCCCGCCCACTCGCTCCAAGAAGGCCGAATACTCTGACCTGTTGTTTGGTGCATAAGCACAGACAACAGTCAATGTTTTCCTCTCTGCGATTTTAACTCTGCGACCCTCTCGTCCACCAGGACAAACTCCAACTCCATAGTCACCAGCCGGGGACTCATGAGTCTCCCCACACCCGCCCGGCGCCTCTCACCCTGTGCAACCCCTGAATAGGAGAGAGACCAACCCCTATCAAGGAGTTTGGTTCCAGAGCCGACACTGTGGGTGGAGGTGAGCCCAACTATATCTGCTTGGTACCTCTCAACCTCCTATACAAGTTACAGCTCCTTTCCCCCTAGTAAGGTTACATTCCATGTACCAAGAGCTAGTTTCTGCTGCAGGGGCCTAGGCCACCATGGGCCTCCCCACAATCTCCCACTGCCAATATGGCACTGCACTGCTCCCCCATGCTGGACCTTGTGGGTGGTGGGCCCACAAGGCCTCCCCATGTTGCCTCTTCGGGCTGAGCTCGGCCAGGTTACGTGGGCTGCCCGGCCACCAGGCACTCGCCGTTAAACACTACTCCCAAGCATGGCTCCAGGGGTAGGTCCCCATGACCCTATCCCGGGCAGGGTACACGATTTTTTGTGTACGATATTCATGGAGTATTTTGGATCGCGTTAGTCTGGGTCTTCACTCCAGACCTGTTCGCTTCGGGAGACCCTACCAGGAGCATATTGCTCCCGATGACTTAGCTCTGAATATCTCTAGACCACACAAGCCTTTCCGCCACAACAAGGCCCCGAACCAGGAAGGGTGCTGAGAATGCTCCACCACCCAAATAGTACCTGCTCTGTGAGGGTCCATGGGGGTCCTGACCACTGAAGTATGTGTGTGTGTGTTTATAATATTACCAAAAAATAAAACATTCAGTCCACTATTCCGCATCTGGCAGCTGTCTAAATTTCATTTCATGTGTGAGGTAATATGTGGAATTCTTTTTATATGTCTTCCTATTACTTAAGCATGCTGACAGGCTCGATTTGACTAATGTTCATTTAGCATATAACTTCATTAAATTCCTGTTATCTACCTTTAATTTTTTTTAAATAACTGCCCTGGTTAATGTTTTTTTTTAATGTCCCACCAAACATGGAAGACATTCAAAGAATGAAAAGTGTTCTTGTAAGACAACTGTTGGGTAGTGAAATACAGGATGTTGATTTCAGCTCAGACGCTACGTTTAGACCCTATTTATCCCACTACTCAGTCTCTCATCCCTGTGTCTCCTCAGAATCACGGCTGAGCTCCAAAGCATTCATCATCAACCCACGTTCACGAACCTGCTGTAAACATTCCACAAACGTCACATAAACGTCTCAGCTGGCTCCTGCAGGTCTGCAGAGCTTGGGGAGTGTTTAGAAAGTGCCAGAGATTGATCCAGGACACTCACAGTGCTAGTCCTAAACCAGATATAGCAGAGTGTTTGGACTCTCAGAGCGGCTTCATGTTACTCAGTTCCATTAATTTACAAAAGCTTTAGTTTGCCCAAATTAAATCTATTCCCAGAGAAATCCCATCTCAACAGTTTTTAAATGTGCAGAGCTCATAAAAAAGGGCTATATATTACTATATTTAGTGAATCTTTAAATAGTCTTTTAAATCTGCCTCATTTACTGACATTAAGGAAAGGCTTTTGACTATTTCAGGGTTTGTTCAGATATTTTGTGGAGATGTCAGAATTGGGATTGCATTCAGAGAAGAATTTGTTTACCAGACTTGAACATCTCACGTAGGCTAGTATATCACTTATCTCTTTTAACAAAAGAGGCAGTTCACCCAATTCACACAGGACTGGACTCTAAGAACTGTCATTACCATGGTCATATTGGTAAAACATCTTAGCTATCACTCTTTAACAGAATAGGATTTTATCAATGTCCTTTCTGACTGGCTTGCATGAAAAAGGCTTATGTAAGCTTCCTTAGGAGTTACAGAACAAAAGCTCAGGCCCTTCTGGTGGATATATGTGCAGCCTCTGATAAGAAAACCACGCTGCTTTCTTAGTTTCTGCTTTACAGGATCTCTCGGGGGACAAGATACCATCACTCACCAGCGCAGCAACCGGCACAGCTAAACAGGAAATGAAGTTCTGGCTTGTGCTCATGCCAGACAATGTCAGGTTAAAAACTGGGTCTTGGCATTCTCTAATCTCAGCTGACCACTCTTCCAGTCAAACAGAGCATTCCTTAATAGCAAACTCCCTGCAAAGTGAGTTTTTTGGGAATCATGTAGATATTTAGTCATTGTTCAGATGACATGAAAGCAAGCAAGGTTTGTGCATTGTGTTTGAATACATGGGGTGTCCCAGCAAATGGAAAAAAAAGAGGTTAAAGAAATACTTTGAATAAGAATCTAATTTGTAGTTCTCCACTGCAAATGTGGTTGATAACCAAGACATTTTCACTTTCATTCACTTATTTTATTCACTGTTAGCAATTTTAGCCTTGATGCTATAAAGTGAATCTGCAGAAATATCATAGCTTTTCTGTAGAGTATAAATGTCCTATTAAAATCTTTTGACTCAGCTATTTTGCGAGTTACCTTTTACAAAATTTACATTGAATATGTCTGTTTTTGTACTACATATTCAGTTTAGATTAATGAAACTGATGACTGTGCTCTAATCATGATCACATCAGAGCACTGTTATCAGTTTAATTAAGCTTTGATTATTACTCATTACCTTTGCTGTGTTATCAGCAGCTCTCAAGTCATGTCCTTATCATTTGTGATAACCACACAAGCCCCAATGCCAGATGACATGCACACACCTAACCACAAAGACTGATGAGCTTTCACGCTCTGTGTACTGGAAGAGGCCTATAGCTTTAGTAAGATTAAGAGATCATAGTTGCCTACTTTGATAGGAAGGGACTGTCTGACTGGCATGCACATCCTCCAACCACAGACTCTTGTTTTTGCATCATGTGTAGAGGCAGGCAAACAAGGGAAGGGAAAAGAGTGGTAAGTCTGTTGGTAAACACACAAGATACAATATGTCAGTGGTGTCTAATCTTATCTGCAAAGGGCCAGTGTGGCTGCAGGTTTTCACTCCAAACAAGCTGGAGCACACCAGACTCCTGTTGTTTAATCAGTTGGTCTTGGTCTTTGTGACCTCCTGTGTTGTTGTAGTGAGAACCTGCAGCCACACACACCCTTTGCGGATAGGATTGGACAGTCCTGCACCCCTGGCCAAAAATGAGGAGACCCCTCTTAATTATTGAATTCAGGTGTTTCAGCAGGTGTGTAAAATCAAACACACAGCTATGTGATCCCCATATAATAATAGTGGCTGTTGAATAGGTTTTATCAAAGAGGTTGGCAATTTTAAATGTGCCACTCTCATAGGACGTCGCCTTTGCCACAAGTCATTTCGTGAAGTTTTTGCTTTGCTAGGTCTCCCCTGGTCAACTGTAACTGCTACTATTGTGAAATGGAAGTGACTACAAGCAACACCATCCATGCCACAAACCATCCAAAGCGCAGACCATGCAAACTTGCAGAGTGAGGCCACACATAGCCAAAATGCCTCAGGCAGGAAAATCCGCACAGAACTTTCTGTCAGAAACTTTATGAAATGGGTTTCTAAGACTGAGCAGCTGTACACAAGCCCAAGATCACTATGCACGCTGCCAAGCGTCAACTGGAGTGGTGTAAAGCATGCTGCCGCTGGGCTCTAAAGTAGTGAATCACACTTCACTATCTATCAGTCTGATGGATGATTCTGGGTTTGGTGGCTGCCAGAAGAACACTACCTACATGAAAACATTGTGTCAGCAGTAATGGTGGAAGAGGGATAATGGTCTGGGGCTTCTTTTTTTTGTTGTTGTTTGGGATTGGGTACCCAGTCAGGGGTAATGCTACAGCATAGAAAGACATTTTAGACAATTAAATGCTTCCAACTTTGTGGCAACAGTTTGGAGGCCTTTTCTTATTTCAACAAAGCCATAAACAAAGTCCATAAAGACATGGTTTGACAAATTTGGTGGCGAGAAACTCCAGTGGCCAGCATAGAGCCCTGACCTCAAGCCCTTGAACAACATTGAGATGAATTAGAATGTTGATTGTGAGCCAGGCTCACTTTTGGCCATGTAGAGTGTTTTGCCTAGGCGATAGCTTAAAATAATTAGCACAATGTTTTCTAGTTTAAAAATTGTGATTATCGATTATAGCACCCCTCCAATGATCTTTTACTCTACATTAAAAAAAAAACGATGTGTTTTCTGTCATTACAGCAGCATTTTCTAATTCTACCAACCACTGGGACACTTAAGCTGTACAGAAAATACTGCAAATTTTACTCAGTAAATTGCATGTAGCAAAGACTGTGGGAAATTTACTGCAGCCTTATAAAGGCCCTGTTCTAACAGTCAAAGTGAATAAAATGTTATATGTACATTTTATTTAATGTTATATATTAACTTTTTTTACTTTATTAACTTTATCAACTAATCCTGTTTTTTTTCTGATGTACATGAGGATCAGAAGAACTTTCTGTTTAGGTTAGAACTAGATACTCTAGGGTAATCTAGTCGGTTTAGATTTGTTTTTTCACTGCTGCAAATCACACAGGATTGAATTTGAACTTCTAAGGCATGTCAGCCTTTATTTTCAGTTCCAATATGCTCAAGCTAAACTTAAAGTACTATAAGTAGGAAGTGAAGAGCCATGAGGCAAGTAAAGCTAACGTTGCAGTGTGTAGCAGAGGGAACTAACAGGCAGCTTTTTAACATACCTAACAATCTCTCTCTCTCTCTCTCTCTCTCTCTCTCTCTCTCTCTCTCACACAAACAGAAAAAAAAAGTTTGACTATTGGGGAGTGCACACATATACATCTAAAACACAAACGGCAATTTCACAACATATTTTTATGAAATTTGATAGTAAATTGATCCTCTAGAGTTCTAGCTCAGTTTTTTGCCCAAAATTGTGATTATCACCATTTTACACCTCACCATCTGGTTACTTGTCAATCATCAGTGGAATCTGATTACATTGCTCTATCTCCCAGGCCAAGTTTACTTCTTACCATTACATTCAACCCATTGCAGTTGTTACAGTTGCAGCCATTTATGTAAAAATAAACACTTTACTAATAATTTAAGACAATATAGAGAATTTACAGTATGTACACCAGATTTAAGTACTTAAGATTATAGTAAGGTGGCGGTGATTGTGATAGTAATGTGAAACATCAGGTATAAAGCAATTACAATTACAATTATTTAAATTAATTAGTGTCCCTCTGAGTTATTGCACACACAATTGTTATTATTGCACATATGAACAGTTTCGTATTGAGTTTGTGAATCACACACTGAGGGAGGAATTATAGAGTTTGATGGCCACAGGTAAGAATGACCTCCTGTGGTGCTCTGTGGTGCATTTCGGTAGAGTGAGTCTTGAGCTGAATGAGCTCTTGTGTCTCATCACCGTGTCGTAGAGTGGGTGGGAGCCATTGTTCATAATGGCCCGCAGTTTAGACAGCGTCCTCCTCTCCGACACGGCCTTCAGCGAGTCCAGCTCCACACCCACAACATCGCCGGCCTTGCAGATCAAGGATGCCCCAGCATGCAACAGCATAGAGGATAGCACTCGCCACCACAGACTCATAGACTGACTTGTATAACAGACTCACTTGTATAACTTGTAAGGATGCTGGGATGAGCAAAAGTTTGGTGCTGATTGCACTGATAACCAGTGCACAGAAGTGTTGAGATTATTTTAGTTGTATCATTTCATACAGACCGTTTGAAAGTCCATAGGAGCTAGAACGGTTGAAGTCAAGACTGAGAACTCAGTAACCACATACAGCATCACTGGACAAGCACGTAATTTTTCCACTACAGCTGCTGTGTTGAATGTGCTGCTACTCATTCACAGATATCGATCCTTTTCTTTCATTTCAACCACATTGTTTGCTCATCAGAGTGAGATCCAGTATAGTGAGAGTACAGTATTTTCAAACAAAGCCAACAACACTGAGGTCAGATTGCGCCAGCCCTGTTGACTGGCTGCTCCATAATGCAGGGGGCGACAGGGCCGAGTGCTATCTGGCCATTGTTTCTCTACCACCAGTGTAAATAGGGAAGAGCGGGAACCGATGAGTGAGTAGCTTTCAGAATTGGCACTGTGCGGTTGTTTTATGGGGGTTACTCAGGGTAACATCCGCTCTTGCCAAATACGCTTTCCCTTTGAAGGCGGAGCTTTGCTATAGTATTACCTGTTTCTCATGTCACAAATTTTTTTTCAGCTGGTCTCCTTATATTACAAAGGGGAATACTCAAGTTTCTTCTGAACTTCATGTTCTCTTTCTCGCTTTCTCTTTCTCTCTCTCTCCTTCTTTTTCTCTCACTCTTGATCTCCCTCACATACATTTACTCTTGCCTGCTCTCTCCGGCTGTAGATGAGCGGATCTGCTCTCCTCCATTCATGGTGCTGAACAGTGAGTGTGGGCCAGACACATTGGAGCAGATCAAGCAACATGGTCTTACATTCCCCTTCAGTAAGTCCCTCCTTTTCCTGTCTGGGAAAAGTCAAAGGAAGTGGCAGCTTGTTTATCTTTATATCTTGGTGCAGGGGTTAGTCATCAGGTTTCGTTAACGCAGAATCACAAGACATCTGTTACACGCTGTAAACCTCCCTAAAGCCAGTGAATTCAGCATTCATTATATCCAATCACATTGATACTGCATGTATATTATCCTCCATTATTCTTTTTGTTATTAATTCTTTCTTTTATCATTTCTCAGTTTGCAAAACACGGGTTGCACACGGAACCAACTCCCATGAGGTAGGACTCCACCATGTTTCACTCTATCTTTTTAATCTATGGTAGCTAACCACATATTATCAAATATTAACACTTACATGTATACTCATACCCAAATGCCTGCACAGCTCTTAGCTGTGTTATTTGCTGTTTCTACCTGACTAGATTGCCAATTACTATTAGCTTAATTTTAAAGGCATTAGACACACCATTTTTCCATGAGACAAATTCAAACTTTAATAAATTTAATCGGACATGTGTATAACAGGGATGTACATGGGTACTCAAGTACTCACATAACTGATCAAAGTGCAGGTATTTGAGTACTGATTCTCTGTTTGTGTATTTGCTACGTTTTATTGCAGAAATACAGCAAATTTTTTGGATTTGATATTTGGTTCATTTCTTGCAGCACAAATGTTTGCCTTAAGGAGTTCTTGTACAGCTGAGATGCTTCATATTATTGGTAATTTTTCTCTCTGTCTCTGCAGATGGCAATCATTTTTAGTGCTGAGGACCTGAAGGACATTAAGCCCCCGTGTGTGATCCAGAGCTTCATCAACCACAATGCAGTGCTGTATAAGGTGTTTGTAGTGGGCGACTCGTACACTGTGGTTGAGAGACCCTCCCTCAAGAACTTTCCCTCTGGCCCAGCTGGTGAGCCTTCAACATTGTTCCATTATGATAGTAGTGTTCTTTCTTTGTAATGTGTGATGTTTCATTCTAGTAGTGCTTTGCAATTTATAACTATCGTTTGTGAATGTTTAAAAGTACCAAACTGAAAGTGAGGCATATCACTTGTTAGGTGATACTGGCATGCAGCCCTGCCACACTCAAAAAAGAAAAAAGTTACATTCTCTACAGTCTGGACATTTAACTCTCCACAAGTGTGCAGTTGTGCATTTTGAATCCAATTTGGGCTTCTTTTTTTTTTTTTTTTTTTAGTTCTGACCATCTCCCTACATTTCAAACATAACAAGATTATATGGCAAGTGGACATGCTGTATTTGACAAACGTTCAATGGTTTGGGTGGTTTAGGCGTGAGAGAAAGTGTGATGGTCATGGTGCTTTTGTTTTTACTCAGTCAGCATGACCTCTACCTTAGTCAAGCTTTCAGTGCCATACCTTTCCGGTGGACAAGCGTTTTGCATACACTACTGTGCAAGCTAGTATGCAAAGATGCTGTGGCAGCTGTTAGAGAAGACTGCTAGTTGTATGCAAACTTCTAGAGGTCATCATGGTGCTAACTGCGCTGATCATGCTATAACTTGTGATGGGGGAGGCTGGAAAAATGACTAATGTGAAGGAAGAAAGTACCATCAAAGTTTCTAAAGACTTGCTGTTTTATGATTCAGTTTAGTACTGCATTCCTGTTCCTGGGAGCTAAAAAGGTGTCAAGAGTGGTTGTGGTCAATTCATTTGTAACATTGTTGGGACCTCATTATGCATATTCATTATGCATGAATAGAAATGTGCAGCTTTTTTCCAGTGCTGTGTGCCACTGACCTCAGATGCTACTACACTGTGTGCACAATTGAGTATTTTGAACATATTATCATTTTTAGGCATATTTTCTAACTCCAAGCTGGATAAACTTGAATGCTTAATGGATTTAAGCATAGCAGGTGATGTGTATCTGTGTAATGAGGGCGGGTGTGGCCTAAGGAGGTCAACAGCCTATATCAAGGTGTGCATAAATATTAGGCAGCTTTTTTCTTTAGGCAAAATGGGCCAAAAATGAGATTGAACTGACTCTGAAAAGTTAAAAATTACCAAAAGTCTCTCAGAGGGATGCAGAACTCTTGAAATTGCTGAGATATTGGGGCGTGATCACAGAACCATCAAACGTTTTGTTGCAAATAGTCAACAGGGTCGCAAGAAACGTGCTGAGAAAAAAAGACGCAAAATAACTGCCAAGGATTTGAGAAGAATCAAGCCTGAAGCTACCAGGAACCCATTATCTTCCAGTTCTGTCATATTCCAGAAGTGCAGCCTAGCTGGAGTATCAAGAAGTACAAGATGTTCAGCACTCAGAGACATGGCCAAGGTAAGGAAGGCTGAAACCCGACCACCACTGAACAAGACGTGTCTAGACTGGTCCAAGAAGAATCTGAAGACAGATTTTTCAAAGGTTTTATGGACTGATCAAATGAGAGTGACTCTTGACGGACCACATGGATGGGCCCGTGGCTGGATCAGTAACGGGACAGAGCTCCACTTCGAATCAGATGCCAGCAAGGTGGAGGTGGGGTACTGGTATGGGCTGTTATTATTAAAGATGAGCTGGTTGAAGATGGGCTCAAAATCAACTCCCAAGCCTACTGCCAGTTTTTAGAAGACACTTTTTTTAAGCAGTGGTACAGGAAGAATCTGCATCTTTCAAAAAGACAATGATTTTTATGCAGGACAATGCTCCATCACATGCATCCAAGTACTCCTCTGCATGGCTTGCCAGTAAAGGCATTAAAGGTGAAAAACTTATGACATGGCCCCCTTCCACACCTGACCTGAACCCAACTGAGAACTTGTGGGCAATTCTTAAACGGGAGATTTACAGTGAAGGAAAACAGTACACCTCTCTGAACAGTGTCTGGGAGGCTGTGGTTGCTGCTGCACAAAAAGTTGATTGTCAACAGATCAAGAAACTGACAGACTCCATGAATGGAAGGCTAATCACTGTTACTGAAAAGAAGGGTGGCTATATTGGTCACTAATTTTTTTTTTTTTATTTCTCAGAAATGTTCATTGGAAAGCTTTGAGTTGTTTGTTTATAATTCTCACTTGAACAGATGAAAATAAAAAAGTGAGATGGGATAATGTGTGTTTTTCATTTAGCTGCGTAATAATTCTGCACCGTTATAGTTGCCCAATAAATGTGCACATATAGATATTCTCCTAAGAAAGCCAAAACTTCACTTTATTTTTCTTAAACATTCATGTTTGAGGTTTATTAACATTTTGGATTAACCAAGAGCACTGTAGTTGGTCATTATTAAAAATAATCCTCAAAAATAAGACTTGCCTAATAATTGTGCGCACAGTGTGTATTTACAGGGCATGATGTAACAGTTCTATTGGCTCATTATGCATGTCACAAGAAGCCTAGCTAACCTCTTAAATAACTAAGTTGCATAGCTGTCAAGTCTCATAATGTAGATAAGCACTACAGGATTCATATCTTTTACCTTTCCTGTGGTTTCAAGACAGTGAATGTAAATGTCATAGTGTTGGATACTAACAAAGTAAATGTAATTACTTACTATACTTAAGTTATATTTACTGGATTATTTCCATTTTCGGTTAGTTTTTATTTTTGATTTTTATTTCACTACATTTCAAAGCCAAATATTTTACTTTTTACTCCACTACATTGTGGAATGACAAATTGGTCTTTCCTTTTGGCTTACGTGTGCATAAAAATGAAACCTTTCAAAATGAAAGAAGCGCAAAGCAAGAACACCAATCAGGGAACAGTGCACACTTTGTTTTGAGTTAGTTTTGACCTGTTGTATATACCTACCCAGTGCAAGCATACGGTTCAATGTCCCTCTTCACCACTCCTGTTTATTTCAGTTTAGAAGTACCAGTGCTCCAAAGCTTACCATAGAACTCAACAATTCTTTTTTCCCTTTTTTAAAACACTGTTATGCAAACTGCCTTTGCATTGTCTGAATGTTTAATGATAAATAGACCAATATAGATAGTCCAAAGTTACCTGCCATTTTAAGTATCTGGTGCTATATATTGGGGAAAATCCTGATGACTAACAGAATAAGATAGTTAAGAAAATAGCAAGGATGTTCCCCCGTCCACCTGCCTACTGTGATAATATTCTTAAAGCAATAGTTCAGCTAAAAATTGAATGTACACCATTCTCCTCTTACCCCAAGTGTAAAAGACCTACATTATTTCATGATTTCTACAGTTGGTGCCTGGGTCTAAGCTATCTAAACCATCACATATAGGCATACTTCAAAGACAGCGTTGAGCTTACTGGACTCTGTTTATCATTGAGTATTAAGATTTATAACGTGGCTATTCAAATCATCACTGTAAACTCTGTGAAATGACTGACTGGCCTCCACATTCAGTGGAAAGTGTGATGGTATGGCCTGAATACAGCATATGGCAAGGCAGGTTTTAGTTACAGTGCTGATTTTAAGATAACTAACAAAATAAGATAAAGAATTCCATCACCTTTTTTTTTGCTTGTTTTTGATTTTGATTAGATTTTGTTTCTTTGTTGATTGTCCACTTGGTTGTTGTGTGCCATCCTCTTGGCCAGGGACTCACTTGCAAAAGTGTGACTATTGCAAATAGTTTGACTATTCTGGTTAAATAAAAGTTACTAATACTGTTGTGCACTGAAGTGACATTATAAGACTGGCAACCTTACCAAAATACCCCTCACAAATCAGCAAGCTGGTACATATGTGGTGATCATGTTGCTTTGGCAGTATTAGCCTACCGCTTGAGTATATAATAAGCTTAGTTTATAGTAGTTTATTAGTGAACTTTCGTATGTTATCGTTTCAGTGCACAGGAGTGTTAGTTTGCCTGTCGCATGAATGTAGCAATGTCCATGTTTCAACTGCTAAACAGCCTCACAACTCAGAGTGACATTTAGTATGCTGTGGTATGTAGGACCAAATGAATGAGATTTGGAACAATTTTGTTTACTATAGGATGCAGCAGAAACGATTCTGAAAGCAGCATTTATTTAAGTATTATTTATTTAAGTTTATTTGGGCACATTGCTAACTACAGTATGATGCCCAACTTCAGAGGTCAATTTATCAGTGAAGACACTTGGTGTCCAAAGTCTACTTTAGTTTTGCACTGGACCTACGAGGCTAATACAGCTGACAAATAATGAAAGCTTATACCTGCCATTAACACTTATCAAAGTGCCTAAATCACTACAGCCTTGTCTAAAATTGCTTTAATGAAATCTAAATGTACCATATGATCTGGATATTTGGCCTCCTGTCATGATAATGTCTATATGGTTGTATATGTCAGCATCCTCTTAGCAAACCTGCTTTGCTCCGTCTCCTCCTGCCTGTGCCTTTCAGTCAGGCATTTCCATAGCACTGTGTACTCAGCTGCTGGCCTCTACTGCAACCTAGTGGCCACTCCACACACTTACGCTCACATCCAGCACACATACAAGGAAAGATGCTATTAAAAAAAAATTGTGTCTCTTATTTCCGCAGACAGAAAAGCTATTTTCTTCAACAGCCATAATGTGTCCAAACCAGAGTCGTCCTCAGACCTTACCTCTGTAAGTCCCCCGAAAACTTTTTTTTTTTTTTTGTTAAATAAAATTTGCTCTTTGTTTCACTTGTAGAGTCAATAAATATTTTTAAAAATTAGTAGTTTGAGAAAGAAAAAAAAAAGAAGCACAAAAATAGAAGCACACTTTTAAGTGTAAGATTTGCATGGAGTGATCTATAAAGGATGCCTGTTCCTGTTTCCTTTTTTTTGTAGAGAGATAATGTAGAAGGTGTTTCCCAACCGCCCAGTGATGATGTCATCAGGGAGCTATCTAGATCTCTGAGACAGGCTTTGGGAGTGTCACTCTTTGGCATCGACGTCATCATTAACAACCAGACAGGCCAACATGCGGTCATCGATATTAATGCATTCCCTGGTGTGTGCCATCAAAAACCTAAGTGCAAAATTTGTGTGTTTTTTTTTTTTTTATTTATTTTAAATGTTGCCACATCCTTTTGCCTTTTTCACCACCAATGGTCATGAAGAGGGGTTTTCCCCCGCTCACAGTCTCCTGCTCAAGAGCCATGGCAGTACATGTTTCAAATACAAGCCGGTCATGGCAGGAATTGTTTTTTAATTTGTTGATAGTATATGCTTCTGATCAAACTGGCTTTCCTTAGTTCTGTGGTGATATAGTACTGAATCTAAATGACATAGGCAAGACTGCCTGTTTACATATTTCAGTTGGGCAAAGCAGTTTCTGAATTGACTTACCTTATCGGCAGACTAAAGTCACCTGTCCTTTTAGAAAGTGATCTATTAATTAACATGAGATCAGTTAAATAGAAAACTAGTCAAAACAAGCAAAACTAAAAAAGTGCACAAAACAGCTGCACAAGACACAAAGTCAAGTTGAGCATTTGCAAGAAGGAACTATTCTATCCTCACACAAATAAGCACTTTTAGCTTTCTCCAGTTCTCCTTAAGATTCACATTTTGATGGCCATCTACTCAAAACATTTACTTCCTCCAACAATCCTCCATATCTTTCATCTTTCTTTCTGTTCTTCAGTTCCAGTTGTGGAGAGCTGGTGTCCAGCACGTTTTGCTGTTCCCTGCTCAAAAATACCTGGCTCAGTTCATCTGGTAATTGCCAGATGAAAAGGGAAAGCACCACATTGTGCTGGACCCTGGCCCTCCAGGACCAGAATCAATTACCATTGTTATTCTCCATGCTCTCAAACTGTTTATACATTACTGCTCTTCTCCTTCCCAGGATATGAGGGCGTTCCAGAGTTCTTCAACGATCTCCTTAACCACATTACCAGTGTCCTCCAAGGCCAGTCCTCCAACGACTGTCCCACTCCGCCCTCTGCTCAGCCCCCCTCTGGACAGCTAACAGCCCCGGCCTCAGGAGAGCGGAGCTGCGCCCCTTCGCAAGAATGCTGCAGCCTGCTTGGCAAGGAATCAGACAGCAGCAGCCCATGGATTGTGGAGGGTGAGGGAGGCCTGAAGGGTTCGTGCCAGAGACTGGGCTGCACCCCAGCCATGTCCCCCAACTTCCAGCAGCACTGCGTGTCCACGATAGCCACCAAGGCCTCCTCACAGTGACAGCCCCTCCCACCCCCCCACCCCTCACACACCCCCCACCCTTTTCCTCTGAACAAATAGAGAAAAAGAAAGTGAATAATAATAAATAACAATAATTACTGATATTAATAATATATCTGTAATCAGAAATAAACCTTTTACTATATTGTTTATGATGGTGTTGATAATGGGGTGATGGATTCCTTTTGCCTTTCTGTATTTTTTTTTTCTTTTCAGTCTAATAACTCGCAGTACTGTAATGTGAACTTTTGCGAATTCAGCATTGGTCAGCTGGTTTCTTCTAATATATATATATACGTTTGTCTGTTTTGTTTGTTTTATTTTTGGATCATGTGGAGAATGAGTGGAAAATGGAGTTAACACACTAGGCATTCGTAGCGAGAGGTCTGGCATTGCTTATGGCAGGAGGAGGGACTTAATGTTGCATTCATTTGTCAGTGGACACATAACCACCTATAAATCAGCCCTAGAAGATTGCCAAGTTGTAATGCCTTTGTGCTCCTTGTTAACTATCAGTCCTGCGTTAATATGTCATTGTGTAAGTGCAAATCTCCCAGTCAGCTTCAAACTGAGAGCAAAACCGATGGAATATAGCTACTTATAAGGAAAAGAAGACCACCTTATGTTTTCCTTTAGTGACCATGGAATGCAACTCGAAACCATGGCTCTTCAGCTCAAAGCAGCTGATCCTGTGAAATTCATAAAACTTTCATAAAGCTTTAGTAAAATATTATGACACTTGACTTTTTCTGTATGAATTTCTTTATTTTGTGTAAAATGATAAACTGTGGGCGAACTGCAAAGTCAAGTGTCATGAATGTGTTTGAAAGAGTTATGAAAGTAGACAAATTTAATACATAAAATGCAACATTTAGAGTGTATGGTTGTGTGTCTGTGCATATGTGTGTCTGTGTTTTTAACAGAAACTGTTGCATTCCTGAAATTCCAGTATTTTGGGTGTAGTCTGGTGAAATTGAAATTGTTTTTGAACAGTACATTTCTACAAAACAGCATCCTCTTAATTTAAATCACACCCTTAGTTGAGAACAAAGAATTGTTATATGGTAACTGTGTATATGGAGTCAATTTGATATTTTGAAGTTGCACAGAAAGAGAAATTTAACTCCAGGGCAAACGTTAATGCCTGTAACATAAGCATTCCTGTTTTTATTCCTGAGTCAAAGTAATTTTCAGTTGTATTCCTATATCTCAAACACATGAGAAAGTAGTGAATTATCACTATAATTATAATATTAGAGTATATTATAGAAGTCCCAATGACTTATCTAATTGGTAAAAGGCTTCAGTTGCTGATTAAATTGATAGAAGGGAAATGTCTGCGAGGAGTTGCATTCCAAAGAGTGACTCATTTAGCTTGTGTTGAGAACTGTAATGAGGAGGCCATGTGTTAAAGACTGGTCGGGTTCTCTTTCGGAAAATGTCAAATCCTGTTTTTTTTTCCCCTCCTGGTTTACCTGAATGAAGGGCATTTCTTTTACAGGCATTACAGGTTTTAAAATCTGTTGGTCATGCAAAATGTGCCATCTCTGGCTGATGTATCTTTGTTGTGGATGATTCTACAGTCACTTGATTTAAATTAATGTACTAATTTTTGTTTACTTGCTAGTCATGCTTTTTTTTAGTTAATGTGTTAGTACATGTTGCAATATCGGTGCTTTTTAACCAAGATGGAAAATCACTAAAACCAGTTTCAGTTCTCCATGATATGGATCAAACTAGAACAAAATGGTGTGAAAGTTAATTGATTTTGACTGATTCAATGTTACTTTTAAAAGGCAAGTAACAGTTTAGCCTGTAATCTGCATATGGATATTTAGTGGTTTACCTTTGATTAGTATTATATTTTTTTTATTCTTTTTTTTTTTTTTTTTTTTTGACCAAACCAGGTTATTCATGTGGTCGATCACATACACAAGAAGCTCTTTTGTTTGTTTGTTTGTTTTTTCATTGAAAACGTTGAAAACCGTTACAGAGGACTTTGCAGATGCAGTCTGAAAAACTAACTTATGATGTTAATGCTCTGCTGTGTTCAGTCAATTCCCTTTTCATACTTTAGGAACTGCTTTGGCTCATTGGGATGTAAAAATAACACTGAAGCTTCTGAGTCTTTGATTTGTAGCGAAGAACTCTGGTACTTCGACTGAGAGGAGCTTAAGGTGACTTCCTGTGTAGTGCTTTCCTTGACCTGTAGGAGTCCACTTTTAAGAGTGGAACCCTAAACCTTTTCCGTTCAGTGTGTATATACCAAAATGTAAAAGCACCTTAGCACAAAAGTGATTTCAGTGATCAGCCTCCATCATTCATTTACTGGATTGTTTCTTTTTTTTCCTTTCTGCTTTGGTGGAATATGACACTTTTACCAATTTGTGTCTGCCTATCTAATGGACATTATGAACTTAACATATTCAAACATGTATAGACATGAAATGAGTGCAGTTCTCTCCACTAAAGTTCTTTTGCCAATCATAGACTTGGTCATAGAATGATTGGAAGAGTATTTATCTGACAGGTAGGAATCAAAACCTTTAAAATGTAAGGTTACAGTTTGCTGCATGACCTAATATAGGCCTGATTCTTAGCCTTGTGAGGTGGAGAGAGTATGACAGCTTTGTACACTGCTCTACTTTGTGTCTCTTTATTGTGCTCTTGCCTTTATTGTGCTTTGAAATGGAAAAAGACCCACCCTACTTAGTACTCCAACTTGTCATTGTTCTTGACATCCACTTGAATGTTTACTTAGATATGAAATAGACAATGTATGTATACAGTGCACAACCCTACTATATCTGCATACATACATTCAGAACATGACGTACAGCATATTGCGTTTTGTAAGTTACAGATCAATCTACACTTTGTGATTTCTTCCAGATAAAACATTTTAAAAATTAATTTAAGTACTTTGTATGAATTTGTGGATTCTTGCTGCTCAGCATTTTGGAGGTTTGCACTTGTGTGTGTATGTGTGGGTGAGTGTGAGTGAGAGGGAGAAGTGAACGGAGTTTATCAGCTATACTTACAGAGGAAACTCATTTGATTGGGATTTCTGCATGATTCAGTCTAAAAAAATCAAATCTAAAAAAGTCAGTGGTTTGATAGGAAATGCTGTGTTGTACAGAAAGTCAGAGTTGTTTGCAGAGGTGGTGATAGTAACCAGAAGTTGGAAGAGTATAATGCCTCTGAAAGCTACCTCATCCCATTTAAAAACCCACATGGCGAAACATGGAGGTTTTGGAGAGTAAATTACATTTGCATGCCACGTTTGAGTCGTAGACATCGCAAACTCTGGTTCCCAACACCACCACAGTGAAAACATAAAAATCTGAGTGGGGATGTTTCTATACAGTGAAACCACTCTGCATCACATTGTTTACACTAGCAAGATGTAATTATGTGATTATTTTGAAAAATCAGTGGAATTCTCCTTTTAAGTGCACATTCAGAAATTTTATAAAGCCATTGAAATTGTTTGCATGTTTACTCTATCTTACCAGTCCAGCTCTTGTTTTAGATCACATCTTTAGATGCCTTTTTTATAGCAGCCTGGCTGTAATTACTCTTATGTTACATAATGTTATAAAACACAAACTCGCCAAATTGTGTGTGTGTGTGTGTGTATAAAATTAACATTTTAAGAGTGTAACTGCAGGATGAATTATGCTTGTGAACAAACCCGGGTCTAACATATGACTGCGCCTCTCCTTCGATCGCTATTGGTGTATCTTTTTTCACTCAAGGCTGCGCTGTCCGTTTTCTGCAACCTGATTGGCCAGACTGAACGTCATCTAACGCTGCAGCTCGCGATTGGGCGGCACCGCACAAACGCCACTGTAAAAAATCGTATTTTCGGGATTTGAGAAGGCACAAGTGCAAAGCCACCCGTCCGGTCAGCAGCAGAAAGAAGGTAGCTCCTTCACACCTGTGAAAGGAGTGCGAGGTAGGCTTTTAAAAACACATTTACCCCACTTCAAAAAAGGACCATATGGCCGTAACCAGGATGCTGACAGACTAAAGTTGAGGAGAGGACTTCGTGTAAAAAATGTCGTCAGGACAGACTTGTGTGTAGCCGGACGAGCTGCTCTGACAGCGGACCGCGCGGATAAGAGGCTGCATGAGGGCTCGCCGTCGTGAATGAAAGAACACCAGCTCTTCGCCTCGGAGAGAAATAAGTACGAACATGGCTGACAGAACAGCACCGAACTGTCATCTGCGACTCGAGTGGGTTTACGGCTACCGGGGACACCAGTGCCGCAACAACCTGTACTACACGGCGGCCAAGGAAATAGTGTACTTTGTGGCCGGTGTGGGAGTTGTGTACAACACACGGGAACACAAGCAAAAATTCTACCTGGGCCATAACGATGACATAATCAGGTAAGGTTTAATCCGACTGGTGAAAAACTGAACGAGGTTTCGGTGTAAACTAACCAGCCCTGCTGGAGACAGCGGATCGGGTCGGTCCGCCTGGAGCACGGTCCCTTACAGAACGGTTTTAACGGTCGCTTATTTGGTGGTAGGTGAGCTTCGCGTTGCGTGAAGCTACTCAAAAAACAACCACCCTACTTATATAACAGCCTTGCGGTACAACTTGAGCTCCAAACGTTAAGTGTAGCGACGGTAACGTGTATGTGTATGTGTGTGTTAGCGCTGCTGGTACACGGTAGCTTCGCTAACCTTCACGAGTTCACCGTGCTGGACAGTGAGCGCGCCGAACTGGAGCGAGTTTTGTGGAGCTGGAGGTGTCCTACATGGTCCTGCGGCTCAACAAGGCGTTTTTAGGCGGTATTTTTTTGACCACGTTCAAACTGCAGCTAAGTTACTCACAGCTGCACTATGCTACGGTCAGGTTTAGCGTTCATGTTAACTGGCTGTTCAAGGACATGATGACAGGAGCCTGTAAAAGCCATAGAAACGGTTATCTGTGTCAGTCATGTATCATGAGCACCACCCCTGCCTAATGTTAAAAAATATAGTCTGTAACTTAGAAGATCTCTCTCTCTCTCTCTCTCTCTCTCTCTCTCTCTCTCTCTCTCTCTCAGAAATGTCAGTGGTTTCTTGCACTGGCTACCTGGAAATTTTATATAGACATAGCAATTTACTGTAGCCTGATGGCTTAGACTCAGGGCTTGGTTTTAGGGGAGATACAAAAGGATGCCATACACCAGTCAAAATAATAATTACAGTGATACAGCATTCATCACACATTCCAATTTTCACCTGTCATTCACCTTTCCCATCTAGATTGGAGTAATATCACTTAGGATGTCTGTTATAGATATGTTATATTAATCTGTATTAGAAATTTACACACCAAATTGCATTTGCTTGCCTTAGACCAAGTTTTTGTTTAACCTCCTAAATGGCCTAAAGTTTTATTTCACACTTCTGTAGCCTAAGAATATCTCAGCCAGTTTGCATTGAAGTCCTTGTAGTTACTGAATAATAAGCCTGGGATTTTAAGAGGTTAAACCCACCACCCCCTTTGATTTTTTACAGTTCCACTACTACTTAGATCGCGTGGTGCCTTCTGACAGAATGACTTGGATTCAGTTTGTTAATTGGATGATGGTGCTATTAAAACAGCCTGCAGACCTGTTTAATGAACCACTACTGAAAACCTTTTTTTTTCTTCTTCTTTTCCTTAAGTTTGGTGTGTTTTGACAATGTGCCTGATATTTATATACTAAAAACAGCCTTTTGCAGTTGGACAGTGGATCGTGCTAGTGCTCTTAAGGTCTGTGTACTCTCCAAGATATTAGTGTCACTTCTGCTCTCACTTCAACAGAGCCATATAAAATTGTGCATGTGCTGTCCTAGTGATTGTAGCAGAGCTTCCAGTATGCTATGCCGCTACTCAGCTGGCTCAACTCTCCATTATTAATTAGGTTAGAAAGAAACTGACCTTGCATTGCCTTTCAAAAGTGACACACCTTTGTGAATGCACCGATCAGTGCTTGTGTACCTATATGTTAGCAGAGATAATATCTGTGAGTCTATTTAAATGGCCTGGGTGAAATACCAGTGTGCAGGTTAGATAAAGGAATGGAGTGAAACAGCAAACAGGACAATGGTTTAATAGAGTCGCTGGGTATTAGGATCCTGGAGATCTAGTGCTGAATTGGACAGCTCCAAAAAGATCCCAGGCTGCAGAGGTGAACACAGTCAATAAGCTAATACGAAGATATCATTTGTTAATTGTTATTGTAATACTGGCCATTCTAGAGGGTTGTAATATGCAGATTAGCCCTGTAACTAATCACAATATTGTTTATTTTGTGCTGTAAGCATTTGGACCAATCACAGACATTTCTGATGTATGTTCTTTGGTGAATGAAGGCATCCACTTGACCTAAAAAGTGTTTTTTTTTTTTACTTTTGGTTAAAATAATACAGGTCAGTCTTTAAGTACATTAAGTGCTCACCAGCGTATTTTTAATATATCAAAGGGATATCGTAGTCACAGTATGTAGCAAATAAAATTGTGTTGTGCTACTTTGATCATAAGTGAGACACAGCCACATAATACTCAGTGACTTCACTTTGAAGACCTGTCATTGAAAACCAATTTGCCAAGAAGTTTGTGGTTGTGTGAGTCATTTCAGATATCCCATTGGGACCCTTGCTTCTCTGGTTACTTCAGTAGCAGAATGTAACCCTGTGCTTGACCCCCTGAGATGACTGTCATTCACTGTTCATGCATAGCAAATGCCTCCATATGGCGCCAGTGTCATTTTATTATTTAAAGTATTTTGGCTTTTATTTATTTGTTGTGTAAAATGCCTATTAGGAATAGGAGCTGTATTAATATGACTTATTTTAGGAATAGGGAACAATAAACTCAGCCCACAATACCATTTGATTCACAGTACTAGGTTCACAATTCAGTATTCTCATGATGTTCTAAACAAATTTTGAATGAAGAAGCATTATGACTATAATCAAGTTGTTGTGAAACTTAATGACAGTAGAGCTGGGAGGGTGGAGTACTGGAATGAGTCAGTTGGTGCTGATGGATCAAAATGTGCAAACTTTGGTGGTCCAAACTATGTAAATGTAAATGTAATTGTGGGTCAGTGCCAATGTTCATCCATCTCTGCCAATGCTGTTACATAAACATTTGCATAAAATTTAGAAATTGCCTAGGTTAGTTTAACAGAGAAATACATTTTTGAAGAAACAAATGCAATAAAATGCATAAAACACATATCTTTTAGCCCAGTAATTCAGTGTTGCCTAAACATTCTGCCGTTCCGGAATACAAAAAATACAAAAGCAAAGAATGATTTAAAATCACTCAATTCTAAACATCTGTCTGATGCTGATAATCTTTTTAAAGTAAGTATCTACTAATACCGATATGATTTGTGTATCATTGCTTGTTACTAAGTAACAAAAAGACCATTCTCCATGATGCAATGTTATACATCCACGATTTAACATGTGATTCATTGTCACATTTTTGCATTGCAGCATAAGAATGTACATTGTTACATTGCTTTTTATTTTACAATAGATGGGACAGTCATTATGATCCAGTTTGGTTAATGCAGAGTTCAGAATGTGGTTTTGAGTAGAATGGGCTTCAGCCCTGCTGAATCTGAGTACATTGTGGTCTATCTGAATGAATATCCTCAGGTTTCTTATAAAGTGTGTGCTTTTGAGTGGAAACCAATACAGTTATAAACTGCTTTCAATAATATTTAATACATTTTAGTTTAAATTTTACTAGGGCAGTGTGCTTGCAAATGGCTTCATGTTTTTTTTCCATGTAAAAATGTACTCTGAGTAAAACAAATGTGTGCAGGACAGAGTACCAATGCATTGCAAGCAGATCCTCTGTGTGCATGTGTGTGGCAGTGTGGCTGGTTGTGCTTTTGTGCCTGTGTTTATTCATACGGTGTCGGTGGTTGCCCTGGAGTAGAATGCTCAGTGGGCGGTGGAAGGTGGGTCCAGAGCTGAGCTGCAGATGTTGAACAGATCTCATTTTGCAGCAACTCATGTGGAACAGAGAGGGAGAAAAAAAGGCTTTCTTAGACAACAGACAAGCTGCTGTTCTCGTCAGCTTTAAATGAGTAGTTGGTCTCTCTGAGTGCATGTCGCGTCGAACGGCTGAAAAACACTCCACTTATGCTCAGACAAGCGCAAATCAAATATTTAACCAGTGGTACCGTTTGCGGTTGGAAAGAGAAAGACAGAAATAGTATGAACCTATGAACCGAGATGCTCAGATACAGATTGCTCAAAGTTTAGCTTCCTCTGAAAAATGCAGATTGTAGTGTTGTTCTGAATGTGACACTGACATCTAATTTCATGTTAAGTAACTCATTTTTTAAGCCACTCTCTGGAGTGATTTTACTTACAGGGTTAAGATTAGGTTAATAATAAGCTTAATACTGGAATACATTATAGTGCCATCCTATTAGCCACAGTGTAGTGTTGCACAACATAAAACACCTTTCAGAAGTTTGGACACATCAGTTTGAAAATGTTTTTCACAATCTTAAAAACATTTGATCTAAAGGTCTATGCTTTAAATTTCTTACAAATATAAATAGTAAATGATAACGTTGCTAACTGTGTGAAATATAAACAAGTAATGTTAACATTTAAAAATTTACACTATTTAACTTGCATGTAAATATACATATATTATCATTTTTAAATGCCTCACCAAGTAGAAAAGCTTAGGATTTGACTTCTTTAGGACTGTTTGCACCTTATGAAGTTGCTTGTTAGAATAACAACTAGCATGTAAAGCTGCATTAAGGCAAAGGAGGGCTATGAAAAATCTTTTTGATTTATTTCGGTTTTGACCGAAGTTTTGACTGTCACTGTACATCTGTACTGCAAACTCTTAAGATAAGATGCATATGACCTGATTGCACATGAGATCAAAATGAAAGCTTTGAGTTACCTATAATATTTCATGAATGATATATGGTTAATTAAATGAAGAGGAAACATGATGAAAGGGGGGTTGCCCCAGTTTCCCCCCCAAAGCAAGTCAGTCTTGGTTGAAGCATTATCTTAGCCACAGTACTAACTTGATTCACAGGTTTGCTTTAGGCATTCATAGATTCACAGGTATTCTCAGGCAAAGGTTTCTGAGAATGGTGGCTGCTTGGATTTTGTGAGAATCGGTGTGGGATGATTCACTAAAATGTGTAAAACTTTCCCTTTTCTGAATCTAACCCCAGCTAGTCAAGAAATGTCTTTAATTATGGTTTTAAAAAGCCTTTAAAACTACTGATTTTAAATGCTTAAGATTTTAGAATAATTGAGATTACTTGTAATTAAATTGGAGTTTAAAGCATTAATCTGTCCAGATTCAAGTCCCATTTATGGTCTCTACGTAATCTTGTGTCCTGACAGACTCCCTCATGTCTGTTCTTGTGTGTTAGATGATTTGCTGGTTAATTGGTCCCTGCTGCATGCTCTACTAATGTTGTCTTGCCCTCAGGATCAAATGTCTGTTTGATTTTTAAGACACTCAGCATGTAAAGCGAAATGAATGGAGATGTGTGAACATGAATGAACAAAGAGAATGACTGAATTAAATGAACAATTATTTGTTAAACTGCTCTGTTTGAACAATATATAAAAAAGTTGTGACAGTATGTGAAATGCTAATAAAAACAGGAACCAGTGATTATTATCACTCTTTAACTAAAACGAAAGCTATACAGTAACAATGTCTGATGTTTTACATTTTGAACTTTGTTGTTTATTGTTTTCTTTGTAAATAAAACTAATTCAGATTTGATGCCTGCAACTGTCAGTGGGTACCAAGTAGATCTGGGAAGTATGACAATATTATTGTGATAAATTACATCACATTATGTCACAATATGTTTTTCTGAGCATATTGTAGATACCATCAGTACTTAAAAACTATTTCACAGCTTCCCAAAGAGAGAATTATTAGTCATGATTGGTGAATTTACTGAGGGAGAAGTGCCTTAGAAGATGTAGAACACATGTTGCCATATCTCTCATCTCTAGTACCAGGAGACAAGCCAATGTGAATTCATTCTCTACAGGAAACCTCATGTCTGACTTCAAAAGTCCTGTAAGGGTGGGAACATCGCACTGTCTGCTAATGACCATGCAATTTATTAATGCAGAAACAAGACAAGCTGAAGCCTTCATCAGAGCCACAGCTCACAGGTCATCGTTGAGCTTTTATGTGGTATGGATGTGTGCGTATGTAGCCTACATGTATGTGCTCAGGCAGGGGGAGGGGTGATGTGCGTCTCGTTTAACCCACGTGATCAAGCTCAGGCTCTCTCTGTCTCTTACTGTCACTCTTTCTCTTCCCCCCCTTGTGCCTCTTGTGTGGTGGCTGTGCCCTCCTGTAAGCCATGTGCATTTGCCTGCACTCATTTCTAACGTAATCCTTAATCTGTGCTGCCTCCTGCTGCTCGTGGTCTAATAGTATCAATGAGTAAGAGCGGGTGTGTTTGCTAGTATGTGGGGGTGGGCAACCAAAGGGGAAAGTATGTCAGTTTTATCACTGGTGCAATGGTCTACTATCGCAGCGCAAAACTGTGTGGGTGAGGATGTTGGATATGCTCTTGAACCTGTGTGTATATGTGTGTAGGCACATTAAAGTGTCTGTATTGTGAAAAGCAGTATGTTGCAGCACAGCTGTCATTAAATGCCTAATATTTTATATCCCAGACTTATCCTAAGTTTGGTGATCTTGTTAGTAGGACTGGGAATTACAGTTGAAGTCATATGTTTACATACACCTTATCCACATTCATTTAAACTCACTTTTTCTGACATTTAATCCTAATCCTAAAAACACATTTCCTCTCTTAGATCAGTTAGGGTCACTACTATATTTTAGAAATGTGAAATGTCAGAATAACACTAGAGATAATTTCATCACATTCCTAATGGCTCAGAAGTTTACTTACACCTGGGTAGTATTCAGTAGCATTCCCTTAAAATTGTTTAACCCAGGTCAGACTTCTCACAGTAAGTTGCTGGAATTTTAGCCCATTCCTTCATACAATTCATGTAACTGAGTTAGGGTTGTAGGCCGCCTTGTTCACACACAATTTTTCAGTTCTGCCCATATATTTTCAATGGCATTGAGGCCAGGGCTTTGTGTTAAGCCACTCCATTACCTTCACTTGGTTGTCCTTAAGCCATTTTGCCACAAGTATGCTTGGGGTTATTGTCCATTTGATGTCTTGAAGTGCTGATCCACATAATTTTCCTTCCTCATAATGCTGTCTTAATTGTGAAGTGCACCAGTACCTCCTGTAACCTGGCTTTTCTACAGCAGTTTTGGAGCAGTGGCTGAAAAATTGCTTATGTCATGTACAAAGTAGTACACTTGGCGAACAGCTTGTCTTCTGAGGATGTGAGTGATTTATCTTCTATTGGCATCATTTCTTCATCATTAAGATGTTGATTTTGTATTTGAGACCTAAACATGGAGCTGGACCTTTTGAGCCTAGGCATGTGACATTAACATGTAAAAGCACATGACATGCTCTAAAAAACTCCCTCAAAATCCGACCACTGACTTTTAAATGACTATTTCCGGCTTTACAATGTGATTCACTTTAGTGCACAGACACCATATTGTAGTGTGTTTTTCCAGACTCACTAGTGAATCTTCTTTCAATTTTAACAAGAACAAGATGCCATGGGTCTTATGTAAACTGCAAAAGCTCTAACTTCTGCCTGGTGCTATGACACGTTTAGAGGGCAGTGCTGAGTAATGTTTGTTTATTTGAGCTTGAACTGTGTCTGTCTTCAGTTGGGAGTTACTAAGTATCTACAGCAAGGAAATGAGATAGCTAATCTACCAGAAAGACCACTCCAGGCTTGTACTTATACAATGGTGTTTACAATGAATAAAAAAATTAAAGTATTAATTGTAATTATTTATATCAGTTAATCGTTAGCTAAAACTTCCCAACCGTGATAGGACTACAGAATCAGTTTGCTTGGTTACTGAATAGTATGCCTTAGGATATAATAGGCCTGGCATAAGGAATTCTGTTAAGTGGTATAGCTGTCTAAAGTTTTGCCATACTGGTGAAAAATTATGAGTTTGAATCCTGACAATGCTAGAGGTCAGAAAGAGAATAACTGCTCCTGTATGTTTGGAGTTAGTGGAGCACATTTCATAAAATATTAAATAAGAAAGGTTTTTGATGTGTTTAAAATTTTAAATTGTTTTTCACTATGTTTTTCTAAGCTTGCAAGCTTCAGAAAGACAATATACTGTGATACATACAGTGTATTGTAAAATTGTCTCCATGTAATATTATATTGTATTTTGGTGGGCAGTGTTTTGTCAGTGGCTTACTTACTCTGTTCATTGTTGAAGCTACAGTGGAGAAATTGGTTTGAAGGCATAAATGTGCATGGCTGGACTCTCACAGTATAGCCCCTTGAAAGACTTTAAGGGAACATTACACTTCAAAACTAGCGCTGTACATTTTCATTTTTATTTTCTTCACTTGAATACATTGGTGGACATTGCAAGGTGTTTTCAGGCATCATTGCTGTAACTACGTGTGTGATTGTGATTGTCATGTGGTGTATTTGCATATAAATGATGTGATGCTGATATATAGCCTGCTTGTTTACTTTGTGGGTAATGTGTGTAGATGTGTGAGTGTGTATATATGTACACTTTCATAGAGCACGTGCAGCCAGGCCCAGTGAGCAGAGCGCATGTGTGTTGACAGGGTGCAGTCATGCATGTGTGAGCCCATTACTGTGAAGTTAATGCTAGGAGACAGCTCTCTCGCGCCTACTGGTTCACCAGTGATCATCCAGGCTTTCCCCATTGCTGCCCTGGTCTATCCCTGCACGAAGGGAATCCTCTCTTGCTCTCTTGCTTTCTCTTTCGCTCTCTTTCTGTTCGGGCTGGCCTGAGTACTTTGAATACTTGAGGATTTGTTTGTTACATTGGAATTCAGCTCTTAATGTAGTATACATAAGCTCTGCCTTTTCAAGCCACACAACACTGTAGCCTAACCTAAAACACAAAAGGCCTTTAAATAGAGCTAAGAGCTTAGAGTTTTAAACATTGTCCTCTATTCCACACTTTGTGCTCCACTGCAGCCAGCTGCACTCATGATTTCTTATTTGTTACATGCTGAGTGTCTAGATACGTGACTCATAAAGCTATATTTCAGTGAGAGGCTTACAATAGTAGTTGTGATATAACTGAAGAGGAACATGCCTGAAACCTCTCCTTCTTCCAATCTAATGCCCCATAAATTCACTTCCTCGCCTTCCATTCACATGATGAAGGGTTCGCAGTCCCCACCATCACCCTATCTCCTCCCTGTTCCCCAGTCCTTACATCAGTCTTACATGTATGAGGGGGGTCTGACCTTCTAGCTACAGGCAGATGCTGCCCAGAACTCCAGCTCAAGTTCTCAGAGTTCTCCCTCTCCCTCAGTCAGTCTTCCCTCATACTACTACCATATTGAAGGCATGTTCTGAGCTCACAAATTGCTAATTCTGTCAGCGCAACATACAGTGCATAAGCAGCTGGTCTTCAGCCTGAATATTAATAAACTGTTGCTGTCTACTGGATATATTTTGAACTGCAGTGACAGACATATTTAAAAATACGATTAATTGTGAGGCGCAAATATAATTGTTTTTTAAGGGTGATTTTGAGAATGAGTATTTGTGTACTTATTCCGGAAGTACAGTAATACAGTGAGTATTGTAAAACGCAGCTCAGGCCAGTTCTATTTTCTTTGCCCCTGCCCCTGCCCCTCCCCCCTCACACTCTTACAGTCTTTCTCTTATTCTTAATCTTTCTCTTTGTCTCTCTTATTTCTCTCTTAATTTCTTTTATTCTTTCTCTCACTTCCTTTCTTTCTCTGTCTTTCTCTCTGCTTCTCTATTGTTTCATCTCTCTTTTTGTCCCTCTCTAGTTGCTGTAACCCATAGTCCCAGTGCACGCTCTACAATCATCCGTTCATTCATTATCTCAAAGCTGCTTATCTGATCACGGTAGAGCATAACCCCCCCCAAACACACACATACAAGCAGCAGAAATGCATGACTATAGCGTAATTGGCCTCTCCAGCAGTGTGTGGTCTGTGAGAGCCAGTGTGACAGGGGAAGAGGCGGTGCCAGGACAGAAGGGCCCATGTTTGTGTAGGTTAAAGACAATCCCTGCCTGGGAAGATTAGCCTCTAAAACAGTGCAAAAGAGCGTTGTTAACTAACACCAGCACTTGACCATCTTCACTGCCCATCACCTTGCCTTTATGTTATAGAACCTATACGATTCATTCACATCTCACTGTGAGATATTTTCTTTGTGCAGTTGCCACAACTTAGTTTAGCCTATAGACACTAAGAAATGGTACGTATCATTTTATTACCTTGACAATGAATTAGACCATCAAAGAACATTTTAATTTAGATAACACTGTGTTAGCATATACAGATACAGTGTACAAGTAGTGCACATTGTTTCATTGTTGTATTTTAGCCTTACTTTGAAGATGAAAAAAAAACATTTGAAAGTCCTTCTTAAGACTGACAGTTGAGCAATTACCATTTCATGAGCTATGAAGCACCAAAAAAGAAAGAAAAAAGGGATTTTTTTTTTCTTCAACTTTGCGCTCATTCATCATTTAATAGTAGATTAGATGGTAGTATAGGACACTTTCTTTTCATATGGGGTCATCCAGTTTAATCAATTTCAGTTTTTGGATTATATTTTAAATGCCTAATCAATGTAGCCCATTTTGATGTTGCATTTTTTTGACTGGACCAAATGTTGTGGCATTATGAAACATTGGAAGATTAAGATGCTGGGCTACAGTTCAAACCTGAGCTATGCATATTTGATCTGTTTTCTATCTGATAGTGAATGTGTGTATCATTAGTCAAATAATGTATAGCCATTTTATATTATTTAGCCTGTAGTTATTACAAATCCAAGTGGATTATGAATTGCAGGTACATCCATGTTAAAAATGCACAATCATTATTCATGTAGTGGGGAATTGTCTCAAAAATCCTGACCCATATCCTGACAGACAGGAACATGAACGAAGGGCCCCAGGTTAAAGCTGAATCCACAAGGATAGATAGATGGACAGAAAGACAGACAGACAGACAGACAGAGAGAGAGAGAGAGAGATAGGTAGATGGTTGGATACTTTATTGATCCCGAATGACATGTAGCAATACAGTAATACAGTGGATAGGGAGGCATGGCAAACACAAAAATTACAACAGAATTGAATTGCGGTCCAATGTCATATCAAGACCAAATTGGAATTTAAGGTAGGGCTGTCATTCAGCCAAGGCAAACACACAAAGATGGATAACCTGGTGTAAGCAGCAGGAAACCTTAACCCCTGAGCATTAAATTGGTCCAATGAGTTCTTCACCTCTTTTCTGCATTTGCAAACAAAGGATGCCTTTGACCCACATTATCCGTTGTCAACTGTGAAACAGTAGTGGATCCATAATGGTACTGACAGGTGACCAGTGATTCCTGTGGGCACATAACAGTAAAGGGACATGAAGTCATTTTACAGGACCAGGTGCATCCTATGATAATCCGTGAAGCTCACGATGTTCAACACTCTCTGTTAGAATATTTCAAAATGTTAATGCTCTCATACATATTGTGGTAAGTCAAATGCCTTTCAAGGCCTTCCTGGTTACCTGTTTTAAATGTCATTGAAATTTTATATTAAGTTCTCCTTAATCTCCTTCACGTCTCAGAATAGTTTTTTTTTTATTAAATGCTATAAGAAGTTCATTATGTCACTACAAATGCAGAATGGAATTGTTGAAGTTCTGTAGGCAAACTATGACCCTACTCCTTATTACGTACTTCATATACTGTTGATAATTTTCATTATTTGTGCACCTTCTATATTTCACAGTTTTTCTCTTTCAGGCAGAATTAGTGCCAGTCCTGCATGATGAAACGGTATACATTTTATGCAGGATTCTCTTCTTTGCATAGGAAGACATCATACAGATCAGTTGTGATGACTTATCAAAGAGGTCTTTGATATAGGCAATAGGGAATTCTATAGGGAATCGTTTGATTCTTGGCCTACAGTAGACAATTTACTTGTATACGCTGCCATTTTTTTTCCTTTTTTCATGTTTTCCGACAGGTGCAGAACATGGAGTGTTATTGGTTGTTGGGATTAACTGTGCTCTATAGAAGCCAAGGCAAGCAATACTGACTTTTAGAAATGTTCTAATCCTCTCTCTGTTCATAATCCACAGCAAGAGCAAGCAAGGTGACTGCTGCTTTAGTACTGGCTCTGATCTTAGTTGGACATCAGCCAATGTGTGTGTGTGTGCACATGTGTGTGTGTATTGCTAAGAATAAGTTGTATGAAACATATATGTAGGGTTATATTCAATTTGTGTACTTGGTTTTACATATTTACTTTGGCTTGGGCTCTATCAGCATCTAATGTTTTATAATCTCATTGGAACTATAGCTATTGAGAGTACCACAGTAATGATGCCAGATGTTGGGAATCAGTACAGCTTAATTGTAAAGCTTGATTCATATTAGAAATTGAGACATAGTGATTGGTGACCTTCTCTGTCTCCATCTGTAGTGTTACAAGGTATATATTCTTACTCTTAATCTTGTTCAGAGTCAGCAAAGTCACTTGTTCAGTTCAGCAAAGTAAACATTCTTCAGCTGCACAAAGTATCTAGCATGTCTATTATAGATTTTGCTTAGCTGTCTCCTTAATTCCAACTATCTGTCTGGATTTGCAGTGATGTCTGGAAACAAAGCACTCTGAGAACTGAGTGCAATTCTGTTGGTTCCAGGAAGCCCACCGAGCTTAATGTCTCACCTCCACCAAACTGGTCAGGATATACCCATTTGGTGGTGTGGTGAGTTGCCTGGAAATCAAGGCTGGGTCAGGCATGCCTGTAGGCTGTCTATGTCTAACTTGAATTTTCCACTCCCACACATTCTCCTGTTACCATGACAAGCTGCTTTATTCATGCTAAACCTCTCCAGCTTGAGCTAGTGTGTTCTGCTGCTGCCTCCCACCCTCAACTGATATAGCAAAACACTTCCACCCACCTTAAAATCCCTCCATCTATCCACCTATCAATCCAACCAGCCAACCAGTTGGCTTACTCAGAGTATTAGGACAGAGAAAGAGAAGAGAAAGAGAATATATTCTATAAGTCTGTCGTAGGTTTTGGTCACTTTTAAAATAGTTGGTTCTTCAAGGCTCGGTATAGAACCATGAACAATCAAACCATTTGCATGATTAAATGGTTCATTGCATGGTGAAATGGTTCTTCAGATTGAAGGAGAATGTGTTGCATATAGAAGAACCCATTTTGGTGCTGTATAGAACCATTTTCAAAAAGGTTCTGTATAGAACCATCTAGAACACATTCTCCAACAATCTGAAAAAAAAACATTTTGACATGCAAAGAACCATTTAATAACGCAAATGGTTCTTTAAGTGTTCATAGTGGTATATTTAGCCTTTGTCTTTACTAAATAGCCCCATTTTGTTAGAGTGGATAGGTTTTCTTTCAGGCAGCAGTATTTTGTTTTCTTTAATACTGCAGCCATGGTGGCCCTTCCACCTACTAAGGCTTCTCTCAATTCCATTAGCTAATAGAGTAAAGGGGCAGCCATACACTTTACATCACACAGACTAGTGCTTTGGCCTCCTGCGCCATCCACTACATCACGTCTTTCCCTCATCAGCTAATAGACGTAGAGCTCAAGGAAGAAGCCTGGGAAAGGCAGAGAGGGAGAACGAGAGAGGGAGAGAGAGATCATTACTGTGTGAACATTTTATCATTAATGGATCAACAGAAATGGTCCAAATTGGAATAAATCTCCCTACATTAACATACTTTAGAGTTAAGAACGGAGGCTAATTTTAATGTTAACTGGTTCAGACTGCAGCAGCCTTAGTATATATTTGTTGCAACCTTTAATGGATGTTAGCCTTACAGCATTTCTGTAACTCTGTGTCAGATTTAGTGCTTTTGATGGTACATATTTAAGAGATTTTTGTGTATATTCCAAATATTCAGGGCTGTTTTTAATATGGAAGTATTTGACTGGAAGCTCAAAGGCTGTCTGCTGAGAATGAGGCTGCTCCTCTAAGCCTACATATCGCGTGGGCTTGATCTGTTCGACCAATGAGAATAAGCCATAAACCCACAGCACTGAGATTCAGATAACACTCTGCAACACCACCACAGCTCCAACAAAATGCACACACAGAGGATTTCACTTCAGAACTGAAGAGTCCTACTAAATCTTTACAGGGTCAGAAGATATTGTATATTCACCATGCTTTTGTGAATACTGTATTTACTTGTGCACTGTGCCATCAGTAAAGTGTCTTTTATTCATGTGATGTTTTAAAGATAAGGATTTTTCTAATGTTTATGCGTTTTTAACTCTGGGACTGTTCTAATCTGAGTCGTGTTAGCAAAAAACTTACCCCTCTTGCACTAAAGCAGATGTTGTTAGAGTCCATCGTGATTCGTGTTTAGCAGTTTTTGAAGTGTGTCAGTGTGTGGAATCGTGTATGGGACAGCCACTCTTTGATTTGCTCCATCTGTCTCTGTGGGTTGGCCGATTGAGGGGTTTGAGGTTAATCCACCATCTTCCTTTTGTCCCTCTGCTGTGGGCACCATGAGTCCTTAAGGCTGTAGGGAGTATCATGGTTGCGGTAATCTCCACCATGCAGGAGGGATGTTAGGGTGACGCTAGCTCAGGCCATAAGTGCTCAAATGTAGACTCAGGAGACTGTGCAGATCTGCCTCAAACAATCTACTTCTATAGATTCACTGTAGGAAAGTCCAAAGTAGGAAACATGTATTTTTGTTCAACAAGAAAGCTGGTGTCTCAACAGATTTGAATTAAATCAGTCTGCTGATCAAAACTGCAGCTGTCACAATTACTCAATTAAATGTAATTAATCACACAAAAATCAAGTAAAATTAACCTTTTTGATGAACTGGCAATGATTAGTTGTGGATTCTCTAATTATTAGGGCTGGCCGAACAGCAATTTACAGGCTTTTAACACTTATAGGTGTTTCTGAATCTAATACTCATCCTCAGGGGTGTTATATTTGTAAGTTTTAGATATTTTAAAAATCAAAAGATTAAAATTTTTTGATTTGATATAAATCTTTTAAAATCTTTATTTAGCGTTGTGTTTTCACATATTCAGTTTAGCTTTTTTACTCAGTGGATAGCTGAGTTAATGTTGCATTGCATACGTAGTGTTGTACGTTGCCTACTGCAGGTGAAATAACTTTGATAGGCAACATAAATCTTGTTCAGGATTGTGAATTACTTTAGTGTTTATACTAAATTTGTAGATATATGGCCATTCATATATTTAATAAATCACCTAAACCACTTAGCAAGCCTGTTATCTCTGAGGAGAGCTCAGCTTCTTCGCCTGATTGTTGTCAAAATTATAGCCAAATAAATTAACGTGTATTTGGCTATGCCTTCTTATTAAGTCAGTATTTGCCATTTTAATATCTATTGCTAACTTCTCATGATTTAGACTTTCAAAGAAAAAGGCAGACATGCGAAAGTGTAAGGGTAACATGTCTGTATTAAGCTTTTAGCTAATGTTACCTGGACATCACAATTTTTAATTCATATCCATTGTTATCTGGATATTATATCATTTTGAACTCAGCTCCTATGTCAAACAATTTATATTTTATACTATTTCTTAAAAAAGGTTTTGTTTTGCCTCCAGTGCTGAAAATTGTCAGGAATCAACATAAGTGTTCTAAAACTCGGTCAGGATCAGCAGAGTTTCGAAAGGCCAAATTTTCCAAATAATACTATGAAAGGAAATGAGTACCAACATAAAAAAAAACAAACACTTGAATATTCAAATTATTCTTGCCAGCGTTACTGTTGATAATGTGTAGTTGAAATTCTCCTGCTGGTTTCTGTTAGAGGACGAAACAGAAGCTGATTGACACACTCTTTCATATGCTTTTTTTTTTTGCCAAGTGATTTCTATTACAATTTATAAATTTTTTGATGGAGTCTTTCTTAAGGCTTTATCTTTTTTAGTGTAGCATTTTGGACTCTGTGAAATGGTATGCAAGAATTGTTATTGTTCAGGCCATTTTAATCTTTTGGCTGTATTTTTTAAACTCTGATTTCTATTATAGTTGATAGTGACAGCCTTATCTAAATGCTTGTTGTTTCTTTTCTGTTCTACATGTGGCCTATGTAGGGCTGGGCAATATGATGATATTTACAGTTATTTTGATAATAACATCACAATAAGCTTTTCTGAGCATGTGATGGTTATTGTCAACACTTAAAAACACTGAGCATCTACATTTCATTACAAAGAGAACATAAAGAAAAGGTTAAGCGAGGGGGTTCATTTATTGTGACAGCCCCTTACAATGAAGTGGCCGTGGGAGCAAGCACAATGATAGTGTGTGAGTTGAAGCTTAATCTTTAAAATAAAAGGACATATCTAGTAAAAAAAAAAAAAAACAAGCAAACAAAAAAAAAACAAAATTGTGTGTCACCCAAACGTAAATAATCTAATAAAATAAAAAAAACAAAAAACAAAACAGAATTGTGTGTCACCCAAACATTACCATCTTTGAATTTGTGGCTGTTTAGCCTGGAGCCTTCTTTTCCAAGGCAATTTTGCATGAGGCCATTTGAAACGACCCGTTTTGCATGACGTATGAGAGCAGAGACATGTTTTCACCTGTGTCTAGAGATGAGAAGTAAGTTTTTGTGGTGTGTGAAACCTGACACTGTAGTGCAGCTAACTAGTGCAGCTTCTGTAGAGATCAAATCTATAAGTACAAGTACACATAAATGAGATTTTATGGTGAGAGTATTATTGTACAACCCCAATCCCAATGAAGTTGGGACATTGTGTAAAACATAAATAAAAACAGAATATGATGATTTGCAAATCCTTTTCAACCTATATTCAAATGAATACACTACGAAGACAAGATATTTAATGTTCAAACAGACAAACTTTATTGGTTTTTGCAAATATTCACTCATTTTGAATTTGATGCCTGTAACACGTTCCAAAGAAGTTGGGACAGGGACATGTTTACCACATCACCTTTCCTTTTAACAACACTCAATAAACGTTTGGGAACTGAGGACACTAATTGTTGAAGCTTTGTAGGTGGAATTCTTTCCCATTATTGCTTGATTTACAACTTCAGTTGCTCAACAGTCCAGAGTCTCCGTTGTCGTATTTTGTGCTTTATAATGCACCACACATTTTCAATGGGAGACAGGTCTGGACTGCAAGCAGGCCAGTCTAGTACCCGCACTCTATTACCACGAAGCCACGCTGTTGTAACGCGTGCAGAATGTGGCTTGGCATTGTCTTGCTGAAATAAGCAGGGACGTCCCTGAAAAAGACGTTGCTTGGATGGCAGCATCCAAAACCTGTATGTACCTTTCAGCATTAATGGTGCCTTCACAGATGTGCAAGTTACCCATGCCATGGGCACTAACACCCCCCATACCATCAGATGCTGGCATTTGAACTTTGCAATGATTACAATCCGGACAATCCTTTTCCTCTTTGGCCCGGAGGACACGACGTCCATGATTTCCAAAACCAATTTGAAATGTGGACTTGTCAGACCACAGGACACTTTTCCACTTTGCGTCAATCCATCTCAGATGAGCTCAGGCCCAGAGAAGCTGGCGGTGTTTCTGGGTGTTGTTGATATATGGCTTTCACTTTGCATTGCAGAGTTTTAACTTACACTTGTAGATGGAGCGACGAACTGTGTTCACTGACAGTGGTTTTCTGAAGTGTTCCTGAGCACATGTGGTAATATCCATTACAGATTGATGTCGGTTTTTAATGCAGTGCCACCTGAGGGATCGAAGGTCACGGGCATTCATTGTTGGTTTTCTGCCTTGCCGCTTATTTGCAGAGATTTCTCCAGATTCTCTGAATTTTTTGATGATATTATGGACTGTAGATGATGAAATTCCTAAATTTCTTGCAATTGCACGTTGAGAAACGTTGTTCTTAAACTGTTGGACTATTTGCTCACGCAGTTGTTCACAAATTGGTGAACTTCGCCCCATCCTTGCTTGTGAAAGACTGAGCCTTTCAGGATTGCTCCCTTTATACCCAGTCATGACACACCTGTTTCCACTTAACCTGTTCACCTGTGGAATGTTCCAAACAGGTGTTTTTTGAGCATTCCTCAACTTTCCCAGTCTTTTGATGCCCCTGTCCCAACTTCTTTGGAACATGTTGCAGGCATCAAATTCAAAATGAGTGAATATTTGCAAAAATCAATAAAGTTTATCTGTTTGAACATTAAATATCTTGTCTTTGTAGTGTATTCAATTGAATATAGATTGAAAAGGATTTGTAAATCATCGTTTTCTTTTTTTATTGATGTTTTACACAACGTCCCAACTTAATTGGAATTGGGGTTGTAGATCATATTACTCAACGTGTCTAAAGTCAAGTTTTGTTCATCTGTGGTAATACTGGCTTGCTGTGGTTTGCATTAAGTAAATCAACAAATGTACATTTTCACTGTCACTGGGGACTGTTACCACGGTAACTTGGTAATCATCGCCACGTACAGGCCTATTTTGCGGTACTTTGATGTTATATTTTTGCCATTCCGCCCACCCTTTCACTAAAGTTTAATTCTCATTTTACTGATGTGAGGCCTTGACAAGCCTGTCGAGATATATTACAGTTTATCTTTGCTTGGATTCATAGACTCATACGCCACAGCAATATCTCTCTTTGTAGAAGACAAAAATAGAGGAACAAATTAGCAAGACCCTTGTGTCTCTGCTCCTTAACTCACCATCTCTATCACAATAGACAATGAGAAAGGACAAAGATGGATACAGATGGTTGGACGTTCTGCCAGATGCCTTTGCTCTATTTTTAGTTACAGATTATGTATTTTGTTGAGTGTAGGGTGAAGAATGGTGATTGCCTTTGAGGTGTCTTCTCTGCATTGATGCGCAGGGCAGGTCATTACACACGAGCCGGGATTCAGCTTCTGTTAAACCTGCTCACTTAAAATATTAGAATATTCTGTAAAACGCAGTGAGCAAAAAGAATATTCATACAAGGGCTGTTTTAAAGCAGCAATCAGTGATTTTAAAATAAAGTAATAGTTCGTTGAAACATTTGGGGGAAAAAAATGAGGGGGTGTGTTACAATTTTCAAATTTAAGCCCATAAAAGAATAACAGGCAAAAAGAGCTGTATCTAAAAGCCTGAAATGAAGTGAACTGGTTAGATTTGGAAGACGAGCCAGCTAAATGATGTAATCAATGAGAATATTGCTAGCATAATTTGAATCATAATTGCTTTAAACCTTTAGCTGAATAGGAAGCAGAGAAGGAGAGTGATAAGGTAGGAGCTCAGTGATCCTATGCATTGGTCCAACTCACTTAGCAATTTCAAGCAGTCCTACTCCTCATTGCTGAATAGAATTAGCCTGGCATGCTCATCTGTGAGTTTAGACTGTAGAAGCAGGAGCACTCTTAGAGAGCACATACTAACTCTGCATGGAAATAGAGTGGAACAAGTGCAATAGAGACCGGCAAATGGAATGTTTGAGCTTTCTTCAATGAGTGATTGTTCTCATAATCTTTTGAGTAACAGTCCTCACAAGTGATTGACCATGCCTCCAGTCCATAAAAAGATTTTAGCTGTACTATGAGATCACAGTGTAGTTCTCTAAGATGTTCTTATGCTTCCATCCACTAGGGGTGCCAATATTTGTGGAGTGCACTGTAAGTATTAGGGCATAGCTTATTTTATTCTAACAAAACCTATTCTGGTATTTGTGTTACTTAATGAAAAAGTAACAGAAATCAAACATCAGTCTGAACATGTAAAAATAAGGTGAGGTGCCCCAAAATTTTGATGGCAAGTGTATGTATATTTATAATCAGATTCTATGAAGGGTTTTGTTCCAAAACGCAGATCACTTAGATCACTTACAAGAATTTTGTTTTTTTCCTGATATATGTTGTTGGGTGTGGGCTTTACACAAGAAATATTCATGTTACATAGTGATGAATACACCTTTTATTTGACAAAAATGTGTTTTCTATTATGCTTGCAACTTTTTTCTTTTTTAAAACTTGTTAAATACAATACTGTTACAAATGGATATACATTTTGCAGTCAAACTCTTCATATACACTTGGAAGCAAATCATGTAACTGTTCATTAGACTATGCCTTTGTGCTATCCTCTTAAAGAGAAGCTATTTGAGGGTTGGGGTAAGGAGGAGAGCCTGATAGGGATGGACAGATGTTATGCAACATTTGGATGCCCCCAGGGCTTCCCCCCCTGCAGTTGAATGCAAGCCTCAATGAACATGCCAGACCAATGGGGTGGTGGACCCTCATAATTTATAATGACCTGCTTTTCCCCAACTCCTGTCCATTACACTGTTTAATGATCATGAGGCCTGATACATCATATATCAAAGCTCTGTGACATGTATAAGGAATGAATAAGCAGACTAGAATTGATTCAAGTACCCTCTTGTTCTTCCTGTATCACTCTCTCTGTTTTTTTCCTTTCCTTGTCAACCATTACTCTTGCTGTCCTGATCGAAGCTGCAGTTTACTTTGCTGTGTGGATGAGTCTTAAGTTCCAGATTGCATCTCATTCAGATTATCTATGCTGTCTGATATCTTAAAGCCTTCCACTCACTTTCACATAGGATGGTGGGAAATGATAACAACCAAATGCTCATCTTCTTTTCTCCTGCTTGTCTGTTTCAATTTTATATTAGCTCTCACAAATCAGATAGAAATCAGCAGTTTTTTGTATGTCTTACACTTAAACAGAGGAGCTATTTCACATGTAAATGGTGGATACCCACTGGAAATTGTAATTGTGAATGTCAGTAGAATGCATAGTAATATATTGTCAATGTAGTATATTTTTCTGTGGGTCATCCCTTCATTATTTTTCACCTTCTCTATATTTGTGCACAGTTTAGCCCTGCATCCAGAGCGAGTGTTGGTGGCCACGGGGCAGGTGGGGAAGGAGCCGTATATCTGTGTCTGGGACTCCTACACCGTTCAGACCGTGTCCATCCTGAAGGACATGCACACGCACGGCATTGCATGTCTTGCTTTTGACCTTGATGGACAGGTAAGCACTAACCACTCATTTGAACATGTGCAAAAGTATTCAATGCATGAGAAGAGTGCTGTTTTATAGTTGGGTCTGGGTTTAAATTCAAACGTTTAAAAATAAGTTGTCCTCATACTGTGCAGTTAAGGGCCAGTTGCATGCATGCGATTAAAACTTGCACAGAAACATTCCTTTCCATAGTTATTTGCTCAGTGTCAGTGGGAAACTGATGTCAGGCTAATCACACAGCTCTCTCAAGTGTCACATCTGTGAGCACTTGACTAGTGTAACTCTGACAGGCTGACTGACAGTGAGAAAGAGAATGAAAGAGGGAGTGTGTGAGAGTCAGCTTGGATCTCCTCCATCCTTTGACAGTCTGATGCAGACAGTGAGTCAACACTTTAAATCCCCTGCACATGCACTGAAAACCAGCACTATCCTTCAAGGAGCTACATTTGAGTCAGGTAAACAGGTGATGGTGGTGAACAGTGCCCAAAAGTGCCAATTTTTCTACTTTCTTCAGGCTTGGCACAATAGTAATAGAATTATTAAAGGACTGAATAAATGCAGATTGCTACTTGCAAACCTTCCAAAAAAGTTTTGTAAGCATGTGATATGAAAACAAAAACAAACAAAAGTGAGATATTTAATGTTTTACCTTATCAACTTTTTTTTTAACATACTGAAATGAAATTGATGCCTGCAGCACATTTCAGAAAGTCGCAGTGGCAGTTTAGGACTAGAAATGTTGTGAAATGTTAAAAAACATCTTAAATATGTGATTCAGTCAGGCTAGGGTATAAAGAAGGTGCCATACTTTATGAGCGAGGATACGTGGAGGCTAAGTGATTAATCCATCTGTTTGAGAACAACATTCCACAACAAGCAAAAACAAGCAATTAGGTATTTTGCCCTGTATGGTGCATAATATCAAAAGATTCAGGGAATCTGGATAAATCTCTTCATGTAAAGGGTAAGGCCAAAAATCACAGCTGAATGTCTGTGACCTTCAATCCCTCAGAATGCACAGCACTGCTTCTGTGATGGATATCACTACATGGGCTTGGAAGTACTTTGACATGCTGTTGTTGATAAACAATGCTTGTCACTGCACCCACAAATACAACTTAACACTGTACTTTGCACAGCGGAAGCCAAATACCAGTAAGAACTAGAAACGCCGCTGATTTCTCTTTTTCATTTTAAATGCACCGTTGCACAGTAGAAAACTATATTGTGGTCTGTAATCTTACCACTTATTATTCAGTGAGTATACATTCTTCAGTAACTACTGTGAAACTAATACAACCCCAATTCCAATGAAGTTGGACGTTGTGTAAAACATAAATAAAAACAGAATACGATGATTTGCAAATCCTTTTCAACCTATATTCAATTGAATACACTACAAAGACAAGATATTTAATGTTCAAACTGATAAACTTTATTGGTTTTTGCAAATATTCACTCATTTTGAATTTAATGCCTGCAACACGTTCCAAAGAAGTTGGGACAGGGGCGTGTTTACCACTGTGTTACATCACCTTTCCTTTTAACAACACTCAATAAGCGTTTGAGAACTGAGGACACTAATTGTTGAAGCTTTGTAGGTGCAAATCTTTCCCATTATTGCTTGATGTACAATTTCAGTTGTTCAACAGTCCAGAGTCTCCGTTGTCGTATTTTGCGCTTCATAATGTGCCACGCATTTTCAATGGGAGATGGGTCTGGACTGCAGACAGGCCAGTCTAGTACCCGCACTCTTTTACTACGAAGCCACGCTGTTGTAACGCGTGCAAAATGTGGCTTGGCATTGTCTTGCTGAAATAAGCAGGGATGTCCCTGAAAAGACGTTGCTTGGAGGGCAGCATATGTTGCTCCAAAACCTGCATGTACCTTTCAGCATTAATGGTGCCTTCACAGATGTGCAAGTTACCCATGCCATGGGCACTCAAGCAATTTAAAGGGTTCAATTTATTTTGTAGATTTTTTTTTTGGCTTATTGCTTAGTGTTATAAACTTCTATTCCATAACCTAGATATCCTCTATCATATGATAGCCACAAAGCCCTGCGTTTGAAATGCTTGCACTAGTGCTGCATGGATCTGATATGTCAGTATTTACATTTCACACATGGGAATTCATAAAGCTGGATCAGTAGCTTCCTAGCTTCCATTCTTAACATAAAGTTAACTGCAGTGTTTCAGAAAAACAGTTACTAATAGACAGCATCACAAGGAATCAGTTTCAGATCACAGTTGATAGGATGCAACCTCCATACCCATTGTGCCACTTGGGAGTCCCTGATTTCAATGCTTATAGCACTGTCTGTATATCCATAGACCCAGAGCAAGTGTTTTGTAGGCAAATCAATAATAATAATAATAAGAGAAGCTATGGCTCTCTCAGATTGCCATTATTCTCCTGATATGAAATGTTCAGTACTTTAGTCTACCCCTATCCTCATCCCCATTTAATAGAAGGGAGACCTTTTCATTGCGAGACTTCACTGTGATATTGAATCTTACACATCGCACATCAAAAGCAAGTTATGAGGTGGATATTCGATCAATCCAAAGTGTTTGTACTCAACAATGAACAGCAGTGTAATGTCTCTGCTTATATGCCCACAGGATCCATACAAACTCGGTATGTATTCTCTCATAGTTGCCTTACTGCTCACAAGAGAAAAATCCCATTTCTGAGATCAATATTTCATGGCTAGCTGTGGTTTTATGGGAGAGAATAACCCCCTGCTTCCTCCAGGGGGGCTGGTCACCCCCCAGCAGAGCAATGTCAATGAAGTGGTAACTCTGAAGAGCAGGAAGAGTAAATTGCTATCAGCTTTTTTTTACCTAGGCAGATGGAAAAGCAGAGAGAGTGGGAAAGATGCTGTCTCTGAAGCCCTAAGTGCCTCTAGCCAATCTCCACTTTATAAATGTATCAAAGGCGTTACATGAGATAGTTTACTAAAGGCACCTCACTTTGTACTGATTCAGCATGGAGCTGTTCTTGACCTCAGCGCACTGACTTATGTAATGGGGGCCTGCCTATGTCTGAGTGGGAAATAAACATAGTACAGTTGATGGAGTGGAGGTACAACACTGAAATGTATCAAAATGCTCATCAAAGACATTGCACACTTAAGAGGCCACAGAAGGATACAGTGTCTAGAAATCCCACTTGGTGTACCACGTTGGAAAAATAAAAAATAGACTAGTTAACCCTATTAAATTGAGCTACTCACTGGCAATTGATTCTGAGATCGGCTCTTAAACTTGTTTAAATCTGCTGCCAAGTGACTGGATTTGGCCTTGGTGTTATAGTAGTGCAGCTGGTGCTGCTGTTTATAGTGGATACATGGGTATATTGATCTGTGTTTATCTATTATGGCTTGCAGTGTTTGGTGTCTGTGGGCCTCGACTCCAAGAACACAATCTGCGTGTGGGACTGGAGGAGAGGGAAAGTGTTGGCTGCTGCTCCTGGTCATACAGACAGGGTAAGGACACGCACGCACACACACACACACATACACACACACATATAATATTATATATATATATATATATATATATATATATATATATATATATATATATATATATATATATATATAATATAATTTTTCATCTATTACAATGAATTCCAAATAATAGCCCCAGGTATAAATGAATGATTTTAAACATATTAATCCTGTTATTACGGCTGTTTCTTATACATTTATTCTTTTCCAAAGATATTCGACATATCTTGGGACCTATATCAGCAGAGCAAGCTGGTGAGCTGTGGTGTCAAACATATCAAGGTACTGCTTATATCTCATTCTCTTGGTAATTTTCATTTCATTTTACAAGATTTAAACCTGAGTATATTTGTCACTGTCTTGCTTATTTATTTAATCTCTGAGATAAAATGCCATGTGCACTAACCGACTACTTCATTAAGCACATGTCCTTGCATCTACGCTCTTTGTCCAGTTTATCAGCTTCACTTACCATATAGGTGCACTTTGTAGTAAGAGTAGACTGATATGTTTTTCTTCAGGGCCAGTATCGATGACGATTATTAGTAATCACAGACTCTGATCACCAATATTTGGAGCTGATATTCATTTACCATAAATTTGAGGTTTGTAGTGAGACAATTTACAAGAATGCAACTCTTAATCACAACTTCCACAAAATTAATTTCAGAACATTGCAAAAACTTAACTTAAACATTTTGAATTTATCTTTATTCATGGACCTCAAAAAGGCGGCTTAAAAACTTGAAATTCAAAAAATTATTTCAAGTATTTTACACGTAGGTGGCACAGTGGTGCAGTGGGTAACGGTGTCACCTCACAGCAAGAAGGGCCTGGGTTTGATTCCCCAGCCAGGTGACCAGGTCCTTTCTGTGTGGAGTTTGCATGTCCTCCCTGTGTCTGTGTGGGTTTCCGCTTGGTACTCCAGTCTGTGTCTGTCTGTCTGCCCTGTGATGGGCTGGTGACCTGTCCAGGGTGTTTTCTGCCTTCCACCCAATGACTGCTGAGATAAGCTCCAGCTCCCCCTGTGACCCAGAAGGATAAATGGTTTAAAAGATGTGTCTGTGTGTGTATTACATGTACAGAATTTATATGTAAAACAAATATGTAGTAGGAGTCACTGAGATTGTTGAAAGGGCACACATCATGGAATAATAAAACAACAATGGGAATACATGAATGTTAGCATGTTTATTTAATTTTATTGTTGACCCAAACATTTTTCATGTGGTAACGAGCAGTAATTGGACATGTTGAATGTATGAGGTTGTATATTCTGATTGGCTCTTAAAACTGTTTAGCCTAAGCAGAGTGATCAAAGTAGCAAGCTGCAGCTGTCTGTACATAACATAAAAAGTTATGATTTTACATATAACGTATTGTTTGTCTGCGTAGTTGGCTACCCACTGATGCTCTGCTATAGGCACACATAATACGAACGTGTTGAAACCACTGAAAAAGCATTGTACGTCTGCACACTATGACACGTGGTCCACTCATCCTACATAGGCATAGAGACAGGAAGGGTTGGGTTGGCTACAAAAAAAATTAGTAGCTAGCTACTTTTTAGCTACTTTTTGAAAAGTAGTACGCTACTTTTAGCTACTTGCAAAGCACAACAGTCAGAAGGTTTGTGTATTTCCACCCACACACCAAGCAAGCCCATTTAATCATGCACCAGAAAGAAACATACAATTGAAAAGCTGCAAATATACAAAATTGAACAAAAATAACTGAATACAAACCAATTTTGTGCAAAGCAATGTCAACTGATGAAGAAAAACTGCTCTGATTTAAGCATTTCAGCAAGAAATACAGACATGACAGAGTCATTTGTTAAACAACACTTTAGTCAAAATTATCATCAGTGACCCTGGCTCTGTTTGGGGTGAGAATCAGGCCTGCCCAGCTGAATAATGTCTGCAGTGCTGCAAAGCTGTTGCGGCTCCACAGCAGAAATAGATTTATAGGTGGAAGAACATAATCCTCAGTTTTCACAATAAAGGACCTTAAATCCTGGAGTTAACGCATAACTAATTCACCAATCTTTAACGCTGAAGACTGATGTGCAGACTACTGGTCACCATAGAAACACAGATAATAACAGTCTTACCTAGCGAGTAGGCAAAGTAATAAAATGGCTAAGAGAAAGATTCATGACGAACATCAGTAATTTGGAGATTAATGGATTCATCTACATTAATAAGCACTCCAGCTGGTTTTCCTGATATGTTTAATCTGCAATGAGAAACTGACAAACACCAAGTCACTAGGCTGTGGCGTCTCTTTCGCTAGCTTCTTGTGCTAATTTTCCCATTCCACCTTTAATAGCTCAGTACATTCTGGCACCTCAGGCACCGTTTAAGGTGGAATGAGACAATTCGAACAAGAAGTAGGAGAATGAGAAGCAACTTGAAAATTTGAACATGGAGAGACATTTTGCAAGAAACGCGTTTGCAGAAAAGTTTCCAGACTGAGCTGCAAGAAAAGCAACCACAGCTGAGCTAAAGCAAAGCAAAGTAAATCTGTGTTTTTGTTTATATTTTTAGCCTACACTAGCACATTAGCACATAATGAGACATACTTACAGCCAAAATGGTTCAATGGACATATTGTGGCACACAAGGTGGTTTATTTTTTGTTGAAAGGACAAAACAGCTCTTCTTAACATTTAGTTATCGACCACTTAGCTAAGTCTACTATTAAGGTTTGATCAGTGCATGCCCATTTGCTCTAACTGTCTGCTGCCCGGTCAGGATTGCACAAGTGCCACCAGCCCAGTTAACGACTGCGCTCTATGGTTCAGATTTTGCGCAGATTGCCTGAAACCTGTAGCGAATTCGTAGAGAAAATTAACGCCATAGGTACACAAAAATTTGTGAACGCTACAGCTTTTAGCTACATTTAATTAAGCTGTAATGGCTACAGCTATTAGCTGTAAAAAAATTGTAGTTAGCTACAAAAAGCATGCTACTTAGCTACTCCCACATCCCTCAAGAGAGGCTACAGAAGTGCTGGTTGGTTATACTTAATGAGTCATACACATTTCAAGCAATTCAGTAATGCTGTGAGCTGGACGTTCAGCCAGACTTTGCTGATCAAAATCAAAGTTTATTTATAGCGCTTTTTACAGCAAGTGTTGTCACCAATAGTGATAGTAGCAAGGAAAAACTCCCTAAGAGTAAGAGGAAGAAACCTTGAGAGGAACCCAAGACTCGAAAGGGGAACCCATCCTCTTCTGATCGACTCTAGATAGCAAACATAATTAGTATAAAATATTAGAATACAAAACGAGGAAAAACAGGCAGAGCGATGGTTAATTAGGTAGTTTGAGTTTATGCAGCAGCATCATCAGGAGAGTCAGTTCATGATGGTGAGGTTTGTACAGCATTGTGCAGCATGAAGCTCAATGGTGGTCAAAAAGGTCCAGAGGGCTGGAAAACAGTGGGCACCCGATCAAGGCTGCATCAGACCATGATCCCCCAGACCTGCACCTTTTATCTAAAAGGGAAAACTAATTACCAGAGGCTCAACTAAACAAGTAAGTTTTTAGCCTAGACTCAAAGACTGAGGCTGTGTCTGAGGCCTGAACACTGACTGGAAGATTATTCCGAAGTTGGGGGGCTTTGTATGAGAAGGCTCTACCCCCTAATGTAACTTTATTAATTCTAGGTACTAATAGTAAGCCAGCACCTTGTGATCTAAGTAGGCATGATGGTTCAAAATATGAGAGAAGTCCAGTAACAGGGTGAAGAAGGAGTCGTATCATCTTACTTATTTTTCTCTGTCCTATTCAGGTGACTTGAGAAGTGATTGTTTATGATAAGAGGGATTGGTAGGCTTTGAAAAGGCTTTGCTGATTCAGCTTCTGCTGTTCTTCCTATGAAAGGATCATAGCAAAGTGCTGTATGCCTTTCTAGTTCCTTTAATTCAGCTGTTCACACTGGCAAATAACTGTCAAGCACTGTCTATTTTTACACTAGAATAGTGGGGATTTGTATGGAAGGAGCTTCATGTTTGTAAGTTTTCACCAAGAGGAGAGCACAGTAATAAATACAGTCCCAAAACACAAGTCACTTTAGATGACAACACTTTGAGATGTTATTTCATCTGAATTATACACAGCTACATCTATTTTTGTTATCTAAGTGAAAATTGTGTGTGTGTGTACCTTTTATCATGGTTTACAATAAATGCAATAAAAACATATTTTAAAAAAGTATATATATATATATTTCTTTCTCCTTTGTTTTATCTAGTTCTTAGTAAGCCACATTCAAAACAAGTCAGAACAAGGTGTGTGTGTGTGTGTGTGTTTCTGGTCACTTAAGTGTCTTTCATTAATTTTTTAAATTTCCTTCCTCTCTACATTTACAAAGTCACATGTGTTTTACTGATTGCTTTGCTTAATTATTCTCTTTGAATATAGCTTAAAAATCAAGCCATTAAAGAAAAAATTGTGCATCCACATTTAAATAGCATCTCTTTCTCTTTTCCCCTGCTTGTCCCCTCTCTTAATTTCCTAATTCCATCCAGCTAATCCAGATCCAGCCATAGCTTTGCTTCATAGACACTGCTCTCTCAAACCCTTCCCTTTCTCTCTCTCTCTCTCTCTCTCTCTCTCTCTCTAATCCTCCTCTTCCATGGTGGTAGGACAGTGCAGCAGTTGTTCCACATAATTCCTGAGTCTTTCCCCTCTGGACCATGTGACATCTGCTCCCAGGGCCAGTGCTCAGTCAGCGATTATAGCACTCAATGCATGCAGGAGATTTAGCCTGGAGTAATCCCTTTCTCTCTCTTTCTCCCTCCCCTCACTTGGAGGCAACCATAGGGAGGCTTTGTGAAACGGCCTGCACTACTATGCTATAATTACTATTAGAGTAACTGAAGTGTGTGGTGTATTCAGTTTTAGAAAATTAACTTGGTTATGCTGAAGTTTAGGTGATGTAGCAGATGTTTAGGTGATGTAGCCAGTGAAGGGGTATGTATCTGTGTGTGTGCGTGTTTGTGTATGTGTGTGTCTTTCTCTGGGATTTATGTTTAGTTGGTGCTTCAAGCACATACATGCATGTAAACATGTGCTTTCTAGTCTTAGTGCAGCAGTGCATTAAGCTTCACTGAGTAGAGACTGCATCTTTACATTTTCTTTCTTAATGTTCTTCGCTTCAATTCTGGAGCCACTAGTACAAGTCTGTATGTGATAAATTGTGTGATTGCAATTAAAACATATACTTGATTTAGTAATGTGAAGTAATTTTGTACTAGATTTCATCCTGCTCTATATTTATTGGCTTTGTAAAACATGGGCAAAAAAAAACATTGAAAAATGTGGTTAAGTAGCTCAATTGCACACTGAAAATAAATATGAGAATAAACTTAAATTTTAATTGAAATAAAATTTTTCAAAGTATACAAAAAACCCAATAAAATAGATTTTTAGCAAAACCAGGTTTTACCATTATTAGACTGGGGGGTGGGGGGCTAACTAGTGGGTGAAATTGAATCTGACTAAATTGGGGAGATAATTGACAAAAAAGCCCTTAAAAAGGATTTGGTCCTATCTAGTCGTATCTAGTTGTCATTTTGGAGACCTGGTAACCGCAAAATGATACAATCTTCTGCAAATCTCCGACAGTGAGAGGAGAAAGGTTTGCACCTCTTACCATTCTCCACACTGTGCATGGAGGCGCAATATACTTGGGACCTCTTCCAAACAGGTTTACTATAGCTCAGATTGTTTTAAACGTCTTAATGGTTGCTGTAACAGTGTATATATGCATTTTAAGCACTTTGCTTTTTATTTCATAGCTATTGCCTGATTTCTGAAGGTTAACACACTGTTGTCTCATTTTATTTGTTCATTCTCTAGTCTTCCCTATGTTGATTAATGACTAAGGAAATTTGGCATCTGTGTCATATTTATACCTCAGTGAAACAGGAATGTCATGGGTGAGTGCATAAGGCATTCTAAACACTCAGCTGGACCTTAAAAAAGTGAAAAATAAATGACAACATGCTTTAATTTACATTTTGTTTATAAGAATTTCTTATGTGTGACATTTTTCACTTTTCTTTTCCAAGAGTACCTGTGACTTACATGGGATAGCTATCATCACTATCATCAGAAAACCTTGAAAATATGGATGTGTTGGATAAAATGATCCTAATTTAAATTTAAATTATTGCAACAAGAATTAATTCCAAGTCATTTTCGAGCATTTCCATTGGTCCATTCATCGTCAATGAGTGGCTAGTGTTTCAAAACCAGAAAAAAAAACAAAAAAACAAAAAAAAGTGAGGGTTGTGGGATTATGGCAGTTACGATATGTTGGCCAAACAAAATATATGACAAATAGAATATCATGTCTTATTGCATTACGATATATGGGTATAAATTGTGTTGAATATGGCATCTGGGACTAATGCATTTTAATTTAAATACTGAATAAATCTGATTTTGATTATGACTTTGAGTGCAAGTCTGTAATGTGAAATAGTAGAGATGCTGAAGCACGAACAAGACAGGGTCTTCTGTGTGCACAGTGTAGGGAGATGGGGAGTCTAGGAGAACAGGCAGTGGTGTTATGTGCGTGTGTGAGTGTGTGGAGGGGCTTGGCAGACAAGTAGCAGTGACTCATTTTGATTACATTAAAAGCTTTTCCAAAGAGCAGACCTGCAAACCCAAGGCCTATGATTCAGTGAGGCTTGATGCTTTCCTAATGTAATGCAGTCAGCCTGGCTGGAGCACCATCCGCCCTGCTGTGACACAATCGTCACTGAACCAAACTCTCGATTTCTCTCTTTTTTACTTTCTTTTCTTCACCTCTTTACTATTTAGTGAAGCTTTAGCCTCACCTACCCTGAATGCATATTTTGAATCATCTGGAGTGTCCATATTTAAAGTACAAAATTTAGAAATCAATACTTGGCTCTTACTTTGCCAACTTTTTAAGGTTATTTAGCTCTTCACAGTAGAATGTATTTCTCATCTCGCATCTCGACATTGAAAGCTGAGATCTAAATTCTCCCCTATTACAATATTTATGCTTTAGTCCAGATTAAAGTCAGGAGCAAGCTGTTTGAAATAAGAAACAATTCGCCAGTTTCACAGCTTTAGATTAAGCCTAAGCCTGGGCCAAATTCATTTTTTAGAGGTGAAACACCATTGCTGTTTTAGTTTAATTCAAAATTAAGCTTAATCCAAGTCCATAAAAGTGGCACTATATGTGTAGTATTGAATCTTGGTTCTAATAGAGCTTGCAGTAAGATCCTGACAAGAGGGCTAAATGGCTACTAGCTGTCTTTAAATGAGAAGATGAATAATTATTCCTCTCTTAGCTCAGCTCTGTCACAGTGAGTTTAGCACTTGGAAAGAGGAGGTCACACACAGGTGACCCGGTTGCACTCATGGAACACTCTCAGACAGGTGTGTGTGACCTGGAAAAATGGAACTCTGCAATGGCTCTTTCTCATTCTCTCACATACACAGACACACACACATGAATCATGCTGTTCTCTCATATTGGTGTTTGTGACCTGGAAAAATGACACACACAAATGCGCACACACACAAACCCATGAGCCAGTTGTTATGCCCAGAGTGTCCTTGCGTGTGTTATCAGTGCTGGCTCTGAATTCAGATCGTGCCTGTGCATCTTAAAGACCTGTTTTATTAATGGCAACACAAAACGTGTGTATGTGTGTGTGTGTGGGTGTGTGTGTTTTTGTTTGTTTGTTTGTAGTTACAGTGGGTTGCAAAAGTATTCATACCCCTTGAACTTTTCCATATTTTGTCACATTACAACCACAAACATAAATATATTTCACTGGAATTTAATGTGAAAGACCAACACAAAGTGGTATACAATTGTGAAGTGGAAAGAAAATCATACATGAATCAAAACATTTTTTACAAATAAAAAACTAATAAGTGCGACGTGCAAAAGTATTCAGCCCCCTTTTCCCTGAGTGCAACCAATTGCATTCAGAAGTTGCCTGATGACTGCTAATGACTCAAAAGGGTCCACCTGTGTGTAATCTAATCTCAGTACAAATACAGCTGCTCCGTGACGGCCTCAGATGTTGGTTAAGAGAATATTGGGGAGCAAACAGCATCATGAAGTCCAAAGAACACACCAGACAGGTTAGGAATATGGTTTTGGAGAAGTTTAAAGCAGGCTTAGGTTATAAAAAGATTTCCCAAGCTTTGAACATCTCACGGAGCACTGTTCAATCCATCATCCGGAAATGGAAAGAGTATGGCACCACAGTAAACCTGCCAAGACAAGGCCGTCCACCTAAACTTACAGGCCGAACAAGGAGATCACTGATCAGAGAGGCAGCCAAGAGGCCCATGGTGACTCTGGATGAAATGCAGAGAGCCACAGCTCAGGTGGGGGAAACTGTCCACAGGACAACAATTAGTCGTGCACTACACAAATGTGGTCTTTATGGAGAAAGCCATTGTTAAAAGAAAACCATAAGAAGTCCCGTTTGCAGTTTGCCAGAAGCCATGTTGAGGACACAGCAAACATGTGGAAGAAGGTGCTTTGGTCAGACGAGACCAAAATAGAACTTTTTGGCCACAATGCAAAACGCTATGCGTGGCAGAGAAATAACACTGCACATCACTCTGAAAACACCATCCCCACTGTCAAATATGGTGGTGGCAGCATCATGCTCTGGTGGTGCTTCTCTTCAGCAGGGACCGGGAAGTTGGTCAAAGTTGATGGGAAGATGGATGGAGCCAAATACAGGGCAATCTTGGAAGAAAACCTGTTGGAGTCAGCAAAAGATTTGAGACTGGGGCGGAGGTTCACCTTCCAGCAGGACAACGACCCTAAACATAAAGCCAGAGCTACAATGGAGTGGTTTAAAAAAAAGAATATTCATGTGTTAGAATGGCCCAGTCAGAGTCCAGACCTAAACCCAATTGAGAATTTGTGGCAAGATCTCAAAACTGCTGTTCACAAACGCTCTCCATCCAATCTGACTGAGCTTGAGCTGTTTTGCAAGGAGGAATGGGCAAGAATTTCAGTCACTAGATGTGCAAAGCTGGTGGAGACATACCCTAAAAGACTTGCAGCTGTAATTGCAGCAAAAGGTGGCTCCACAAAGTATTGACTCAGGGGGGCTGAATACTTTTGCACGTCGCACTTATTAGTTTTTTATTTGTAAAAAATGTTTTGATTCATGTATAATTTTCTTTCCACTTCACAATTGTATACCACTTTGTGTTGGTCTTTCACATTAAATTCCAGTGAAATATATTTATGTTTGTGGTTGTAATGTGACAAAATATGGAAAAGTTCAAGGGGTATGAATACTTTTGCAACCCACTGTATACTTGGGGATGCCAATGTGGGAATTGTGGGCCGATTACAATGTTTATCTGCACATACTGATGCATAAACATTAATAAAATATACAGACTTCAGTTCCTAAAAAAATTGGAATGGTGTGTGAAATTTTGGAATATATTTAAACAAAACAGTACAAACATGAGAGCATAATATCATCAATAGATACTTATGACCATTGGTCCTTCAGACAGTGATGCGTTAAAACCAGGTGTGGTTCTGTGATGGTTGGATGCATCCACAAATGCTAGTAAAGATTGTACTATGCACAGCAGAAGCCATACGCCAACAGCTTTGCTGAAATGGACAGATGCACAATGAACACATATATAGAGTCAACCTATCAGATGTTGTACTCTCTCTGACTCAAAGCAGAAAAGGACCACCCAGCTTGTTGCCAGCATTCAAAAGCCAGGGTTCAAAATTTAGGGTCTGTCATGTTATAGGAATGTGTAGTAGTGCATTGGCATGGGTAACTCGCACATCTGTGAAGGCACCATTACTGCTGAAGGACATTTGCGCATTCTGAAACATCATATCGTTGCTGTCAGAAGAAAAACTTGTATCTCCATTTTTGGCATTTTTCAGTTTTTGACATAATTTGAAAGTATCTGTTACTCTACATTGTTTGTAAATTTTATGATAAATGGCCTAAAATAAATTACCCAAAATTACATGGGAAAATTCTGGTTCCATTGACTTGCATTGAAAGTGAAGTATGTTTTTTCCTTCTCCTGTAAAGTTACTATTTTGGAGATGCGAGGTTTTCTTCTGACAGCAGCAATATGCTGCCTTGTAGATGACGTGTTTTTCAGGAGCATAAATGTTTATTTCAACTTGACAGTGACAAGCTACATTCTTCATGTTACAACTCCGTGGCTACATAGTCACAGAGTGGGGGTGTTAGACTGGTCTAGACCTGACTCCTATTGAAAACGTATTGCAGTTTAGGACAACAAAGGCTCACTGGGGTTGTGCAGCTGAAGTCTTGTATGATGGAAGATTGGCAAAAAAAACACTTTCAAAACTGGATTAATTTGTGTCTTCAGTCCCTAAACCATTCATGAAGCACCTAACCATTGTTATTAGGTAAAGTATCATTACAAATCAAAGAGTATTAAAAATACACACACACACACACACACACTCTTCTAAGCCACTTCTTCTTCTGGGTCGGTGGGGGGTGCTGGAGCCTATTATAGCTGTCAATGGGCGGAGCATCAAAAATACACACAACATTTTTTGTGAAATCAGTATAGCACTTAGAATATATTTCGTCCTTTATCTGTCTCTCCCTCTCAGTTCTGGAGTCTGTGTGGGAATGCTTTGACCCCTAAACGTGGTGTGTTTGGGAGGACAGGTGAGCTTCAAACCATCCTCTGCGTGGCTTGTGCCAGAGATGAGGTCACATACTCAGGTGCCTTGAATGGAGATATCTACGTCTGGAAGGGAGTCAACTTGATACGGACCGTTCAGGGGGCACACGGGGTAAGTAATGTCCCAGTAATGATCCTTCTCCGATGATGACCTCTGAAGTGAAGGCTCCAAAAATCTAGTTTAACCACAAGGCCAGTCTGAGAATCTAAGAATATTCAACTTTGTTAGAAAACTCTCCTTACATATTAAATAAATGCAACAACAGCGCTGAGAGATCTTATTATTTATAGAGAAGACTAAAATTGAACAGCGGAAATAACCACATATTTGCGTTGACTTTAAAGGGCTAACTGAGCATGGTTTTTGACAGTTGTATGAGGATGTAGGCATGCACTTCACAATTGCTTGCACTTAGGCATGCACTATGCTAATATAATCTTATATATCATATATAATACTATATTTGGGATAAGAGTAAAATTTGTTGTAAAAGAAAATCACTTTAAGCCTGCATGATTGTGATAAATGGGGTATAGTAGTGATAAGACTATTGCTTTTTTATTGCTTTGATTATTGCCTCTGATAGCTGCAGGGTAACAAAGTATTATGTCAGCTTATTCAGGAAGCTGATTGTGAACCATCCTCTGAAATGACAAGGCTGTAAGGCATTGCTGGTGTCTATGATACATTTCTTGGCAATTGTTTTTTTACACATTCTGCGTTGTCTTGTTCTGTGAAGCTGTACTGTTAGGCAGATCTATGATGTGCTTGTTAACTTAAGCCAGTGCTTACAGGAGAAAAGGAAAGAAAAATACTAAGAGGAAAAGAAAGTTATTAGGGTGGCCCTTAGGGAATAGTTATCTCCAGGTGTTCTTTTGCTGCTGTCATATTGGTTCTTACCATTGGTTCCCAGTGGATCAGATGATGACAAATGCCTCTCATCTCTGAGCGAATTCACACATTACTGCAAGACATTTACTAACACACACTCTTAGCTGTGGAAAACAGCTTTCTTCAGTGGTGTGACTTTCAAGCCACTCATCCATCTGATCTATATGCTCCATTACAATATTTTATAGTACAGTGTAACCCAGGGGTGTTAAACTTAACATTTTGCTATAACCTTTGCTATAACATTTTGCTATAACCTGAACTGGCAGTGGTTTAATATAAATACGGCAAAACATCAGCAAAATATAGGCATTCTTAGTAGACCTTGAAATATTACATTACAAAAACTTTAAAATATTATTTTTAAAAAATGCCGCCATCAGGTAGTTCTTTCAAACCTACCTGTGTGCTTGATTTAGACACCTGGCATCTTTACTGCAAGTTCATTAAATCTTGTGATCGGTGTCTGAACTGTTGAGCCAAGTGTTTATATTGGTTAAACAGCATCTGAAATGCAGCTAGTGTGTTTGGTGATATGACTGGTATGGTTTAACTGAGGTGTGACCGCTGTCCCATAGATTATTGTTAGGGGAGGGGGGTGGGAGTGCACACTATGTTGCAGTGCATGCTGGAGATTGTAGTGAAGCGCATTGCAAAACAGGCGATTAATAATAGAGAATTGAAATCATTTTGCTGGTTAAGGACAGTGCAGTACCAAATTAAAAAAACAAATAAAATAAGATTCAAAACTGAGTAAAAGCCCTTCTGTCTCTTCAGTGCATCTCATTTGCTGTTTTTAATGGAAACAACTATGTAGTCATAGAACAAAATGTTTGCATTAAGTATGTGCAATAGACATATAGAATATGTGCATTGCAGCTCAGTGTGAGTTACATTGGCTCTACAACTTACAAATGTATGAAGGACATTCTTAAGTTTTGTTGTTTCCTCTTACAAGGAGTCTCAAAAAAAACAGCTTTTAATATGCATTTAATATATGAGTAGTTAATAAAGCCAGTAGTTCTGCATAACATTGCTAAGGTCTTTTGAATGATTAACAGTAACATAGCAGTAGTGAGCACGTTCGCATAAATAGCATGAGTTTTGTTTTTATTACCGATTCGATCACAGCACATCCCCAGAAAGGGGTCTAAAGTGAAACTATGTTCATGCTCAAGGTGACAAAGCATGCTGCTGAGCAGAAAATATGAGAATTTTTTTCAATACACCTTTACATATCGTTGCATAATTGTATTTTATATGTGAAACTAAGCCCTAAATGTGTGGTGGAAAAATGTGTGTTGAGTGCAGGTTTTTTTGGTGTTCGGTTCCTCAGTACTCAGGGCTCATGGCTCTCTGTCTGTATTTTGCAGTCAGGGATTTTCAGCATGAATGCATGTGAAGAGGGCTTTGCCACTGGTGGCAGGGACGGCTGCATTCGACTGTGGGACCTGAGCTTTAAACCCATCACTGTCATTGACCTCAGGGAAACAGACCAGGGATATAAAGGTAATGCATAGTCTAGCAGCCCATTCTGGCTACCTACTGCATGTTGTACCTTTGGTACTGGTGTTATTAAATATATTCCCAAAAATTATAATTAAATTATTTCTAATGACACTAGAATATATTAGCTGAAATTATCATTATACAGTGTTTCTATGTTAATTGGTGCTCTGTGTTTCTTCTTTTGCTCTTTTACACACTTTGACTCATCAGTAGCTAGAGGTGAAAATTCCAGAGGTGGGTTACGTTAATGAAGTTATCATTAAAAGAGTCCCACTGTAATTCATGCCCAGTACCATAGTCCCTGCAGATGTCTAGATGTCCACAAGCTCCTAAGGTCCTCCCTATCTGCTCCTCCAATTTCATTGAGTCATTTCAACATTTGTCAAGCTGGTGTAATCATGTAATCCTGCCTTTTCCAAATTATCCTGGTTCCATTTTCAGTGTCTCCCAGGATCACGATTAACTTGGTAATTAAAAAAATAACCTTGTTGCTCATTTTATTTCTGTTTTTGTGTTGGGGGTTTATTTTAGGATTGTCGGTGCGAAGTGTTTGTTGGAGAGGGGATCACATCCTGGTGGGCACTCAAGACAGTGAGATCTTCGAGGTGGTGGTGCATGACCGCACAAAGCCTTTCCTTATCATGCAGGGCCATTGTGAGGGCGAGCTCTGGGCCCTGGCTGTCCACCCCACCAAACCCCTTGCTATGACTGGCAGCGATGACCGATCTGTCCGGTACTGAGCTGACCAAATCCACATACTAGATACAAGGCCTGAGTGATATGAAAATATTGCAGATTTTTCAGGAGCTACAAATTCTGTTGAATTAGAATATTTACCAGAATGATAATACCCACCAGAATTTTAGGCTGTATGGTAAAAAATTAGATAGACTGCAGTGGTTTTAGCTAAACGGTGCCTTATTGACTGTCATTTGTCTGATACGATAAATAGTTTTTCAATCATTCAGTTTATTAAACTGAAACTGCAAATTTATGTTTGATTGTTCAAAATAGCATCACTTTTTGTGAACATAGTGTTCTTATATTACATTTTAAAAACAGTCTGGTTGGCCCTGTCATGAGGAGATCACAAGTTCTATCCCTAGTGATGCTGCAGCCATCCATAGCCGGGAGTCCAAGAGAGCACAATTGACCTCGCTCTCTTTGGAGAGGATGGTCCCCCCTTCTCCTCCCATCACTTAACATGATGCTAGTCAGTGCAGGCATCTGTTAGCTGACGTAACAGATCTGGCGGTTGGTGCTTTCCTCCGAGCACATTCGGCTGTCTAGTGACGTTGTGTGAGTGGCAGTTCGAAATGATGCAGTGGCTGGGTTCACAGGTCTTGGAGGAATCCTGTGTTAGCCTTCACCCTCCTAGCGTTGATAGAATCGTGTGATTAGGGGAGTCTTAGCTAGCGGGTGGAACTGGAAATTACTAAATTGGGGAGAAAATTGGGTAAAAAAAATAAAGGTTTTTGGAGCTTTACCACCTGGATTTTCACAGATACTCATGAATCCTTAAAACTTTAATAGTGTCTGATTTTTTCATCCAAATATTATATTGGTGGGGCCCTAAATGTTACATACAATTGTATACATCTCTATTACAACAATAGAAGAGTGCATGGATTCCTTTTTTTGATCTTTGCAATCTCTTTTGTCTCTGCATATTGTGTAGGATCTGGAGCCTCATAGACCATGCTTTGATAGCGCGCTGTAACATGGAGGAACCTATCCGCTGTGCAGCAGTGAGTACTGATGGTATTCACCTGGCTCTGGGCATGAAAGATGGCTCCTTCACTGTACTGAGAGTCAGGTCAGTAACATACATGAACTTGACAGAGAGGAGGCAAAGGCTCCAAAAGGCTCCATAAAGGCCCTAATATATGCAACATCTCTTTGTTACAACCCCAATTCCAGTGAAGTTGGGACATTGTGTAAAACATAAATAAAAACAGAATACAATGATTTGCAAATCCTTTTCAACCTTTATTCAATTGAATACACTACAAAGACAAGATATTTAATGTTCTTACGGATAAACTTTATTGGTTTTTGCAAATATTCACTCATTTTGAATTTGATGTCTGTAACACGTTCCAAAGAGGTTGGGACAGGGGCATGTTTACCACTGTGTTACATCACCTTTCCTTTTAACAACACTCAATAAGCGTTTGGGAACTGAGGACACTAATTGTTGAAGCTTTGTAGGTGGAATTCTTTCCCATTCTTGCTTGATGTACAACTTCAGTTTCTCATCAGTCCGGGGTCTCCATTTTTGTATTTTGCACTTCATAATGTGCCACACATTTTCAATGGGAGACAGGTCTGGACTGCAGGCAGGCCAGTCTAGTACATGCACTCTTTTACTACGAAGCCACGCTTATGTAATATGTGCAGAATGTGACTTGGCATTGTCTTGCTGAAATAAGCAGGGCGTCCCTGAAAAAGACGTTGCTTGGATGGCAGCATATGTTGCTCCAAAACCTGTATGTACCTTTCAGCATTAATGGTGCCTTCACAGATGTGCAAGTTACCCATGCCATGGGCACTAACACACCCCCATACCATCAGAGATGCTGGCATTTGAACTTTGCACTGATAACATTCCAGACAGTCCTTTTCCTCTTTGGCCCGGAGGACACAATGTCCATGATTTCCAAAAACAATTTTAAATGTGGACTCCAGGACCACAGTCAGACCACAGGACACTTTTCCACTTTGCGTCAGTCCATCTCAGATGAGCTCAGGCCCAGAGAAGCCGGCAGCGTTTCTGGGTGTTGTTGATATATGGCTTTCACTTTGCATGGCAGTTTTAGCTTTCACTTGCACTGGAGCAATGAACTGTTCACTGACAGTGGTTTTCCGAAGTGTTCCTGAGCCCATGTGGTAATATCTGTTACAGAATGATGTCGGTTTTTAATGCAGTGCCGCCTGAGGGATCGTAGGTCATGGGCATTCAATGTTGGTCTTCTTACATTCAGAGATTTCTCCAGATTCTCTGAATATTTTGATGATATTATGGACTGTAGATGATGAAATCCCTAAATTCCTTGCAATTGCACATTGAGAAACGTTCTTAAACTGTTGGACTTTTTGCTCACACAGTTGTTCACAAAGTAGTGACCATCACCCCATCTTTGCTTGTGAACGACTGAGCCTTTCAGGGATGCTCCCTTTATACCCAATCATGACACCCACCTGTTTCCAATTAACCTGTTCACCTGTGGAATGTTCCAAACAGGTGTTTTTTGAGCATTCCTCAACTTTCCCAGTCTTTTGTTGCCCCTGTCCCAAGTTTTTTGGAACATGTTGCAGGCATCAAATTCAAAATCAGTGAATATTTGCGAAAAACAATAAAGTTTATCCATTTGAACATTAAATATCTTGTCTTTGTAATGAATTCAATTGAATATAGGTTGAAAAGGATTTGCAAATCATTGTATTCTGTTTTTATTTATGTTTTACACAATGTCCCAACTTCACTGGAATTGGGGTTGTAGTTAACTTTAAATTAAATTATATAATGCAGCATTACATGAAATGTAAATATTCACACTAAATTCAAGTGTTCAAGTGTAGTCATCCCTGCCACTTTGTAATTGCAGCACTGTGCAATAGAGGAGTAAAAGTGAGCAGTGCTAAATTAAGGCCCTTTCCACAGGGACATGACGGAGGTGGTGCACATTAAGGACCGTAAGGAGGCCATCCATGAACTGAAGTACTCTCCTGATGGGGCTCACCTTGCTGTGGGCTCCAATGATAATTCGGTGGACATCTACAGTGTGGTGCAGCGCTATAAGAAGGTGGGAGAGTGTGTAGGCTCCCTCAGTTTTATCACACACATGGACTGGTCCACTGACAGCAAATATCTGCAGACCAATGATGGTAGTGGGAAGAGGCTCTTCTACAGAATGCCCAGTAAGTGCATTAGATTTTGGGGTTTTCTGTACAGTATTGTGATTTATCTCAGATTCCCTCCTCTTACATCTTTATGGATTGTTGGTGTTTCTGTATGAAGGTGGGAAGGAAGTGACTAACAGAGAAGAGATGAAGCTAGTCCAGTGGTCCACATGGACATGTGTTCTTGGTCCAGAAGTAAATGGAATCTGGCCCAAATACTCTGACATCAATGATATCAACTCTGTAGATGCCAACTTCAGTAGTCAAGTTTTAGTAACAGCTGATGATTATGGATTAGTTAAATTATTACGATATCCATGCATAAGAAAAGGTTGGTGTCTTTTAAACTTTGGTCTATTGTATTTTGATGTACTGTGTTTTTCTTTGTACCTGAATATATATTTTCTTGATGTGTCCTAGGTGCAAAGTTCAAAAAATATTTAGGACACTCTGCACATATAACTAATGTTAGATGGTCACATGATTATCAGTGGGTGATAAGTATCGGTGGAGCTGACCATTCAGTGTTCCAGTGGAAATTTGTACCTGAAAGGAAATCAAAAGAAACTCTTCATATAGCTCCACAAGGTACAGTTCAACAATTAAGCATTTATAAAATTACAGAATTGTAATAGGAGAAATATTTGCAGGATTTCACTGTAAAGGTTTATAAGCTTTAATGTGTTCACTTGCTACACTGCAGACATTTATAGCAGAAGGTCTCTACTGAGAGAAGAAGTTGCTTTTTTGCACATTTTAAATTGCAGTACAGCAGTTAATTTTCCTAATGGTTCTTTTACAACTCATCTTGGCAGTGGTGTTTACCAACCATCAGCATTTTTCACTGTGAGTTTGACTGATGGTGCTGCTGAGCAGTGGGTCAGTATTCAGTACAGAAAGATGAATGGTTTGTTCTTATGTACCAAGGAATTCTGTAGTTACCAGTTTGTTGCTTTACAGCTCTTACAAGTGTCAAGTATTCACAGAGTGTCCATGTTCTCAGCTGATTTTTGTTTTCCTCCACTAATCTCACAGAGATGTTGGCTGATTCCAACAGCGAGGAGTCAGATTCTGACCAATCAGATGTGCCTGAGATGGACTCAGAGATTGAGCAGGAAACGCAGCTCACATACCGGCGACAGGTCTGTGAATATATCATTGTAAAAGGAATTTCTGCATGAACATAACATGGCGGTTGGAATACGTCAATCCCCTGCTGGGGTACGCATTCTACAACCCCAATTCCAATGAAGTTGGGACGTTGTGTAAAACATCAATAAAAAAAGAATACGATCTGCAAATTATTTCAACCAATATTCAATTGAATACACTACAAAGACAAGATATTTAATGTTCAAATGGATAAACTTTATTGATTTTTGTAAATATTCACTCATTTTGAATTTGATGCCTGCAACACATTCCAAAGAAGTTGGGACAGGGGCAACAAAAGACTGGGAAAGTTGAGGAATGCTCAAAAAACACCTGTTTGGAACATTCCACAGGTGAACAGTTTAGTTGGAAACAGGTCAGTGTCATGATTGGGTATAAAGGGAGCATCCCTGAAAGGCTCAGTTCACAAGCAAGGATGGGGCGAGGTTCACCACTTTGTGAACAACTGCGTGAGCAAATAGTCCAACAGTTTAAGAACAACGTTTCTTAACGTGCAGTTAAGGAATTTAGGGATTTCATCATCTACAGTTCATAATCAAAAGATTCAGAGAATATGGAGAAATCTCTGCAAATAAGCGGCAAGGCAGAAAACCAACATTGAATGCTCGTGACCTTTGATCCCTCAGGCGGCACTGCATTAAAAACCGACATCATTCTGTAACAGATATTACCACATGGGCTCAGGAACACTTCAGAAAACCATTGTCAGTGAACACAGTTCATCGCTCCATCTACAAGTGCAAGTAAAAACTCTGCCATGCAAAGCAAAAGCCATATATAAACAACACCCAGAAACGCTGCCGGCTTCTCTGGGCCCGAGCTCATCTGAGATGGACTGACGCAAAGTGGAAAAGTGTCCTGTGGTCTGACGAATCCACATTTCAAATTGTTTTTGGAAATCATGGACATCGTGTCCTCCGGGCCAAAGAGGAAAAGGACTGTACAGATTGTTATCAGTGCAAAGTTCAAAAGCCAGCATCTCTGATGGTATGGGGGTGTGTTAGTGCCCATGGCATGGGTAACTTGCACATCTGTGAAGGCACCATTAATGCATGCAGGTTTTGGAGCAACATGTGCTGCCATCCAAGTAACGTCTTTTTCAGGGACGCCCCTGCTTATTTCAGCAAGACAATGCCAAGTCACATTCTGCACATATTACATAAGCGTGGCTTCGTGGTAAAAGAGTGCAGGTACTAGACTGGCCTGCCTGCAGTCCAGACCTGTCTCCCATTAATAAAGTGTGGCACATTATGAAGCTCAAAATACGACAATGGAGTCCCCGGACTGTTGAGCAACTGAAGTCGTACATCAAGCAATAATGGGAACGAATTCCACCCACAAAGCTTCAACAATTAGTGTCCTCAGTTCCCAAATGCTTATTGAGTGTTGTTAAAAGGAAAGGTGATGTAACACAGTGGTAAACATGCCCCTGTCCCAACTTCTTTGGAGCGTGTTGCAGGTATCAAATTCAAAATGAGTTAATATTTGCAAAAAACAATAAAGTTTATCCGTTTGAACATTAAATATCTTGTCTTTGTAGTGTATTCAATTGAATATAGGTTAAAAAGGATTTGCAAATCATCATATTCTGTTTTTATTTAAGTTTTACACAGTGTCCCAACTTCATTGGAATTGGGGTTGTACACTATACTAATAAGAGCCATTGGACCCCTAACATTACCCTCCCCTCCCTTTGCAAACTGATCAAATTGTAAGTTATTCAGGATAAGTGCATCTGCCATAAACCATAAATGTGAAAAACAGACCTGGGCTTCCCAAAAGCATCTTAGAAAAGATCATTCTTAAACAGAAATTTCCAGTCTTAGTATTCTGGTTTATACACATCCGTAGCTAATTTGGTGGCATTTCAAACCTATCATACTGTCTAGGTTTACAAAGAAGATCTACCTCAACTTAAAGAGCAGTACAAGGAGAAGCATCGAGCTGCAGCAATGAAGAAGAGGGAGCGAGCTCCAGCCAGTGGAGTGAGATTGCACTTTATCCATGGGTAAGCTCCATCCCATCCATCCTCATACCATTACTGCCTCACTTGCCTCATGGCTAAAGCAACACTATAAACTAGTGCTGTCACAATTACATAATTACACTGACTTAGGCAAAAAAAAAAAAAAGCACAGTAAGAAACAGTCTGATTGAGACACATATTTATATGCCCCTTTTTGCTACATAGTCTTGATATTTTTTAATATCATAAATTCTTTTTAAAGCAGTCCTAGGTTATCTTTTTTCAGTAATTTTGATTTGAAATTTTTGATTGATTACCAAAAAATCTGTAGACTACTTGATTGTAAATATAGTGAACACTGACGGCCCTATTGTCAGCCACTAAACGCAAGTTTTTGACTGAACACCCTGGAGTGTTTGTACCCACTGTGCTCATTTTGTTGGAGCTTCAATTCATGCTAAATTTGCAGTTTTGTTTGGCTGGGTGTGTTTCAGTTACCGAGGCTACGACTGCAGAAGTAACTTGTTCTACACTCAGACTGGGGAGATTGTGTACCATGTGGCCGCAGTGGGAATAGTATATAACAGACAACAGAACACGCAGCGTTTCTACCTGGGCCATGACGATGACATCCTCTGTCTGGCCATCCACCCCCTCAAGGACTATGTAGCTACAGGCCAAGTATGCTCACACTCTGGCTCATCTCAGATGTCTTCATTAAGTCCTGAAACCATGCAGCACTAGCAATCTGGCTACTGTCAGAGATATTATTCATACTCCCAAGAAAGCCATTTGCACATACTTTAGTTGTCTAGCTATCAAGTTGATGATGGTTGTCAATTGCAGTTTACATTAATTTCTAAAAGCTTTGAGATTTAAACACATGTTTTTCTGAACAGGTAGGAAGAGATTCCTCCATACACATCTGGGAAACAGAATTTTTGAAGCCTCTATCAGTTCTTAGGGGATTCCACCAGTTTGGAGTGTGTGCACTTGACTTCTCAGGTAATGGGAGAGTAAACAGTGTCCAGTTTCACTCTGCATCATTTATCTTAGTAATTTATAACCTTGGACTGACATTTAGTGTTTAGATTTAAATCTATAAATAGTATTCATTTTAATTTAATTGTTTAAATCTATGAATTTAAATCTATTTTTAGATTTAAGTATATAATTTTTTTTGTCTTATACATTTTAATGAGAATTACAGAGTAGTTACACAACTAAAGATAACATACAATGCATCTTTTACAGCTCTAAAATGGGATTCTTAATGGTGGATAGCAGAGCCAATTTAATATCGACACTCTCAGCAATCCTATTAGAGTGTGAGCTCTCTCTCTGCTGCCTGTCTGTCTGCTAGCTAGAAATAGCAGCAGACATACTGACTGTACCTGTTCTGGGCGTAACCTGTGATCATTGTGTTAAACTAAGCCTATTGCCTCTCAAAGATCAAAGCATCATGCACTAAAAGGCTTGGTGCATCATGATACATTTCAGTCATGTACATCATCTGATTAAACATTTTAGATTTTATTTTTGCATTACTAAATGCCTCTACTTACTTTCAGAATTTCTGATTTCTTACATCAGGCACATATTACATAATGTTTTACAATACTATAGCGTTGCTATTAGTAGCTGATACTGACTGTGTGTATTTCTTCAGCGGATGGAAAGCGACTGGCCTCTGTGGGTCTCGATGATAATCACATCATTGTTCTCTGGGACTGGAGGAAAGGAGAAAAGCTCTCAGCCTTCAGGTTGGTTGTTGGTTGTTAACTATATCATACCTAACAGCACAGAGTATTTAATATGATCAGCTTTGAGAGTCTTAAAATATATTTTTTAATTGTCTGAAACTGTATCATTCTTTTATAGGTATTTAATTCTAAGATAATGTGTAGAGACTAGGTTGAAATGAGCCATTTTATATATGCAACTAATTCAAAACTGTCAGCCAAACAAAAATGTCCATTCAGTCATCAGAAATTGACCATTGACAATGGGCTAGAGGACAGTAGAACTTATCTTAAAGCATGTATTCATACTGGAGTTGGTGTGCATTGTTGTGTGGTGGAAATTGAGGTCCTAAAAAGGTATTTAAAAGCATTGAATGTGATTTAAAAATGTGTTACAACCCCATCTACTTCATCATATTTGTTCTTTCATACTGATAATGCACTGATATATGTTTCATACAGAATGCGCTCTCCTCACTGTATCTTCTCTAAGAAATTTGCTCAGCCTCCTTTTAACAGAATGTCATCCATTCAGGCCTGTCTCGTTTGGGTACGGTCATTAATGCAGCAGTCTTAGCATCTTGGCTCTATCTCCCTTACTCTCTCTCTCACACGACAGATGAGTTCAGATTATTCATGAGCCATTATCCGAGGAAGCGACCCTTTAATTCTCCTGTCAAAACACACTCAATGGCCTATATTTAACACAGTAATTATAGATCCATCAAACGTATATTTAGAGAATGAGTTATCTCAGTCATTTTTTGGTCCTGGAAAATGGAATTGATGCAATGCAGTCTGCAATTAATAAACTGTAGATGCATGTTTTCATGTTTAGAGTTTATTAACAATAAAGTGTTTTCCTTGGAATGTTGTTTTTTTTAGTGTATTGATAGTGCTAAATATAGTGGTTGATAATGCATGGTATGCACCCTTACTTCTCTTCTCCTTGCTACTGTGAGTTTAGTTCCTGAGCTCGGAAGCAGTGGAGAGCGTGAATGAGCTGCACTACAGGACCCTGGCAGGCAGCGAGGGTGGGGAGGCGGGTGGAAGTAAATAGGGCCTGACAGTGCAGCCACTGCTCACTGCTCTGCCCGCTCTGTGACAGGGCCTAATGCAGAACGGGAGACAGTGATGCCAGCTCTCTCTCTCTGCTCTGCTCTCTCTCTCCACTCTGTTCTCTCTCTCTCCGCTCTGTAGACAGTAAAAATGGCACAGCAGACAGCTCAATTACAGCCAAGCAGTGGCTCCTGTGAACTTTTAAACTGCTCTGTTATGACAGAGAGCAGCTTTACTCTGTGGCTTTTTTTGGAGCTGACAGAAGTATTTGTGGATGCATCTAATATTATTCAAATTTATGTTTGTGTTTCTGCTATTTCTGGACTTATATTTCTCTTTTTTTCAGAGGGAGCAAGGACAAAATATTTGTCGTTAAAATCAATCCATATATGCCTGACAAGCTCATCACTGCTGGAGTGAAGCATATAAAGTTTTGGCATAAAGCAGGTAAAGTTATGAAGTTATGTTTTTATTGATTACTTTGTAATCAACTAAGATATGAAGTATTGATTACTTTGTAATTATAGATATAACTGAAAGTGCTGCAATAGTGAAAGCCATGTAACTCATGACTTCTATGCTTGTCTAGGGGGAGGTTTGATAGGGAAGAAGGGCAGCATGGGGAAGACTGAAACCATGATGTGTGCAGTATATGGCTGGACAGAGGAGATGGTGTTCTCTGGGACATGTACTGGAGATATCTGCATCTGGAGGGACATGTTCCTGGTGAAAACAGTCAAAGCTCATGATGGACCAGTCTTCAGTATGCATGCCCTGGAGAAGGTAGTAAAGAGAGAATGGTGACTTGTACAGCCCCAAAAAAGTTGGGATGCTGTGAAAAATGTAAATGAAAACAAAATGCAATAATGTGTAAATCATTTCAACCTTATATTTGATTGACGATATTACAAAGACAACATATTAGATGTTGAAAGCGAGAAATGTTTTTGTTTTTGTAGAATGTATGCCTATTTTAATGCTGGCAACCTGTTTCAAAAAAGATATGTAAAATAGCAAAAAACATTAAAAACAGATGATATTCTATAGTGGAAATCATGGGCTCAAGAAAACTTTTGAAAATCATTGTCTGTAAAGACAGTTCATCAATGCATCCAGAAATGCAAGTTAAAACTCTACCATTCAAAGATGAAACCATATATAAACAAGATCCAGAAATGTCATCACCTTTATTGAGCATGAACTCATTTAGGATGGACTGAGGGAAAGTAGAAAAGTGTCCTGTGGTCTGACGAATCAAAACTGGAAATTCTTTATGGAAATCATGGACACTGCATCCTCCAGGCTAAAGACCACTTGTCATTAGTGCACAGACTGGGAAAACATTTCACTTTGAAAAAACTATAGTAATTGGTCACCTCCGTTTCTCTTAAGAGTGTTGATAAAAGAAGAGGTGATGCAACAGTAGTAAACATGCCCTGTCAAAAATCTTTAAAGTGTGTTGCTGGCATCAAATTTAAAATAGGCAAATATTTTCAGAGAACAATATAATATCTCAGTTTCAACATTTGACATGTTGTCTTTGTACTATTTTCTATTAAATATAGGGTTTAAATGATCTCTACATCATTGCATTTGTTTTTTTAACCTTTTTAAAATCTTGCAACTCCCAGCTGTTTTTGCAAACTGGGTTATATATTTATGATTAAACTTGAAGTGGTCAATTTGAAGTAGTTAGGTATGAAAGACTTAATGAACAGTTGGCAGATACTGTCATGTTTGCATTGGTTTGAATTATGCAATCTTGCCTGCAGGGCTTTGTGACTGGTGGAAAAGATGGCATAGTTGCTTTGTGGGATGACACTTTTGAGAGGTGCCTCAAGACATATGCCATCAAGAGATCTGTGCTTGCTCCAGGATCCAAAGGTAGGCCTCTCATCTTTTACATTTATGATCCAGAGCACGTAATGGAATACAGTGCTTCATCGTTTTTATCACAGTAAGAGCATTTCTTAGCTGTAATTTCGATAAATTATATTTAGATCTTTATCATTTCTCATAAATAAACTCAGGGTCACTAATGAATCAGGACGTATCACATATGTGTAGGATTATTGTTAGAGGACAATCCCTCCATTCGTGCCATATCCCTGGGTCATGGACACATACTTGTGGGAACAAAGAATGGAGAGATTTTGGAGGTGGATAAAAGTGGGCCCATCACTCTGCTAGTCCAGGTAAGAAGCCATGCTATGATGTCATGCCTCACTCTTCAGGCTGTGGCTAGCACATTTCATTATTAAAATGTCAAGGACTTTCAAGGAAGTTTTGGGTAAAGGCTTTGGGTTTAGTCATTGGTTAATCTTGGTTCAAGTTCATGAGGAGTGTAGTGTGTAATGTAGTCTACACAGTTGTTTAGTATGTTTATTTTGTGTTGTCAGGGGTGGTAAATTAAAAAGTAGACCTCCTGCACGGACAGTAGTTAATGTAGACCTTGAATTTAAAGGACTAAAATGTTGCACGTTTTCATGCATTCTTTTCTATAACTCATTCTCTCAAAATTTCACTAGACCCTTTTATGTAATATGTATATTAAACCACATACAGAGTTAAGCTGTAACTTAATAGGATAGAGAATGTACATTTTTGCTCTGTTGCTAAAAGGGGAACTAAAGGCTGAAAGGTCAGTCCTTTTCCCTGTTCTAATTTTACAGCTTTTGTAACGAATTATTAGGATCACAGTGTAATTCCAAGGCATGACACAGTAAATGACTTTAAAAGATTCACACTTCAGATGGCTTAATTTGCTCCAAAACTGCTGTTAGAGACTGAAGTGTTTTGTGAATTTTGGCTCCTGTTTTATACTCAGTACTCAGGAGTAAGCAGGTAAGGTTGTGGTGGTGCAAGCAGTTTTGTCATCAGTTCCATTCAGAGGTTTTCTGTACTGCGGCATTCTGAGCAGAGCAGATCGTGGTTTAGGTGCTGCAGATTTAAGTGTTTCAGTTCCAATTTAAAAATTGCCACAGGTGTTTTGTGGGCAAGCATTTGGTAATGTGTTCAGCCGTGTTAGCGAAGCCCACTCTCGTTGAAGATCTGGTAGCTGGTGGTGGAGGGGGGCTACCCACTTGATGTCAAAATTCTGTGGAAGCACACACAAACATTTTACAAACTGCTTATACTTCTGGGTCATGGGGTTGTGCTGGAGTCTCTGAGCACAGATGAACAAAACCACTGTACACCAACATTCAACAGCCTTAAGAACACTCTCTCTACCATGTGATCAAAATCATTCCAGTGCAAAGCTTTTGGGAAATGTAACCCTGATTATAATAGTAAAAATGTCCCCAGGTGCACCCTAAGGCCAGAAATCAGAGTGAACTGAAGTGTGTGTTCTGGTTTGGTTGTCCAGGGTCATATGGAGGGAGAAGTGTGGGGTTTGGCCACCCACCCTCACTTGCCGCTGTGTGCCACTGTTAGTGATGACAAGACCTTGCGCATATGGGATCTGTCTCCCAGCCACTGTATGCTGGCCGTGCGCAAACTCAAGAAAGGTAGGTAGAGGTCCAATGTATTTACAAAAATAATCAATTAGTAGTGTAATCCTTAGTAAAAGACCAAATTGGCACTATCTAACAGTATTTTTTATGTTGTTGACAGTTTGCCTTGAAAGCGTATGACCTTATTAAGTCTTGTATTTAACCAGGTGTTATTGCAATATCTCACTGCAGTGTCTCACTGTTAGTAATGTTAAAAGTGTTTTTCAGGGGCTTTCAAAGGCTCAGTAGTTCAGTGTAAAGGTGTACTGTTTAGTGCAAAATAACACAGTTTGGACAAAGTGGGACTGTAGTCTGAGTAACCCACTACCAATTATGGATACTTTCTGCAGCTGTACTCTGCTTGTTTGATCTCAATCCATTCTTGGACCTGTTTTTAAGTGAAAAATGTAAGTTGATTGAATCCCACTCTGAATTCAAATTAATTCTAAGAGCGCATTGACTGCCTGCAGGCAGAGGCACTTAAGAAAATTGTAGCAATAAAAAGTTCATGAATCCCTGGCTCTCATCTTTATGCTGCCTTATAGACGTTGCCATGCAAGTAATATCGACCAAACCAGTGTAATCAGATTATTGTAAGATCAGCTTCTTAAATCGAACTGGCAACTCTCTTCAGTTAGATTAAACTGACATTATTTGAAATATATTTGCTAACAGCTAATCTGGTCTCATTGTGTCATATCTGTGTTAATTATGAAAAAGCTGGTTCCTCAAGACCAAGGGAATGATCTTACAAGACTAGTTGTTTTGACAGCAAAAAGTATTAGTTAGCATGCAGGCACTAGAATATAATGGTACAATTGTTTGACTGCAGGTGGCCGTTGCTGCTGTTTCTCTCCGGATGGCAAGGCTCTGGCAGTAGGGCTGAATGATGGCAGCTTCCTCATCGTTAACGCAGACACTCTGGAGGACCTGGTGTCATTCCACCACCGCAAGGACATCATCTCCGACATCCGTTTCTCTCCAGGTTATTCAGCACCCTAGCACCGACACAGAACCCAGGCACATCAGAGAGAGTGCACCATCTATTCTGAGATGAGCCACAAATAGAATTTGTCAGGGTTTTAAATTTGAATTCAGAGGTCTTCCAGCACTGCTAGACTGTAAGACATTAAAGGGAAAAAAGTTTTATGTAAAATCAGCTCAAGACAGCAAAGAAACATGATCATGCCTTTTCAGAATAACTTGTGTGTTGAGCGTAAGAGCATGTGGCATGAATTAATTAGCTGAAATATATTTGATGTGATACTATTAGTTATTTTTGGGCTTTACATGCTGTATGCTAATGTAATTAGCCTAAGATATTTGTTGGAATAAATTAGCATATTAATCAGAATAACTTTTAAGTGCAGTTTAAGGAGTTGTTAAATGGGTCCTCTTGCTGCAGGTGCTGGGAAGTATTTAGCAGTGGCATCAGGTGACAGCTTTGTGGATATATACAATGTGATGAGCAGCAAGAGGGTGGGTGTATGCAAAGGCTCCATGAATTACATCACCCATCTGGATTGGGACAAAAGAGGTGAGAGACAATTATAGCTATATTATTATTAAGCTATATTAAGCAATTATTAAGCTATTAATATAAAGAATAAAATAGTCTAAGAAAAAAAAGAAATGCAAGTAACTGTAATCAAAAAATCCCACATATAATTAAAAGCTACAATAAAAAATTTTCATTATAATGAATTCCATGAATAAAACACACTTAGATTGCAATACTATTTAGGTCACACTTTTTTGTTGTCTTACTTTGATTGTTTTAATAGATACTACACCTCTGTTAAATTGTGTTGTAAGTATTTGTCTTAGTTATACATTTTGTCATCAGGGAAGCTCTTGCAGGTCAACACTGCAGCTAAGGAGCAGCTATTTTTTGAGGCTCCTCGTGGGAAGAAACAAACCATTCCTGCTACAGAGGTACGGGTCGCTCAGGGTGTTGCCGTGGCATTGCTGTGTTTACTGTTGGCTCGTCCTGATTCTGGGCCCAACAGAAGGAAGGGCACTCATAAGGGCAAGAACATGGCCTACTTTTCATTTTTGCATGGATCTAAATTTGGAAACAAGGAATTGGGCCACGCTTAAGATCACTAGTACACTAGCAGTTATGTAGCAACTTGTGATTGTGTTTGGAACCCTTTAGCTCCAATCTGTGTTAAATGTCCATGCCCAGGTGGAGAAGATTGATTGGAGCACATGGACGTGTGTGCTGGGAAGCTCCTGTGAGGGCATCTGGCCGGTGGTTAGTGAGGTTACCGAGGTAACGGCTGCGTGTCTTAGCAACGACAGACAAGTGCTGGCAACAGGAGATGACCTTGGATATGTCAAGCTCTTCAGGTATCCTGTTAAGGTATGCTCATTAACATTCTGCTATAGTTCTGTCTATGTTCTGAAGAAACCTGATTTCAGTCTACTGTAGGGTATGTCAGTGTTTTTGTTTAACCTTTATGATGGTTATGAAGATGCCATTTCCAATGTCTAACATGTGAAATGTCAGTTGTTTATGAGCCCTTGTTTCTGCAAATTGTCTCCTATGAATTACAGATCTTTTCCTGAATTATTATGTCACTGTGTTGAATGTATTTTACTATCATCTTTTTTTGATCAGGGAAAGTATGCTAAGTTCAAGCGCTATGTGGCCCATAGCACCCATGTGACCAATGTGCGCTGGACGCATGATGACTCTTTACTGGTGTCAGTGGGTGGAGCTGACACCTCTCTGATGATCTGGAGCCATGAGGCTGAGGGCTGCCGGGAGGTGCGTCAGTGCGACAGCGAGGAGTCTGACATTCAGAGTGAAGATGATGGGGGTGAGAGGAACACATTAAAATACATTACATGACATTATATTACCTTTAATGCAGAAATATTAATGATATCCTGTCTCTTTTTTTAATAATCCTCAAAGTTCTGAAAGTATTTGCCTAGTGAAAACCCCAACTGATGTTCTACACATGCCAAGTTTTAGGAGAAAGTGGGCATGCTTTCTTACTAGTGAAACAGTGAAGATGTTCTAGGCATTTAAAATGAATTGTCATCTCATCTTCTGCTCCATCCTTTTGCTTCTTGTAGGGTATGATAGTGATGTGACTCGAGAGAATGAGATCAACTATGTGATCAAGGCCTTATCCACCAATATGCGAACCATGATAGGGGTCAAGCCCCACTTACAACAGAAAGAGCTGTCAGTAGATGAAAGGTATGTTAGGAGAGGCATTTTTCACTTGTACTTCCTAATGCAAGTATGATTACCGAACACTGTTTTCAAAGGGCCACACAGTTCAGTACTATATGAAATGTAAGGTGAAAGGTCCATGTAAGGTCTTCTCTGTCTTAAATGGCAATCAGATTGAACTTTTTTGTGTAGTTGTTTCAAATAATTATAATGAAATGTAAGAGTACTGGTATAGAGATAAGAATATTATTTAAAGAATTTTAACTGACTACTGATCTTGTCAGTTAACCTAGTCAATTAACCTATGCTTTACCTTGTCTATGTTAAATATCCTATACCATAAACAAACTGTTCAGTCAAAACCAATTTCTGAAGTATAACTACTTGTGTGTTTACAGAAAGGTAGGTGTTGTTTTCTTTAAAGCCAAACCCTGTGTTGTACCAAGATGCAGTTAGGAAAGCTTCATATGCATAAATTCTGCCAGATTTGAACTAACTATTAAAGTGAAAAGCCTTGATAAGAGCCACCTGCAGACAAAAAGCATTTACTTTCTTTTGTAGGTTGTTTACTTAGCAGAGATTTCACTGCACAGCCTAATACATCTGTTGTGTACCACTACTGTGAAGTTACCAAAGGAGTCTTGACTGAGAGCTAAATTACACATGATTTAGCTTACATCTCTATGATTATGATTTTAAAAAGCTTCTTTTCCCAAAATGCGAAGCTTTTTTTCTGCATGGAAACTGAGGGTACATCCAAAAATGGTTAAACACTTGATCGTCTTCATCCAGCAAAAGGTTAATTCTGCAGAAACATGAAACATCACATTATTGCTCAGAGCAGTGCATCAGTCCATGGAGCACTTTGGCTTTGAGTAATATGGCACCCTGGTGTCTTTCTTTTCCTCTCTTCCTCACTCCTATGTCTATCTCAACCCTGCACTCTTCTTTGTCACCACGTGAAGGCAGGGGGTAGTCAGGTAAGGATAAGTATTCATTGAGAAAAGAACTGCTGTCACTTGTTCCCGTTAATATCCCTTACACATTACTGCAACGATCATCAGTTCCATTCAGCTCACCTTTTGCCATTCCCTTCATCAAACGAATAAATGCAATTTAGCGTTTAGCTGATGTTTCTATATGGAACACTTACTGTAGATGCTTTGACAGCAGGCGATTGCAATTCCACATTAGAATAGATGGCACTGCATTACAGTAAGTGCTTGGCTGGCTGCTCTTCCATCATTGCTTTAAAGTCATTGAGCTTCTGATCATGCCAGCAAGAAATTTGGGTGCTATGGACCTAAGCACAAGTGCTTTACATCCTGCATAACTTTATTTGTAGTATAAATAAATAATCTCCTTTTTCAGAGTATGCTAGCATCTTGCCTTGCCAGCTGTGACCCATTGTGAGCTGTTTCAGGTCACACACTATCAACTTTACATAATCATGGTTGGTGCCGAGAAAATAAAGTTCATAGCTGCTCCAGCTTTCTATTGTGTATTTGTGTTCTCAGTGTCCCTAAGTTGTGGCATTACGATCTGGTGCACTTGGCTGATGGCTAAATGAGAGACAGTGGTTCTAACGCTCTCTCTTTTTTTGTCAATGCTTCCATAAAAGGGGCTCAAGGTAAGCTTAGTTTTCATTTCTATGCATTTCTTTTACGATGATTGTGAATTCTTCTGGTCTTGGATATTTAATACCCTACCATAATATACAAAATATACAAAAAAAAAAGAACCAAAAAGAACATCAATTTCTTTTCTTTTCAGAGAATAGCTAGTCCTCAACTTACCCTCTGTATTTGTTTTGTGCTTAATTTGGGCATAGACCCCCAGTGAGCAGGGCTTTACCGGTACCAGAAAAACTACAAACCAACAATGTGGGCAAAAAGAAGAGGCCTATTGAGGTAAGTCATATCTAATGTACAACAAATGTGCATTGTTTCTAAGGTGTGCAGTTCATCTGTAGAACAAAACTAATGTTGAAAATTAATGTTACTTTCTTTTTCTCAATGTGGTAAGCTCTTCCTCAACAATATTTAACATATTTGCATGCTCAGTATAACGTTCTTCCTGCTTATTCAGTGCGTATCTCATCTAGTTGCTGAGTCAGAGGCCTGTTTGATGGTGGACTCCAGACACACAGAGCCCAAGGGAGACCTATTAGATTCGCTCATCTTGTTAACCTCACTTAATTTAATTGCAGCAGTTTCTCTCTGCCTGTCCTTTCTCATCCTGAAAGTAGAGTCCTCTAACCTCTTTGCTGTTGCCATGGAGATGACCCCTGACCCTAACCCCTCTTTGACTCTCCCCGCAGGACCTGGTGCTAGAGCTTGTGTTTGGTTACCGGGGCAATGACTGCCGCAACAATGTGCATTACCTGAATGAAGGGGCAGATATTATCTATCATACAGCTTCAGTTGGGGTCGTCCTCAACTTAACAACAGGTACAACTGCTCCATTCCTAAAGACGTCCCATATAATGTTGAGGTGAACATCCTGAAAACGGTTCTGCCAGGACTATTTTATGTTGAGTGTGCTGTGTTTCCATCCAGCATGCCAGAGTTTCTATGTAGAACATAGTGATGACATTCTGTGCCTCACCATCAATCAACACCCCAAGTTCCCCAACGTGGTGGCGACTGGCCAAGTAGGTATGTTTGTGAGACGTGGGCTGCCCTCTATATCCCTTCTTTATCATTAGCCTAACATTTTGTCACAGCAGCTTCTCATTTTGTTGAAGACAAGGAATAAAATTGTCCTAAATTTTGCTAAGCTTCTGAAATGTAAATGCATTGTTTCTGAAGTGTAAACATTAGTTTGTATATTATTATATTGACGACTTAGCCTCTACTTACGTTTTAAAATGATTTCATTCAGTGTTGGTAACTGGGTGTTTCTGCAATTACCCATGTCCCAGTGGTGGATTTTACGTTACGTGTAGTTGTAGCAACATTGGTCTACTAATTTGTAAAATATAAGAAACTGCTCAGATTTGCCAGTAAGTTTTAAATCAGGCATACCTTTTTAATTTTGCACAGGTGATGCTGGTGATATGTCAGGTAAGAAGTCTTGTCTTCTTTTCTTAAAATGTTGCCGTAGTTGCTGCTGTTACCGGTGCAGTGTCAGTTTGTTATTGCAGCAACAGAGGCTTTTAGCTTCCTTACATTGCATATTTATGAATTGTGACATCAACTGACCTTCCCACACTTAAAACACTCAACATTGCTCTACTGGAGAAAAGTTATAGCTACTACGAGATGCTACCCATTGATAAATGATCAGTTTTTGGATGCAGGAGGTAGAGTGTTCACTCTATAGATTCTATTCCAAATAACCAGACCAAATCAAATTGGCCCAGATTTCTTTATGAGAATGAAGTGACACCCAGTACCAGGGTTTGTAGCAAACATTTTAATGCTGACTCATTTGAACATTGGGCTCTGGATTTGCCAGCTCACTCAAGCTGAAAGAAACAGCTTTCCCAATATTTACTGGAAGAAAAATGGATGATAAGACAGCATATTTTTTTTTAATTAATATTTTTAAATAACAGTCATCACTTTCATTTGACAGTTTATACGATACTGTAGCAATGTGGATAATCACTGGCAAAATCTGCTCATTTCGTTTTTTAGCTAGCTTGCTAATGTTACATTAACGTTAGCTACCTCCAATCAAATATTTTATACCTAAGTTGTAAGTCTGATACAAATGTATTTTTATAATGTAACATATGTTACACTGACATTTTTGAAATTGCCAATAGTAACTGACCGTTCCATGTTTAGCTTCCACTGTGTGTAGCTAGTTAAAGCCTGTTACTTAGACCTGGTTAACCATACATGGATACAAGCTAGCTAGCTAAAGTTAGCTAACAGCTAAAATGTAAAGGGATGTAAAATACAGGGATGATACCACTTTAAAGACATTCTTAAAATATGAACTGTGGCATCCTCTAATTTAATTTATCCAGAGAAGGTGCAGATTTTGTTGTTGACCAAGAGCCCCTAACAGCCTTTCTCCTATTGTCTGTAGGGCACCTGCACCCTGCACCAAAAGGCTAGCATGTCAGTATAAGTTCGTATTCAGATCATTTTGGAGTTACAAATTTACAGTTAACAATGTCAGGCTGAGTTTGCATCCTATTCGCCAGTTTCTTGTTTGAATTGCCCTGTCCTTTCTCAAACGGTGCAGCAGTTATTATAATGCTTGCTTACCAGTTAAGTTTGAGCAGGAAATTTTGAACAAGAAGCTGATGTATTAGTGTTAACAATATAGGTGAAATGCAAAAACTTCTATTACCTTACTAACAAACAGAAATCTAAGGTGTAGGCACCACATTATTGCATAGGATGGAAATCAGTTCACATCAACATGGCCTTACTTGCAAGAACCTGAAGAGGGAGATTCTGAAAAAGAACCTGTTTGTCAGCAAACTAATCAAAGATATTGCATTTCAACTATATGGTTAACATGAAGCTGAAGTCCCTTTTTGACTTGCCAGCTTCTCATTTTCATTAAATTGTCATTAAATGGTGCAGCAGTTTCATTCCGCCTGTGCCGTCCATCTTTCTATTGGTTCATGTATATCCGTATCAGAATCTGCTGCAGCAAAAGTTGAAATAGGTTACTTCTGACGCAGAGGCTTTCAGTTAATCCACTTTGGGGGTGTGGCCCATAGTAGAATCGTAAAATGCGACAGAGAAAAAAGAAAATACAAAGCACTCCATTTAATGTCATTATGAGGAAAAAATTAGAAGGCAACTGAAATATATAAAATATATTTATTTTTCACAGATTTTAAAAACAACTGTGCAAGGCTTTTAAAATCTTAGAACTAACTTGTAATGTCATGTTTGGAAGCAAATGATGGTGAGGTCGTACTCAGTTACTTCTTCTTATTCAGAATCCCCATCTAAAGTCAACTGAATATGAACCAAAGAACAAACATCCATTTTTGTTAGTAAATAAAAATGTAGTAATAATAACATTCTGATCTGCCTGCAGGGGATGTTTGAATTTTGGAATCAAAGAAAATCAGGAAAAAATTTACAACCAGTTAGGCCATCATGGAGAAGATCAATTAGATCTTCAACCAGCAGCAAACAGATTTTATTTAAACACATAGAGAAATTACTTATGTCTTATTGTATTTGAAGGAATTGTTGATATTCGGTAATAACAGAAAAAAAGTTCAGTTTTCAGTTAACTCAGACAGAGGCACTGCACTGCAGTTTCTGAATCCACCTTACGCCGAGACTGGGACAAGAATAAGAGTGCTATTGTATGGTCTTGAGACTGGTCTTGAGACAAAGACCAGAGTTGAGTAATTAAGGCTATTTCCGTTTTGTTACCAACAACAAATTTAATGGTGTTTTAAAGGTGCCAGTGAAATATTGTCTTGCACCGTTTCTAATGTATTTGGTTTAGAATGCAGCTAATTCATGTTGTAGAGATCTGAGAGAGCTAATGTTTGTGCCAGGGTGGGCATGGCTCAAGTTTCCTCTAGAACACTGCCCTCTACTGGCTCTAAAGTCACATGCAGTTTTACACGCTCCACACAAACTTGCTGATTTGCTTAGAGTTTCTCACAATGGCCCAGTAAATCAAATGAAACTTTAGTTATTTCTGTAATTGTGCAATTAATAGGATATAAGTATGATGATATTAGTAGAAGCAGTTGTAATATATTAACGTCTGAATTAATTATATTTGAGTTGTAATATATTTGTTTCATAAATTCATATATAAAGATTGAGCCTAGTTCTCTATGTACTTGGCAGCCACATCTCCATCCATTCATGTGTGGGATGCAATGAACAAGCAGACTCTGTCTGTGCTGCGCTGCTACCACTCCCGAGGAATCTGCTCGGTCAGCTTCAGTGCCACTGGCAAGCTGCTCCTGTCTGTGGGGCTGGACCCTGAGCACACTATCACCATCTGGAAGTGGCAGGAAGGTACAGCACTGCTAAACTTTTGCCTGCTCCCCAATCTCTCAATTTTTATGCAGACATTCATTAGAGACATTGACTTACAACAGCACCTGTTCATTTATTGTTCCCAAGGTGCCAAAGTAGCCAGTCGCTGTGGCCACACACAGCGGATCTTTGTGGCCGAGTTCCGACCAGACTCAGACACTCAGTTTGTGTCAGTGGGGATAAAGCATGTGCGCTTCTGGACGCTGGCAGGCAGGGCTCTACTCAGCAAGAAGGGAGTTCTTAGTTCCATTGAGGATGCTCGCATGCAAACCATGCTTTCTGTGGCGTTTGGAGCTGTAAGTATAACTCTTTATATTTAAACACACAGATATTACACAGCCTGAGTACAGTACTGAGTTGTTTGACACTAGTGAAAGAAAGAGGCTGATCCCTTTTTTGCCACCTTTTCCGATCCATGTCTTTTAGTAATGAGTATCAGCAGATACTGAGTCTTGGTACACTTTCACTACAAACTATTAAAGGTAGAAAAGCCCATTCAGTTCATGTAGGAAATGCATAGCTGCCATTGAATGCGATATAAAATCACTTAATTTCTAGTGTTTTTTTTATTGCCTACTTGAAATGACCTTTTACAATGTGTTTAATATTTACTTTGATACAGTTTGATTAATTTATCTGTGATTTATGTAACAGTTAATTTAAAAACTCACTTTTTTTATACGTGGAGTGGTACTATATACAGAACTAGCTTCTTTTGTGTTTTTGGATTACTTTTGTTAAATAACCATTTTATAGAGTAAATCAAATTACACATTTTATTGATTTTAGTGAGAATTCAAGTCTACATATCTTCTACAGAGAGCAAACTAGAATATGACATTTATCTGCACATTTTAGGGCACAATTTCTGTTTATTTGCCAAGCTTAATATATTGGGAAATCATACAGTATTAACTTTAGCACAGGCAACATTTTGTTTTATTTTTTTCCAGTATGTTAAATTCAGTAACTCATTCATTCTAACTGTGTATTACAATGTGTGCTGTCTGTAGAGTATGTTCATTTATTTTCACTTACAAAATGGAAAACAGTGGCAGTAATGTAAATGGAGTGCACGAAATACGCTATATTGCCAAAAGTATTCACTCACTTATCAAAATAATTGAATTCAGGTGTTCCCATCACCTCCATGGCCACAGGTGCACAAAACCAAGGCATGCAGACTGCTTCTACAAACATTTGTTAAAGAATGGGTCGCTCTTAGGAGCTCAGTGAATTCCAGCAGGGTACCGTGATAGGATGCCACCTGTGCAACAAGTCCAGTCGGGAAATTTCCTCACTACTAAATATTCCACAGTCAACTGTCAGTGGTATTACAACAAAATGGAAGTGATTGGGAACAACAGCAACTCAGCCACAAAGTGGTAGGCCATGCAAAATGACAGAGTGGGGTCAGCGGATGTTGAGGCGCATAGTGCGCAGAGGTTGCCAGCTTTCTGCAGAGTCAATCACTACAGACCTCCAAACTTCATGTGGCCTTCAAATTAGCTCAAGAACAGCACTTAGGGAGCTTCATGGAATGGGTTTCCATGGCTGAGCAGCTGCATCCAAGCCTTACATCACCAAGTGCAATGCAAAGCGTCGAATGCGGTGGTGTGCTGCCACTGGACTCTAGAGCAGTGGAGACCTGTTCTCTGGAGTGATGAATCATGCTTCTCTGTATGGCAATCTGATGGACAAGTCTGGGTTTGGTGGTTGCCAGAGAATAGTACTTGTCTGACTGCATTGTGCCAAGTGTAAAGTTTGGTGGAGGGGGGATAATGGTGTGGGGTTGTTTTTCAGGAGTTGGGCTCGGCCCCTTAGTTCCAGTGAAAGGAACTCTTAATGCTTCAGCAAATCAAGAGATTTTGGACAATTTCATGCTCCCAACTTCGTGGGAACAGTTTGGGGATGGCCCCTTCCTGTTCCAACAGGACTGCACACAAGTGCACAAAACAAGATCCATAAAGACATGGATGAGCAAGTTTGGTGTGGAAGAACTTGACTGGCCTGCACAGAGTCCTGATCTCAACCCAATAGAACACCTTTGGGCCGACATCATATTAAACCCTATAGATTAAGAATGGGATGTCACTCAAGTTCATATGTGTGTGAAGGCAGACGGGCGAATACTTTTGGCAATATAGTGTATAACAGTGACTGGAACTGGAACAGGCTTAATATTGCCAATACTGGATCCATACAAATGGGCCACTTTCTTTTTATATGGTGTATTTTCATATTACATCATTACACAAAAATTTGGTCTTGGTACTAGGAAGTAAACACAACACGAACACATGGACAGGACTGGGATGGGCCAATCGTAACATCTTGCTGTTGCCGTGTTTTAGAGAGTGTCCCTGTATAGCCATGTACTGTATAAACATATATGTGAGATATCGCCAGTAAATGAACTGTAAAACAACTTTGCTTTGTCATGCTGTGCTGTTCTCTAGAGGTCACTAGATTAGTGCAGATTTGTTTTCTTTTCAGAATAACTTGACATTTACAGGTACCATTAGTGGAGATGTGTGTGTATGGAAGGAACACGTTCTAGTGCGAATTGTGGCTAAGGCACACACTGGTCCAGTTTTCACCATGTACACCACACTGCGAGACGGCCTCATTGTCACAGGTGGAAAGGAACGACCGTGAGTGACCCATCTATTCCAGTTCACACTAAGAAAGTGGTCAAGAAATTAAAAATATTAAACCTGAAGATTTTAATGATAGAAATAACCAATAAAGAAGTCATAATTAGGGCCTAAATATATAAATTACGTTGCATGCTTTTTAGGTTTTTGTAGACAAGGTGAGGTCCAGTCAGACATAGATAGCCCTACACTAAAATGATTTTTACTGTAACCTCTCTAACTCAGAGACTGGATAAACCCCTTGTTATTAGCATGCATTGCTGTGTCTGAGCTGTGCTGTGTGTGTGCAGTGCTGTAGTTTGTGAGCTGTGCTGTGTGTGTGCTGCACCCTGCAGGTCTAAGGAGGGCGGTGCGCTAAAGCTGTGGGATCAGGAGTTGAAGCGCTGCAGGGCTTTCAGACTGGAAACTGGCCAGATCATAGACTGTGTGCGCTCTGTCTGCAGAGGCAAGGTACAACAGTCACACAAGCTTACAGCATATAGAAGCATGCTGTAATAATTAAGAATACTAAATATTGTGTAACAATGGCCAGGACAAGTCTTTGATTTAACACCTTTTAACACAGATTTATCAGTAGCCTTATTAGTCATTTCTTAATGTTAAGGTTCATTATCAAATAATTATAATGGGTGACACAGATAGATCACAGAAGTTCTTATATTTTTTTGTCATGAGGGCACAACATCAGACAATTAGGCAGAAAGACGGTATCACACACAAGGAGTTTCGACTTCTAAAAAGCACTCAAAACGTCAGACTCTTCCGTTAACATGTGACACAAACAGCTAAACTGCACTAGACATGTTTGTACTTTGCTAAAACACAAACTGGGACATTTTTCTCTCTTCTCTCTTTTTTTGGCCACTGCCTGAATCATTCGCTTGGTCATGCCACTGACAAGCTCACACTGTAGAAATGTTCTGATTCATAAAAAAGTAATATTTAAAAATGTTAGAAGACCTGAGCTTAACTGGAAACTCACTTCAGATTGTGAATGTTTTTTTAAATTGAGGTCAAAATTAGACTAAAAGGGCTGTGTGGAGGTTTTTCAGTTTTTGACATAATTTGAAAAGGTCTGTTGTCCTTTACATTGTGTGTAAATTACATGATGAATGGAGCAAAGGAAACGGCCCCAAGGTACTTGGAAAAAAGTCTTGTTCTTCTGACCTACATTGAAAGTAAAGTGATTTTTTTCCTTCTCCTTGTTTCTCCCAATAAATGTCCATACATGTACAATGCTTTTTGAAGCACCTTTTACAGGTTTTTGCTTTGTGACAAAGATGAAAGAAGTTTTTTCTCTCTGATTTTCTTCCCATGCTAATGGTTTGATCACTTGATGTTCTGTTGTCTTTGTTCAGGGTAAGATCCTGGTGGGCACGCGGAATGCTGAGATTATTGAGGTAGGGGAGAAGAATGCAGCGTGTAATATCTTAGTAAACGGCCACATGGATGGCCCCATCTGGGGTCTGAGTGCTCACCCTACACGGGATGTCTTCCTGTCTGCTGCAGAGGATGGCACGGTGCGGCTCTGGGATATTCCAGAGAGGGTGAGCACTACACACACACACGCTGACACACACACACACACACACAAAGAATCTTTGTAATGCTACTAATTAGGGCTGTCAAACGATTAAAAAAATGTATCATGATTAATCTCAGAATTTCATGTAGTTAATCGCGATTAATTGCATTTTTAAAAATCTGTGTAAATGTTATAGAAAATAAGGATTTTTTAAGTGAAATGCTACAATTAAAATGGTGAACACATTTCATGCTAAATGTACTTGTGTTAAAAACTGCTGGGACGAGAAAACTGTAAGGGAGTTTTATTCACTCACATACTAGGCAGTAATACTGAACCTACAAAAGACAAAATTGGATTTGAAATAGATTAGGGAGCGGTAGTCTCAAATATAAGACATGTAGTTACATACTACTCTGTCTCAGTTCAGATATGTGTAACAAAAAAAAAAAAACTAATAAAACTTCAGTTGTGCTGAAGTTGTATTCAGTCACAGCCTATAGGACTTCACAGTACTGCGCAAACTTTATAAGTACATGTGAAGGACGTTTTTCTGAGTCTGACATTTTAAAGCAATTAAAAACAAAAGCCCCAACTGGAAACTCATCTCACGCGGACTGGACATCACGTGATGTTCGCTGTGATGGTAACGTTTACTCTAAGGCTGCTCCACGCATGCGCAGCATTTTGCATCGGATTACTTGTAGTGAGCATGTAAACGAAGATTTTCATCAGATTGTTGAATAAAGTGAGCATATAAACACCTCAGTCTGAATCTGTAATCCGATTGTATTCAGTCAGATTGGCAAAAATCTTTGCATGTAAACACAGACACTTACTCCTCTACTCTTAATGAGAGATGCCGCTCACGGTCAAGTCTCAACATGAACTACGGATGACTCGCAGGGCCAAATAGAATTCGCGTTAACGGCACTAATTTTTTAAAATCGCGTTAAATTGAGATTGCGTTAATGCGTTATCATCGTGTTAACTTGGACAGCCCTGCTACTAATGTAATATAAAATAATTACACTGATACCACATTATTAATTTTTATCTATGAGAGCATTTTATCAGTTCCTGAAGAGCAGACCAAAGTAAAAAATTAAAGACAATTTATTAAATGAGTATGTAATATATGATAAAGTGTTGCTCTCTCATATGCCAAAAACAGAAGATGCTGAATAAGGTGAACTTGGGGCATCCTGCACGCATGGTCAGCTACAGTCCTGAGGGTGACATGGTGGCCATAGGCATGAAGAATGGAGAGTTCATCATTCTCCTTGTCACCTCCCTCAAGATCTGGGGCAAGAAGAGAGATCGGCGCTCTGCCATTCAGGATATCAGGTTCTCTCAAGTTCTTTTAACAAGTAGTAGTTGTGGAACAAGAGTTGAATAGACATAAAAGGGAACGACAGAAAATCTCAGATATGCTCTTAAACTCACATAACACCTCTAACTGACATCCTACATGTTGTGCATATCCTGTCAGAGTTGCACTGTTTGCTTTGTCTGAGACTAAACCTTAATTATACATATTCTGTTCTTTCTAAGTCATCAGTGTAACTATCGCTCATCAATCATTGACATTCGTCATTTGTCATTTTATTAATATTCTTACTGTAATTGAAAAGTGAGTTGACTTACTGCCCTGATTCCTCAACAGGTTCAGTCCAGATTCACGTTACCTTGCTGTGGGCTCAAGCGAAAATGCTGTGGATTTCTATGACCTGACGTTGGGTCCGCAACTGAACCGCATTAATTGCTGCAGAGATATCCCAAGCTTTGTCATTCAGATGGACTTCTCTGCTGACAGCTGCTATATACAGGTGCAGCCCTGTGCTTGTGTTTGTAAATTAACTTACTACATGTTTTGCTTCTTCTGTGGTAAAAGTGTTGAATGTGTCTGGCAGATGGTTATGCTTTGCTTTTTTGACAGTTAATATACCCAGTGAAATTGATATTTGTAACATTGTCCAGCATGTATGGAGCATGTGTGTGCTGTGTCTGCCTCAAAATTAATTATTTCACAGATATGTTATATACCCTGCTCTTAACTGCCAATATCAATACCTGTACATAAACAAATATAAATTGTAGTAATTGAGACTACATTTTCCTGGATTAACCTTACGAAGGTTAATTTATTATTTATAAGGAAAATGTATTTTTATAAGGTTATAAATGCAGGAAAATTAATAAAATGCAGCTATTTTAGCACAGTTGTCCAGCATTACCTAAACATTTTACTATTCTGGAGTTTAAGAACATATCATCAGTTATCATAAAATGCAATAACAGCTTGAAATATCAGCCATATTTAAACATCTGTCTGAAGCTATTTTTAAAGAATTATCAACCACTACTGAATTCTAAAATTATTGTGCATCTCTAGTATGTATTGATCGTTCTGAATTTATCTCTGTAGTTGTCCACTGGTGCTTACAAACGACTAGTTTATGAGGTGCCTTCCGGAAAGCAAGTCACAGAGCAAGCAGTCATAGACAGAATCACCTGGGCCACATGGACAAGGTAACTGCACTTTTTATTTCGATTAAGTGCCTTTGACTGTGTCCACAAACGTTTTCACGTATTCAGACATCTCATACATTGTTCAACAGTATTTAGACACTATTCAAGCTCCTCACAGTGTTGATCAAACAGCTGAGCTGCAGACTAGTTGAACAAAGAAGACAAAGAATTGCATCGTGCCTCACCTGTCCCTCTTTATTTTGGATTTCAAATACATCTGAAGATGCTTCTCCTTCATTCACCTTAAGTGAATGTAGCCTTGGCCAGGAGGAGTTGATGTCATCAGGCGGTACCCAACATTCATAGGGTGTTTCAACCCTCAACCACGACACCCTCCCGGTGGTGGGTCAGCAGTGGTGGCCAAGTCACTGCCCATCATTTCCTGCTGGCTTCCAGCTTAACTCATCTCTCCTGCTCCATAACAAGGAAGAGGCTCTTTCTGCTGCCTCCCCCGTCCTGCGAGCTGCTGCCTTTCTTTCCTTTCCCATCATTCCAATGGGTGTGAGCATTCTCCAAACTGACTGGGCTGGAAATCCTCTACAGCCGACCTCAACCGGGAAAGGCATGCCTGCCATCCTTTCCCCCTACAGTCATGCAGAAGGACTTGGTATTTGGTGCCCTTCCTTTTTTTGCCTCTTCAGACCACAGTACTGCATCCGGCCTCGAGGTTGTATGGACAATCTGGGGGAACTGCAGCCTTCCTTACAGGTCGACCTTCATTTCCCATGATTGTAGCAGACTGGTTCTTCTTGTTGCTGTGGTTGGTGGCTCTTCCCCCTTCCTTACAAACTGGATTGATGTTATTTTCCAAAGTGGTTGGTGTTTCTTCTACCTCTCCTGCTCTAAGGTGTTAGCGTGTGTCATGAGCACCTTGTCATGGCGCCACCTGAATCTTTAATCCCCTTAGAAATCTTGGTCTTGGAATTAATGTAATCTTGCTTTTCAATGGTCAATTATAGTATTTACAGTGGTTACATCAGATCTCTAGAACTCCAGGCAACCTGGTTATCAATTCCATTTCAGTTCATAACATTTTACTCATGTGTGAAGTTACTATCATGGATAATGGAAAGGGATAATAGCTATTTCTCTGCAGTAGTAACGGTTGTTTATTGCTTTATGTCTGTGTGTGCAGTGTGCTGGGGGATGAAGTTGTGGGAATATGGTCCCGCAACACAGATAAAGCAGATGTAACGTGTGCCTGTGTCTCCCATTCTGGCCTCAACATTGTCACGGGTGATGATTTTGGAATGGTAAAGCTGTTCGACTTTCCATGTCCAGAAAAGTTTGTAAGTACACCCAGTTTAACTTTGTAAAAAAGTGTTAAACATGTAAACATATATATATGAAGCTATTTTTTTGGACTGAATTAAACAAACTTTAATAAATGACTGTAATTCCTTGTCTGGATAGAGTCTGACTCCACAGTAAGAAGCTATACACAATAACAAAGCCTTAAAGCATAATGACATGGTCGACTAGGCCACCTGGTTTGTATTACTGTAGTAGGGCAATAATAAGTGTGTAGAGCACCAGAATGAACATTTAAGATGAAAACTATCCTATCCAGGGATGGCCAAGGAAAGGGAAGTGCAGTCTTATAATGCAGTAGTTTAGAATTATACATATATTATTATAGTGTAATGATGAAGTACTCATACGCTTTGAAGGTAAACAGTGAGATCACATAGTGAATAACTTCTACTGACTGTAATCTGATTGAATGTTTACTGTTCTTGATTGTATTATGAATACTTTATCTGAAGTAGGATATGTCTGTGAGACATAATGTAAATCCTACATTTAAATTCAGAAATAAAAAAAAAAATAGAATATGGAGTACATATTTATTACCCACGTCTGCTTCTTGAAATATTTCCACTCTGTTCAAGACCTTCAATAACAGGCTCACTTGCGAAAAGAAATGCTTCTTTCTATAAACATCGCTGTTGTGAGAAGAAAAATATTTCACATGCTGAAGACTTTATACCCACGGTATATATACATATGTCACATGAATGTAAACTGGATCCTTCTCAATAGCTCCCCATGTTTCCTCAGGCCAAACACAAGCGCTTTCTGGGCCATTCGGCCCATGTGACCAACATTCGCTTCACCAATGGGGACCGCTTCGTCATCAGTGCTGGAGGTGATGACAGAAGGTACTGTGGCTAAACCATATATTTTTGTTAACCATTGTTACAAAGCTCAGTCTTAAATTCTGTCACTTAAAGGGTTCACAAATTTTACATTTCAAGGCATGACAAAATCTCAATGTGTAGTAGTGTGATCACAATATGCTGTTCAGTCAATGTAATGCAGCTGTATTAGGTACCTTGTCAACACTGATATGTTTTACTTCACTTTTATTTGGTTCCTCTGTACCTCAGAACCAGTTGCACTTCTGCCAGTTATTGAGACACCCTCTTGTCTTGTGATGTTGTAATACAGTGATGGCAGGGTGTTTTAAGGTCATTATTTCATTGCTCTTTCTTTCCAAAACAGCTTGTTTGTGTGGAAGTGTGTCCATGCTCCTCACTGAAGCACGCCCACCTCCAGCCCATGCCTCAGTGCCACTGCAAAGCCCAGAGGAGCACAGACTGTCTGGGCTTTTACACCAGTCCCTGCATGACCAGAGTGAGGAGCCCAGCACAGCTCTGTTGCATGAAGATAGGAAGAACTAACCTGGATTAAACCCTGATTTTTCTACCGCCAGGTGCATGCATCTGAATGAGCCTCCAGGCCCATCATTACCCACACCTGAAACCTACTGTACTTTCTTTTGTCACTCAGTGATGCTGTGGAAACATGTTCAGAGAAGGCTTTTGCCCACAGACTCAGATATGATGTTTTAAATATACGTATACCCCTCTTAACTACTTTTACAATTGTCCTAAATTTGAAGAAGAAATGTCTTTTAAGTTAAAATACGTCTGTGTCAGTGTTCCTTAAGGTTTGATTGAAAAGACTGACAAATTTGTAGCAAGCAAAATAAGATTAGCCTTAAAGCTCCCATTGAGTGTTCTACACTGAGGAAGGTTAGACCGCTCAATTTGAAATTCCCATTTTATATGTTCATATTTTTGTTTTGTATGTTTTGTGTTTTCCACATTGTCATGTGTTTCTTGTGTGGTTTGTTGATTTTTTTTTCTCAATTGAAGATCAGAACTCCTGTGGCCTTCTCCCAGAATGTAACACGGGTGTTATATTCTTGGATGTCAGCATGCCAAAGCATTCTATGCACTGTATACTTGACCTGCTCACTGTGGTTCTCCAGTGGTCTTTAATGTCAACCCTGAAAATGGTATTCACTCGTCAAACCTCAGACCCCCTCTGCAGACGTAGGTGGCACTCCTAACCTCATATGTAGCATCTTTAGCTTGAGCAGTAACCGTGAGTTCTGTGTGCGAGTGCGTGTGTAGGTAAGAAACGTATGCAATGTATTTTGTGTCTGAGAACAACCTTTAAAAGAGAAGATGGTTTTTATTCAGTCCCTTAAAAATAAACAAGAGGGGAAAAAGATGTTTTGTGATGCACTGATGCGTCATTTAAAATCAATATTTATTGTGCTGCTAAAGCCTTTTTTAGTCATATCATAATTTAAGAGTTTTGTTTCTTCCATTAACAAATCTAATGTTTTTTCAACTGGAATGTTGAACAGAAATATAAAAGTAAACTGAGAATAACAAAATGCAAAATGTTTTCTATTTCATTTGTTGTCATACTGATTAATAGCGTGAAGTGTGCGGAGTACATATTTTAATTTTATGATATCAATGTACATATCAAATGTAAAGACATTCTTTTGTATATTTTTGTCAAATGTTTTCTTAAAGGCCAACTTTGATTAAAAAATGAGTGTATAAATCCTATGAAACCTTGATTAATGTTTTTGATTATTTAATTCAGTATTTCATATTTATTTCAGTATAATTTCATTTATTTTTTTATTTCAAGTCAAAATGGCCTTTAAGCACAAGTAATTTATTTCTCAGTGTCAAAATAAAAAGCATATTCAAAAGAACATTACACAGAAGCCTCAACAAATAAATAAAATAGCCTTTTTTTAGTATTTAGTGTGTCCATTTAGTCATTATTACGGCTTCCACTCTTTTTGTGAGACTTGCTTTCAGTTTTTCAGAGAAATCTTCAGGGATATTTTTGTCTATTTAGCTTTTCTCAGTAATGGATTCTTGACAAGAAACACATTCTTTCATGGCCAATAGCATCAAGTTGGATTCTCATAGTAAAAGAAGAACAGCAACACTTGTTGACTTTTTTTTTTGTTGAGTGGAGCTTGAGCTTTTTTACTCCTTTTGTCTTATTTTTCCTTGTGCAAATGCAAGGCAAAGCAGTTAAGGTGTGTTTGAGTAGTTGCTTGTATGAACAACAGAATCATCACATCAATGACATTTTTAGGAAGGCTTTTTGTAGTGGGCACACAGCTCTAACCCATTGATTTTAAAAATGGAAGGATGGAGTTACAAGGGTTTAAACAGGGTAATTGTAATTGAGTAGTTTGCACATATGTTTTCTGTTCTATTTTAAACTGAAAAGTGAATAACATACTTAATGGCTGTTTTGACTGGAAATTAAGTAAATAAAAGGGTGATTTTCAACTTTTGCACAGTATTTTATGTAGTACAGATACATTAATAATACAAATAATATTATCAATATCATACATTTAAGAGAAAATTTGTCTGGAATGGACTGACACTGAGTAAAACAGTGAGATAATGTGATTACCATCAGAAGCTATCGTAGTAATGTAGACCAGGCACTGACAAATTAATTGCTCTTTTCCAACTTTGATTAGCTCAGAGGGAAGTAAACAATTACAAAGTCTTAAACACCACTGCTTGTTAGTCAAATCCAAGCAGAAACCTTTATCAGTTCCCTCATGAGCTGTAGTCACAAGCCAAACAATTCTGTTTTTGATCTCGAACTATCCAGTGACAGCAAAGCTCCGAGAATTGTCTTAGATATGACACAGCACATTCCTCTGGTGCTTGGTGATAGTTCACTCATGATTAGAGAGGGTGGAAAAGAGGTGGAGAGGACCTTTAACAGCTCAAACTCAAAGATGATTCTTCAACTGTTCACTACAGTCTTCAAACTACAAGCAATGGTTCAAAACAGTACAGCTCAGCGGCCATTTTTCGCCTGCATTACTCACTTGAGATGAGGGGGAAGTTATCAAATCAAGCGCACAGGCAGCTCAGTCAAACCATAGTTACATCATTTACAGTGTCAGATGGGTCTAAAGTGCTACAAGCAGACCACACTGTGGTGTAGTCCATTTATACAGCATCCACCCACCATCAGAACCACTAGGGCATCATTATAAGTATAACTTACAATACATAATAAAACAAGTAGGTGTAAACAACACAATGACACCACTGCCTTTTACAGTATAGTAAGAAATGAGGTGATACTTATGCTATTTATAACCTAAAATAAGTAGAATATGCATGCACAAAGTAAAGAGCAACAGAGACACGATGTTCTTCTTGCACTATAATTTTATTAAACAATTTAACATCCTATTTACAATTTTTTATGTACAGTTTACAAGAAAATAAATTAAACTATTTGAATTTTCCAAGTGAAAATAAGTTAACATGCCCTCTACAGAGAACACACTTACACAAGCCATTTTATGTTTTGCTTTTTACCAGCATGTTAAATAATAAATAAGCAGTAATTGTGTGTTACAATATGCAGGAGTGTGTTGTCTGTAGAGAATGTGTACTTAGTCTCACAAAACATGTTATTTGACTAGGGTTGCGCAAACTTTTGCATATGACCTTACGGCTGTTGACAAGCTCTACGGTCCTCCGATGTTAAATATACCATAATCATAAGGCATACTGAATGACTATAACTGCACAACAAATGTCACATTCATTCACTTGAATATGGAACAACAAATGACAATAACACAGCTTAATTTAAATAAGCACTCGGTCATCTATTGTTTGGAATACACTGTGTGTAGCTGTTTTAAATCTGTGGTCCTCATCCCTGTTCCTGGTGACTCTATGCGCTGCTAATTTATGTGTTCTTCTTGCGCCAACACCTCTAGTTAAACTCATAATTTCTTGGTGAGCTGCTCTTTATTGACACAAAAATGTGAAGTGCATGTCCTGGGATGAGGAAAAGCACTGCTAAATGCATTGTGGATCTTAACAAACTGATATTGGGACAACTTTCAGACCTTTATAGAAAAAGAGCTGCCACAAGAGCAGCCATGTTCTGCCTGGGGGTTCTTAAGAACTTGGAAGGAAGAGCGGATGAGCTCCTGGCTGAAGTCCAGCGTGGCACCTTTCACAAACTCCAGACTGTCCTGGTCTACTATCACCCCAACACCATTCTGTTCAAATATTCTGCAAGAGTGCAGACGCAGACAAAATTAGGTGCAAATGGTGAACTTAAACAAAAATCAAACCATCTCTGAATTCTGCTGGAAATTAGGCATGAACCCTTAATATGCAGCACTGTGAATACTAGCTTACTACGTACTACACCCACAAACTTCTTCAGTTGCTGTATGGTAGATATATGTCCTAATAGCTGTGCTAATATACTGCTAAAAATGTATAAAGTTAAAGAAATTAACTGCCATTTATCGAGTACAACTTTCCTTCATTTATTTTAATAATAACTTACTGCGTCACTGAATTCTCGAAGAAAATTCTTATCACCTAATGGGGCCTCTCAGGGAGAGCGAGGGAGGTATGCATTACCTGTCATCATTATTTTTGACCGTGTCCACTGAGAACTTATACTGGAAGCCAGAGCATCCTCCACCTTCCACATGTATCCTCAGATACTCGCCCTTATCCATGATCTCAGTGAGCCTCTGCACAGCAATCAAAAATCACAGCTGACAGTGGGAAATGATTTTGTTTGTTTATCCCTGATTGAGTTCTCCACAAAACAAAAAAATGTACAAACGAATTTTTTAATGCTACTCAGGATAAAAGTTAATGAGAATTTACCAACCTTGACACAAGATTCAGTAAGATAGACTTTATCTTCTGCTGGACTCGCTGTTTGTTGCTCCTGAACTGGGCTGTGGCTATACTGCATTGTGGAGATCAGAGGGGGCATCTGAGACACCCGCGTAACCCCCACAGGCCGGGATGCACAAAGTACCACTGAGGAGGGGGCACTTTAAAAGAAAAGTGGAATCTGTGAGTTAACTGGATGCACTGTGAAGTGTTGATATGACCACAATGGCACATTAACCCATGTCCAACTAAATTTACTGAAATAGAAAATGTCACAGCACCTGTTCTAAATTAAATATTATACAGCTACACCTTGAATGAGGATTATAATTATATGAGAATTATAATTCGTATTCAGAATTATTTTATATTCATTATTAAAATCAGCAGTCACATGTGACCAAAAAAAATGAGCAATTGCAAAGTGTAATAATACATTTGAAATATTTATTTAGATTTGTGCTCAGGCTATCTCAGAGAGCATGCAGACTAAATCAGACTACATGTCGGAGATTAAGTCAAGTTAGCTTTAATTATACAGCACATTTAAAAACAAGTGGCAACCAAAGCGCTCTACAATACAATCATGTGTTTTTAAACAAGCTAAAGGAAAAGTAACATAAATGTATGAATGATTAATGGCTGTTTGAATAATACATTAAAGTACAATAAAATACAAAGCCGCAGGCGTAAACACAGCATAGACAAACAAATCATGCAATTTAGTGGACATTATATACGGACAATAATGTGTTGAACAGAGTAACTACACTAACGGGCCTAACCGACACCGTGTGACTGTACTGACTGCCACTGAGGCAGCGGTTACCTGCACTGCGTTTTACTGAACGTGTGGCTAATCCATCCTCACAGAAGCTGCAAAATTACACGTAAATGTTTGTAATAAAAGGCAAATAATGATAAATGATGAATAGCCAGTATCCATTTGTTTTGAAGATGAACTTCGCTAGGTAGTTAAAAGTGTCTTATGTGATCATTTAACAGACAGCTCTGCTGTCATCCAACTCCTAGCTAGGTTAGCTGCCTCGGTTTGCGTTTAGGGTTAAGGTGTCCAATAGCGAAACCGCCCTGCTGCGTTAAGATACTGTTCCTCTAGAATACTCAAATAGTGCACGCAGTTACGACCCGAGCTGTCTGATTCTCACCGGGCAGCTTTAGATATCGCTGCAGTCTTGCCCTTGACTCTTGTTCTGGTAAGGTTAGCCAGCTAGCTTGCAGCTTCGCTAAGCTAACGCTGCTAACGACGCAGGCGGGTGACTAAGTACATTTCTTTAAAACACAAAGCCTCAACAGAAAACACCAGTCTCAACCCAGTGACAATCCAGAGAATGACTTTCGGGCAAATACTTACTTTATAACTTTCCATGCTTTTGTTTTGGACGCGCTGATCAAGACTCCTCTAGCGAGTGACATCTTCCACAACAGACTGGAGATCGGTTGCCAGGATATGATTTCCTTAAATCCCCCTCAACCACAAATAGCCAAGTGTTCGTTATGAATAAAATAAAATTGCTCACATGGATGTTTCAGAACTCCATACTCTGTAAGCACACATTTGCCGTTCTAATATTTTAAATATAGGGTATCTGTGATGCATATATGATTAGGTATGTTTGCGTATCTGGCAACAAATTAGGGGCGTTAACGGTTGTTTTCGCTTATTTTCAAGAGGCGGGAGACGTTATTGGCCACCGCCTGTGACGCAGACCTCTGCTAGTGGCTAGAAAGGGTCTCATGAATGCGTCACGAGACTTGTGTGCTTGTCATCAAAAGCAGAAGACTGGGCTCGGTCTTGTGATAAGGAAGCGAGGAGTGAGCAGAAGGGCAGGACGGGACGTGGTGGTGAGTTTTAATGTTCCTTTTCTGTTTTCTTAGTTGTTTACATTTGAGATTTCTGAGACGTAGTTAAAGAACAAACGGGGCTTCAGCTTCAGTCCAGCTGCCATCATGAGTATTTCCAATTTGGTTTTCTGTGTTTTGGCGAGATGCGAAACCTGTTAGTGAGGGAGTGAAACTCAACGAAGTTCACGAAGTAGATTTAATACCTCAGGGCGGCTGGTATGTTGGAAAGCAGTCATGTGATTGAAAGAGACTGTGGTTTTTGAGGCCTTACGACTTGGTTTATGAGGCTGTTTTCCAGAGGAAAGTCCTTGCGGGCCGGTTTAACTTTAACTAGAGTTGTGTGTGTGTGTCAGCAGGTATTGAACACAGTCATCTGAGAGATGGATTCTCGCTTCCTCTGCGCCTTCTTGCTGCCTTTTCTTGCGTTCGCTCAGGCTGAGCAGGTGAAGTTCGCTGACTGTGGTGAGTGAACCGCTTCCTTTATCCCCTTCTCGCATCTGCATTTTACAGGCAGCATGATGGGGGAAGGATTTTCCACATTTATTTGTGTACTATTACCCCCCCTCCCCCTTTTTAGTTGGAAAGCTTAAAAGGCATTTCCAAAAGCCTTTTAAAAAAGAATTAGTCAGTGATATTAAAGTTTGGTTCTAACAAGTAACTATTCTTATAATGAACATATCTATACTACAGTCTACAGTTCTCATGCATGATAAAGGAAAGATTTACCAAAAAAATAAATTCCAACATTTCACCTTAACCCAAGGGTAGCTGATCAAGTAAAATGAATTTAGTGTCTGAAGTTTCCTTCTTTAGTTTTGCACTGAAAGCTTATGTAGCTACATAGGAATAGTCTGTCACCCAAAATTTCAGAGCAAGAAGTGAAGTTCAGACACCAGTTGTGTTTTACCTGTTCAACTATGTTTGGGATAAAAGGAAAACTGAGTGATTTTTAGGCAGTTCCTTCGCGTCCAAGTTTCTGTGCCTAAATGCAAGAGAATGGCGTATGAAGACATCATTGTTTTATACTTATTTCACACACTCTTGTCTGCATCTGTACTGTTCATAGCTTTTATAGCATGTTATTTTTCCTTCACAACAGGCTCAGTTTCTGGAAAGGTGGTCGAGGTTGACATTCAGCCCTGCCCAGATCAGCCGTGCCAGCTTCACAAAGGACAGAGCTATTCTGTAAATGTGACATTCAACAGTGGTAATTAATTTCACACATCTTATTTTTTGGCTCTCTGTTCCACTAAAGTTGGTGTCGTACTTCTTTGATTACAAAATGTGCATTTTTTAAAAAAAAAGATTTATGTTCACAGATTTCATAAAACTGTAGCCCCTTATTTGTTTGCCTGTCTCTCTTGTAGTGGTTGAGAGTCAGACCAGCAAAGCTGTGGTTCATGGAGTGATCGCTGGTGTCCCTGTTCCTTTCCCCATCCCTATTGAGGATGGCTGCAAATCTGGAATCCAGTGCCCCATTCAGAAGCATAAATTATACAGTTATGTCAATGAGCTACCTGTCAAGGCAGAGTACCCCCCAGTAAGTAGTTTTGATAGACAAACTGAACATTTTGTATGTATGTATGTATGTATGTATGTATGTATGTATATAATAAAGTTTTTTTTTTTGTTTTTTTTTTGTGTTCCATTTTACTAGTTTTGTTCACAACTATCAGCGCTGAACACGTCTGCTGTCATGTGATGGTGCAGTAACTTCCTTGTGTTTTTCTTCCCTTTTCTCCAAAGATAAAATTGGTTGTGGAGTGGGAACTGAGAGACGACTCCAGCAAAGATTTGTTTTGCATCAAGTTTCCCGTTCAGATTGTGAGCTGAGGGTCGACATGGATGCCAACAGAGCTGCTTCAAAAGGGAAACCGTTGCTTACAATAACAGATTCTTCTTGCATTTTTCTATTAACTCACCTTTTTAGAAAATTGATTTGGATACATGTTTTATAATTTGGTTAGTTTTCTTATTAATGACTGTCATTTTAAATTGACATTTTCTCTAATTTACTGTACACATTGTTTAGGATAGTGTTATGAAAAAAGGTATCCATGATCATCTCAGTGAGATACTTTGAATAATGTTGAGTGTTCAGTGTTGAATATAACATTCTGGTATATTTTTTCCACTTTCTTGGCTGCTGTGTGGCTAAACAATGGTAATCTAAATCTTCTAACCAGAAGTGTCAATTTAAGAACACACAGAGTTAAGATTTTGCATTTGATTTTAAAACATTTAAAAAATGTATATATTAAACATTGTAATTGGAATAATGCTTGTCTGTCTGAAATAAAGAACTTTTAATTATGCATTTGGGTTAACTGAGTCTGTTTTAAACGAATATTTGTTTTCCCTTGAGCTTTGATAAGGGTAAAAGTCCAAGGTGTGTTAATGTCTCTAGTAATTCCATTGATGTGCAAATATTTGAGAGGTCATTTTGAGATAAATAAATAATTTTATTTTGCCTGTGCTTAAAATTGTGTTAAGTATATTTGCTTACATTCTTAGGTCATTCTTATGCACAGTGTATTTGATCGTGGAAATTTTTGGGCAAGAAATGATAGGTATGACGAACTACATACGATTTTGATTTTTTTTAATTTTTTTTTTTTTATAACAATGGTTGAAAAAGATCAGCTGAGGCTATTACAAGAGGAAAAAGTCCCATGTTAACAGAGGAGTGCACAACCTGCTAAAATTAAATATTAATGGAGTAAATGTAGTTTCATAAACTGACCCTGAGAACAATTTAGAATCATAGTTTTAACAATTTAGCTTCACTGTACCCAATGTAAACATATTTAAGAGCCACAGTTAATCTCAAAGATTGCATTGTATGCATACCATCAAATAATAGGATTAAGATTTAATTTTTGATGTCAATAAAACCATTGTTTAACTCCATGCTGTGATCTTGAGTGCGTTGTTTTGTAAATGTGGTTAGTGAATGGAAATGGTCACCTTTGGCCAACTGTAGAGTACAAGCATGAAGCATGTGTTGGTTTTTGACACAGCATTGTATTGTACTTTAGACACAATCCTTGCAACTTAAATGAATTCAGTATGCAACAAAAGCAGCAATACTTTGTGTGCTTTTATTGAACAGAAATAGGTACGCAGCCATTCAAGAGACAGCATAACTTAAGTCCTGTCGTTTCTTATACACACAATCATTACTTTTTTCTGAGGTTTCTGAACAAATTCCCTAAAATAATTAGAGGCATGTTCAAGATGGATTTATTTGGTTTCATGAAAATTTGCACAGATGATGAGAGCAAGTCTGATGACTGGCCTTATTCAGACAAAGCAGCACATTATCATCTGCCTCAAAAGCTATATATGAAAATTATAAATGTAGGTTGAATTTCAACAGGCTTATAAAACATGAGGTTAACCCTTTCATGTTTATGCATTTATATCAAAGCTTACATTTCTCTCTCTATCGAAAATCCAAACAATAAACAAAAATCAATGGAATGTAACCTTGTACATGTTTTGGTAGCCCTTTCAAATATCACAGATAATGGCTACTCTCTTTCTTTAAGGGTGGTTTTGTGCAACAGAGAGCACATATGATCTGGGGTAAAGGTCAGTGTGCAGTTTAAAATCCTGTGCACCTAAAAGAATAAACAGCTTTTTAAAATATATTCTTTAACTAAGGAAAGGCTGAAATGTAATCTAAACTGAAGCGGCTGATGTAATAATAATAATAATAATAATAATAATAATAATAATAGAAAAACTAAGACTGCAAATGAGATACTGTTGTACTGATGTGCTACAATCATTCATCCCCCTAAAATGCAAACATTTTACTTCAAGCCTACTGTAGTTATGGTTAATAATTTATCTCCTGTTTTGGATGCAAAACACTAAATACTTGAGATTCTGTGCAGTTAAAAATGTCAACCAGGTAAAGTAAAAACAAATACAATGTCTGATAAAACCGGAAAAAGTAAAGCACATCAGCAAACATGCATTTCAGTGGTATTAAGTAGTCTTGAAAGCGATAAACTGAGTTAAGTAAAGGATGTGTAGGGGGAATCCCATTTTCCAAAATAAAAGTCCTTCCCAAAGAGATTTTTGAGGGCCTCTCCATCGCAGACATCCTAAACAAACAATTCTAGATCATCACAGTAAAGACTTCAAGGGAACCAGTCGGTTACCAAAAAATAAGCAGCTTTTCCAGGTCCTGTTTAGTCAAAAATAGTGAAATACCCATCTGTAAAAAAAACATTTAGGCCTATTTATTTTCTTTTTTGTAGACGCATTATCAGTTTACCAAACGATTAGCAAATACTGACTTTTCAGAGGTCCTGTGCATCAGCAACGGTATTTTCTGTCCTGTTCCTTTTCAGTATTTCGAATAACAGCAGTGTGCTATGGTGCATTTCAATCAACGCCCTCACTGTGTCACTGCCCTAAAACACAATAAAAACATTGCCAAGTAGCCGTGTATGTAACTTAACTAGTATTTGACTGAAAAGTTTTGTTAAAACGCAGAAGTAAAATCAGGCAATAAGGTCTTACTGATAGGAAAGGATACCACTGATGCTTTAAGCTGACTGTCCACGTAACTGCAGCATAACAATTAGCTAGCAAAGCTGTTTTGATATAACCAAACTCCTGGTTTGGTGCTGGACTCTGAATTCTTCACTGTCCGTTTTGTTTGAGCCGCTCGAGTCGCTGTAGCAGCGCATTTCCAAACGCCTCTCTGTACCCAGGGCTGAGGGAGTCCAGCAGCGAGTAAACAGTCTCATGATACTGGGATCCCAGACCCTCATCGACCTGATCAAAGGCGTAGCCCACCACCTGAAACAAGAGACGTTTCAGTAGAAACACGCAGCATAGGCGACAACATAAAATGACAATCCTCTATCCACACTCACCCTTAGCCCCGCCTCGGTGAGCTCTAAGCAGTAGCGGTTCCCTTCTCTAGTTTCCACGTTTATATAAGCCATGTCCAAGGCGTTTGTGAGAGTTTGAGACACATGCATGTCAGTCACAGCAAAGAGCACATCGTTGACCACTGCTTCAGCCTCCAGCCTCATGTCTTTGACGCCTCCAAGATCGGCACAGCGGTCTTCGTATGGGGATTTAGACAGTTCCTCTGGCTGGCAGTCCACTTCCATCCCCTAAACACAGCGCTGGGTTGTTAATCGAGTTTATTCGATTAGCTAAGGACGTGTGGAAGCGGAGTCGCAGCGACGAGACAAATCTGACGTAATCAAATATGCTAGCCCGCTAACTTGTGCTAAGCTAGCTAACGTTAGCGCAGACAGCTTTATGCAGATAACGCTTCAGCAGAAACACATACAATTAAATAAACTGAAACAGCATATTAAATCCGTACGAGCGACGTGTTTGGAGACAACGAAAGCCAGGTTAATATATTACGCACCAAACAGCTGGCTAGCTAACGCTATATTTCATGAACGCTGGTTAGTTAGCTGGCTAGATGCTAAGCTGACTGTTTTCTTATTTGAGTTTTCCGTTCCACCTTAAATGGTGAGTCAGTTAGTCTGTCCTATTTAAGGTGGAACGGAAAATTCTATTAAGACCCCTTCAGCTTTGTCTGAACTACACGGTGCAGAGTTGTATGAGAAGCTTGCAAGCTAACTTTTGCTAAGAATCAAATTAACAATGAAAAGGCGCCTTAAACTGAAAATGACAGGATATTAAAACAATCAATAAATGATCGCCTACTGTGTGACACTGTTTATAATGTCTGGTAAGCATTTATTAATAATTTTGTTAGCTACTAACCTCCTCCGGGGATAGTTCAGCGGTACACTTCCGGCTCATGCCGGCTAATGTGGGAGTGTTCATCTACAGCAGTCATTGTTCCGCAGAAAGTCTGCAGTAGAGTGTGAGTGCGTGAGCGGCAAATATATATATATATATATATATATATATATATATATATATATATATATATATATATATATATATATATATATATATATATATATATATAAAAGCAAGCTATAGCTAAACTCATGTTGTCTCTCAGTTGCTTTGTACAGTGCCCCTTGGGTACCTTGAGAGGAGTTTACAGTAACTTACTGTGCTGAACTGGATTGGCGGGTGCAGTGGAGGAGTGTGGTGCCACTCATTTCATATCAAATTCTAAAATGATTATATGTGTGTCATCATGTGGAATTGCTGACATCCCTGAGCTTTGTTTAACATTTCTTGTGGAGACAAGGTTCAATTTTGGGGGCCTTTGCTTTTCTCTTTGAAAATGCTACTTCTATGTGACGTCATTAGTAAACATAATATACATTTTCATAGCTATGCTGATGACATACAGTTATATATTTGCATTCCTTCTGATGATCAGAGAGGCGTCTTTCAGTTTTATGCTTATAAACTGTGGAACTCAATTTGCATTTTATTAGGCAGTCAAGCTCAGTTCACACTTTTAAGAAATGTCTTTAATTTGGCATTTAATTAAAATTCTACATCTCTTTGGTATTTATGCTTTTAGTTTGATCTGTCTTTACCCTATGTTTTTAAATGAGTGCTCATAGTCTCTTCTATGGATGTTAAGCTTTATCACCTGTCTGTAAAGCACTTTGAGCTGCCACTGGCATGAAAAGTACTTTATACATAAAGATATTATTATTATTATTAAAGATATTATGTGCATTTATATAGTACACAAGCAGCAAGCCTTTACTAGAACAGACTCCACACTATTGTTGTCCCAGTGAACATGCCCACTGTGAACCAATGAAGACCAAATGTGAGCAAACACGCTGACCTATTGTGAGCAGCCCTCATTGAGCTAGTGCTCATCGGTGCAGCTTGGGCCAAATGAACATTGGCTTATTGATGGCTCAGTGTGGACAGCCTACACTGGACCAATGTTTTCAGATGTGTATAACATTAAACAACATGTAGAACTGTACAGGCAAGTGTGGTAAAATAGGAAATGTAACATTTACATGACTGGTGGTAAAACTGAACATTTGGATTAGAGTTTTTGCAGTATATTAACCATTTCAAGTGTATATCAACCAATCAAGTGTTCAAATTATTTTGATAATTCAAATATTGTTCACTTATATTTTCAGTAATTCCTTCCTTAAATTATAGGGAAAATCTCAATGGAGCATAGCAACCCTTTGCATAAACATGCTGTTAGATTTCCCTGAATCATCAAGGCAGGGTGCCATTCAGGATGTCACAACCTATCACAGAAAACAAGTACAGACACACCTCTCATAAAGAAGAAAACCACCCATCTACTACAGCCAGCACTATTATCTCTATGTTAATAGCTGACAACACAGAGACTAAGCCATTTATCCTCCTGGGTCACAGGGATATACTGGGGCCGATCCCAGCACTCACTGGACAGAAGGCAGAAAACAGAAAAACTGGTCATTTAAATAAACGTTGACCCCTTGCTTTGAAATTCTGAAATGATATGTGTGGCATCTCTTGGTATTGCTGACATCTCTGAGCCTTATTTAACAATTCTTGGGAAGCATCATAAGGTTGAGTTTTAGGGCATTTGCTTTTTTCTTTGTACATGTTACCTCTGGGTGATAATATCAATTTTCATAGCTGTGCTGTTGACACTTGTCACGTGTAAATGCAGTCACTGAAGCAGGTTTATATAATTTGAGAATTATTGCCAAAGTTCAGCCTTTTATACCTCAGAACAATGCAGAGAAACGTTGACTATTGTAATGCTCGTCTTACTGGGCTTCATAGGAAATCCATCTTCTACAGCTCAAACAAAAAGGAGCAGCACAGATCATAACAACAAAAAAAGCTCATATCACTCCTGTTTTGAAAGAACTGCAGTGGCTGTCTGTATCATTTAGGATATATTTTAAAGTTCTGCTACTAGTTTTAAGGCTTAAGGCACCTGCTTACATCACAAAGTGTCTGTATGCTTATGTACCAACACATGACTTTAGGTCTGCAGATACTGACCTTCTGGAAATACCTTTCGTAAAATCCAGAAAGTGTGGAGAGGCCTTTTTCAGTTATTTCTGCTATTCTGCTTCTAAACTATGGAACTCAGTTCCACCTTCTTTTAAACAAACAGGCTCAGTGCACGCTTGTTTCAAAACATATTTCTTTAACTTAGCGTTTAATTAGAATTTCACGTCTTTGGTATTTATCATTTTAATTTGGGCTGTGTCATTGTGTTATGATTATAAATGAATGCTTATAGTTTCTTCTATTACTGTTGAGCTTTATCACATGTCTGTAAAGCACTTCGAACTGCTGGTATGAAAAGTCTTATGTAACTAAAGATATTATTGGGAAAGATGTTCAAGAAGCAGCAAATCTTCCCAAAACAGATAGATTTGGACAGATTTCTTACCTAGATGACAATATTTAATGAAAAACACATTCACCATTTTTGTTGTCCATGCAATGAACCAATGAGGACCTAATGTGAACAAACATGTTGACCCGCTGTGGGCAGTCCTCACTGAGCCAGTGCTCCACAGCTTGGGTCAAACCAACATTGGCTTATTGATGGCTCAGTGTGGACAGCCTACTATGGGCCAACATTATCAGATGGATTCAGTATTAAACAGCATGTAGGGCTGTATAGGCAAATGGTGTAAAATAAGAAATGTGAAACATTGTGACATGACTGCTGGTAAAACTGTCTTTGCAGTATTTGAAGCCGTCACTATTCCCTAGAAACTTTGTGTTCAAACTATTTTGATAATTCAAGTAATGTTCACTTATATTTTCAGTAATTCCTTCAAAGTCGTGGTGAAAATCTCAGCTGAGCATAGCTGCGTGTTGCATAAACATGGCGTTAGATTTCCCTGAATCATCAGGGATGGGCAGGGTGCCATTCAGAATGCCACAACCTGGCACACAGAACTTACAGACTTACACGCTCTCAGCCTCAGAGAGAAGAAAACCACCTATCTACCACAGCCAGAATTATGTCCATGTTGAAAGCCGACAAAAATGTCCTGAGTAATACATTTTTAGATCTGTTCATGTTTAAGCGCTTTGTTTTATTTCAGAAAACCGGCTCACAGCGCAGATTTGATGATTATGAACACTCCCTCCGCCGCCGGCCTTGAGCGCGTAGTGTGCAGCAGGACAGTTCAGCTGAAGACTGCGCAGTCATGAAACTGTTTGTAAACACATTCAGCTTCGTCCAAAAGGAGGGGAAGGAGGGTGAGTGATGCTGCTCTGATGTATGTCTGGGAAGATTTTGAGTCGCCTTTTTATTTATTTAATTTTTGTCCGTCTGTTGCAGGCATAACTTCTCTAAGGCTATATAATGGTAAGCATACCGAGCACAATAAGTTCAGCTGGAGCTTCCCGTCAAGGATTTTATTCTGGCTAGCTAGCTTAGTGAGCTAAAGCTAGCTAGCCAGCTAACTAACGTTAAGGGAAAGTGCTGCTGTGAAATAAAATGCTGCCATTTATCTGGAGAGCAGTTCAGGTTGAATATTTTGTTTTGTGTCCAGACGCGCTTTCTTGCGCTATTGTAACCAAGTGTATTTCACGTGATTAATTAAAGGCTTGGCTTAGCTTAGCTTAGCTGACTAGCAGGACAGCTGCCTGTCTTGACACAGTTGCGTAAAGCCCAGTCAGTCGGTTTTGTCACAGAGCAGCGTCTGTCTATGTGGGCTAGTGTTGTTGGTTGGATTGCTCGGTAAGTAGAAGCTCACATATGCTCAGTAGTAAGTATTTCGGAGTTCTGCGTAGCTGCTCTCGAGTGCTAACCTGGTCATTAATCCACAATAAGCACGTGCTTTGTTAGCGTTCAACTAACAGCGTGTCGTTCAAGAGAATTTACAGTGAATCCGCGAACTGCTGCCATATGCTGTACTGCGTGCTGTCTAGTCCTCATGAAATGTTTTGTTTCTGTCATGGTTTTGTTGTTGCAGCTCAGTAGTAAACTCGCTGTAAACCCGTGCAAATAAATGAATAGGAAAAGTGAATTCATTAGGTAGTAGCGCAACTGGACCTGTTACATGGTCGGTTTTTTGGGAATAGTATCACATTTCTGTAACTTACAGGGCCAGATCAGAATAAAGTTCCTTTTGAGTAACAACTGTGTTTAGTCATTTTATTTTCTCATGGTTCTATTTCTTTGCAGTCTTTTTGTCACTTGCTAAGCTGGAACTGTCCCAGGACTGCTGTGTTTCACCACTAAAGCTGTTGGACCTCTCGTAATCTGCAGAATGGTTGGGCCAGCAGGACCCTCAAACAGAACATCTGTGTATCTTCCCCATGGAAAGACCGTCCTCCCTTAATTTTGTATTTGGTTGTCCACAAACTGCGTTCAAGAGGTAGACAGAATGCCGTGGCCTTTTTCAGAGTCCATTAAGAAGCGGGCCTGCAGGTACCTGCTGCATCGATACTTGGGCAATTTCCTGCAAGAGAAACTAAGTTTGGACCAGCTTAGTTTGGACCTTTACCAAGGCACAGGTTCACTTGCGCAAGTGCCTCTGGACAGATGGGTAAGTATCTGTGACACAGTGATAAATGTCATAATTTAAAGTGTAATTTTGTATAATAATAATAACAATAATGTTATCATCATTGTAAATGTAATAGTATTATTGGTAAAGTATAATTTTAAGGTATTACCTTTTTATAAACAAATTTACAATGGCATTAAAAACAAGCAAATAGGAAAGAAAAAATGTCTGACATCTGGTCACGATAATGAAACAAAGAATATAAGTAAAATTCAAAGAGATAGAAGAGACTGCTGACTGGTTAATAAAAGACAGTAAATTAACTGGATGTAAGTAAAGGAAATTGCGTACTGCTGGCACCCCTGGCCGGATTACATATTTTGTTGATTTTTGAAGTGAAGAGGTAAACACAATCTCTGCAGCAAAGTATTTGAAAAATTCTCTGTGAACATTAGTGCACAGTTACTTCGTATTTGATAGAATTACTATTTTATTTTTAAGTATGACATTTGCAGAAGTTTGAACTTCCACTTGTAAAGTCCCAAAATTTATAGTTAGGCTTGTTAAGACTAGATACGCAGATCATTAGTTGTCAGTTGATGACAACTCCAGAGCGTAACATATTCTCTGACGTTTCAAACCTTGTGCCTTAAATCTTAACAGCCATGTGCTCCTCAAAGCAGCTGGCTGAGGTTCTGAAAGTGAAGCTAACAAAGAAGAGGAAGATTATAGAGATATTAAAGTACTTCCAGGTTGCGGTTTCCACTGTGAGAGATGTCAGTACAGCTACGTTCATACAACAAGCCTCATTGTTCAGTTCAGATTCAATCTTTGTAGCTTGATTCACAGTCATGTAAGTAAGCAACTTTAATCTGTTATTAATGTGAACAGACCTGTGTCCTGAAATGATCTGCATTTACACATCCTAATCATAAAACAAGCTAACCAGCAGAGCAGGCTTTCATCATTAAGATAATTTGCTCTGAACACTTCTCAGCTGTTCATTATTAGAGCAAGATTTAGGTGAAATGGGGTCTGTTCTGTTGGTTTTGAACTATTTACTGGAACGAACTTCAGGTAGTGTACTGCTTAACACTGAATGATGTTGTAGACTCAGTGGGGAAAAAGCAACACATGAATTCTGCTCTTAATGTTCTCATTAAGGTTGAATGGCTACGAATGAGATGTATCTGATCTAGGACCACATATTAAACTAAGCACTACTCTGAAAAAATCAGATCTGTGTTACAATGAAGGAGCAGTATGTAATACTAATGGCACACAATTAACATGGGTACTGCAGCATGTACCCATGGAACAGGAAAATCTGATCAAGAATGGTGAATAGGAAGCCAACTTAAGCCTCATCTGCCTTGATAAACCAGCTGCACATGGACCACCGAATATGAATACGATTACTCAAATCATGATATGCTCATGCCTTCTAATAGCCATGATAAATTATTTAATGTTAGCTAACCATAGCTGAAGCAGCTGTTTTAGTCCCTCTGTATCTCCATCTTTCAAATGCGTTGCCAGGAATTACTCGCATTTTAGTACCTCTCTGGTCAGGGAGCTTTTTTTTTTTGAGAAGATTGCTGTGCTTTTTAGGTTGGGACCCAGATCACTTATTTGCTTCCACAGTTGAAGCATGGTTTGTTTGCCTTATTTAATATCTGGCAGCCCAAGGTGTTGAAATGGTGGTGGGAAATGAGCAGTGGGTGGGATCACAAGCCAAAACACAAACAGATTTACCATACCAGAACAAAAATTTCAAAGGGGAACATACTGCCCGTAGCTCTGTTGTCAGAGAAGCCAGTATTTCAACTTAACATGTAATTGTTGATGACCTATCATGGTCATTTTATGACATAGTGCAGTCAAACTGTTACATATTTAATGCTGCTTGTATGCTGGCCAGAATTGCCAGTATGACAGCCATCTGCAGGAAAGCAGTGGTGGCGTACCATTTACTGTGCAGTGTTGCTTGCACAAACATGATCTGCATGTAAGAATTATCAGTCATCAATAAGTTTTGTGGACTAATTATGTAGAGAAAGATGTCTTTGGCCACGATCACCTAAAATATGGTTGGTTGAAAAAACAGCAGCATTTGATGAAAAAGAACATCTTGCTAACTGTTAACCATGGAAGAGGATCTATTATGCTTTGGGCTTCTGAGGCAGCCAGTGGCAGAGGAAACATTGCACAAGTAGTTGAAAGTTTGCATTCCTCAAAATATCGGCAGAATTTAGTAGCATTTGTGTGACAGTCAGTAAAGAATCTGAAGCTAAACCAGGGATTGTTTCTACAGCAGGACAATGATCAAAAACATATCTCAAAATCTACCATGAAGTATTTAAAGAAACCCAGACTGGTGCTCTTGGGACAGTCCTTACGGTTATCATTGAACAACTGTGGGTAGATCTTAAATATGCTGTGCATGCAAGATGGCCAAAGAAAATTGCTGAAGCGTTCTGCAGGAAAGACTATTCCTAAAACAAAAATAGAAAGTCCCCTTGCTGACTACCTGCCTGTGCCTGTGATACCTGCCAAAGAAGGTGTTACAAAGTAAGAAAACATTTTTGTGATGTTTAAGTTAGTCAAATATATAAAATATGTATAAAAATAACGAAGCATGCAAGAAAAAAAGTTTTTTAAACAGCGTGTTGCAGAGGTTGTATTTAACTGTTTTCATTTAAAAAATCAACAAAGCATGTCATTTTGGAGGGGTGCCCAACACAACTATTTTAATGCTCCATTCCCTCTGGGGAAAATTATAATGTTATGCCTGCAGTGCCACATTTTTTTGATAATGCACATATGAATTGAACACGTGGCTGATGACCTTATCTAACGTTTCTCCAGTCACTGAATGAGATCCTGGAGTCGGTGGATGCTCCTTTTGAAGTGAGTCAGGGCTTTATTCAGGCAATTTCCTTGACTGTCCCATGGGCCTCACTGCTTCAGGACAATTGTGCTCTGGAAGTGAAGGGCCTGAAGATGGTTTTCAAGCCAAGGCCTCGTATGAGTAAGTAACGTATTATGTACAACTCTGTTAAAGTCATTGTTTGCTGCTCATATCATGGCTAACATATAGCCTTTATGTACTTTTACTGTCTATGTCAGCATCTGGTATGGAGCCTATGTGCTGGTCTAGCTTCATGACCAGTAGTATGCAGCTTGCAAAGGAATGTCTGAGTCAGAGACTCACTGATGACCTGGGAGAGAGCTTCCAGCCTCTGGAGGGCCTAGAGAAGTTTGCTGAGACGATAGAGACAGGTATGGAACGACAGAGACTGGAGTGCCAACCATGTAGACATAATTCGGAAGTGTACCATTATACATTCTCATATTTATTAAAATTTATTATACAACAGTTTATTTCAGTCACGCAAGCTGATTGGTTGAGAAGCGTTGTTTTTTTCACAAACACTATCACTCCGCTAGAGGCCATTGCTAAGTAACGACTTTGACAACTGTAGTAGACACTCAACCCATTTGAACATTTTTACTTCTTATTTTGCGTACGAATAGAAAATAGATACTTTTAAGACCACATTTGACCTACAGCCGACACTGTCGATGAGACTGCACTAAATTCTCAAGCTGTCATTACCACTGTGCAAGCTTTTCAGTCGGCAGCTGTGACAAAAGAAAACCTAAAGAACCTGGAATCAGCCAGACATGAACAGAATACCATTCGGCTAACAATATGGGCTGTAAAATGCTTTACAGACTGGCTGGAACAAAACAACAATAATATAGATCTAGCAAAAATTGACAACTGATCTAAACTTGATATTGTAGCAGTTGTATGGCCAATTTCTGGCTAATTCCAGGTTCTTTAGGTTTTCTTCTGTCACAGCCCGCAACTGAAAAGCTTGTTCAGTGGTGATGACAGTTTTGTAATTTAGTGTAAGGAGCTGGAGAACAAACTGCCAGCTGTGCAGCAAGTGAGCTGAGTTTGTTAATCTGATGTAGCAACAAGCTGCTTGTTAAGGAACTATAATTTGGCGGAAGGAATTGCCAACATTAAAATATATTAAATGCTACGTTCACCACCCAATTTATTAATTTCCTACTTTTTTAAACTGTTGTTTAAAAGCAATAGAGCACTCGAGGTCGTGTGCTATCACGAATAACATCACGGGTGTGATTTGGTCGAAGGCACACTCTCATGTTCTACTGCGTAAACAATATTGCCCTTATTTTTTATTCTCTGCTGTTTTATCTTTAACCAACATATATGAAAACAATTGTGGTGAAAACACTGATGTTTTTTCTTTAATTTTGTGCTAAAGGGGAATTTCTCAACACACACACATTTTCTCAGTCATCAGGTACACGGGGGGAATTTCTCAGATTTTCACAATTTCTATGTGATTTATTTAATCATTGTAATAAGTTATTTAGAGTTGTTTTACATGACATGGTTCATTGTAACTTTACATTTCTTTACAGTGCTGATAATAGGAACCAGGGGTCACAATGTCTAAAACGGAAAAATATAACTATTTTATTCTCTGTCTAAAACAACCAGCAAACCTAGATGTGAAGAAATCACATCAGTCCATTCTGAATTGCTTTATTTATTTGATGTCCCTGATTTAATTATGCAGAAATTTTGAAACAGTCATGGAATTTCCCTTAAATTCACTTTAAATTTTAGTTTTACCTCTAAAAGAAAGGAATACCCTTTTAGACTGAAGGTCTACCTCTGTACAGGCTTGTTTTAGCTGGAGTCTGTATAAATAATGAAGATGAAAAGATGACAAGTGATGTTTCAGCATTTGTCTTGCATACTGTTGAGTTACTGTCTCCATGTTCCATTCTTTAGTTTTGAGAAGAGTCAAGGTCACATTTTTGGACACAGTTCTCAGGATTGAACATGTTCCAGAGAATTGCAAAACGGGTATCGCCCTTGAAATTCGGATCAATAGGTAAGTTTCAGCAATGAAGTAAAATGGATTGACTTATTACTCATTGCTAAGTAAATGCCAAAGTTTACCTAAACTATTTACTTTAAATGTGTAAAGAAAAGTGGTTTTCATATTTTTTGACCAACATAAGTGTCCAGAGTAACCGTTCCAGAGCTTTTCAATTAAAGGCATTTACTACATTGTTTAGACTATCACATTGGAATTTTCCAAATCTGCTATATTTTGACAAATTATGTAACCTCACATGTAGTACATTATACTTTTAATAATGATTGTCTTTAAAGTTTTTGCATCTGACTTTTTGCAATGCTTTTTCTGAAAGCAGTAGTTAAAAAGTCTCTTTGTACCTCAATGTACTCAGGATGGTTTATTGTGATGAGGCTGCTGAAGAGGGTTCCAGTGTGAATGTTCACCAGCCCACAACATTTGCACATAAGAACTTGACTCTGGAGGGTGCAAGTGTTTTCTGGGATGAATTTTCAGAGACCTCGCGTGCCAGCCTAAAATCTTCCCCTACTCAATCAGTGAGTTTGTTTTGGCAGTCATTATTCAAATCAATATATGTGCCTTTTACAGTAAAACTTGTGCATCTATAATCTATATAATCTGTAAAGCTTGATAGGCTTTTGGATTAAGTTATCTGGAAAAATGAAAAATCTGTCTTTATGTCCCACAGTGGTGGTAAAGTTTGAGGTGCATTATTGGTTACTGGCTTCATGTGTCTGCCTTCCTGCTTTTTTGGCTTTACAGGAGACTGAACCTAAATTGTCTCCAAGTTGGAATCCAAAAATTATCTGTGAGCCTCACCCTCAGTTCACAGAGCCTGTATGTGCCAGCACACCATTTGAACCTGTGCAGGTGGGCTGCCTCAGTGGCAGACTGGAGCTGTCCCTGGTGCTGAAACAGAATGAAGCTATGCCTGGAGCCAAGGTGTGGAGTCTTGGAGGCATCGTACTTTGTTTTATTGCATATTTTACATGATGAATAATAAATATATTATGTCTTGGGTGGTCAGACAACCAAGAAGTCAGAGCTGTGAAAAATCACCACATAATGGGTTTGTTTATGTTGAACACTGTCTACATGATCTATCTGAAGTAGCATTAAGTAAAAAAAAAGTGGTGGAAATGAACTGTTTAATAGATTAAAATTGCTACTGTTCAGTAATAATTGATGCTTGGCATTTTCTCAGTTGGACATTGATGGACAGATCGATTCATTGATCATGCTGCTCTCACCACGGCAAGTCCACCTGCTGCTGGATATGTTTGGAGTTTTCTCTAGTTCAGGTGAGAGATTCAAAGAATGAATTTATAAAGCACACAAACCTGACTTCAATAAGAGTTCTATAGTTTATTTTGGCTAGACTGAATAGCTGTTTTGTGTGTGTAGCAGGGCAGGAGTGGTCTGGACTGGCTAGGGATAAAAAGAGTCGGCCCATGCAGCAAGAAGATGAGTACCGTCTCCACATGGAGCTCAACCGCTGCTTAAAAAAAGAGCCAATGATTGCTGGCACAGAGCAGGACTTATTTGAGAGTCAGATCACCAGAACAGCATCCAGCAGAGGTTAGTACTGGCTAGTTCTGGTTGCATTTTTCTGCACCTGAACACCATAATTTATGTTAAGTATGCATGTTGTTCACTTTGTTATTGTGTCTTTTTCCTGCCATTCAAGCAGAAGATGTATTTTTTTCCATGGCTGACATGGACATGTCACATAGTCTATCGTCTTTGCCCCCTCTTGGAGATCCACCCACCGTTGACCTAGACCTGTCTCTCAACAGTAACTACTCTGCTTCTCTGGGAGAGTCACCCTCTGGCAATGCAGCTGTGAGTCTTCCATGTCCAGTATTGTAGTGAACAAGGGGTGGCAGACATGGCAGTGTCATTTTTGTGATAAATTGCAACATTCTAAGCTTTTCTGAGCTTGTTGTAGGGCAGTACTTATGGAACACTGATCACTTACATGTTTTATTAATAGAAACCAACATGTTTAAATTATTTATTTTATGTCTTTAAAATATATTTTTTAAATGTGACACTGCAGTTTTGTTGGTACATTGTGTGTATTCCAACATATTAAGCCTGAAACTTTATGAAATATAGTAATATGTGTCATGAAAATGTTCTTGAGTATAAGAATAAATATATTTTGCCTTATTACCCACCGCTATATTGAGCTCATTCCTTTGTAAAATAAGTAGCTCATCTTAAGTATACAAAACGCATGTTTAATGTTATGAAATGTGTCTCTTAGGCTGTCTGGGACGAGTACATGGATATGCCTAAGCAGAAAGAGAAACCGCAAGAGACCCCAATATTCTCTAGAGACTCTCAGCTTCCACATAAGCTGCTCAGACAGACCTGTAAATGGCATTTCAAATGTTCTTGTTAAGAGCTGTTTTATTGCATTGAGAACAATATTGTGAGAATAGAGTTTATAATAACTACATTCGTTGTTGCCCATATTTCTAGCTCATTTGTCTAAGGGCCACTGTGATGAGTCTAGGCCTGAGCTGGTCTTCAGGCTGATGGTGGGCAATCTCTGCCTGTCAGTACTCCACATTGACCCTCTCCCACCATCAGACTCCACCCTCAGCCCTCTTGCACCAATGGCCTCAGAGTTTTTCCGCACATTGGCTGTTGATAAACTCCAAGTAGGAGGGTTCCTACATTCGCGAGCTGTTTTTGACCAGGCCTGTCCACATGACCACCTCAGGTGAGCTTTTGGCACTAAATGTTTAACTTGATATTCAAATTACATCATAGTGTAATTGCTTTTGACAGTACATCTGCATAAATCATAAAAGTGAAATATTTAGACCAACAATAGAGTGCCTAAAAACAACCAGTGTATTATATCTGCATACACGGTGTAATAACTCATAGCTGATTGGGTGTCAGCCTATTATGCCAGTGTCTTATTTTATACATGTATGTTCACATTTTTGTGCGTGTTAATTTTCACAGATTATTTTATTCAATGCTTTGCCAAAAGTATTCACTCACCCATCCAAATCATTGAATTCAGGTGTTTAAATCACTTCCATGTCCACAGGTGTGTAAAACCAAGCATGCAGACTGCTTCTACAGACATTAGTGAAAGAATGGGTTGCTCTCAGGAGATCAGTGAATTCTAGTGTGATACCGTGATTGGATTCCACCTGTGCAAGAATTCCAGTTGTGAAATTTCCTCGCTACTAAATATTCCACAATCAACTGTCAGTGGTATTATAACAAAGTGGAAGTGATTGGGAACGCTAGCAACTCAGCCATGAAGTGGTAGGCCACGTAAAATTATAGAAGGGTCAGTGGATGTTGAGGCGCATAGTGCGCAGAGGTTGCCAACTTTCTGCAGAGTCAATTGCTACAGACCTCCAAACTTCAGTGTGACCCTCAGATTAGCTCAAGAACAGCGCATAGAAAGCTTCGTGGAATGAGTTTCCTTTGCTGAGCATCCAAGTCTTACATCATCAAGCATAATGTGCAGCCTCGATTGCAGTGGTGTAAAGCACCACCACTGGACTCTAGAGCAGTGGAGACGTGTTTTCTGGAGTGACCAATCGCACTTCTCAGTCTGGTGATCCGATGGCGAGTCTGGGTTTAGGGGTTGCTAGGAGAACAGTACTTTTCTGACTGCATTGTGCCAAGTGTAAAGTTTGGTGGAGGTGAAATTAACTCTTAATGTGAAAATAAACTCTTAATGCTTCAGCAGAGATTTTGGACAATTTCATGCTTCCAACTTTGTGGGAACAGTTTGGGGATGTCCCTTTCCTGTTCCAACAGGACTGCACCCCAGTACACAAAGCAAGATCCATAAAGACATGGATGAGCGAGTTTGGTGTGGAAGAACTTGACTGGCCTACACAGAGTCCTGACCTCAACCCAGTAGAACACCCTTTGCGATGAATTAGAGCAGAGACTGAGAGCCAGGCCTTCTCATCCAACATTGGTGTCTGACCTCACAAATGTGCTTCTGGAAGAATAGTCAGCAGTTCCCATAAACACATTCCTAAACCTTGTGGAAAGCCTTCCCAGAGGAGTTGAAGCTGTTAAAGCTGCAAAGGATGGGCCGACATCATATTAAACCTTATGGATTAAGAATGGGATGTCACTCAAGTTCATATGCGTGTGAAGGCAGATGACCGAATACTTTTGGCAAGATAGTGTATTTTCAAGATACTAACATAAAAATGTCTTCAGCTATGTCATGCTTATGTCTTTATCACACAGGTTTATAGGTCAGAGGTTAAAGGTGACATATGAGCACTGCCAGGGCTCCAGTCTGCACTCACTCAGTACAGATCTGTCACTGAGCCATATGGAGCTGCTGGAATGTCTCTACCCAACAGAGAACCTAAGTACTATTAGCACGCAGAGTGGAGTACAGTACACAGAGGTGCTCTCCTGTACCTTTTTATGAACTTGTAGCGTACTCTGGATAAGTTAGTCAATTATGGTTGGTGTCATTTTGTTTCACAAAGAATTTTTTTTCTGTATTGAACACCAGCTTCTAACATTTGATGTGGATACCAGCACTGAATCTCCCACCCACCCCTGTCTTCATCTGCTTTACAAGTTAACTGAGCGCAGAGGCCCACAGGTGAGCATCTGTGGTGTTAAAAAAAAAAAAAAAAGTCACCTTCTGAGTAACTGGAGGAGTAACTAAACCTTTTTTCTCCATTATTGTATTTTGTTTATTTGTTTACATAAATTGAAAAAGCCATGTGCTATTTACATTGTCAAAATATAATGACAAACCAGTAGAAATGAACAATAATCAATTACAATAAAATTGTGTTACAATAAGGCTACACTATGTTAGATTTGGGGATTTGGAGGCCTTTCTGTAATTTAATGCAACATATGGAAGAACAATATGTAATGTTGGTTATGCTTCAGATCTCTTCCCCAAGGGAATGGATCTGAGAATTGCAAGCGCGTTGAAAGAGCGTTTGCTGTCCTCAGATATTCATCAAAATAATGTTTATTTAACTTTAGAAACCTAAACATTTGTTTTTCTTCCCGACACAGTAATACTACTTCCGTCAAATTTGACAAAACAGTCTGGCATAGTATAGCTTTAACTTCCATTCAGAATTAAGAGTGTGTTGTCTCCTGTAAAGTTACCATTTTAGTTTTGCTCTGTCATTGACAATTTGCTGACTGATGACATGATGTTCATCATGCTGCATGCAAATCATGTTTTGTCCGTGTTTAATTTTATAACATTAGATTTGCATGAATGATTTCACCATACCTACATGTTCCCTCTTACTCTCCTCTGTTTCTTTCTCTTTCTCTCCAATTGTTAGGGTGGGCAGGTGCGTCTGAGTGCTTTGCCTCGCAAAGCAGAGTTTCAGGTGGAGCTTGGTAAGGCTCAGTCAGAGTGTGACATCAGCATTGTAGATCGCCTTAATTCCCTGCTCCAGCCTCAGAAACTGGTCACTACTGAAGTCATGTCCTCCCACATGTACACTTCCTACAACAAGCATGTCAGCCTGGTGAGACATTTTAGCAAAAAATCTAGTAGAACAAAGAAAGTTATGTTTAGCACAACTTTGTGACTGATGGCTCATGTACATTTGTCTCACCTCCAGCACAAGGCCTTTGCTGAGGTGTTTCTCGAAGATAGCCGAACCCCAGCGCACTGCCTGGTGTCTGTGTCAGTAAATGCACCACAGCTGGTACTGATAGTGCGGTTCCCCATCCCAGACTTGCGGTCAGATCAGGAGAGGGGGCCCTGGTTTAAGAAGTCCCTGCAGAAAGAAGTGCTGCTCCTAGAGCTGAAGGACCTGGAGCTCAAGACTGAGTTCACTGGAGGCAGCTCTCCAGAGCAGACCAAGCTGGAGCTCACATTCAAGGAGCTCAGTGGTATGATTGCAGAGATGCATAAACACACACTGCACAAACACCTGACTACACAGACACAGACTGTATTTTCTATGATTCACAGGTTTGTGTTTGTTTATGAACATCATGAGCAAGGGACGAACTGAAACGGTCTTGGTTACTTCAATTTGTTACACCTCTAACGTAAACGTCTTTCTTGTAACTCTTTCATGTGTCAGAAAATAGAGATGTTTTCAGACAGACAGACAGACAGACAAATGTATTGTGGACCTTGCCATTCAGTCTCAGTTACTGCAGAAGCCTTGATTATGTCACATCTGTCTGTTTCATGACATACCAAACTAAATTTCTTTTTGCACCAGGTACATTCCAGAATGACAAAGACCGCTCTGCAGCAAGGTTCTTACGTGTATCACACACAATGGAGGAGAACATGACCTCCTCTGACAGCGGCAAGTTTGATTGGCCCAGGTATTCTAGTACTTCAGAAATGCAGCAAGCAAAGCCCTTCTTTAAAAAATGTAACCTTTAAATATCTAACTGATGAATTGCTTCCTTTTTTGGTTTCTGTTTTAGAATTGTGCTGAAGTTGAATCCCATGGCCGTGCACTCTATCTTAGAACGCATTACTGCTGAAGAAGAGGAGGAAGGTACTGAAGGACATTCACAGGAGGAAGAAGAGGACGAAGAAGGAGCTGCCCACTCCTTGAAGGATGTGTGTGATTTTGGCAAACCTGAGCCATCTCCCTTCTCCTCAAGACGTGTCATGTATGAGAATGAGGAGGTGAGGGTTTCGCCTAGAAGCGAGACATGTTACATATGAGGAATATTTTTATATAGTACTGTATAAAAGTCAAAAAAATACTTTTGTGAGCTAGTTTAGGTCCTCAATCCCTCCAGCCATCACATGGCTTTGTTACATTCCATCACCAGCACACTTGGTTTAACTTGAAGTATTGATTTATCCATAGCTTTTTAAGTCACAATACTGTAAATCTGTCAGTGTGTTAGCCTAACCATTTGCAGACCTCCCAGGAAGCCCAGTATTCACCATTGCCATCCAATTCCCAGTTTGGCTAATTAGCACTTTTATTAAATTATGTCAAGTGTGCTGCTGATGAAATTTATCAAATCTGAACAATGACTCGAGTACATTGGAGTACCTTTGATCGTTTAACTGTATTTTACTTCTAACCAAGATATTGTTTTTTCAAACAAGAAATTCTTGTTACATGTTTGCTGTATTTATGTTTTAGTATTTATTCTTATTCCATGTAGTGTTTTTATCTGGCAAGAAACACTCTTATGGCCAAGATTTATAGTTTTAAACAGTTGGCTGCCAGCAACATTGGCACTGTGTAAATATGGTCCCTTTTAATGACTAGTTTTGTAATCTTTGTAGATGGTCATCCCAGGAGATGTAGTGGAGATGATGGAATTCCAGGAAAAAACCATAAGCAACTCCCGTTACATCCTAGAGCTGTCTTTCCCCAATGTGCAACTATCACTACCCAATAAAGCCTTCTATGAGAAACTGCACAACAGGTACTTGAATCTTTTACGCGGTTACAATTTGTGTGTTTCTTCAGTATCAATTGAAATTGGAGTCATTTGCAGTGTGTATTGAAGTAGAGGTCTTTGTATTATTTGCCAGGATTAATAATGACTTGCTTCTATGGGAGCCCACGGCTCCATCTCCAGTGGAGACAGTGGAGAACATGCCATATGGGATGGGCCTCTCTGTAGCCAGCCAGCTCATCAGCACGTACAGCAAAGACAGCTTCAGTCAGTTCAGATCCACTGGACTTGAGGGCAAGTATTTGCGAAATGTTATCTTTCTAACAATAGTAATATTTGGTGTAGTGCAAGTGTGTTTTTAACTGCACATGTTTTGTTTGCTGTCTGTGTGTGTGTGTGTGTGTGTGTGTGTGTGTGTGTGTGTGTGTACAGAAGAAGATAGTGGCTCAGAAGAGGAAACACTACAGTACTACACTCCAGTTGAGCTGGGCTATAGGAACATGAGGAAGAGAAAGAATAAGATGCCGCCTAAGAACTCTCAGAGCTTGTTCTCTATTCTTCTATCTGTCAATCACTGCCTGGTTTCATTGCATACAGAGGCTAAGGTAAGTGGTTTATAATGTCTTATCTCTCATTATATATAATACACTAATATGTAATTAAATGAAATGCCAGTCTATAAGTAATCATTCTGTTCTGTTTAATATATTTTTGCCCAGCGAGAGAATGATAGCGTGTTGAACAATAAGCATGGAGAGTTCTGGATGGAGTTGAAGAATGGAGTTGTGTTCAATGTGACTCAGTATGAGGGCTATAAGGACCAGCATTACGTCTGCTTCCACACCTCCAGTATCTGCCTCTATCACCATGGTAGCAATCTCTAAGACATTTTTGTTGTTATCGGCTAAGGTTTGTATTCAGCAATGGCAAAATAAGTCAGCCGCTTAATTTCAAATGTCATGTCAATAGATAAGCAGGTAGGTTCTCTGTATTCAGACTCATACTACATGAGTGCTTAAGTTGATTTCCTGAGTGATGCATTCAGATTATTGAAGTTGTAGTTCACGCCTCCGAAGTTGATAAAACGGCGCATGTGCTGACAACTGCAATACAACATACAGGCAGGTGACACATTAACAGAAAAACCAACATAAAGTGTCAAAGTAAAGTGTTGGGCCACTATGAGCTGCCTGAAAAGCTTCTGTGCACAGTGGCATAGTTGCTACTTGTCTTTAGAACTGTACTGGAGGAATGAACACATTCTTCAAAAAGATGTTCCTTCAATTGGTGTTTTGTTGATTGTAATGGGTGTCTGTCCTTGAGGTCTGATCATTATAAATGCTAGAGACCAGTCCCATCTGGATAGAAATATTTTATTGTAGGATGAAAGTGATCCGTCAGAATAACATTGTATTGACTTGCAGTGACCCCTCCCCTTAAGGGAACAAGTGGACCCAAACTGTGCCAGCAAGAATGCCCCCCCAAAACATTTAACATTTTCTTAGTTTATGCCACATACTTGCTCACTTGTGGAGAATATGGTGAAGAATGACTCATCTGACCATATCACTTTTCACTGTAGACGAGTGCCTGTTCATCTGTTTATGCGTTGTAACCCTACTATAACATCCCTCTCTATGTAGTTGCTGACATCAATGCGAACAATGTGAACAGATTTTGAGTCACCTTGAGAACAGTTCCTCTTCTGTTTTTTAATTACACAATGCACTAATGCACAAGAATCACAGTCACTGAATGTGTTTTTGACCATAATATGCAACCCTGTTTACTGATGTCTCTTCTAGAGACCTATTTGCAGGTGTCAGTTTAGTCACTGTTGAAATGCTAGACAATTCAGCAGTGTTTGTGACAGAAGCTTCTGCCATTCTTGCCCCATTAATAAATCCTCTTAAAAGTTAGTTACATCTTTATCTCTTGCATTTTTGATCCAAAATCATGTCAACTGGGCTTTTTATTTTTAAACATGCCACACATGGGTGTTTTCAATTGCATAAAAATTAGTTTCTCCACTCATTTCATTTGTCGTATTTCTAAAATATATATGTATTGTGTGTGTGTGTGTGTGTGTGTGTGTGTGTGTGTGTGTGTGTGTGTGTGTGTGTGTGTGTGTGTGTGTATAATTTTTATATATATATATATATATATATATATATATATATATATATATATTGGTCTCGTATGGAATTTAAATTCTGAATCACAGATAACCGAAACGCACCTCTGTTGTTGTAACAAAACACGCATATACAGTAAACATAAATTAACATCTACAGAGAACACACTTCTGTGTGTTTTAATGCACAATTACTGTTTATTTGATTTATTTAACATAATGGAAATGCGGCCTGTGCCAAGTTTCTGTATCTACATTTATTCATCTTGGCGGGTGGTTCCTGTGCCGGCATGAGAGGTATAGATTCAATAGAGCTGAAAGTTTGTACTGTGCGTACGCATTGTGGGTGATGCGCTTCTGTATGTCTCTTCTCAGGAGCAGTAGATGGAGATGTCCCCGTGTGGGATGTAAAGCTGCCATGCAGGACGCGACCTCATTGGCTGGAGCCAGCAGTTTATGCATGTGAGTCTATGGCTGAGAGAGCATCTCCCTCTGGAGGGTTGAGTGTGGAACCCCACAGTATGCTTGCCCTTGCCCTCAAGATTTCCTCTCACAACACTGAGCGCAATGTCAAGGTGCGTTGGTTGTCCCCAGATATTTAAAATCAAAAAGTCATGAAGTTAATTTCTAAACAAATGAAACAAAGATTGCTTATGAGATTAATCCATAGAATTAATACTGATTGTCAGTTTATTTTCTCTGTATATTTTGCACTCCTGTGTGAGTGTGGATCACTATCTGAGAATGTGTGTGATGTTTCCAGGAATTCCTGATTGCTGTTGGGGTTAGAGGAGCCACATTGCAGCATAGAGTGGTGCCTTCCAGTCTGGGCTGGTATGATCAGGTAATTACTAGCTTCTTCATGCACTCTCTATGCTCAGTTCAGACCTTGGCCTTTCCTCATCACATTAGGATATTTCAGGGACAGTAAATATACTAAACCTTGTTTTTATTTTGTGCAGATAGTTGATTTTCTCAATGTATCTGATGAACCTGTGCTTGGCTATACACCTCCATCCTCTGTTACTACCCTCCACCTGCACTTATGGAGCTGTTCTCTGGACTACAGGTAAAGTGGCTTAACTCTGACACTTTAGGACACTGAGCACAGTTCTACCAGGCTGTTGCAAGCTGTCTGGTTGAGATGACTTTTAGTTCACTGAGTACATGTACACAAAGTAATAATTTTCTATATATTTCATTTTAAAAGGCTAAATAATGTAAATGGCTCTAAAAATGCAAATTATATATAGTATGTAATAAAGATTGCACTTACGTACATCATGTAATATGATTGTTTTGTGCATATTTTGTTGTTTAAAACCATGACACTTTCTCTGTCTCTTTTACAGGCCTCTGTATTTGCCTTTGAGGTCTCTCCTCACTGTGGAGACCTTCAGTATCTCCAGCAGTGTATCACTAGATCACTCATCCTCCTCTCTCAGGTAAGACACTGTTGCAGTCACTGTACAGCCCCTGTGGTCTGCACCCACCATTTCTGTTAGTTGGATTATAATATCTTTATTCTGTCCTGTAGAATCATTCTAGATGAAGCAGCACTGTTTCTGTCTGACAAGAGCAACGCTGTGTCTGTCAACCTGGCTCGAGGTAAAGAGTTTCAGGCATGTTACGACAGTTAAACAAATAGAAGCAAAAAGGAAAATAGGACTTCTATTAAGAAAAGTTGGTTTAGTTATACTGCATCTCTTCTATTATCCAGACTATGTGCAGGTGGTGGACATGGGGACTTTGGAGCTCAGAATCACAGCAGTCAAACCCAGCACAGATGGGGAGAGGGTAAGACATGTTGCACCCTGCAGTAGCAGTGAAAAGCAGCAGATCATATGCTTTGGGAAAGCGGTTTCCATCCTTTGTTATAGGACCCCCAGTTTCCCCCACTGAATGAAAAAGTGTGGAGTGATTAGACTTAATTAGGAAAAGGCTGAAAAAAGAACACATCAAGTTAGTGGGTAACCTGCAAAAGTACTATTAATGCTGCACATTATTGAGGAGCATCTTTTTCAGGCACGTCCTTGCTTATTTCACCATGAGAACACCAGGTCACATTCTGCGCGTGTTACAGCAGCGTGGTTGTATAATCAGAAAGTGCGAGGGTTAGACTGGTCTGCCTGCTTCCATTGAAAATGTATGTCTTAAGTTCAAAATATGACATATTGCACAGTTGAAGATTTGTAAAACAGAAGAATGGACAAAAATTATACTTTCTAAACTGTATCAATTGCTACCAGTTGGGTTTATATCTTTTCTACTGATTTGGTTCATAGCTCCTTGTAAAAGAGGACTGTTGTAAGTCCTGGCAGATGTACTCCATAAACAAATCTTTCAGAAAACAAACTTTGGTCTATGGAAATGTATAGTAAGGTCTTTCAACTCTGTGGAATTAATGTGAAATCTGCAATTGTATGTTTTAGACGGAACCAAGGTTTGAGCTGCGCTGCTCAAGTGATGTCATTCATATTCGCACCTGCTCAGACTCCTGTGCTGCACTCATGAACCTAATTCAGTATGTCGCCAGCTATGGAGACTTGCTGCCTCCTTCCAGACAAGAAAGCAAGGGCAGCAGCACCAAGCAGAGGGCAAAGGTGAGCTCTGCTATGAGCTATTTTTACAGCCTGTTTTTCTATTAAAATGCCTTCTGTAGTGGCAAATTTTAAGGTAAACTTTGAGTGAACCTTTTGGGGCATTTTATTAACTGCAAGCCATAAAATGAGAGAAACATATGTCAGCATGTTTGCACTGTTATATTTTTAATTCCTAGACCTATAAAATTCCCATGGAATGGTGGTATATACAGTCATGCCAGTAGTCAGTTTAAAATCTGAAAAAGGGCAGTAACTTAGTGTGTGTGTGTTTTTTTTTTTTTTTTTTTTTGTTTCGTTTTATTTATTTTTTTTATTTTTTATTTTTCTTCTTTCTCTTCTGCAGCCAGATGTATTGAGTCAGCCTCCATCTCAGGCCCCTGTGCTTCCTGAGGCTGAGCAGCAGATGCTGCAGGACCTGATGAGTGATGCCATGGAGGAGACAGACGTACTGCAGGGCAACCCTCTGCAGCCCAATGGTCAGGAGCTTCCATTCATCTGGCCAGTTAAATTGAAATGTTCAGTAATGATATGTTTTAAAGGGTCCATATCATGGAAACCTTGAGTTTTCCTCACTTTATTTTGATGTATGGAAACACTGTTAGTTTTAAAATGTACCTGTCACTCCCCAGTCCATACTGTCCCTATATGAAAACTAAGCTGCTAAAACAGCCTGCATTAAGTTCACTGTTTTTGTGATGTCACAGAGAACAACTTCTCTACATATATCTGCTTACTCAAATTAAATGGTTTAGCCCTGCCCATTCACACTAAAGTTATTAGGAATTTTTAAGCCTGAACTGCTTTATGAGTGATGTATAATACAGGGCAGCCAGTCAGAACAGCGGTCATTGAAATATATCAGTCTGAAAGGCACAGTAACAGAGGCCTACTTAATTCAAAGGGATCAAGAGAGGTTGTCATGTAAAAGTTAATTGTGAATTTTTTAACACATAAACAAGCACAAACAAACAATAAGTGGACGTCAAAGGAAAGAGGAAAACAAAAGAAAAATGTAGTATATGGGACCTTTAAGTAAATATCTCTGATACCAAATGTTCTTGTTCATTCCTCATTTTGCAGTTTTTGAGCTCTATATATGAACAGATTGTAGTCTTATTTTCTCTTTTTTTAAAGTCAAATATCTAATACATGTTGTACAACTGCTCAGAAATAGCACTTGACATACAAGTTCATTGGTCCAATCTTTTGAAGGTGTCCATGAGGATCAGATAAATGACCAAGACCCGCCACACTCTGATCTTTTCCTCTTTCCTGATGAGAGTGGGAACATGGGCCAGGAGCCTAGTCCCACCTACCCCACGCTGCACTCGCCCCTCATTTCCCCTCCTGCACCCAGCATACACCATGACTCTGATGACTTCTGCATCCTGGACACTCCAGGCTCTAGAGCAGTGGTGAGTTACTTTACTATATCTGTGAAGTTTGAAGTTTGCAAACAAGTGCAGTGCTGCATGTCCAAAAATAAGGTAGCTTTAGCCACTAAAGAAAAAATATTCTTGTTGATAAAGTTTTACTGATTTTAAGTGCTAATGAAACACATACTTGGGCAATGCAGTTACAACATGAGCTTTTTCCATATAATGGGTGACATTAGTTGTTGTCAAACATTAACTGATTTTCACTTTTTTTTTCTTCTATACTTTTTAAATGCACACTTGGAAATAAACTGAGCCAGAATGGTATTAATCATTAAATATGGACCTAGGGGCTGTTTAATTTCTAGAAACATGGACGGTGTCTGACAAAAAATGTAAAAAAACAATACGTTTGTTTGTGTGTTGTGTTTGTCAGGAGAGGGATGAAGAACCAGTGGTACAGAGGCTGACTACTGAGCCCATTCTGGTACTGGAGAACCATTTCAGTGAGCCTCTAGAGGGCAGCAGTAGCAGCAGAGGTCCATTGCACTTCCCTGTGCCTGAGGTTAGGTACTTGGTTAAGGAGATCTCTGTGGTCTGGCACCTGTATGGTGGAAAGGACTTTGGCGGTGGGCCGCTCTCCTCCTCTCCAGCCCGCAGTCGAGGGTAAGGACGTGGGTCAGGGCCGTTCTTTATGTCCATTCTACGCAGTGATTTCTTTGGGGGGAAAAGCAATTTTGCCTGTGTGAAGCCTAAGGGAAGGCATCAGCATCCTGCTGTTTCTGATCACCAATATTTGGATAATGAGTTTAAAAATATTAGTGTTTCCTGAATGCAGAATTTACATTTGTAGATTAGGTTTAAAAAAAGATGTTGAGAAAGTATGTTGTGTTTTTGTATATCTGTAGGTGCACTCCCCACAGTTCTCCCTCTCATACACCAGTGAGGCAGGTCCGGAGCAGCTCCCGCTCTGGGGGAGGGTGGGGGAGGAACCCAGATGTGCTGATGGAGATCCAGCTCAGCAAGGTCAACTGGACCATACTTAAACTTGGCATGACTTTACAGTGCCCATTTTACCCCTAATATCCACTTAGAACATTTGTGTGGTTTTCTACACTTCAAACATCATAGTTCATTTTAACATGACCATTTTCCAATTTCTCTTTATCCTTAAAACAGGCTGTTTTGTGACTGTTCCTTTAGACTGATAAATGTAAAATAACCTCTGTTCTAATTAACGAACCCTTTATAAGTGAAACAAGTCACATCAAGTGTGAACAGCAGTCCATTCTGAATTGCACAGACTGTTATGTTCAGACACCCTCAGGGACATTAGAACAGAAACTTAAATAACTCTTTCTGGATGTTTGCATCCTTTAGAAGGCTCTGCAATGAAACATTTGTTTCTTGACGGCAGGAAGAGCATGTTTGTTTTCCTCCACAACTTCTGCTTCATCTATCTGTGGTAGTAGCACTTGTCGCCACGAATGTACAGTCATAGGCAAATATGTGTGGTTGTGGCATCACAGCCATGATTAATTTATAAGGGCTGTTTTTACAACTTAGTTTCCACCTGCAAACTGTATAGACAAGCTGTGGAAAAAAAACTGATCATTTGTTTTTCTATGATATGGTCTGTTTAATACATCATACAATATAAACTCCTTTTTCTCAAATTTTAATGAAGCAGCATTGAGTGGCACAATTATGCTGTTAAATAACTGCTCCTTAAGATATATCTTAGAAAATGTATACATTTTACAGTGAAGTATTATACTTGCGGTTTCAGGTACGGTTCCAACACGAGGTGTATCCTCAATTAGCTCCTGAGGCTGACTCACTGGCTGAGCAGCCGGTGTCCAGACAGGTGTTCTCAGTGCAGGACTTGGAGATACGAGACAGACTGGCCTCCTCTATGATGAACAAATTTCTCTACCTCTACTCCAGTAAAGAGATGCCCAGGAAAGCCCACTCCAACATGGTGAGATAATCCCACACACACAGAGAACATTTTGATGAGGATTTTTATTAGGTTTTCACTATGAATGTTCTAATTAAGTAATAAGATATTACCTGGCTTAAAATGGTGCATGTAATAGTTTTGCATTTGCATTTGAACAGTATGGTGCAAAAGCCAAATACCACCCTTCGTTCTTTGATTTTCAATCAAAACAGGTATTAAGTTTTTCAATTTCAGCATCAGGAAAAAAGCAAAGAACATTTAAGAAGAAAATTTACAGAAGCCTAAACAAACTTTATAAAACTATCACATTTTAAAAAATTCTTTTGTGTCCACTTTACCTGTATTACTGCTTCCATTCTTTTCAGGAGACTTATTTTCAGTTTTTTAAAGAAATCTGAAGGGGTATTTTTCCACACTTCCAGTTCAGGTTGCATTTTCTGCTTCTCTGCTAGATGCAAATAATCCCCATTACAAATTTAGACTCCTCAATCCGTAAAACATCACATCACATCTGAGATGTCTGGTTTCAGAGTTCAGTGAACTGCTTCTTGACAGCTGCACATCTTTTCAGACCCATAGTGTTGAGTTTTCCTGTCAGAGTGAAAGGATATACACCTGGGATTTATTTCAGATCTGAAGCAAGAGTGGAGCTTGATTTTCTTGTGTCACTTGAAGATGAAAATTGTAAGCGCTGTTCAACTGATGGTGACAATTGTGGTGGTGTACTCTGTCCTACATGGTTTTTCCATGCATGTCCAGTTTTTGAAAATCTTGTTTTTTCACTTGCTTGCCCATCCTTATGAAAGTTGATTATTTTATACAAAAGAATAATTTTTGCTTAATGATAATTTGGTTGGTCTCTGACTTTTGCACAGAATGTTTTTGGTGTTTGTCAATAACTGTGTTTTTGGTTTACAGTTGATGGTTAGAGCTCTGCACATGTGTCCAGAGGCAGGTCAGGCTCCACAGGAGTGCTGCCTGCGTGTCTCCCTAATGCCACTGCGACTCAACATTGACCAGGTATAGTATCTCTTACTGTAATCTGTTACTCCCAGCCCTCAATGATCCCCTGTCTTCACACTGACAGGCCCTATATTTAATTACTGCACTAACAGCAGTCAGGTGAAGTTTTATTGTGTGCCGTTCTGTTTCTATGCAGGATGCTTTATTCTTTCTAAAGGACTTCTTCACCAGTCTGGCTGCGGAAGTGGAGCTCTTTTCCCCACCAGAACACGAAGGTAAGCCTCAGGCAAATGAAGCACAACCACCTCATGTTGCATTTGGTGACAATTCTGTTTCAGTGACATTCTGTAATTTTTTTTATTTTTTTTTTAAAGAAGGTTAACCCTGTATTATTTTCTTTCTATATACTGCAGCACTCTGTGTATCTGTGACAAAGCCTCCTGGGCCAGAAGTTGCATGCACTTTCTCCAAGTATAGTGGGGGAGCAGGTCAGGACCCTGCACCAATTATCTCTGTGCCTGCCCAAACCAGAACAGCTAGTCAGAATGGCCTTGGAGCCTCAAGCCATGAACATGTGCCTGAGCCTGCTTCTACATCCTTCACTGACCAGCCCATCTTCTTCAGGTGTGGTTTTTTGTCTTATTGTTTATTCTATTAGTATTCTTACTTGAAAAGGTTTCTTATCCTAGAGTATATTACACTTCCTCATATTAGTTTGTCCTCATCCATTTCAGAGAGTTCAGATTCACTTCTGAGGTACCGATCCGACTGGATTACCATGGGAAGCACATGGCAATGGAGCAGGTGTGTTGTTATTTTTATTTATTTATTTGGCAACTCATTGTCACTCACTCTAGCATAATATTTTGTTACACATTAGACATTTTATTGCATTTTCTAGTGCATTTGGGGTCTAAAGAAAATAAATTTAGATTCTGCCCTGCAGGAATTTATTTAGTTGTTGAGAAGGTGTGCAATTGTTTCCTTTAGGGTACTTTTGCGGGGATTGTAATTGGGCTGACGCAGCTGAACTGCTCTGAGCTTAAGCTGCGGCGACTTTGCTACAGACAAGGGTGCGGTTTCAACACATTCCTTACTGTCAACAAGTAATGTTAAATGCAGATTGCAGTTTGCTGTGATGGGAGTAATTATATTACAAATGTTTGAGTAAACATGTACATACCTGCTGTGCAGATTGCTGGGTGTGGACAAGCTCTTTTCTTATGCTATTAATGAATGGCTGAATGACATAAAGAAGAATCAGTTGCCAGGGCTGCTTGGGGGAGTCGGGCCCATACACTCTGTGGTGCAGCTTGGTTAGTGGATCTCACTCAGTCATTGTACTCTTCTCATACATAGATAAATGCATACATACACAAAAATGTCTACGATTTATGAGACTTGCAAAATAAGCATTGATCTAGAATCTGTTTTTGCTTTATAATTTATATCCTAATGAGTATATTAAATAGCTTGATGAGGGTTTATCCTTGTGAAACATAAATATGTAAGCATGGACTGAGATTGTGCATGAACACACTACTGATACTGATGTAAAGGTGAATGGACATAATTTGGCCTTATGGGTTCGAATGTAAATGAATGCACTCTCTGGTTCCTGTGTTTAGTCCAGGGCTTTAGGGATCTAGTGTGGCTGCCTATAGAGCAGTATCGGAAGGATGGGCGAATTGTGCGAGGCTTCCAGCGGGGCACTGCCTCATTTGGTACGTCCACGGCCATGGCAGCCCTGGAGCTCACCAATCGCATGGTGCGGACTATCCAGGTAAACGCCTCCTATTGAGTTTTCACTGTTATTGGTTTGTTTTAAAATCTAGAGGAAGTGAGCTTAATAAATCCTGCCACTATGATAGAATGTTTACACTTGAACTTACTGTCTCAAAAACTGTATGGGTAAGACCAAGTGTTTCTGGTTTGTATATTTAGGCAGCCGCAGAAACAGCCTATGATATGGTGTCGCCAGTGCCAGATGAAAGAGAATGTAAAAAGATCAAACGATATTCACATTATCGACTGGCTCATCAACCTGTGGACCTAAGAGAAGGTGTGGCCAAGGCTTACACGGTAGTAAAAGAGGTATGCTTCCTCTCTGTCCTAGTGTATTCAGAATAAGCATTAGATTTTGTATTTTTTTAGTCTTATCTCTGACTGATGACTAAAACTGTGTTATGCTTGTTTGCATCCTGTAGGGCATTACAGACACGGCTTTGACGATTTACGACACAGCCACTCGTGAACACGAGCAGAGGGGCATGACCGGCGCAGTGGGTGGAGTCCTACGTCAGCTTCCTCCTGCTGTTGTTAAACCTCTGATTGTTGCTACAGAAGCCACCTCTAACGTGCTGGGAGGCATGATTAACCAGATTCACCCAGATGCTCGCCAGGAGGAATCACAGAAATGGCGTCTGGGAGAGGAATAAGCAGAGTTGTTGCGCTCTGCTGAATTGCTGATCAGACACTACACATGATTGGCACATTCTCACTTACTGTCCTCAGCAGCTGACCCATAGTCGGTGTCCCCATTATGCTGCTTATGGTTTTATTTATGGCCATGGTGGTGTCCAACTGGCAGACTTGCTCTACAGAGTTCATGGTAGCAAAGCTTCAAACCAGCTGCTAAAGGCAGGTTATCACTGGAGTTAATACTTTTATTTATTGGCAGTGCTTGTCCTTGAAATCTAACTGGAGTTGCCTAATATTAAATCTCAACCCTGCAAGCATTGGAGCCAAACACTATTGTCAGTACTGGAGTAGATGAATCTAATTTGTCTGAAACCTTTTTTTTTTTTTTTTTTTTTTTTAGCCATGGTGAGAGTAAACTTATGTAGTCTGGCTTTTCTCACGCCACCAACAGACATCCTTGTAGTGCCTTCATAGGATTATTATAAAATGTTCATTCATGTGTGCTCCAGACTTTCCATCAAAGTGATGTCTTGTTTTAAGCAAGACTACTGTGCCATTTTATTCCATTCCCCATGGTGAAGTAGTGTGTTGTTAGTTTCCAGTGCAGGGGTCTAGGTCATGGTTGGGCACTCAAGAGTTATAATGATCCTAACAGTACGGTGGTTTGCAAACTGGAGCCAGACCTGTTGAAAAGGTGGTTTGCTGTTTGATAAATAGCTTTATATACTGAGAGTAAGGGATTAATACACAGATTAATCAATTTTATAGATTAAATAGAAGATTAGGAAAAAGTCACCCTGTAGCATCTCCTCTCCTTTCAAGCCATGATTAATCAATAAGTTAAAAATTTCCCATTGTTTCATTAGAACCACACTTTCAGCTGTATGCGATCAATCTGTACCAAAACTGTTCAGCCATTCTTACAACTAAGATTGTTCTTCTTCACCATTGTTTTAAAAAAAATACTTAAGCATGTAAAGTTTCTTATTTCAGTGGTCACTTGCACTTTTACTTCATCATACCTGCAAAGATTAAGGTAATGTTTTTGGTGCACTTCTTTTCTGCACTTTTTGATTCGTACATGTCTGCTTATGTGACATTCCCTAAGCAGCTGTATCACATAATGAATCTTGAGGAATAATAGTGACATTCTGTGTAAATTTCCACACATAAGTTGTTAAGAAATTGAACTCCCTCATCCATACACATATCAAATATCTTTAACATGAACATATTGTACAGACTGTGCAATAGTGAATTATACATGTGATGTCTCAGATTTCTTTTTTTACAATGTTCTGTAAGACAATACTAATTTAAACACTTGGGAAACTGACAGGTGCAACTCATTTGCTTTGCAGTTCAGTGATCTGCACCTGCTCAACTCCCTCACTAGTACTTTTATTTTTGTTGTAGGTGTTTCCCATTAAATGGTAGTTAACGGTCCTTGTACAAAAATGTAAAATTAATATTCGCAGTTTATATGAAAGCATGTGTTATTGAAAGAAGGGAAATAAACTATTTAATGTCAATAAATTACTTTTGATGTACATCATTGGTAAGTTGTGAACAACAGGCCTGGAAACATGCCAAACATAAGAGAGTGAACAAGTCATTTAGCACCTGTAAACCTAAATTTACAGGTAAATTAAATGGGCATTGCTGAATAACAGCTGCAATTTTTATTCAGATTCCTAAACATGTTCTAAAAACTGAACAATAGCAATATTTACCTCACTTAAGTATGAAAGTGCATAATCAAGCAATGAAAGAAGCCATGAGACGCTGCATGTCACTGCAATTTTTTTTTTAATATGTAAGAGCTGTTCTAAATATCCTAACCTGTGGCAAAATCACTTACAGCCTCAAATAGCTTATTGTTTTTCTAAAATGGTGACACAATATGACCCAATCAATAAATTTACAATAAATTATCTAAAGTTTAATAATAATCACAATAAATACTTTTTCCATCAAGAAATGTAGTTTGTTTAAATAAGTATGTTATGGTTGTCAAGCAATCATGGACTGCTGAAAGAAGACAAGTACCTTGTCCAAAACAGGCAGTCTATGGTCCAAAAAGGTCCTCCAATCACAAATCCCTACATTACAAAATCTAGATCACTATACAGAACACTATTATAGTGAATAGAATATGTTACGGTACTAAAACATTTCAGACACTATAAGAATTCACTGTGTCAGCAGATTGCACTGCATAAACAATTTAAATGCCATGCAGCCAGTCCACTATCGCCGTTGAGTTTGACTGCACACATGAGATGACGCTGCCATTAAAGCTGGGCTCCGTAATCCGGCGCATGGATATTTAAACCAAACATCCATGAATTCATTTTCTAAGCCGCTTCTCCCTCAAGGTCGCGGGGGGCGGTGCTGGAGCCTATCCCGGCAGTCATCGGGCGGAAGGCAAGATATCGCCAGTCCATCGCAGGGCAGACAGACACTCACCCCCGGTCGGGGAATCGAACCCAGGCCCCCCCGTCGTTGGGAGGCGACCGCACTACCCACCGCGCCACCGCGCTGCTAAACAAGAGAGTGCATTTTGGGCATCAATATTAAAACAATAGCAATAAAACAGCTGCACAGTACACTGCAGTTTGATGCTGAAACGTTTATCGTTTAAGTGGATTTTGCTCACCAAATTACCAACAACACTCAAGCGTCGCAATGCAGTTTCCCGTGTTACCATAACTGTGCCACACATTCATTTTCCCTCACTGAGCTCTAAACACAGACACTGAAGCTTGTAAGACATTCAGGTATTTTCTTAAATAATACAGTTTTACAGTGAATCATTTAGTAAATAATTTAATTCAGAGCCTGACACTGAATATTACTTGAAGGGAGGTTTATCCTCTGCTAAATTATCTTTTAGTCTTAGTTCGGTAAGTAAGTCACCGACCCTTCAATTTAATAAAAAAAGATTCTAACTTGATCTGTCGGTACACTCGCTCATCCCTACAGACGTCCTAACAGTCTGCACAGCACAGCGGCGATCGGTACATCGGCAATTTAATACAATTACGAGTAGTCGCGAGGCTAACGCGACTCAGCCAATCGCTTTGGCCCGTGAAAAACGGCGGGAATGGCTGAGCCCTGAGCACAGCTCTCTTAGCTTAACGGCTGTTAACCTTTACTCGCCCGGTTAACCTGCTCTCGGTCGATTTACAAACTTTTATCTTCACCGTTTTCTGCCACAAATACTGTCTTAAGAAACACCACTATGAATTCACAGGTGCCCAGAAGTAGCACTGAAGAGGTAGCAGGCGATTGTAGCTCAGACACCCGCACCAGCACTCTGTCACCTCCGGCCCGCCGGTTCAGCCGAGCTCCATTCTCACGGCTACAGCACACGGGCCAGACGCCGTCTCCTCTCTCAACCTCCACCGGCTCGGATAGTGTCAGTACTGCTTCATTTCCCGGATCAACCTCCGCGGCTACTGCCGGCGTCCGGGTGTCAGTCTCAAGCGAAACACCAGCTCGAGCAGGTAGCGTTAGCAAACTTTACCATGAACCAAAACTAGCAGTGTTAGCCTAGTTGGCTAAACTTTCTCGCCTGTTCTACACAGTTAGCGGCCCACAGTGGCATTTTACTACAAACAGAACTGGCTTGTACTTATTAGCTCATCTGGTCCTTTGAGACTCTGGACCCTCTGTGTTTAGGGGTAAACAGGTCGAGCTCCTCTGGTTCACCAGTGCCGGTCAGTGGCGCCCACAGCTCCAGCAGTCCGCCCGGGACGAGCCCCGGGTCAGCGGGCCGTGCCATCGCTGGACGAATGCCTCAGAGGGAGCTCAACAGTGGGTATTAGCGAAAAGGGAAACTTCCTACCAGGTGGTTGATGCTGTGCAGGGCAGCTTTTTAAGGCGTTACGATGCTTCTGCGATGCTTCATGCTCCAGTAGTTTCGTGCTTCTGTAATACTAATATATTCATGTTTCATTGTGTTTTTAGAAACTCGATATTTCATATTTATAGCAGTTTTAGCGTGTCTGTCTGATGGCACGTCATTTTTTGTTAGTGAAATGCGATAAGGCCAATTATTAAAGAGGACTTTCACAAAGTTTCATGATTTCTGAATAATTCAGTCCTTGAGATGTACATTCAGAGTGGTTCTATGTGGTTCATTGTAGAAAAACCTATGATAACTGTACACTAGAAGTCTTTAAAAAGCCTCAAAATACTTTTTTAAAGAGCTTTAAAAGACTGAAGTCTGTCATCCTTTCATCTCTAAGGTTTTTTTGTCACAGACTAGTTGTGTAGATATGTGCTATCTATATAGATTTAGCAAAGACAGGGGATCTTATAGGGTCACTATTTTTAAGACTGTAACTAGATTCCTTTTGAGATTATTTTCCATCATGTTCCTGGTGGAAATTTACAAGAAGAGAAACTGTATAACAATGGAGCTGATACAGAAGCAGCTTTTAGCCAAACAGACAAGACACCGCAATTTCTGTTCTTCTTTTTGTTCTCCTCTCTATCATGGTACAAATGGGAAGACATGTCAGAGAGACACTCTTGCTTACTCCTCAGTTCCACCAGTTTCTCCTCTTTTGTGCAAAGTCCAACAGAACACTCCCTTACGTGCGCTCTCTCTCACTCAATACTTCTTTTTCTTTCAAGAAAGAAAAGGACTGACTTAAGACAGCTATCCTGCCCACCTTACAACATACAATCAAGATTGATGGCTGTGCTTCCCAATTCTAGCAAGTCTCTCTTGATGATTTTTTTTCCCCACATTGGAAATCTGTCTGCAACAGTGAAATCGCTTGAAAGGTCATCACAGACTCTGAGTTTTATACAGTGGTGATGATAAGAACCAGATATCACAATGTCTACAGCACAATGTCTACCAAAACCACAAATGAACCTACATTTGACTTTAGAGTTTTATATGTAATGTTGACGATGGTAAAATAGTGCTAAATCTGACCAAGTGTTTTCTTTGGGGACTATTTTACCTTACAGTAGCCTGCATGTATCATGAATGGATTAAAATATATGGATTCAGATGCATTTTAACCCAAAACCTTATCACAACATTGTTATATAACAGTGTATCAGAAATCAGGCAGCATACATCTAACCATTTCATAAAAGAATATCCATCCATCCATCCATCCATTTTCTAAGCCGCTTCTCCGTCAGGGACCGCTATCCCAGCAGTCTTCGGGCGGAAGGCAGGATGGATGCTGGACAGGTCGCCAGTCCATCACAGGGCAGACAGACAGACACAAACAGCCACTCACACACACACGCACCTAGGGGCAATTTAGCATGTCCAATTGGCCTGACTGCATGTCTTTGGACTGTGGGAGGAAACCGGAGAACCCGGAGGAAACCCACACAGACACGGGAAGAACATGCAAACTCCACACAGAGAGGACCCTGATCACCCGGCCGGGGAATCGAACCCAGGCCCTCCTCGCTGTGACAGCGCTACTCAACACGCCACCATGCCGCCCCATAAAAGAATATTCTGTCTTATTAGAGGTGGATGTCTGGTTCCTATCACCACCACTGTGAACATTTGGGACTCAGCAAGTTTCTCTAGAGCAGAACATTTCACACCAAACCACTCTGAATTATTTGTTTACTCTGTTCACATTTCATACATCTAATGAAGGAACCCATATGTTGAAATGTATTATTGTTAACTCTACATATTAGTAATATTAACTCATACCACACAGTTCAGGTCTGTTATTATTCAGCATTCAACTGGAAAAAAAAATATCCAGAAATATGTCTGTGCTTGTACAACATTAAAGTGCAGCATGTGTTGAAGACTGAAGCAAGTCAGTATGTTCACTTTACCCTTCTGTTCCTATAGTGACAACCTCCTCCTCTGCAAGCATGTCTCATTCTGCCTCTGTGATTGTGGCTGTGGTGGAGGGCCGGGGTTTAGCCCGGGGAGAAATCGGCCTGTCCAGCATTAATTTGAAATCTCCCGAACTGGTTCTCTCACAGTTTGCAGACACTGGGACTTACGCAAAGGTGAAAACCAATGGTGGGGCCATAAACAATTCAGAAAAATATGTATTTTTCTTATTTCAAAATATTCCATTTGAGGTAGTTGGGTGATTAGACACATGATTAGAAATAATCAGAAGAATTTGTTTACAAAGTGTTTGTAGGTTAAGCAATGAATGTTTCTTTGACACTGCATATTTATAAATAATGTGGAATATCAATGCAGGTCATTACCAAACTCCATATCCTGATGCCACTTGATATTCTAATGCCAGACACTGCTAGTGAGAAAGGCAGAGGAACCAAGCTGTACAACCTCATCATGGAAAACTTCCCGGTACTTATGTTTGTTTGCTTGTTTACTGGAATTGGCAGTTTCAAATCAGGGCTGGGCCTGTTACACAGAGCACTAGAGGCATGAGTCAAAATCAAGTATGTGAGAAGGTGTAGAAGTCACTTGTTGAATTATAATCAACAAGATGCTGACAGTAATAAGTGAAATTATTCATTTTTGTAAAGAAATTCACATTACTGAATAGATAAATAGTAATACAGGGTATATTCTCTCTATGAAATGAGGCCTAGTGTAATATATGCATGTTTTATTTCTGTTTCAAAACTTACACAGTCAGTTGGTTTCACTGCTCTTCAGAGGAAGTACTTTAATGAGAAGAAAGGACTGGAGTACATCCAGCAGCTCTGTGCCCCCGAGTTCAGCACTGTACTTATGGAAGTGCAAACCAAGTATGTTCTGTACTCACTCGTGTTCACTTACTGACCTCAGAGAATATAAATATAATACTATGCAGTATTATTTCTGGTATTTTCCCCAGAGGTCCACTTATAATGTTAATGTGGTTTGCGTACCAAAAATAGTATTAATATACTTTTACGTGGCCATTTTCAATTCTGTCTTTATCCTTTTAACAGACTGTTTTGTTAGTATGCCTTTAAGAAAGATGTATACCTCATTCAAAAAGCCTTCCATGCTGGAGCACTTCTTATGACTAAACTGCTGTAAGCTAAATTGGTGGATATGGGTCAATTTACAGTATATTGTCTTTTGTTATGTCACAGAAACAGTGAATTCAAAAGAGGGTCTTTGCAATTTAGTTTCCATAAATTCACAGGAGAGTTTTAAAACTTTAGCAGTGTTTGTATGCTATAAAAAGTATTTTAGAAAAGTGAAGAAAATCATATTTAATTTAATTAACTTTAAACCTAAAACTTATGCAGTCCAGGCTGACATGTTCCATATAACATCAATGTGAATATGAAGAGTTATTCTGCAGTAGGCTGAATGGCAATTTGAAAATCCACTAGTTTTCATCGCAAAAACAGTGAATGAACCATTGTTTCATTAAATGTCTTTATGTAGGTATTACTGCCTTGCATCTGCGGCAGCCCTTCTTAAGTACGTTGAGTTCATTCAGAACTCTGTCTATGCACCTAAATCCCTGAAAGTGAGCTTCACCGGCAGTGAGCAGACTGCCATGATTGACGCAGTTTCAGCCAGGAATCTGGAGCTAGTGATTAACAACAGAGACCAAAGGTTAGAGACCATAAGATGAAGCAAAACGACAAAAAGGCCACACATTCTTTTCCCTTTTTTGCTTTCAGGTTTTCAATTCAAGCAGACATTGTACATATGCACACATGTACAGTATAATAAAATGTCCTTGTACATGACTGTTGTTATATTTGATTGTTCAGGAGCAGTCACACTCTACTTGGTGTCTTGAACCACACTAAAACCCCTGGTGGCGAGAGGAGGCTTCGCTCCAACATTCTGGAACCACTGTTGGATGTTGACGCCATTAACACACGACTGGACACCATACAGGTAATGTATCTGCCATATATAGCTCAACAACAGCAGTTCTATCTGAAGATTAATTCATCCAGCACCCTACTGGTCTTTTGGCAGGAACTGTTGCAGGACGAGGAACTCTTTTTCGGTCTGAAGAATGGTAACCTCTTTTATATAATAACATCGTTGTGTTCAGCACTGCATTTTTGTGGCTGGTGCTTGCACCTTCCTGCATTGTTGGCCTGTTTGTCATTAAACTTTAAACCAAATATAGCAAGATTGAAACACCAAGTACATGGAGTAGTCATTGCTGTTACTATTTTATTTGCAGCAATTACACACTTCTTGGATATAGATCAACTGATTTCTTCCCTTATTCAGCTCCCCAAGCAAGAGACGGTATAGTATACTTGAAGAATATGCATGTAAATATATGTAAGTATACACTGTCGTTAAAAATGTTGGAACTATTTTATCCACTTGAAACAACCATAAAAAAAGATCTACAATCTGGTTGCATACAAGTGGATAAAATTATTCTAATTTATTCTAATAATGAGCAGGTTTTAGATAATTAGACAGATACTAGTGATGCATCTGAAAACATTACATTTTTAAGGTTTTAAGAATTTAGTTTACTGGAGATTATTCTTTTCCCACCAAAAGAGTGCAGAACATTAGTACAGAAAAAAGCGAATAGCAGAAAGAAAGCAAAGTCAAAATCTTAACTTATTAATAGCTCTGTACAGTGCACCTGGTTGGCTGTGCTTAAATTCAATCAGGGACCAGGAGAAAACTTCATGACTAGTTGTGGCTTCATTTCACATGTGGTATTTAGCTTAAGGAGTGGAGGTTTAGCCAGAATGTGTTGGGAAAACCCTTAAAATTCAAACTTCTACTAGGAAGCTGTAAATGAAAAAATGTTAGAGATGTTAGATGTGTCCAAAATGATTAATGTAGCTGTAGAAGATTCTAGAATGACTGACAAAGCTGAATGAGATCCAGTATTAAGTAACTGTAGGTAACCAAAGATTCCAAACTGTTGAACACTAGTGTTTCTGTGTATAATTATATACATTATATCAGATTTTGGCACAATGCTAGTCTGCTATATTTGGCAGTTGCATGTAGCGCTGGGTGACATAATGACATCATTATAGCATCTATATTGAACATAATACTTTGAGGCATTTCAGATCATATCACTTGCCACCAGCTACTGCCAACAAAAGTGTATCACCCTCAGAACAATAGCAACAGCTTGACCTTGGTATGTGCTTGACTGTGTGAAACTGTTACCTGACAGCGAATGACACCTGTGGAATTAATTTAAAAAAGCAATGTGACATTCTATGAAGACCTGTGGTCTTAGAAGACATCAAGAAGTGCACCGAAACTGTCATCGCTCTTGCATGTCTTTCATATAGGTGGCAGTGGCTGAATCAAAGATAATTCATGTCATTCAACTGAAACACACTCTAGAGCTGATTGCGCCACTGAAGGTGAGAACTGGTAACTGTCAACACAAGTTTGAGAAGAAGATTTCTGCATAATTCAGTGACTGTAGAATACTCAGTAACAAAAAATCCTGGCATATCCTGTCATGGTTTGATAAGACTACGATGATGAATGGCTCTTGGTTGTATGTATGTATGTATGTATGTATCAGTGAGTATTTTGCAAATTATCAATAAGTCTCTCTGACAGATGGTGCTGAAGGACGCTAAAACAGCCTTGCTGAAAGGATATTGCACTGTGTTAGAAGACAGCAGGTAGCAAACACTATGGTTGGAAGAACTGTAAAGATGTTTGTTATGTGCCAAATGTCTTTAGTCTCCTTAAACTTACAACCTAAACCTCTTGACTGGAGTAGAATAATACCATTGCTTGCCTAGAGGAAAGCTTCTGTTATCACATCTGAGTTATTTAAGTAGAACACTAAAGGTAGTGTTAACATTTGGTTCAGCTGTTAACTTCTCTTTGCATAGGTTTAACAACATTTTGGCTCAGATCAAAACAGTGATCAATGATGATACCACCTATTTGAAGAGCAGTCTGAACTTGCGCACTCAGAAATGCTATGCTGTGCGTCCTGGTGTCAATGAATTTCTTGATGTTGCACGGCGAGCCTACACTGAGGTAGTGGATGACATCACAGGTGATCTGATGACTTCTAGTAGTTGTACAATACTTTATAAATAGTTAGGCTGATGTGATCAATCTAAAGTACAATACTTTGGCTTGGTAGTAGCATCTTTATTGTACTCTACCTGCTCAGGATTGGTGAATCAGCTTGAAGAAAAGTACGGCCTTCCCCTGCGCACTAGTTTCAGTAGTGCTCGTGGTTTCTTCATTCAGCTAAGGCTGGAGGATGTGGTCTTGCCTGATGGACAGCTCCCAGGAGAGTTTATTAAAGTGAGGCTGGAGCCCTTAATGTTAAACATTACAGGCATTGGCTGCATTTAGACAAGTGTGTAAAATCTTCTCATCCAAGGGCTAAAATTGTGCTGATTCACCTTAGGTAACTAGACAGAAAAACAACTACTCCTTTACCACTTTAGACCTGATGAAGATGAATGAGCGCTGTGATGAGGCCCTCAAGGAGATATTTCACATGTCCTATGTGTGAGTATGAAACAAATACAGATCTTGCTCTTTAATCATTTGACAGATAATGCACTGACAGCATATGAATAACTACAAGTTTTATCTGTGGTGTGAAGTTATTGGTATTGTCATAAAGGTACACATATATAACTTTTTGATTTTGTGTTTACCACAATAGTGCTTCCAATGTTCTGGGTTATTTTCAAGAATGTTAATACATTGACATGTTGAGAGAATCTATTTCCACTATATTTCTGCAGGGTGGTGTGCCGCCTACTTAACGGAGTGCATGAGCAGATCCACTGTTTGTATAAGCTGTCTGATGCTGTGTCCATGCTGGATATGTTGCTCTCTTTGGCCACTGCCTGCACTGTCTCAGACTACGGTAGGAGTTGTTTCCAAAAATGCGTCATGTTTTATACAATAATATAAAAAACAATTTATTTTATTTCATATTTTAAGTATACTGTATAAAGTGAAGAAATTATGAATAATATACTGTAATTATCTATTTATATCTATTTATTATCTAATAATATTTTTTAATGTTTTTTTTTCTTTTTGATTGCTGCTTTTGCAATGGTTTTTATATTCTCTGCCATTCAAAATTTGGAACTTCTTATGTTATTAATAATTGCTGTTACATTGTTCAGTGATAACTTAAACCATGCAGATTCTAATACAATAAACTAGAAGGTGTTCTATTGTCTTCTTCAATGGTTTAATTTTCAGGCAGTCATGCTATTTATGATTATATGTTTACAGTAATTAGTTAGTAATTTGTCTTCCTGAGATTTGATCACCACCTTTCAAATGCAAGACATTCTGGATATTTTATTTAACTTTATGTTCAATGTGATATAGCTTTTTCAGTCATTAAAAGATCATCTACAGCAATGTGTCTTATAAAATATCTTAATTTTCATATTTTCTTTGTTTGTGAAAGGCTACAAATGAAATCATTTTATATATGTATCTGCAATAAACCTGATTTCATATTGTTGAAAATAAAATTAATACTGGTGTTGTAATTTTATTCAAATGCCCTAAATTGTACTTATATTAGAATTAAATACCAAGAGTTTATAACTACTGTAGCTGATTGGATGGATACCATTTCACTCCATTTCACAGTGTGTTTATGCTTCCTTCAGTGCGACCTGAGTTCACTGACACACTGGCAATAAAGCAAGGCCGCCATCCTATGCTAGAACGTGTTGCTGGCAAGCAGCCTGTCTCCAACAACAGCTATATCTCTGAGGGAAGTAACTTTGTTATAATCACAGGCCCTAACATGAGTGGCAAGTCCACTTACCTCAAACAGGTGGCCCTCTGCCAAATTATGGCTCAGATAGGTAAGTAGCCTTGCTTTATTGAATCAACTTGTTTTTGACTGTGCTATTTTGTGTCTTGAACATATAATGTCAAAAAGAGTAGTTTGTTCCTGATTTACAGTATATTTACAGTGTATTTATATATTTTGAACACATTTCAAAATCCATACAGGGAGATTTCCATCCATCCATCCATCCATTTTCTAAGCCGCTTCTCCGTCAGGGTCGTGGGGATACAGGGAGATTTGTGCAGCTAAAATAAAAAATGTATTTGTGAATGTCAATACAGCTGTCCAAGAATGCTTTAAAATCATACTTTAATTTTTGTCTTAGGATCCTTTGTGCCTGCTGAGTATGCCTCCTTCCGAGTTGCTGACCAGATATTCACCCGAATAGGAGTAGATGATGACTTTGAGACCAGCTCATCTACGTTTATGGTTGAGATGAAAGAGGTGAATATAAAAAAATGATAGGTCATACATGCAAGCATATTGTAATAGATTGACCACAGCCATAGTCACATTTCTTCATTCTACTGTCAGGTGGCATACATAATACACACTGCAACTGACAAGTCACTCATCATTATTGATGAGCTGGGACGTGGCACTAGTGCTGAGGAGGGTATCGGCATTTGCCACGCAGTTTGTGAATTCATCATCAGTGTGAAGGTATAGTAGTATTCAAGTCTTGATATGTACCTGCAGCAACCTATACTGATCATATTAGCCATACATACAAACAATATAAATAATCATGAGAGATAAACTACCCAATATGTGCTTTCTTTGGGTCTTTCAGGCATTCACTCTGTTTGCTACCCACTTCCTGGAGCTGTGTCAATTGGAGACACTCTACCCCAATGTGGAGAACCAGCACATGCAGGTTCAGCACATTCGTGGGAGTGATGGCAGCACAGAGAGAGTGGTCTACACCTACCTGCTGACTCGGGGGTGTTCTGAGGAACGCAGCTATGGTAATCTAAAGCATTCTAAAACAAGACAAATTTCTCACTGTTCATCAAATTCTAACTGCATATTCAATAAATTGGACACATTTATTATATATTTTTTTATATATTATATTTATTATATATGTTACATATATTATATATAACACACACACACATTTTCTAAGCCGCTTCTCCCTCAGGGTTGTGGGGAGTGCTGGAGCCAATTCCAGCAGTCATCGGGTGGAATAACACATACATAATACAACTAAATCTAATTATTTTTTTGCTCTCCTGCTTAAGGTATAAGAGCAGCAGAGATTACCTCCATGCCACCAGCCATCATCCAGGAGGCCAAGTCTATTGCAGCTAAACTCAGCCAGAAGTTATGGGTAAATTTTTTGAGCTGCACATTGTGTTTTCATGTCTTGTGATTCATGCTTACTTTGACTGGATAACAACTCAATTTTCTCACTAGTTGTGTTAAGACAACTGCACATTTTTAACTGTACTAAGCCATTTTACTGTTTATCTTCCTCTAAGGCTAAGAATCAGAGTGATCCAGCCACAATGAAACAGAGAGCAGTTTATCATCTTGCCACCAGATTGTTGCAAACAGCCCGAAACTCCAGGCTAGATTCTGACAGCCTCCGTCTCTACCTGAAGGGTCTGAGGAGACACTATGAGGCTGAGTTAAAGAACACTTTAGAGTCTATGAACATGGAAGAATGAAGCCTGCTTAATTTATTAAAGGTCTAAGACTGTGGAAATTGACAAGGTGCCAACATTTGAGCAAAAGCTACAGCATTCACCAAGTTTCAGACACAAACCTCTGGCCAATGTTAACCAGTAGTACAAACACAGTTAAAAGGGCTTTGTTATAATCAGTCAGCTTGTTAAATAAGTCAGATGTTAAAAGAACTTGTTTTTGGTGATTTGTAATGTATGACACTGTCTTAACTCTAGAGTTATTAAACCTGTTATAATGCAGGATAAATTCTTGATATGGTTTGGAGTCCAGGAAAGACACAGCCATAAAATTACCAACCTGTTCTGGTGCTCACAAAACTCAGAAAATGAGAGATGATCTTAGATCAGATTCCTTATGCATATATAACGATCATAGTCCCGAAAACTGATCCTAGATCAGCCCTACTAGTCGAGGTTTTTTTTGTTTGTTTGTTTTTTTTATGAACGGAGACCCCCGTTTACCTCAGCAAACCACTGTCATAATAGCTTTGAGTGTGGAGTTGGACTCAGTCATCGCGAGAATCATCTCTGGCGCCGCCCTCAGCGCAGGTTTAACTGTAATTCGTCCTCCTGGATGGGCTTGGCTTCTATCGTGTTGTAGCGATTGGTTGTACGATTCAATTTAACGAACCGATTCTTTTGAACTGTCTGAATGAATCGAACGTTTGATTCAACGATGTATTCATTCATAAGGCGCGTTACCTTTATTCTCAACCCCAAATACACCGAGATACACGTCAGCAAATGACATCACCACTTCTGCTCATTAATAGATTCCGATTATGCACGACTCAAAAACAAAATAGAGAAAGGAAGCAGTTTACAGCTTGCAACTTCAAACTGGACTCAAGGTCCGGATTTGAAGACATTGTTCACAGAGAGAAAAATGAAGTGAATACAAGTAGATTGCTCATAATAAGTTACAATGTGTTGTTTCGTGTTTTTTATATATGAAAATGTATTTAAATTAATTTTATTAGTCGTAAGAGTGTGCAACTGACATAACTGCAAAAAGTAAATTCAGCTGAACATGTGAATCGGTTCGGCCGATTTATTGAAAAGGACCGATTCCTTCATGATTCGGACATCTGTGCCGTGTTCGGTCGAGCGACCCGCCTCCGCCTCTGCCTCTGCGAAACGGGATAGACTTGCTGCTAAGCGCCGGGCCGGAGCTGCTGTCCATCGCGCTCCACAAAAGGGAACAGCCCTTTCATTCCAGCAGTAGCTAGCTTTGTTACAGATATCGTGACAGGTACGTCTGGTGTTCATTATTAAAACCTTTACCAACCACAACCCTGGTCGGTCGTGGTGAAAAAAATAATGCGCTTCCAGGCACCTCGCTAGCTAAGCTAGCGCCTCTAGTTAGCCTCACACGGGGCCTAGTTAGCTAAGCTAGCACACTGCTGATCCGTGCCGTGACTGACGGGAACGGACGGCAATGGCTGGCTAATGTCTGAGGTTCAGTGGTCTTGATTTCAGATGGGCTGTATTAGATTTTGGAAAATGTATATCTGTGTTTTGAAGTAAAACTGGGGTGACTAGCCCGACACTTAAGCCCAACTTGCTTTAGTGTGGCAATCGGCCTGTTATTCGATTTAACCACGCTGTCATTTCAAGCTAAAGAAGAGCCCGTGTCCGGCCCAGCACCATTTGCTCGCTAACGTTAACCAGCTAACTAACTAACCTACTCTGCTTAATGACTAGCTAGCTTGCTAAGTTGACTGATTAGCTAAAAACATTGGCGAGTTAACTGCTTTTTCGATTTCTAAGTCGTTATCTACCCCAAGTCATGAAGAGAGGAGAACGTTAACTAGCTAACCTAGCTGGCTACTTTTTCAGTTTAGTTTGTTTTACCCCTTTTACTGGTTTGCCCACATTTGTCCTGAATCATAGTGTAAGATTAGGTAACTTAGGTTAATTAACTATCACTGATCTAAGTAGCTAGTTTCATGGACTGCATGCCGAGTCCTCTGCGACATTTCTGGGTCGTTTTTACAATAATGGTCTTGTTAAAGTCTGTTGAAGGAGACTGGTGTTGTCTTTGCTACTTTTTTTTAAGGAGAGATGCAAGTAGTACAGCGTATAGACAAGGCATTGTTTCTCTTTCCATCTTGGCTACTTTAAACTATCACAAGGGGAATAATGGGAAATGTAGCTTGGTCTCCACGTTGAATTCCCTTAGTAAGTCGAATGGAAATTGACCTTACGTGTACTTTGAATAACTAACGTTTCGAAAAGAGCTGATGAATGTGAAGTAGAATGTGGTATTTTCTAAATGCGACGTATTAGATAGCTGGGTGGGTGTTGTGTGGCTTTTAATAGCGTGCTTAACTGTAGCGTGTTATACCCTGAAATATCTTGCTTGCTAAGCAGGCTTGTCCCAGCGATGTACAAACTTGGAACAAACTCCAACCTTCTCCTTGTATGAATCTGCAACATTTTGTTTAAATGCATTTGATTCTATCTTGTGTACATTTTTAAATACAAAGCCCAGACAAATGTGTGAACATTACTTCATGTATCCTTCCTGTGACTCCAGAGACCTTGTAAAGTAGGAACTCTTGATAAGTGTACATAGTTGTGTGGGTGGAGCTAAGGGCCTCTCTGAGTATGTGCTTGTGTCTGCTCACAATCCATTCTCTTACTGCATTGATTTGCTATGACAGAAGCGACCCTTATCTTCCAGTGGTGGATGAGGCAACACTAGATGCCTTCATGCACAGCTACATGGACGGCAACTTTGGATTGCATTAACTGGAGGTTTCTGCTACAACAGAGGACGCTTCAAAAATTCCTGACATTGTTTAACAATGGGTAAATTTGTGTCTGTAACCACTATTGTGAGTCAGAATGTGATTAGCAAAGAGGCTTCAAGAATACTGTGATAGGGCTGGAGATTTTGCCTGTCCCCCTCCTGGAGATCATGTGTCAAATATCACACCAACTAGCAGTCTGTTTTGTGGCCCAGGAAACTGCACTGTGGTTTACAGTGCCAGGGCCTATCACTGATCTCTGCTGTATCTGAAATTTGACATTGGTTATCTTGAATTATCTGAGCGTTACACACACCCCACATACATCTCTCCTTTAAAGCTTTCATAGTAAATGCATCTCACATGACTACACTTCATAGGCTTATATTAGTATTAGGGTGGAATTGTTTACTTTTCAATAGAGTGAGATTTGAGAATACTGTTTGTATTGGAAGCAAAGTTCAATCACACAACACAAGGGCTCTGAAATATGCCTTTTCAAATATCACTTGAAGCCATGTTGTTATTATTTGATGCCAGTAGGCCTTTTTCAGTAGCAGTTTAATACGTTAGTTGAAAGAAGCTCGTTCTTTTGACTTAATGCAATAAAAGCCTGCTGGTAACTGGATGAACTAACTAGAGAGGAGAAGCCCCCCACATCTGCAAATGAGCTGATTGTTCGGAGATGTCTCCTTCTTTTGCCAAAACAGGCAGGCCTAGTAAAGCATCCAAATTCCAAGCAGCCAGTCGCCTGAGAGCGTTGTCTTCCCACCTCATTTCCATGCCACAGGGTAACCTTGCAGCTTCAGTGCGACCTGCACATTGAAATTTCACATGCCAGTAGAAATTGAGCTTGGGAATTCATCCTGAGGCAAAGTTCAAACAGGCATGCCGTTTGCGTTTGATCTGCCTTTTTGTGTCCACTTTCTACTCCACAGGGTGGAGAGAAAAACAAGGAATCAGAGTTCAGAAAGCAAGCAAGCGTGTATTATATGACTAAGTTGCCACACCCATCCCTATCCTGTTCAGTGTACTTTGGACTGGCGTGAGAAGTAACTTTGTCAGTGTCCTGAATTACATTTCTTTTTTTTTGCATTAGGTTTCTGCTTTGATCCGTTTTAAACTAGGCTTTGTGCTCCAACAAGACTTAACTTTGTGCTTTATGTAGTCTAGTAAGTACTGGTAACTGACTGAGTTAGTTTTCTGGCTCCTGGTAATGTTGCAGCTGTGTGAAACTTCTGTTGAGCATGGATATCCATCCTTGAGGTACTGCTGAGGTAGTGGCAAGGTAAGGTAAATGGCTTATCTAGACAAGGGGGCCCCTTCTGCCACCACTGTTCCTGACAGATGTAGCTACAAATGGTGTACAGCATCTCCTCTGGTATATTACTACACAGTGTCTTTGGAATTCTAAAGTATTTGGTCACTGATGTTTGTGAACCTTGATACATGTACAAAGAACAGTTATTGTCTTTCAGTCAGTTCAGTTTTTTTTATCCATCCCATGCAGGTCTAGGTCACTACTTATTGATGTTAAAAGGTCCACAATCTCTACAATGCAGTTTGGAGGTTTGTTTCCATGTAGAAGATTGAGCCATGAATTTTGTTTTAGTGATATAAGGAAAGTGTAGTAACTTTTTGCTGCCAGTAAGTTTAATTTAATTTAACTTTTAATGCTTTTTAAGTTACACATTGACAAGTTCTTCTAGAGGCGTTTTAAGCTGTCAGATTAATTAACGACTAGAAGCAGGCAGATTTCTGGTGATGAGGGAAGTGCTTCTTCTGTTCAAGCCATTAGTGTGTTACAGTACTAGGGTGTCTTTTCCAGAGCATAATATTTTTGACCCTGGCTAAAGTGCCCATCAACTTGTCGTACTATTCTACAAACTGAAGAATGTCTCTTGAGAACAGTTTGAATTAAAGGACTTTCTTAGCTGTGCTACATTGTAGCAGCAATTTCATGAATGTCTTAGTCCGGCTTAAGATTCTTATTGCTTGATTTACAGGTACAGGTGTTTTATCTTCCTTTCCTTTGAATTTTTAAAAATCTTTCTTTAATTTAAGCTAAGGCCAGTCATAACTGCTCTACAGGAAAAGTATTTAGCTCACATTCAGTGGACAAACTCAGATTGTTTTCAGCACACAGCCTAATTGGATCACATGACTGAGTGTGAGAAGGAAAGGGGACCCTCTGGGAAGGTGGCAAATGGGTGGGTGGAGTGTGAATTAGGGGAAGGTATGTGAGAGAATAGACAGAAGGAGATAGTAGTACTGAGCCAGGAAGAGTACAAATTAGGTCTACAAAATTTCATGCATTTTCCGCAGTGGTTTGTGTGTGTTCCAAGATTTTTCTGTCACATGCTTAGATACTTGGTTATCTAGTAGATGCCTAGCAAACTTATTCCTAATGTAATGTGATGAGCGCTTCACTGTCCTAGCTTATGACAGGCAGCCACCAACAGTTATTTACTTGGCTAGATAATTTATGGTCCCTTAGCAATAGTAAATTAATAGGAAATAGGAAACACTCATATTGGACTTGCGTCCAGCAATTACAGACAGTAACTTGATGCCACATTTGTGCTTATGAGTCACTAGTCATGAGCATTCTCATTTGTAAAAAAAAAACTTTTGTGAATGAATGTGAATTAGAATGTGAACTAGTTTTAAAATGCCAAAGTTTTTGGTTACTGCTCTGCGTATTGCACACTCAAATATTAGTTATTGGTAATTATACAGTTGTTATACCAATTCCACCTCCATATCTTTGCATGTTTGATGTTTCTCTGATTTGAAGTCTGCATTGTTTTCTTACTTTCATCTCTTTTTTTTTTTTTTTTTTTCCTCCCTTTCAGAATGGCGATTGATGTGGCTGACTCGCAGTACCTTCTCATCCTTGCACCATCACTGGTTATTGCTCTCATGTTCCTCTTCTTCTGGCTATTCATGAAAGAAACTTCCTATGATGAAGTTTTGGCCCGCCAGAAACGAGACCTGAAGCTGCCACCTGTTAAGACGGATGCCCGCAAAAAAAGTGAGAAAAAGAAGAACAAGAAGAAAGAGAGCAGTGGAAGCGGAGGAGGTGGAGGTGGCGAATCAGAGGAAGACCTGCGAGATTTTGATACGTCTGATGCCACTACTCCGGCCTCAAATGACGAAGAGTCTGAGGTGGTGCCTGTTGCTGTGCATGTTGCCACACCTGTCCAGTCAGAGCCTCCAGCTGTGGTGAGGGAAAGGAAGAAAAAGGAGAAGAAGGCAAAAGCTGCCACTGCAGCTGCTGCTGCCACTTCTCCTCCTGTCACCTCCGAGGAGCCAGAGGTCAACGGCTCAAAGTCTGCTACTGTCCGTAAGGAGCAGCCGCTCCCCCTCACCAAACAGCCCAGCCCACCCCAGCCACAAAGCACACCCCAAGTCCCTACAGAGACTACAAGCAAAAAGAAAGCCAAGAAGCAGAAGATTGAAACTGGTGGGTAAATTTGCTGTGTGCAAGAATGTATGTATACCATATGTTTTATTATTATTATTATTATTATTTATTATTATTATTATTATTATTATTATTATTATTATTATTATTATTTATTATTATTGTAAAGAGATATCTACCAATACTGACATGATTATGAAGTCATCGTGCAACTCTAGTAGCTTTAAAGGAAAAAAATATTGCATCTGTATCAGCTGTGTCCATATCAGTATAAAAAAGCATAGCGCTGCAGCTGCTATATAGTTAATTTTTTTATATTTCATTGAATATTACCTCAAATATTCTATAACAAAAATTGTTACCCAATCTAGCTGCCCTGATCTGGCTCTGAACAGCAGTTATTGCTGCAGGGGAGGAAAAAACTGTGTATTTAGTCTTCTTCTTAAAAATGAAAACTTTGTGGTGAACTTTTGTCAGTGAGTATAGGAGTGAGACAGGTTTTTAAGCCGCTCATAGCCATTTATACCAGAACATGTGCTAAAATCTGCCTGGTGCAGTCTGAATAAGTTCAGGACAGCTCTGGAGAGCTAGCTTGCCTGCACACTCTCTTTATTCTGGTTAATAAACACAGCTGAAAGCCTATCAGCTAGCTAACAATCTGGTGCGTCAGGAAAGTTGTCTCTATTTTTTGGTGTGTGCCAGTATGTACAAGAACTGGAGCAAACTGCTTTGGCTTGTGTAGCTGCCATAATCAAAGTGATGACCAAGAAGTGAGAGATTAGTTTAGGCATTTGCTTGTTTGGGCGCGTGTCCAAAGGGTGTGTGGAAATTAAAGCTTTTGAGTTTGCTGGAGTGCTTCCAAACTGTGCAGCCTCACAAGATTTGCCCAGGTAGTCATTTCACATCACTTTTAAAAAGTACTTTTCAAGCATATCACACCTGAGAATATGTATAATCAGGATTTTTATGTGTGGCAATTGCATTTCTCAAAACAAAGACATAGTAACACACACATAATCTTCTGGGGCAGAAAGAGCTGAGAAGTAAACAATACTGTGTGCTGAATGAAATGGATAGTTTAGCCAAAACTCTTAACATGACTAACACTAAGTGGCAATAAGCAAGCGTAAAACACACCCCTTTAAATAACTCCCATTGATATGTAATGTTATGGGTAATGTTTGAGGCCATTGCTCAGTTTTTTCATTTCATGCCAGACACCTACTCATGGCTGGAGTAATTGCTGACTTGAACCATATACCAACCAAGTTAAGCCAGCAGAAAGAGGCTCAGTGAATTGGCACAAATTTTGAATAATAGTCTGTAGTCTGTGATTGAGTGTGTATGTGTGTCAGCAGCAGTAGCAAAAGGACAGTGTTAGAAGTAAGGGGGATGGCAGAATCCCTGAGGCGCTTCATGCCACACTGCCTACAGTCTCTCTCAGTGGTGTCCATGGCAAAGCATTCTGCTTTGACTTCTTAATTAGAACAAACATTTTTTGTAGGCCTCATTGTGGGGAGAAGATCCTTGCCACAAGCCACTTATAAATGTGAACCTTAGCGTGAAATACCTCACTTGATTTCCTTGGTTAAACTTACTTTGTCTGTCTGTCTTTTTTTTTTGGTGCTGAACATGGCCTCAAGCCCTGCATCACTGTGTTATAATACTCCTTAGTATGGGAAGTTTTGTACCAAGGGTCCTCACATACTGACCTATTATACAGTTTCTTGTCCCGGGTTTTGTAATCCCTTAGTTAACTTGACTGTTCCTGTAACTGACTGACCACCTAGTGTCTTATCTACCAGTGACTGAAATCCAGGACCAAAAACTCGAGGGTTCAGAATTCTGTTTTATTCAGAAATGTACATAATCTGAGATTATTGTAGGCCTGAATATATATATATATATATATATATATATATATATATATATATATATATATATATATATAATAACATATATATAATAATAATAACATATATATAAAATTTTTAAATTTTTTTGTGAACTTCTGCTGCAGAAGAGAATCCAGCTGAGGTGAAGCATGATCACTCTCCAATTGTGGTGAAGAAGGAGGAACCTGTTCTGGCAGAGCTTAAACTGCAGGATGGAGCTGCTCTTGCTACTACCCTGCCTGCACCTTCTGGCTCCACTGGCAGTGGCAGGAGAAAGAGCAAGAAGCAGAAGACAGAGACGTCCATCACTGGTATTTTTAGATTAAATATGGTACATCCAAGCAGCAGATTTGAGGACAACTCAGATATATCTGCTGTTAAATATGAATTTAAGTGCCTTGAAAAGGATTGAAAGAGCCATCTCAGTGTAGCTGTTTGCCTTGTGTAAGATTTTTGTTGATCAGCTAAAAAATGTAAAGTTCTGCAAGGTGTGTGTGTGTGTGTGTGTGTGTGTGTGTGTGTTTGTTTATTTATTTTTTTATTGGTTTGTTTTTCAAAAAATTGAGATCTTGTCTTTTAAGTGCAAGAGTGCCTGATGTGTTGATTATATGTTTGTGTAGTCGATGAGGCTCAGGTCCAGTCCTCTCCTCCTGTGAGCCAGACTGACTCCTCCACAGCAAACCACCAGAGCAGCCAGAACGACGAGGCTCTGGCTCCGGCTCCGGCTCCCACAAAACATGGCAAGAATGGCAAGAAGCAGAAGAATGAGACTGATAAAGGTGCTTATCTACATAAGGGCAGTAGTGATCATCTTAAGTCACTGCCTGTCTGAGTTCGATCCAGATCCACATTGATTTTTGTCTCTCGTTTCTTGTCCTGCTCTCATAGCCACTGTGCAGTTTTTTATGTAGTTTGTGAATAGCTCATATACAGTCTGGTCGTCATTTTATGGGCTGTCAGTTTTATCACACATTGTCTTTTGTTGTTGTGTGTGTTTGTTTGTGTGTGGGTTTTCATTTTTTTTCCCCCTGTCTGCTGCATCGTTCAGTACACTACGTTTGGTCATTTCCACTGCTTTGTACTTTGTACATTCAAAGTCCAGGCTGAGAATAATTAAAGGGGAATTACTTTGATTTTTCAGAATTTCTGCATAAATAAATCCTTAAGATGTGAAAGCCTTCAGGGTAATGCTCCATTCTAGTGAAACCATTTAAAAATTGTTCACAACAGTGTTGATAGGAACTGGAGGTCCAGCATGAAAGCTGTTACGTGTCACGCTGCCTAAATATTTGAGACATTTTATGATAATTTTGTGGTCAGTATATATGTATCCATTTATGGAAAAGAGGTGCATTAGGCAAAAGGGTTACCAAAGAAATTGTATTTCTTTTTTTAAACTTTAACATTTTAACCATTTAAAAACTCAGACTCCTTTGATTTCACTAGTTATTTTGGATAATAAAATGGCTATATTTTCATAGACATTACTACAACTGGTTGTTCTCCTTTCCATTCTAAAGCAAACAAATCAGTACGTTTCTCTTCAGTGCACTTCCTTCCATACCACTCAATGAGTTACACTTCACAAATATAATTTGTGCAGAGATTTTGAAATAAATGTGGAATTTGACTTTAAAATAAGGGACTAATACAGGTACCTGCATAGTACAATTCAGTAGATGAAAGTACTGTGTAAACAAAGTAGTCAAACTAATGATCAACTCTAGATGGGTACAGTGTTCTGTTATGTCTGTGTACAGAGAATTCAGGGGTGAAGCTGAAGGAGCTGATGGCCAGTCTGGGTGGGCTGGTGTTATCTGATGCTGATGTGGTCTCTGTAGTTTCTCTGCTCCGGGACAAGAGCCCCAATGCCCTGGACAGCTGGTATAAGGTGAGTTCACTTTGAGCTTATTCCATATATTTGAGGAAAGTTTGCATTGTCCCCTTTTTTTTACCCATTTCCTCAATGCTTTGCTGCTCCTCTCTCAGTCTGCAGCTAAGTTTGAACCCTTGGCTCAGCAGCTGGCAGAGAAAGAGCGCCTACTGAACACTCTGCAGGAAGAAGCCTCCATCGCCAAGGACAAAGTCAAACAGCTCAGCCAGGTACTAGTGTGCGTAGTTTAACAGGTTTTTTAAAACTGTCTGCGTTCAATGAGAGAATGCTGTTTTTCTGGAAATGCTGCTGTTCCGTTGTCTGTGGTATTAGACTTGTTAACCTTATTTAAAACATGCAGTGCAATACATCATGTTCTTCACCTAGCATTTTATGTATACAGACGACTGCAGAAACTTGTATTGCAATGATGATAAAAATGCATATCATGCCTTACCTACCCGTCATGTTTGTCAGTGGCTGTTCACTGGAATCTTTTTGTGCTCTCTGTGGGGTGATGTAGGAGTTGCAGGCAGAGAAGCAGAAGAGCAGCCGTGCGGAGGCTGTCCTGCGGGAGCAGCGGGTTGCCATGGAGAAAGAGATGAGTGTCATGCAAGCCAAAGCCCAGGGCAGCTACCAGGAGCTTCAAGCCATGCAGATCAAGGTAAGAATAAGTGAGAGATAACTCTGTCCTGTATCGAAACTTGGCATGTGCTGCTTGAGTTGTTGTTGTAATAATTTGAAAGTAAAAGGGGGAAAAAACATCAGAGAAATATAGAGAAATTAACTATTGTTCACATTTTTTCATTTTACATAGCAAAAAAGCACATCTCCAGAAATAGTAACTTTACAAAAGAGAGTAAGTGTTCCTAACTTTATGTAAGTTAATATAGAAACATTATTCCAAGTAATATTGGAACATTTCAATTGGTTAATTTTTCATTAACATTTACACACAATGTAAAGGATGAGTACTGTGTTTAAATGCAATATTAAAAAGGGGGGGGGCAGATGGAAGATTTTGTGGTGTGTTTTATTTATTTATTTATTTATTTTTTATTTTTTTTTGACGTCTTATTTATTTGTTTATTTTAACGGGGTTGACAGTGATGTTGCCTGTGCTCTACAGACCCCAGAGTAGCGATTGTGTTAGGTTGAGTTATTCTTTCGTTCCTTTGTTTATTTTCTAGATTTTATTACGTTTTGCATGTTTCATTCTGTCAGTTATACCAGTCTTGACACAGAAGCACATAATGTAATGACAAACTGACACAATGATATTAAATCTTAAAATAATAAAGGACATTACACCATTGGCATGAGTACAATTGTTATTGAATTATCAACTTGAGTTGTATTGTGCATATGTAGTCTGTTATGAAAAAAGTGATTGGCCTTACACTTTACCTGGAATACATGTCCAATCCCTCTGTCCTCAGTTCCAGAAACTAAGGGAACAGTTGGAGGGGCAGATTGCCAGACTACAGCAAGAGAATGGCATCCTTAGAGATGCTGTGAGCTCTGCCACCAACCAGATGGAGACGAAGTGAGTCTTAAAAACACCTTTAATATTGTACAGTTACAGCAGAGTTTCAGCAGTTGTAATGGTTTAGTTGTGTTTATATTAATGTTTAGTTCATATTGGTATCATCACAATTCTGTCTATCCTAAGACTTGAAATATACTGTGTGTGTGTGTGTGCGCGTGTTCTTCAGGCAGTCAGCTGAAATGAACAAACTGCGCTCAGAATATTCGAGCCTGATGAAGGAGCTGGCTGAGACTAATACCAAACTACAGCAGGAGGAGCTTCAGAGGAAGAGCCTAGAAGTTAACTACAAGCAGAATGTGTCCCAGCTCGAGGTGCTCATCATGGTGTACTCACATTCACTCATTACCCCCGTGCTTCTTCAACTTCAGAGGGCAAATCGACAGATTGCTCTTTGCAGTAAGACTATGTATTATGTTGTGCTTTTATGAAGCGGTTCTGTATGTTGTCTTTTAGGCACAATTACAGGATGCTAAGCGACGTTGGGAAGAACTACAGAGCTATTTGCACAGTGTTAATACTGAAAGGGAGAAACTGCAGGCTGCTAAACAAGGTATGTGGTTCTCTCACTCTTGTTCTCTCCCTCACTTTCACTGTCATTTTCTCTCCCGCTTTTACACCCATTTCATTCTTATTCTCACTCTCTGTGTGGTCTCACTTGTGCACTCTTGGTAATGCATACATGGACCTTTTTTTTTTTTTTTTTTTTTTTTTCTTCTTCTTTCTTTCTTTCTTTCTTTCTTTCTTTCTTTCTTTCTTTAAAAAACACATTTCTCTTGTCCTGCAGAGCTGCAGAATCAGTTGCTGGCGGTAGAGACCGAGATGAATAATAAGAATAAAGAGATCCAGACTCTCCACAGCAGTCTCACAGACACCATGGTGTCTAAAGAACAGGTGGAGCAGAAGGTCATGCAGCTTCTGGAGGTTTCTCAGCACAGCCTGCAGCCTGACGACTCACTGCAGGCCCAAGTGCAGGTAGTATGCATGCTTTTCATGCCTCTCTGACAGATAGGTATGCATTATGTGGTGGCTGATGAATAATAATGTGAATCTTTGACTTGTTAACAGGACCTTATGAAAGAGAACAAAGCACTCCAAGGTCAAATTGAGAGTCTTCAGGCTCAGGTCACTTCTCAGGTAGCTATAGGCAAATGGCAGTATGTGTTCTTTGTATTGTTTGTGACTGGAAAACTTTAGACCACTGTTTTCTTTCCCCTTTGTTTTCTTAGGCAAACACAGTATCCCATTTTGAGGAACTTCAAAAACTGTGAGTGAGAGCCAATTGGGGTGAAAAAAACTGGAGTACTTTTATTTTTAAGCTGCCCATGTCTATACACATCATTATATTTGAATTTACTCTTGTGTGTTCAGGCTGGCTGAGAAGGAGCTCCAGAGGAAGAGTCTGGAGGACTCACTTAATGCAGAGAGGAGCAGTGGTGCCAGCAGAGAGACCAACATGCAGGTAAGTCACACCCCTGTAACCCAATGGTTCTCAGGGTGGGGGAGAATTTTATGCAGTAATGGAGTAAATTTTAAAGTGTGTGTGTGTGTGTGTGTGTATATATTTGGCCTGTGTTTTTACATATTTTTGACGATTCTTCAGTAAAATCTTCTGAATCAATAGTATGTTCATTATAAGCTAAAACAGCATGACTGAAGATGGACTGCATGCAGAGCTGTATACAAAAATTTTTTGTTCCAGCATATTTTGATATTCAGTAGCTCTTATCAAAGCAGCAAACATTGCTGCCTTGTGTGTGATCATTGTGATCATTAGCTTAATAAATGACCAAATGTGAGACCACATATGAGAGTGCGTCTTATTTATGTTATTCAGTTTGCCGAGTTGGCTTATCGCTTCTTTCCAAATAATGCATGAGACCATTGATCACCTTCCATGGGCTAGTCTGTTGAACTAGTCTTCGTTTTCTATGCAGTGAACATAAAAGATTGGTTGAGTGAGAGGTTGGTTTGTGGGGTTAGCCTTAGCTAGACATAGCCACTAGTTTGATTGCTTCAATTCTGTTTCTTTTTGTACTGGCTGAGAAGCTGTCTAACTCAGTCTTTAAGCAAGGAATGGACCAGCTGGTACATGGAGCATGAATGACTTTATTATTCTCCAAATTCAAGCTGCATCTGCCAGTTGAAGGCATGAGTATATGAGCTGCACATAAGATAAATGTCTTGAAAAATTTGACAGCCAAAGTTGGTTGTTCCACTGTAAGTAATACAGAAGTTACATTTAAGGCCCCTCTACAGGTTCAAGAATGTAACTGCTGCTCCATATTAGGTAGAATGGAAAATTTTAACTTAAAAAAAATAAGAACTCCAATTTAGCCTTAGTAGAAATTACTTGTGTGTATGAATATTTGTGTACATGTTACCTATGTGGTAAATGAGCAAAATGTGTTGCTTTAATGTGTTTGAGGTAATTGGGGGGGTTGTAAACCCCAGCCTCTTTTTGGAGGTTTGTGGCTTAAAAAGACTGAGAAACTGGTCTAAACACTAGAGCAGCTTAGTGAGTGTGCCTGTGGCATGCAGCCATATTGAGAACTCCGCTCTGTGTCATCTGTCCACAGGCCATTCACAATGAGAACATGGCCCTGAAGGCTGAGCTCCAGAATCTGCAGGCACAGATTTCTGAGCAGGTCAGACTTGCACTAATAAATGGCAGTTCATATGTTGCACTTATAAAATGTTCACTCTCTCCTTCTTTCTCCTCAGGCCTCCTCCCAGCTAACAGTGGACCAGCTCAAGCAGAGGTGTGTGTGTGTGTGTGTGTGTGTGTGTGTGTGTGTGTGTGTGTTCTAAGCAGTGAATATTTGCAAAAAACAATAACGTTTATCTGTTTGAACATTAAATATCTTGTCTTTGTAGTGTATTCCATTTAATATCGGTTGAAAAGGATTTGCAAATCATCGCATTCTGGTTTTATATGTCCCAACTTCATTGGAATTGGGGTTGTACATGTAAGAGTGTGTGTGTGCATGACTGGATTTTGTTCTGAGCCTAAAACACACCTCTGTCAGAAAAGAACAGATTCCCTGGGGCACATTTTAATCCATCTTTAACTACTACTTATGCAACCAGGCATACGTGCCCTTCCTACAGCAATTAATTACATGAAGAAAACCCATTCAGCCAGAATATTCATGCTCTATCTTGCTATACCCTGCGTGCATTCAAATTCCTTCCATCCCAGTATTGTCTTGTTTGGCTTTTTTTGGGGTGAGTTTTGCTGTTATTTTATATGAACAAGCAAATGTTCATCTTTCTTGTCAGCCTTCAAGAGAAGCAGGAGAAGATGAAGACAGTGGAGGTGCTGCTTGAGGCCGGGCTTATTGAAGTAGCCAATAAGGAAGGCGAACTTAAGGTAAACATAGTATTAGCCAGGGAAAAACTGTAAGAATCTATTTCTTGGACTCAGATTAAGCCTGGCCTGGTCTTACTAAACATTCAGTGGTACATACTCCCAAACCTTTTGGTGAAGTTTGCCATTTTAAGTGCTGAATATGCCATTTATGTGAGTCTTATAGATTTTAAGTATGTTTAGTTTTAGTATGAAACTACTACTAGTGTATCCTGCCTTGTGCCCAAAGACTGCTGGGATAGGCTCCAGCACCACCCCGCGACCCTGACGGAGAAGCAGCTTGGAAAATGGATGGATGGATGAATACTTTTAGTATGGGGGAGGGGTGTCTACTACCAAAAGAGAATTCTATGAGAGAAACCCTGATTTATTTTGTCAGCTCTCAGATATATATATATATATATATATATATATATATATATATATATATATATATATATATATATATATATATATATATATATATATATATATATATATAAAATTTTATTTTACAGGACAGTCAGAACTAATGTAGCTTCCCTGAGATTTGAAAAGAGAGCCATGTCGATTAAGCCCATGTTCTGTTTAAATATAAAACCTAGAATGTTGCATTTGTAACTTTTACAGAACACAGAATATGTAATGACACGTATAACAAATTTTGGGGCTCGTTCTGTGAACATGGATTAAGTCTTTGACTAAACGTCAATGTCCATTCTGTTTTAACAATTAAAATCTAGGGTTATGCTTAGAATGGTTCAAAAAAAAAAAAAAAAGGCCCATAGCATCTGTCTGTTTGTAATGGTATAGGAGGCTCACACCAACATAAATGCAGTTGTAGTCATAGAAATGATTTTCAGTTTTAGTGTTGAGCTGTGATTGTACCTACTTTGATAGTATGTGTAATTGACTCTCTAGCTTTTGTTATGCCTCATTGTAATTGCAGTTCATTTTGGCTTTTACACATGGTAACTTTTTTCTATGGCATATGGATGACTGCCTGGTAGTTACCACTACTTTTACTTTTGCTTCACCCAGAAGACTGGCCTCTAAAACTTAGCGCTATATCAAGGTTATAAAAGTTTGTGTGGGCATGTTGAGACTCTGACAATGCGTGTTACATTCTTAAACAACTCAAACAACTATTTGAGGAGAGTTGCTGATTAAACTAAAATGATTCAAATTGGAGAATCCTGGCTTTAGTCTAAGACGTAAAGCTAAGACTGTCTGTCTGTCTGTCTGTCTGTCTGTCTGTCTGTCTGTCTGTCTGTCTGTCTGTCTGTCTGTCTGTCTGTCATAAACAGGAATGGGTTCAGTTCAAACCACTTGTTTTTCATTTCCAATCGATTTGTTCTTGGTTTTAGGTTTTTAGGCCTGCCCAACTTGCTAAAAAAATATGCTGAATTAATGATTTTCTTTCTTCACTGTGATTAATTCATTTCAGGGCCCTGAGTAGTACAAAATGAGTCGGTAAATCTCTGTTTTTATGCAGACAATAAGGGAAGAGAATGAGTCGCTGAAGCGACATGTTGAGGCCTTGCAGCAGCAGACAGCAGAGCAGGTACAATAGCCCCCTTTCACACTTCTCTCTGGATTTCATGTTGCTCTGTTAAATGTATTGTGGCAATTGGATCTCGCTCTTTTTTTTGCCCATCTGTGTTCTTTTCTTTTTTGCAGAAGCAGTCAGACACAACACTAGAGCAGCTGCAGAGGCAGTAAGTTTAAGATTATAAGAATACAAATTCTTAGACTTGCATGACTATATATCTCTTGTATTTGATATGTCATTATTTGCATAAGCAAAATTTAGGTGCTATTCCATTGAATACATTGTAGCACATGGGTAGAAATGGTGCAAGTGTCTGAGTAGTAACTGACATTGTATCTTTTTGCCAGGGTCCAGGAGAAAAATGAAAAGATCCAGTCTGTTGAAAAGGAGTTACACTTGGCATTGGGGAAAGATTTACACAGAATGAAAACTATTGAGGTTTGTCTGCTGTTTATCGATTTAACATGTTAATTCATGCCATTCCTGTTTCTAAATTTGTTTCTGTTCAGCCATTTTTAGCTTTATTCAGCATTCACCTAATATTTTATTTATGTTCATAGTGTTCATTTTGGCAAACTTAACAGTTTAAACTGTTACAGAAATAGTTAACTGAGCCAACACAGTAGCCACAAGCTGATATGTTAGTTATGTAGCAACAAAACATTGTGTTAAGCTGTAATAAAATATGATGTGTTCAAGAGCATTGTGATTCCATGCAAAAGATGTGGTGGGTGGCTTCACATGTCTCGAAGGAAGCATGCAGTAGGGAGAGACCTGTCTGAGACGAATTGAGGGAAAAAATGTTAGTAAATGAAAACAAATACTTCATAATCTTGTAACGTGTGTGTGTGTGTGTGTGTGTGTGTGTGTGTGTGTGTGTGTGTGTGATGCCAGAATCTGGAGCAGCAGGTGGAGGCTCTAGCAGCTGAATTGGCTGAGGTGAAGAGCAGGGAAAGCCAGGAGACCTCAAATGCCAGTGCTCAGCTTCTGGAGCTCCAGACTCTGTATGTTTACACCTGAAACACACTGCAGTTAAATTTGCATTTATTACAGTAGTTCAGCATTGTTCCACTGCTCACTGTTCCTATATTGTCATACAGATTAGCTTCTAAAGATCAGGAACTCCAGAGATTACAGAGGGAGATGGAGGAGAAGGTCAGGGAAACAGAAGAGAAGATTGTGCAACAGCAACAGGTGAGTGCAGACTGATGATTGAATGCTGACACATTCTGTTTAGACAATTTGAGTCTGTTCACTTTTATTTAGGATATTTGAAAAGGGGAAAAAGAGATGAGTTGAGATGGATGGTGGTGGAGTCAAATTTTGTTTTAACTTAATTTAATACAGTTGAATTAGATAGTATTGAATTAGATAATAGAACTTCCTCTTAATCATAGATGTAATGGGATCGAATTATTCTTCAGGTTGTGCAAAACAGCTTGAAAACTGCTACTTTTTAGGTTTAAAAGAAATACAGGGTGGGCCATTTATATGGATACACCCAAATAAAATGGGGATGGTTGGTAATATTAACTTCCTTTTGAAGTTAATATTTTGAAGTTGGCCATTTTGTATCCAACTTTTAGTTTTTTCAATGGGAAGAGGGTCGTGTGACACATCAAACTTATTGAGAATTTCACAAGAAAAACATTGGTGTTGGTTTTAACGTAACTTTATTCTTTCATGAGTTATTTACAGGTTTTTGACTGCTTATAAAATGTGTTCAAAGTGCTGCCCATTGTGTTGGATTGTCAATGCAATCCTCTTCTCCCACTCTTCACACACTGATAGCAACAGCGCAGAAGAAATGCTAGCACAGGCTTCCAGTATCCGTAGTTTCAGGTGCTGCACATCTCTTATCTTCACAGCATAGACAATTGCCTTCAACTGGCCCACGACGACCAATCCACTTTCCAGGAAACTGTTCATCTAGGAATGCTCGGACCTGACACCCATAATGTGGTGGTGCACCATCTTGCACCAAACTCAGGGAATGTGCCAGCTTCCAAAGTGGATTGGTCATCGTGGGCCATATATAAAATCCCTCCACTGTGTGTGTGTGTGTGTGTGTGTGTGTGTGGTGGCACTGCTTTTGTGTTCTGCAGATGGGTGCTTTATAATCAATTGTTTTCAATGTTTAAGTGATTTTGTATTTTTCTTTTCTATCACAGCAGATGGAGTCAGCAGTTTCTAGTCAGGCATTGTTGGCAACGTGAGTGTTCTGTATTCATTTATTAACATTTTAGACCTCTTCCATGGATGTTCACTGGCCATATTAAAGAGTATTGGCTGTTTTTTACATGTCATTTTTGTGGTTCCTGTTGTTAGGATTGAAGAGAAAGACAAGCAGTTGTCTGATTTTAGGACTGAGCTGCTTGAGCTGAGGGAGTCGGTGGAGCTTCACAGGAGGAAGAATAATGTAAGTGCAGGTTTTACTTAGTAATTAATCTTGAGGTTCTATTCTCTTGAATAATTTAACTAATTTGAATGAAACCTTGAATGGTTTGAATTGATGGTTGTAATGAAGTTACACACAGAATTTTGGTACTCTTTGCTGGTAGATGAGGGCATGTGTTTTCATGATGCTAACAAAACAGCACTGGCATTGTGGTTGTGTACTTGGACCTTGTCAGTCCTTGCTAAGTTGCTATATATGTTTATGAACTCTAGACATCTTCAGAATGAAGCACCAACCTCTGTGGGGTTTTTATAGCATATGCTCTCTATCAACAGAGTTCTGAGCTGAAAGTACTTTGGGATTCTGGGAATAAATCTGGAAAGACACCACATGACTTTGTTTGTAGTTACTATTGAGTGTTTATAATTGCAAGGATAGCATTAGGTCTTTTACAAACACTGTATAGTGAAATCCCGTGAGAGCTTCCTGGCTGTAAACATTTGTCTGACGTCTGCTGTGTACCCTGGTCTAAGCTATTTGGAAACTGATATGTTGGCCCATGTGAAGCACACATACTTATTTTTGTTCACTATGCATTTGTTTTGTGGTTGCACTAATATGCTCCCACCCCCCCCTCCCTCTTATAGGCTTAGACTTTAACTTGGCCATGCCTGAGTCATAGGTGTGCTGTCAGAGCTTTGCTATAATTGATGGTTTTAGCATCTATAAGTTTGTGTCATAGCATTTGAGGAAACTTTGAGGTCGTAATTAGGTGTGACATTTGCACAATGTGGTGATCAGTAAAATTACAGCCCCAATTCCAATGAAGTTGGGATGTTGTGTAAAACAAATAAAAACAGAATACGATGATTTGCAAATCCTTTTCAACCTATATTCAGTTGAATGCACTACAAAGACATATAATGTTCAAATGGATAAACTTTGTCTTTTGCAAATATTCACTCATTTTGAATTTGATGCCTGCAACATGTTCCAAAGAAGTTGGGACGGGCATGTTTACCACTGTGTTACATCACCTTTCCTTTTAACAACACTCAAATGTTTGGGAACTGAGGACACTAACTGTTGAAGCTTTGTAGGTGGAATTCTTTCCCATTCTTGTTTGATTTACAACTTCAGTTGCTCAACAGTCCAGAGTCTCCGTTGTTGTATTTTGCACTTCATAATGTGCCACACATTTTCAATGGGAGACAGGTCTGGACTGCAGGCAGGCCAGTCTAGTACCCGCACTCTTTACTATGAAGCCACGCTGTTGTAACACGTGCAGAATGTGGCATGGCATTGTCTTGCTGAAATAAGCAGGGACGTCCCTGAAAAAGACGTTGCTTGGATGGCAGCATATGTTGCTCCAAAACCTGTATGTACCTTTTCAGCATTAATGGTGCCTCCACAGATGTGCCAGTTACCCATGCCATGGGCACTAACACACCCCCATACCATCAGAGATGCTGGCATTTGAACTTTGCGCTGATAACAATCCAGACAGTCATTTTCCTCTTTGGCCCGGAGGACACGATGTCCATGATTTCCAGAAACAGGTTGAAATGTGGACTCGTCAGACCACAGGACACTTTCCACTTTGTGTCAGTCCATCTTAGGTGAGCTCGGGCCCAGAGAAGCCGGCGGCATTTCTGGGTGTTGTTGATATATGACTTTCGCTTTGCATGGCACAGTTTTATCTTGTACTTGTAGATGGAGCGACGAACTGTGTTCACTGACAGTGGTTTTCTGAAGTGTTCCTGAGCACATGTGGTAATATCCATTACAGATTGATGTGGGTTTTTAATGCAGTGCCACCTGAGGGATCGAAGGTCACGGGCATTCAGTGTTGGTTTTCTGCCTTGCTGCTTATTTGCAGAGATTTCTCCAGATTCTCTGATTTTTTTGATGATATTATGGACTGTAGATGATGAAATCCCTAAATTGCTTGCAATTGCACGTTGAGAAACGTTGTTCTTAAACTGTTGGACTATTTGCTCACGCAGTTGTTCACAAAGTGGTGAACCTCGCCCCATCCTTGCTTGTGAACGACTGAGCCTTTCAGGGTTGCTCCCTTTATACAAAATCATGACACTCACCTGTGTCCAATTAACCTGTTCAGCTGTGGAATGTTCCAAACAGGTGTTTTTTGAGCATTCCTCAATTTTCCCAGTCTTTTGTTGCCCCTGTCCCAACTTCTTTGGAACGTGTTGCAGACATCAAATTGAGTGAATATTTGCAAAAAACAAAGTTTATCCGTTTGAACATTTAATTATCTTGTCTTTGTAATGTATTCAATTGAATATAGATTGAAAAGGATTTGCAAATCATCGTATTCTGCTTTTATTTATGTTTTACACAACGTCCCAACTTCATTGGAATTGAAGTTGTAGGTGCAACACAGACTTCTTTTTTTGCTTTTTGTGTATGCTTCGTTAAACTTTTTTACTAAAGCTGCAAAAAAGCATTCCTCAGATGACTTATGGTCTGTAATTGTGCCTTTTTGTCTGTGCAACTACATTTGAACCTTAATGATACAGCTTTATGCACTTTCCATTAAAAAAAAAAACGGATATTCTGTTAGTTGAATGTTTGACATATTTTGGGCTATTGGTCTCATAAATGCCAAACCCATAAAGGGTTTTTCATTTTTTGGCAAGAGTGTGGGCTGAACTGAAAGTGGTGTTTCTCTGAAACTGACCAGGAGCTCCGGGAGAAAAACTGGAGCGCTATGGAGGCACTGTCAGCCACCGAGACCATGCTTCAGGGAAAACTCAGCAAGACTGTCAAGGTTCGCATCGCAATCCCAGTCTGCTTCACTCTAGAGCTGAATCAGAGCATTCAATTCAACTCCTGCCATCAGTCGAGCAGTGAGATCTGCATTCTCATTAGCTTTGTCATGAAAAGCTGCATACTCATTTATTTATTTATTTATTTATTTATTTATTTATTTATTTGGAATAATTGCTTTTTGGCTGCTGTGCATGTCGTTACTAACTTAAAAAATAAACCTGCTCAGACCAAAGCCTTACAGTGAGGGCTTTGGTGCTTTGCAGTTTAGCTTGGATCATTCTTACTTGATTTACTGGTGATTTTCCCCTCCCCTTTTTTGTTCCCTCATTCATTATACAAAAAAGAAAAAAAAATCAATCAAAAGCTTTTTTTTTTTTTTGTAGGAGTATGTAAATGTGTGAAATGATTGTGCAGCTCATAAAATGGTCTAGATTGTCATTTAGTTTAGGGGTCATGTTATTGTCATGTCAGTTCTCTTAATTTTTTTTTCCCCTCTTCATACAATATCATTCTCTTCCATATCATTTCCCCTCTTCATATTCATACCATAGATGTTCTCGCCAACCCTGCTGTGTTGTAGGCCTGAGGATGTGTGAGTAATTAGAAACTCCTCTGTTAAAGTGTGCTGTCCATGCTGGGGTTGTGCAGAACCCCCAAGTGTACTGAGGTATTTGAGAAAGTGAGGGCGTGGAGAGAGTGGTTCTATAAACAGGCCTGGGGCCGAAGCTCTGCTTACACATCATGTGTAATTCTGCTGTGTCCCAGGCATCTTCTCTTTTGAGTAGTGGACAGAATGTACTGTCTGTCAAGAATATCTAAACCTGCTCCTCCTGCAGGCAGTCTTCACTAAAACAGTTAGCAAGCATCTGTTATGTAGACTTTGCTCGGATGTCACATTTTTTATAAGAGCGATCAAATAATCTCCCAATTATTGACAGTTATTTAGGAAAAGATGCATATGAATGGGCGTGTCCATCAGGATTCTTGGTGTATGAGAGGCCAGTAGGAGAATTGAAATATGCCATGTGATCATGCAAATTGCCATCTAATCATTGTTGATTCACCAAGAAGGTGAATTAAAATTTAGTTTTGTAGTAATCAAGTTCAATTGTAATCTCTCTCGCTCTCTCTGGCTCTCTCTCTTGCACTCGCTCCCTCATATTTCTATTTTTAGTAGCTACGGAGAAGATAAATTGCTATAATACTATGAGCTTTTGCAGTTAATTTCTGAGCTTAATTATGTTTGATTACTGAGTAGGCTATAAATTAACTAACTTTCATGGTTTTGTCTCTAGCCCTGAGATTTAATGTTAGTTGGTTCAGTGCTATGACTCTGTTTTAGCACTCATAACGAGATCTTGTAATGAGAATACACGTCTGGGGTCAACTTTTAGTTCTGGACAGCAGCAAATTCTGCTGGTAGCAAGGGTTAACCTGTCATCAGATTCCTCTAGCTTTTTTTTTTTTTTTTTTTTTTTTAATTGTCCATTTACATCATTTGGGTCGTTTATGTACCAAAAAACAATAATTTATCCCTTAGAGTTAAACAGACTGTTGTTGCCTTTGTGAATGATTATACTTAGTGACCTGATTCTGCTGTTCTGTATTATGCCTCATTTAATAACAGTCGAGGCTGTTAGTTAAGCTTGTGCTCAGTCACCAATGGGTTCCATCTAGGGGTGGGCGATTATGGCTCTAAAATAATATTATTGTGATAACGATATTTTTGGCAATATGACAAAACACTGAATAACATTTTAATTTCAAAAACATGCGATTGCAACAAAATAAATGTTAACGTTTTATTTAGTATAAATATGTTTCAAATATTCAGTAGACACAAAAAAAAAAACAGATTCCGATTGAGGTATTAGTCTAATTATTAACAGATTATTAGGATACATGTAAACATGGCTATCGGCTGTTGAGCACTATTCGCGGCATTAGCCGATTACACTCCAATCGGAGCGTGCAAGTACGTTCTGCGCATGCGTGTCGCGTCACAGCGAAAGGTTTATACCGTTCAACATGGCGGAGCAGAAACTGGTCTGTAGAGGAGACGAGGCTTATGCTCTGAGCTTTAAAAGATGGCGGTGGGATGGACGTCCAGTTTGTCTCTAGCTCAGTTTGTGTCTCGACGTCTTCTTCTCGATATAATTTTAAAGCCATTAAAAACACAAGCACGCCGACTGGACCTCACATGATGTTCGCTGTCATGGTAACGTTTACTCTAAGCGCTGCTCCACGCATGCGCGTCATTTTGCATCAGATTACTTGTAGTGTGCATGTAAACGAAGATTTTCCATCAGATTGTTGAATAGAGTGAGCATATAAACACCTCAGTCTGAATCTGTGATCTGTTGTACATATGAGATTTAATAACCAAACCATCTCCACTCTACTGAAGTCGCTCCCCTTTTGGGGAGAAACTCCACCACAGAGCTGCTTTGCACCATAGCTACTTTCTGCTCCTTTCTACGCCATACGCACGACGTCATTACGTCAACAAGTCAGGATATCGCTATCATCACAAAATGGATTTTTTTTTTTTTTTTTTTTTATCGTTTAGAAAGTTATACCGATATTATTGCGGTATTTGGCAATTTTGAAATTCAGCCAGCTAGGACCAGTTCAGGCTTAAAAACAGGCTGAAATCACACAAAATGTATTTCTGGCTTAAGAGTGGCTGGTCAGCAGTGGTATTGGCTCGTACTTAAGAGAAGAGGAAGCCTTCATTGGGTCATCTCAAAGCTCTGGTCTCGCAACACAACAGTACATTTCAAAATGCTTGCTGGAAAGTGCATAAATGTACGCATTGATCAGGTATTTAAGGTGCTATTTGGCTCTGTTCCTTCTTTGTTAAGCATGTTGCACCGCTTGCTTTCAGTTGGTGTAACAGGCTAGGTTTGGAGAGTGACTAGGAAAGTGAAGGATTTCAGTTTGCACTGTTGGTTTCTATGTTGTGTATTTAGTAGATAGGAAACTCCATGGCCTCAGTTGCTAGATGGTGTGTTGCCTTGCACTATGAAAAACCTGTGGGTGAGTCACGGTCAGAACTGTTGTTTAAATCTTCCCACGTAAAATTCACACGGGTGATGTTATTGGTCTTTTGGAAGTGATCATTCACAAAATTATGCACTGTATTTAGAACCAGTGTTTCAATCTGTATGAGGTGGGGGAAAATGAGTGAACTGCTTACTCAATGCTGGATGTGCTGCTGTGTTCCCTTCTGTAGGAGAGTCAGGTGGCACTGGAGTCTGCCGAGGCTGAATGTCGAACAGTTCTGCACAGACTTCTCCCACATGTGCCCCTACCCACTGAGCAGGTGAATAATGAAAATACACACAAACAATCTGTAAAGTCCACAATCAAAACTCTAATACATCTTTCTTTATTTTTCAGAACCATAAAAAGTGGTTGCAGAACTTTGAGAGCTGCATGAGGGAGGCCTCAGCTGGAGAGTCTGCTGTTGTCACAGACACAACCTCAGCACCCACCACAGAGGATGGTGTTGCCAAGGTGATGCCCACTGTTATCATTCTTTGTGAGGGGTGACCATTTGTCTTTTTAAAAGTGTTTAACACGAGTCCTGTCCTGTCATGTCTTTCTCTGTCCATGTCCTGTTACTGACAGCCACTAATATTATCAACAGGGTTTGGCAGAAAAGCTTAAGGATGCTGAGGAGACCCAGAAAGTTCTACAGAAAGACTGTGAAATGTACAAGAAAGTTCTGGCTGAGACGGTGAGATGGGTTCTTTATATCTTCCATATTTTTTTATTCTAATGTGTACTTGGCGCACTTTTTAACAGTCCAGTGACCCACTCTATCAGCTTCATCTTGTGCCGTATTTAGAAAGATGGTGTAATCTATTCATTTCTAATCTTGTAACCTAAGCAGTTGATCTTGGATTGTTGGCAGATTTGGGCCATTCGGGCAACACCGTTTAATTGGTTATGTGTAAATATTTGCTGGACTCTATGTAGAGTTTCTGCTCATCTATTCCCAAGCTATGATGTCATTTGGGTTTGTGGTTGTCAGGAGGGCATTCTGCAGCGGCTACAGAGCAGCGTGGAGCAGGAAGAGTGCCGCTGGAAGGAGAAGCTGGAACAGGCTCAGACTGAAGTCAAAGAGGTGCACTGAACACTAAAGCAACCCACACATCATCTGAGTGGCACAGAGCAAGGTTGCATCAGAGTTGGCTAGAGGCATTATTTTTATTAAAACGGTATTAAAGCCAGAAATCTGAACGTTCACATTTAGTTGTTGATCATGGAAACTTATTATTTAGCAATTAGCAATTTTTTTTTCTTTACCAGTTGGCACAAGGGTATCAACCTCCTGTGCATAAATCATGGAAAAATGAATTTTCATTACTTTGTTGTAATTAGTTTCCTGAAATATATAATCAAAGTTAGTTTCAAAACGTATCATTCACACCTTAGTCATACAGTCTGTATATGGAAGGTAAGCTGCAAAAACATTGATTTCATTGTTTTTCTGATGTCATGAAAACCAACATTTATCTGACTTAAAGGCACAAACAAACCCAAAAACAGCCTATTTCATTGTAAGAGACATTTAATTAAAAAAACTGTAAAACTGCATTATTCCATGTCATTAGTGGACCTCAGAGAGGACAGTAAAATGAAAGCGTACCTTTCTCTTCTCCTAGCACCACATCACTGCTGTACTGTCTGCATAACCTGCCTGTTTTTACATTTGGCTTTTTACCAAATGCAGGTCACGTTTGGCACTAATGAAGGCAAATGGGAAAGTAATAGGGCGGCAATATTCCCCACAAAAATTCATGAGAGCCTTCACATGTATAATTTGGTGCTCTTTAAATGGTGTAATGTGAAACCAACCAAACGACATGAAAGATGCACTGTAACAAAAAACCTAACTCTGATGCAAACTTTAGCAAATACACTTGGTATCAAAACAGCCCAAATCATGTTTGCTGAACTAGACTTTACTGTTGTGTGAATTGAAGCAGTTTTGCCATTGTTTCATGTTTTGAAATGCTATCGAGTGTAGCAAATCAAAATACCATAAAATGTTTTGTCTAGATGACCTTGAAAGTGAACATGCTGGAACAGGAAGTAGACAGACTGAGCACAGATGGAGAACTGGAGAATGTGAGTTTGCTTTGAGTTTGTAATCAAACATAAAATAAAGAAAGAGGAAGTGTTGGAACGGAAGTTTTGTTTTTTTTTGTTTTTTTTTTTTAAGGTCAAGCCATCGGTGTGTATGATTACTTTGCTTCACAAATGTTTTTTTGTGAAACTTTATAGATTCTAGACTGAAAAATGTATAGATAATCAGTTCTTTTTTTTGTTTTGTGGTGTTACATTTGTGAAACTAAGGCATTCTTGTGGCTTAAATGTTTCTGGCTTTTGTGCATCCTTTTGTCATTTTAGCTGAGAAGAGATAAAGAGCATCTAGAGTCTGAACTGGAGAGAGCAGAGCGTGAGAGTGCCACCTACGTGTCGGAGGTTCGGGAGGTAAGCAGTGTAAAATCCTGCCTCCTGTAGTGCATGCTAGAGGCCTTGGTTTAAACTTGTGAAGTGTTTTTGTGTTATTAGCTGTCTTGTGGTCATGTCTTTGATTTCGTCTAACTTTATTTTGTTATGGATATTTCTAACAATAGTTTTGTGAATCCATACATCTGATCTGTGAGCTCAGCTTCAGTGTACTCTGCAGTAAATTCCAGCAGTGTCCTTTGTTGACTGCTAAATAATGTAATTTTTTGATTAATGCTGATATAAACCATAAATGATCAGCTCAGCATACAAATCATAACTAATTATTAAACTATATTCTCACAGGTTCTATATCTGTTTGTTGATTGTCTACCCACTAATCAATAATAGGCCTTCATCTGCAGCTTTTAGTAGCTGAGTACATAAGATGGAGATGTGAAGCTGCCATCACATTGCAACATTTGAAATACATGGGTTCGCAAGTAGCTTGTATTGAGAGAATTGCATGCACGTCATCTTTGAATATCTTTTTGACCCCTGGTTATTCAAAGGGGAATTCCATTGATTCTTCAAAATCTATGCATAATTCATTTGTTGAGATGTAAATAGTCATTCAGAGCCTTTCAGGTTACAATTTCTACAACACGCATGCAGTAACTTTTATTTACTCTCCAAAATAACCGGCATGTTAAGTTTTTATATGTAATAATGTTGATAAAATATTGCTAAATGGATGCATTTTTAAATCATGTTTTAGTCCAGAATATCTTAAAACTATATCTTGGGCAGCAGAAACATCCATAACCATTTCATATATTTTCATACAATATTTTATTTAATATAATTTTGTATATTTTCATATAATAACAGTGAACAATTCTAAATTGTTCTCTAGAACAAGGCATTTCACATCAAGCCCTGAATGATTTTGTTCATGTCTTGGCAGTGTATTTGTGCAGAAATTTTGAAAATTCTGTGTAATTGCTCTATAAGTCAAGTCATCAAATTCAGACGACACAAGGATGTATGAAGGTACAAATCTCCTTGCAGGAATGCACTTTCAGGAAGTCCTGTCAGTCCCCAACCCTCCCTCCTCCTGCTCTGTGTAGCATTCACATCTGCTTCTAAATCCCCAAACACACACACAAATCCCTAAATATGTCAAACTTCATTGCAGCTCAAAGATCTGTTGACCGAGTTACAAAGCAAACTTGATGGCTCATATACAGAGGCTGTCAGGCAGAATGAGGAGCTGAATTTGGTAAGCTTTTGCCCACATGCAGTAATGAAGTAGCTTTAAATTTCTCTGCTGTCCCCTGCCCGAGCTAACAAGTCAGGGACTCTTGGCTTCTTTTATGGCAAAGAGTTTCTATCCACAATCCACAAATTAGAATTTTATATATATATATATATATATATATATATATACACACACACACACACACACACACACACACAGACACACACACACACACACACACACACACACAGACACACAGACACAGAGGATCAACAGTCATGCTCAGTTGTGAAGAATGGGATAGAGGATGGAGCACTCCTTGCCAAGAACATGCTTTAATCAACCAGCTAACACCTTAGACACTTTCACTCTTTGGTGACAAGACGTAAACTTGCTTTTTGCCACTGTTGCTTCTGAGCAAACCTTGAAACTCGCACTTAGACACTTATAGTCCTCTCCAGCTATGCCTTCTGTGTCTGCTTACAGTATTTGTCTTAAAAACTTTTTCTGTCCGGTCAGTTGTTCCTGTGCTCTAACCTGCATTCTTCTAGTTATTTGTGCTTGTCCTTTTGTCAGTGTTTTGTATTTGGTGCTCTTGTTTTTGTGTAGTAGTCTTTGGAACCTGCAGTGGAACACCTCGTTCTTGAACTTACAGCCGTTACATTCATTGAAAAAATGTTATACAGCTACCCATAAGTACTTGCTTTAGGAAATCCCAGTTTTGTAAGACATAAGCTTAATTTAATCCTCGAGGGAATATTATTGAAATGATTTAATATTCAAGTTGCCTGCTAAGATAGGTCAGCACTTCGCTCAGTTTTTCATTCTTTTAGGGCTAATGTTAACATTTTAGGCTACTCCCCTTTCAAAGAATCAATCCCAGTTTCCCAGAATTGATCCAGATTGTCATAATGAGGAGGTCAAAATGGCACAATCAGGAGCATTATTGTGTTTATGAACATCTGGTGAAGAGTATCTCTTCAAAGCAGGTTCTAAATATAGGAATTAACCCTCAGTGTAGTGACTGGTTGGGTTTGGGTTTTTGTTGTAGCTGAAGACACAGCTGACTCAGACCTTGGGGAAGCTGGAGACTGAGGAGAGTGAACGGCAGAAAGTGGCTGCAGATCTCTACAAGGTAAGATATTTGAGGGTGTAAAATGTTTTTAGCCTTACTATTGTATGTTAACTTTTGGTCTATTCCCTCCCATATGTGTTCTCTACCCATCACAGGCCCAGCAGTCTCTGGAGCTAATTCAAGAGGAAATATTAAAGGAGGTGGGCCAAGCTGACCTGATCCAGAACAGTAGCCTTACCATGCAAACGGTGAGGAGCACTTGTCAGTTATAACACACGTAAAGTACGCTGTACTCTTTCATTTCTGCTGAAGACATAAGTCATAGATCTGCCCAGATCTTGAGATTAGGCCTGCAACAATCACAGGAATTCTGTCCATTTTTTTACATTTCTCTCATTTCTTTAAATCAGTCATTGAGACAGTCGTTGAATGTGACACAGAGCAATGTATTAAAACTTGGCGGACTCAGCTGGCTTTTAGAGTAGAGGCGATTTGAGCCATCATGGGTCTACAGTGCAGTTGTAGCTATCTTATTTACTGTGCAAAATGACCAATGAACTTAAGTGGTGGGTTTTTTTGTTTTTTTTTGTCTTCAGGTAATGCTGACAAAGTTAAAATGGTGATTAATCTGGTGACTGATCTAATTTTTGGAACATCTTGGATTTATTTATTAGAAATTATTACATATTGAACAATTATACAATATTGAATATCGTGCAGTTCCCCTTTAGTCACCCATTAAATAAAAAAAAAAAAACATTGTAACGTAAAAAAGTCTTTTCAGTACCCAGGTGACCGTGGTATTGCATGTTGCTGTAGTGGTAAGGGACCCAAACATTGTAGGCTTGAAACTTTGCCATCGTATAAGCTCTGCTTGTGTCATTAAATAGGGACAGAATGGGGAAAAATGCATTTAAAGTTTTTGATTTAGTTACTTTTTTTATGCTTATGTTTTACTAGGAGGATGTGGACCGCAAGGAGAAAATGACTGCAGGGCTGAATCAGACAGTACAAGAACTGCAGGAATTACTACAGGCTGTAAATAGACAGCTCACCAAGGGGCAAGAGAGGGTGAGATTATTGACATGTCACAAAACCATGTATAAGTGAACTTACTCATAGTTAAAGTTGTCATGTCTTCACATCTGATATTGTAAATAGAATGCATTCATAGCTGATGGTTCAATTGTGATATCTGAATTTGTTTTTTCTGTGCTTTATTTTAGGATGAATAACTGAAATAAAGAGAAAGTGGTGTCAGTTTGTCTTCTATAATGGCCAGTCCCAAACTACACACTGCAGATAAACCCTGTCAAACTCTGCCCCTTTTGCTTCCCTTCACACCAAATCTGATGTGTGCTCTCCAAACCCACAGCACCAACCCTTCAACCTGCTATGTAAGCAGTAGACCATCTCCCCCCCTCTCTTCAAGAGCAAGCCCTGCTAGGGAGTGAATGGGGAGGGGTTGAAACCTGACAGCATACACTCCAAGGCCTAATCAAACCGGATCCTTTCTCATGACTGTGTCGACTCCTCTGCAATGGCATTCCTCATTTTCACTAGTTACAAGAGCAAAGGCATCCGAATAGACACAACGGTTAGACTTGTCTGTTTTGATTCATTTTTACCCCTTTTCAGTCAAAACACTTTGAATACTACTATTTTTTTTTTTTTTTGTTAGTTCTATTTGACAGGAGGGGGTTTTTATCCTTTCATAGACATGACATTTGAGGATTATTTGTGTTTTAAAGACTGTAACTGTTAGGATCTACTGGCACTCACTTTGTTGTTTGCAACTCATGTCCTGCAGTCTCAAACTCACACACATTTACATGACATATACAGATGAATATGAATAAATACACTCCTTTACACACTTGAGTTTTCTGAATGTTATGGTATTTGTTTTTCCAGAGTACCCATTTTTAAGCAAGAGTTGTTAATGACTAAGGCAGGTGGGTTGAGTCTGATCTGTGCTACTTTTTAACCCCAGTGCACACTGCTGGCATTGGGTGTCAGTTGCACTGAACAGCGGTTTCTTCTACTGTAACTACTTCTCAAAGAAAGAGGGATAAAAAGAGAGACATCTCAAAATCTAATCAATATGCTCTATACTGTTGCTAATTTCATTAACAAAGACTATTTCATTTTTTGTAAAACAGGTGAACCGTTATTAAAAGGGATGCTTGATAAATATGTTGTCAACTGCTTTTATTAGAGTAATTTGCGGTTTGTCAGTGTACACTGCAGCACATATCCACATAAACATGTAACCACAATCAGGTTGTAGCTTTAAAGCCAACTGGCAGTGTATGTTGTTTACTTGCACAGTATCATATTGGTCAGTGGGGGGCAGTGATCCTCCAGCTTCGTCCTTGTGGAGCAAGAGAAATAGCCACTGTAAAAACTGTATATTCATCCATATGCTAGATTTTTAGCCAAAGACTCTATTTTAGTGCTCAATAGGGGTCCTAATTAAACAGGTTTTGCTAGGATAGTGTTACTGAATTGTAGGAGCCTATTTTGGTTTTCACTGACCCATGTTTCCCTTTGCTTCAGAAGTGACTCCTAAGAAACAATTTTTTCCGAACTCTTTAATGTAGGTGCTTTTTCATTGCTTATGTTGCATTGATGTGGGTTACCAAACATGCAACAAAGACAGGTGATTCTTTGAAAGACTAGAGTTCCACACATTGTACCAGCCTGACTTATTTAGTCGTTTGTGATTTATGGTTACTGAGATCTTTTGAAACCTACACCTTAGAGCTAATCTAAGGTGCTTGTGTGGTGTTGTTTTTTTTTTTTTGTTTTTTGTTTTTTTTTTTTTTTTTTTTTAAATATGGTAACTTTGGAATACCATAAAAGTCTTATGGACTAGGTGAAGCTTTTGACATGGTTGTTGTATGTGCTCTTCTGTTGCTGTTTCCATTTCAAGACTTGGTGTTTGTACAGTTTGTTTCATGTTGAATAATTTCTGCTTTTTCCATGGAGTCAGCTCAATACGAAACACCAGCAAATAGGTTTTCTGTGGTGTTCTATTCCAACCATTTTGGGATGGATCATCCTCAAGAGTAACAAAAAGCAAAGGGCTGGTATACCTATAGGGCCTATTGATGACTCGTGTCATATGAAACAGGAGGCGCAAACAGCAGATGTAATATAAAACAAAATATAGGACAAGTAGATATTCTTGTTTCAAGAAGACCGAGAAGTGGACTACACAAGAGTGACGCTACTTGTTTCAACATGTGTGTATTAAACAGGTTTACTAAGTCAACAGAGTAACTTGACCCTTTAAGTTCCTATTATGTTCACCTTTGGCAGTTGTGTCACCTGAACCGCTGCACAGTGTGAGGGCCATGAAGTGCACAATAATGGCACTTTTGTGTGGTTCTCAGGTCAGCAGACTGTAGCACAGCTTCAGCACATTCCAGCCATTCTCCCTGCATATCACACAGCAGTCAGCTGATCCCAAACCTGCCCCGTGGCCCTGACCTCGTCAACATGGAAAGCCTAAGTCCCACAGCAGAGCCTGCCCAGTATAATATCAGACCAAGCCAAGTCAATGACGCACACAGTCCACAGTATGATGTATACTACAAGCAGGCACTATTTTGTACGAAGTCTGTATATAAGGCCAGTTTTATCACAGCTTTCTCACAGACCTTAATGATACTGTGAGTATTACAAGCAACATCCATGATAGGACAATCCGTTGGTAACGGAGCCAAACATTTTGAGATAAATTCTAGGGGTGGTGCTTATTAGAGAACAGAATGCACTTTTGTTGGTGCAATGGTTTGTCTCAGTAAAGCAACCCCCCTTTTCCTGCAAAACCAGGAAACACTGGAATGGCTGCAGGATGATGGAATTTAAAGAGATGATTCAGCCAAAATCTAATGTACACACTTTTCCTTTACCAACAATAATCATCAAAGACATACACTATATTGCCAAAAGTATTCACTCACCCATCTGAATCATTGGATGTATGTGTTCCAGTCATTTCCATAGACACAGGTGTAGAAAACCAAGCACCTAGACATGCAGACTGCTTCTACAAACATTTGTGAAAGAATGGGTCGCTCTCATTGAATTCCAGTCTGGTACCGTGATAGGATGCCACCTGTGCAGCAAGTCTAGTCATGAAATTTCCTCACTACTAAATATTCCACACACAACTGTCAGTGTTATAACAAAGTGGAATTGATTGGGAACAACAGCAACTCAGCCACAAAGTGGTAGGCCACTTAAAGTGACAACTGGGTCAGCGGATGCTGAGGAGCATAGTGCACAGAGGTTGCCAAATTTCTGCAGAGTCAAACACTACAGACCTCCAAATCTCATGTGGTCTTCAGATTAGCTGAAGAACAGTGCGTAGAGTTTCGTGGAATGAGTTTCCATGGCCGAGCAGCTGCATCCAAGCCTTACATCACCAAGCGCAATGCAAAGCGTCGAAGGGACTGGTGTAAAGCGCTGCCACTGGACTCTAGAGCAGTGGAGACGTGTTCTCTGGAGTGATGAATCACGCTTCTCCATCTGGCAATCCATTGGATGACTGGGTTTGGCGGTTGCCAGCAGAATGGTGGCATTATAATATATTTATTATAATGTGAACAAAGTCACATTATAATAAATATATTATAATATAATATAATAGTCACATTCAGAGCAGTTTCATCTGAAATACTCAGAATTGTGCACAGTAGTGGTGATAGGGACCAGACATCTGTAGCATTTAACACCTCTAAAAATAGCCTCACAAGTTATTCCATGGAATTGTTACAAAAATGCTGATATCGTTTTATAACAGTTTGGCATTAAACTCATGGCCTAAACCCAAAACCATAAAAAAAAGACCTAATTAAATCATGTTTTTTTAGATTTGTCAAGATTTCACGTTAAACCACTCTAAAAACCACCGTTTTAAAGTTTTTAGTTCATCCATCTACCAGCAGAGGATAGGAATTTTGTAAGACACTATTCTTCTCTTTTGATCAAAAATAAAATGATAAAGGACCTAAATGAGACTGACCTATCATAAAACAGTGCAGGTGTTTGTCATTAACCTATATAATTAAACACAATAATGGAATTTGTGACTAAATGTAAATTAATAAATTGTAACTGAGGAAACAGTCCACTACTTTTCTCACAAATATACTCAAGTCAAAGTGTCATTTAAAAACGCTCAGGAAATCCAATACAATTTGACTTGATCATGTGTCAGTAAATGCAGCAGGTTACTACTAAGTAAGGAACCTGACTTTGGTCAGCATGTAGAGTGGCATACCAAAGAGCGATGGTCAGCAGTATGTCATCTGTCTCAGGCTGCTGAGTTGGGCTTGCTGCAGGCAGGGTCATTTTGGAAGGGATGGAAGAGATCATATAAACGCAGAGTAGGGCTTTAGCACTCTGTCATAAGCTATACCTGCATGAATCAACACCTTTCCAAAGATCACCTTGGAGTTTTGCTGTCGTCATGCACCCTGAAGGCAGAACATAATCATGAGGTCATCTGTTATAGTTATTTACATAGGACACACAAAGACATGCACAGGCCCTCTGGTTACCCAGAATACCCAAATAGGCATAATGTTCACTGCTCCATATTGTAGTATTTCCTAGGATCACAATAACACATGAAAGGAAGTGGTGAAGATGAGTAATTGGCCGTGTGCCTCAAACACGTCACCGTCCAGTCCACATGCCATGTGCGTCACTCTTGCGCAATCCTATTTTCCGCACTCTGTGGATATGTGTCATGACTTTTGTCTTCCTGACAGTTCGTTTCTCCAATGTGCACAGTCACAGATTAAAACCAGACATATTTTTTTAAGAACAACAGCTCCTTGCATCTGTTACCCATCTAGATGGTATGTGCGACGCAAGCCTTTGATCCTTTGTCTGGAAGTGTGTTTGTGAGTGCGCATGCAGGTTTGTGCATGTGCCTTGGACACTGGATCAAAGTTCCAGAGTAAAGTTACCATATTCTTTGCTGAGCTACTTTCTCACTATGCAGTGCTTGCCGTAAGTAGCCCCCAGATTAGTCATATGGTGTTTACAGCACATCAATGTCTTTCACCAGAACAACCCACAGATTTGTTGGGGTCTGGCTTGATTGACTCCAAATGGAGTGAACTGAATAAACATGATAATAGAAACAAAGAGAGCAGAGTTTCAGACTAGCTCACTGTGTTAACAACAGATTAAAAACAGATTAGTGTTGCAGAGATTAAAATTCTGCAACTATGGTGTGATGAACAGTCACTTCATTTATAATCCTCTGCAAATGTAAAGACTACCATATTTGTATTGTCAGAAGTATTAGCTGAATATCTAATTTACAGTATACACTGTATGGACAAATGTATTGGGACACACCTCTGAATCAATGAATTCAGGTTTTTCTTTCAGCCTCATTGCCACAGGTAGATAAAAATCAAGCACCTAGCCATGCAGTCTGTCTTTACAAACATTTGTGAAAGAATGAGTCGTTCTAAAGAGCTCACTGAATTAGAGTGTGGTTCTGTAGACTAGCCCGCTGACATACTTCAAAATCTTGTAGAATGCTTCCCAGAAGAGTGTCAGCTGTTATAGCTGCAAAGGGCGGACCAACTCCATATTAATGCCTATGGATTTAAAATAGATGACAAAAAGCTCCTGTTGGTGTAAGGTGTAGGTGTCCCAGTATTTTTTTCCATATAGCATATAATAAATATAACACATACAGGAGCCCCATGAAGTATTTAGACATCTGTGTTACACTTTAACAGCCCATCGTCTCCATTTTTTTATTTTATTCCAATATATTAGGTCCACTTATGTGGTTTTATATACCAACAGTCATAATGTACAATTTTCAAGCATCTCTTTATTAAACAATAGATTAAATCAAGCTGTTTGCTACTGTGCCTTAAAGACTGATACATGTAAATTGCTTCTGTTCTGATTGGCTGCCTTGTGCTGCACCTCATTCAAAAAGCGGATCTGAAACACTCCTTATAATGTCAGTGTGAATGGCTGGAGCTAAACCACTGTGGCCTGAAAAGACAGTTTTCCATTATTAGTATCCTATAAAACTGTTCATTGTTTTAGGAAACAAAATATCAAACCAAGAGGCATTTATTTTAAACAAACCACTCCAAGAATGTTACTTACTTTTTGGCAAAGTATTATTTGAAATGGTGGCTGGTTCTTTTCAGATTGTTAATGTTTGAACAGTTTCTTTGCAGAAGTCTGTTGGTTTAGTTCCAAAATGCCTTTGTACTCTTCTTCATGAGTTCATGATCCCATCAATGAAGACAAGCTCACTGACAGCACTGTAAGAAAAACAGCCCCCAAATTTGATGTTCCCAACTGTACAGTACTCTTAGTGCAGTCTGACTGGAATTCTTCCCCAGGCCTTCTCCATTTCAAAGTCGAACATCAGTGTGATGTTTTGCTAAAAGTGTCTCTGAAACAAATACACTTTGGTTAAACAATTTCTGAAGTACCCTAAAGAACATTCATTTTTACTAACAGTTGAAATGTCTAAATACTTTTGGGGTCCATCCGAAATATCCAGCTGGCTTTGTACATGTAATAAATGGATTGGAGTTTACATGCCATGACATTTCTCAATGTTCTTTTGCATTTGTGGTGAAATATATTTAGCTGCTGTCGGAACAAAACTTTGTATATCAAATGATAACTTTACATGAGAAGGAAAGAACATATTTTACTTTTGATGAAAGTCAATGTAACCAGACTTTTTCCAAGTGATCTTAAGCATTTTCTTTTGGTCTATTCATCATGAAATTTACAGACATTGTAAAGGGCATGCATTTTCAAATTATGTTAAAAATTTAAAAAATGGAGATACATTGTTTTGTTCCAACAGATTTATTTCCTTACCTATTCATTTGCTTATTACTTACAAATAGGGGTCAGAGGAAGAGAAGGCCAAAAAGCGTCAGTTGAGCAGATTAGAGGTGATACATTCATCACGGACGTGTGAATGACTACACTCTTGAAAAAGATCATGGAAGACTGAGACAAGGGATGGACATGACTAGGAAGTTTGCCCAATGTGTACAGACGGCTTATCGTACACAAGGTATCAAACATAATAGCACTGTTGAATTATAAAGAATATAGAACAAGATGAGGTTTCAAAACAGCATATGTCAGGATTATGTGTAGAGTGTTTTATGTACAGTCCCACAGTGTGACTCTGCCCCAGCTAGACTTACCCAGGGGGAGAGTGTTTGAACAAACATCACCCACAGAGAAAATGGCTCATTCATGTGCACTGATCTGTTGGAGCAACAAAGGGACAGAAAGGATGTTTTTTGTCTTAACCAGTGATTATACACTACAGTAACCCTTAACAGCACACAGCCTGATGGAAGGTTACGCTATAATTTATATTTCCAAACCTTGCGGCTGCAAACAGTAGTTTTCCATAGCTATAACTCAGAAACAGAGCATCCTAAGGCTGCAGGTGTCTCCTTACTATTAGCCTCTGATATGGATCATTATTTCAGCTTATAGACTCTGTGCTAAGCTCACACTTCTTCTAAACAGCCTTAAGGTTTAATGTGCTGAAACCAGAGAGCTGTTTTACTGCAGTTTAGTGGTTCCTTAACATTCCGGCAAAATGGTGTGGATAAATTATAAAGGTGACTGAAAGTCTGCCTTTTCTTTCAGAAATGCTGACTTGAGGTAATAAATTGTTTCCAAAGAGTAGACCTCCAGCTTGTTATTTCCTGTTTAAAGAGATGAAGTATTTTGCCTCTTAAAAACATCTTACATTTGGCACATGTTGATCCATATACGGATGAACAAGAGCCAAAACGTGAACTTGCAGCGAAAAATTCGCTGTGTTTTCTTTCTAACAAACTAACGCATTTTGAATGCAGTCCTTATGCAGCTCAAATAACGTACACATATGGGTGTGGCTGTCCCTTTAAATATTTTGAACTGTTGCTCTTTGTTTACATAATTGAAGGTGCCGCCTCAGACCGTGGCGATCCAGGGCTGTTCCACTTGAGGGGATGGCTGTACTTTCACTTCAAGCTTGTTTGCTTGGAAGTAACATTGACAAACAGGTTATATTCTTGGGTCTAATTATAGTGTCACTATGATTATAGCGTATTACATGTCAAAAATGAGAAAGGCCAATGTAAAGTTTGTACAGATTTCACTGCGTCCTCCCCTCGTACAAAGTAGGCGTAAGTGAGTGGTATAATCCACCCCCTACCGTGTAATGTTTTTCCACTTGGCAGAGAGAAGGGTGAAAGCTCGAAGTTAGGCGTCTTTAGTGATTGTGAAATGTTTCGGAAAGGCGATATTTTTTCTGTCCACCCTGTATCTGATGCATGAATTAATCGAATTTATTTTGGAAAAGGGGGGAAAGCTTGTGTGGAAGCGGGAAAGAGGCGGAAAATGGCTGTTAGTCGCGTCCTTTGAAGTATTTTTCCTGTGATCTTTTTTTACTGGACTGGGTCGACTAACTGCAGCCTGAGACGCGCTCGCTTACTGAAGTGAACAGCCTCATGTTTTCACCGGGTCAAGAGGAGCACTGTGGACCCACGAAAGAGCCTGTGAAGTACGGGGAGCTGGTGGTTCTCGGGTGAGTTTAAAATCAATCAGTTTTTCATTTTTTTGAAACGCTGTAGAGGAAAAGTGAAGTTGGCTGTGCGAGCTCATATTGTATGGGGGTAAATATGTGTCTGAGAGGAGGTCGGGCTGCTGTCTGACTTTTCACTTCGCAGAAAACCTGAATCTAACTCATTCTCCTAATTCTCCACACGGAAAGTGCCTGTTTACACAGTCGGTATTTTGGACGCGCGAGCGGTCCTCCCCCATCCCTCGCAGTTCACGCGCTCACGTTACTCAACAAATGAAACACGTGCGCGCTCCCCTTCGAGCATTCACCACGCAAAAGCCAACTTACTTTTTAGTCTGCCAGGATGGAGGACTAATTATTTTGATATATCTCGCATTACACTCGCCTCATTATAGCAGCGAAACACACACTGATTATTACTTAACGCCTGTAATTACGTTAACCAAATTTAGCTCCAACACCAGCCCTCTGAGTTTCTGCTTTAGGGCAGCTGAATTTACTGTTGTTGCATTAATTTCACTACGCCGGGCTCCTCTCTTCACTTGCTCGGAAGTTCCAGGGAGATTTAGGGCTCCGAAGGAATTCGGAAGTAGGTGTACCCCCACCCCCCCCGTGACCGAGCCAGTCTATTGGTCTCTTTTACAGGGTTTCCTTCATTCGGCTCCATCGTAAATCAAGTTTATTTGATAACCAAGGATGGTAGACATGAGCACCCTTTAAAAGCGCACAGCACCATTGAAATATAAAACCTTGAAGTTCATTGAGTCATGGCTAGAAGGAAATTAATACTTCCCACATTTTCCTGTAAGCCTGCGTTTTGGGGTTTGTCATGCTTTTGGTCTTCATTTCTAAACGTGTTGTGTCCTCGTCTCAGAGGGATATTAAGAATGTAGTTTGCTGCACTGGTCACATGATTACTATCCGTGTGATTACGAAATTTACATTTCCAAAGAATGCTAATTGTTTCGTTCGTGGTGACTGACCAACATTAGGCAATGCGTGGCAACTGATGGCTGCATCTCGGTAAATATCCAAAATATTTGTTCGTCATCCAGTGTGTTGTTGCAGTTTCTCTTCGCTCAGTTTAAGCCCAACAACAGTACCATGCCTTTGCTGTCCTGCCTGGCACTGCCTGCTGGCACACTCGGGGGAGAGACCATGGCTGAAAGAGCGTATTATTGATCTGGGCACAGGCACTGTGTCTCCACAGTCCTGCTGTCTCTGTTCATTGTCCTAACTGGACTGACTGGCCTTATTGATAGGGCTTTGTATGACCCTGCTGGCCTCTTGGTGAAGATACCTCTGGCATTACAGGTTTATTTTCAGTGACTGATCTTTATGGGTGAAACTGAGGAAGAAGGATGTGTCTGAGCCACGGAGTCTTTGATAATGTCCTGTTTTCATGTGTCATGTGTCTTACTCTTTCCTGTAATGGCCACACAAACAGCCACATTTAAACACAGTCGTCTGAGAGAAGTGAAATGGATTATGCTGCTCTAGATATGTTGTTAGGTAAATATACATCGATTTCAGTAAGATAAGCTTTGCAAATAGTTTGAATGGATTTTTAAATCCTGTTAACATTGTGCTCTGTTAATGTAGCTTTAATTATACAGTGTATAAGTTAGAAGAAGTTAGACATTTCCTTAAATGTCACTGCAAGCTTAATATTAAAACATGCATGGAATAAAAATAAGCTTGAAATAGTGTTGAAGGCACAGATACCTGTTGAGTAGTAATGTATGTTGTTTGAATGGACACGCAAGTCTAAACCTCTGTCTTTTTGCACAGACTGCTTTGGATGGCCTTTTGGGTGTTGTCGCTCTGATAGTCAGGATGTCTTAAACATGTTATGCCGTTGTTCACAAGTCTTCACACAAGTTTTTTTTTTTTTTAACCAAATTTAGGGCATTTGCAGGAAATTTCTAATTGTGATTTAGAGTTTGGGGAATGCATAGAAATCTGTGACCATCAGACTGATTCTCAGTGCAATAAAGATCAGTAGGAATTGTGAGTCTGTTAGCCTGCCATAGTGCTAACTAGGAGGATTCAAAACTGTTATGTATTGAATGAATACATTGCTTGAATGTCTGTTACAAGCTTTAAATCTCCATGTGAACGCTAGACGTTAGAGGAGATTAGCTTTACTGAAGCAGTAGCTGTCTGTAACATTGTTCGCATGCATGTGCATTTCTGTCCACCCATAAAAATGAAATTAGTCCTTGCATGGGTGGCGTGCATAGCTGCTCAGTAGGATTTGGTTGTCTCTGACTGTCTGAACTCATCTATAGGTAATTTACAGGATCATGATTATTGTTATGTAAATTTCCTGTAGTTCATAATTTGTAATTTAAATCTGTGACATTCCACTCCTGCAGGGAGGTTTTTGCTATGTGAATTGCGGTGAAAATGCTGATGGGTCTTTGCAAGAGGCCCCTGGTTTAAAGACTGGTCCAGCTAATCTGTCCCGCAGAGCGTCGGAGGATAACTCCTCCACCCTCTTTGACTAAGGTCAAAAGGGAAAGGGATTACAATTAGCTAGTTAGAGATGAGCTCCTCCTTGAAAGAGGATACCATGGAGTCACATTTATTACTCCTGTTATCTTGCATGTTCTATCTCTCAGATTTGAGTACCATGGACTATACTAAAGAGCATCAGCCAGAGAAGCTCACAAGCTGCAACTGTAATAATCAACCTTAGAACAGCTGCATATCTATTGTAGTTTGATGCAGGATTTCTTTGCCATAGCAAGCAGTTTAAGTGCCTAATCCTGAGGTCCTGAAAGTTTTTCATTCTCCTAAACTAGTTCAAGCAGTGTGGTCACCCATTACTGTACATACATTTTAAGTTCACACCATGGATATGTGGATAATGAGTCTAACCACAGAGAACCCTCTTGCCAAGGTGTTTACCGTAAATCAGATAATGTTAACAAACAGTGTCATGGGTGACACATTTCCACTAGCCCATATGCTTAGTGCTGCTGTAGTTTCATCTACAGAGTGCTAGTGTTATTTGACACAGAACACGCTGCAATATGTTTTGTGCTGTTTAATCTGCTAAATCATATATTTAATCACTTCTTATTAAAGAAATAAGTAAATTTTCCTTTCTGTTATACGCAGGTACAATGGATCACTCCCCAGTGGTGATCGAGGGCGGCGGAGGAGCCGTTTTGCCCTCTACAAGAGAGCCAAAGCCAATGGTGTCAAACCCAGCACTGTACACATCCTTAACAACCCCCAGGCGAGCAAGGTAAATACAAAACAGTTCATAACACCTTCATTTTTAGGTTTAACTTATTGGTTGGTGGGAATAAGCGAGTTGACTTAACATGTTGGCTAGAGTAAGATGGGTCTTTAACAGCCTCCTCAGCCATAGTATGTCTGCATGTGTTGCTGTAATGGCTTTCTTGCTGAGCCTTTCCAACCAAACAAAAACTGTATTAATGACCATAGAAGCGGCATTCCCAGCTGTGGTATCTGGCAGGGAACATCACTGATAAGATGCTGGAACCAGACTGCACTGCTGGCCAACAGATGGAGTGATGTTGGGGGCTTTCCCCCCTTCTCTGACGTTTAATACGTTGTTTTGGGCATGGGTGTGTCTGAATAGAATTCCATTGCTGTTAAGATGTGCTTGAGGGGCAGATGCCTCTGTGGTTAAGCATTTGAGTTGTATGCATATGGAAATCAAGCACTGACAACTTGTGAAGGCAGCCTTGAGATATCAGCTCTTTTGCCATTTGCAGTTTAGTGCAACTTTTTTGTTGTGTTTTTTGCCTTGTGCACCAGCTGGAAGCATCTGATCTGGGCCATCTTGGCTCCAGAGCGTTTAGGCTTTGTATGTTTAGTGACTGGCTCTCCCTGTCATGGCTGCTGACTGTGCCCTTTTGATGGTGTTCCAGTAGATTAAAGGCTAGCTGCTAACTACCAGTGCTGTCTGTCCAAGAGGATTGTGCTCAGTGACAAATGGCTCATCAGTGTTTTTGCCTCTGCAGTGAATGGAGAAAATTTTTTAAAAGACCAGAAAAAAGTAAATCACCTGCTCTTCTGTGTAGCTCTCATTACTTTGGTCTCCTCCTGAAATAGTGTAACATTTCTTTCTAAATGCAGCACTGATTGTTTGAGGTGATTTGACCTTTTTTGAAGAGCACTGTTAGGGAAAGCTACACCAGCTCTCAAGAGACTAAAGGTCTGCTAGAAGTGGTTGATTGTTTAAATATGCTTGTTTGGGACATGGCCAACAGACTAGAACTTTCCTTCAGTCGTGTCTGTCAGGGACTCAGAATAGCCATGGAATTTTGCCACTTCGTTTTACATTGCATGCATCCATGTTCCTCCTCTCCTCTTTTGCCTTTAACCTACTTGCAGGGTTCAGGGCTGTGTGTGTGTGTGTGTGTGTGTGTGTGTGTGTGTGTGTGTGTGTGTGTGTGTGTGTGTGTGTGTGTGTATGTATATATCACACACACACCTTCTTAGGACACTGACATAAAATTATGTGTAGCAGAGGTCTAGATATTACATTAATGAAAAGCTTAGATGTCAAAAGGCAGGATATTTAAAAGTGAAAGTAATGCTTATTAATTCCAGCTCCACAAAGTAAGCCATGTTTTGCCCTCATAGTGAAATTCCCTGGCATGCTTTTTTAAAATTTTTGGTGGAAATTGGTGGGGTTTTGTAGCTGTTGGTCACTCTGCATTCCACTGTCATGCTGAGTTAAGAGTGCCTGAAAATAGCTCTGTACACACTGTCATCTGTGAATCATACTGCTCTCAGTCTCTGCCACACTCTTCTGACCCTCAGCTTCAAGGCCTTCTCCTGCCCCAGGCACCAGCCCTCAAGGTGTTAAAGGAGGAGTAGCTGCCATCTAGCAGTGACGCATGCTGCAGCTACATTATTGTGATGTTAAAGTGCTACAAAGAATAGCCATTCTGATTATACATAGTGTTGCTCTGAACTTTGGCAACTGGGTCTGCATTCAGACAGTTAGGTCACAAAATGTCACCCAACTCTTCATAGAACAATGTGTGATTGTTCATAGATGTCTGTGGAGGTTTTTCAGTGAGTGATGTTTCATTGTCAGTATTGCTTTGTGAGCTTTGCAGTATTGATGGCTGTTTTCAGTGGCAGCAGGCTGTAAAACTACAGCGTGCTGTGACCCGTAGCATCTCCTCACCATTTTCGTCATAGAGCTTAATTGTTAAAGGGTACGGCTGCTCAGAGATGCAGTATAACAGGGCAGTGTTTTCACAGTGGGCCTCAGGGCCTATTGTCTCTGGTCTTTTTTGGTGCTTTTGTATCCCACTGTAAGTAAGGGATGGGATGGGGGATGGTGGACCCCCTGTGGTGCTGGAAGTAAGAGGGAAGTGCTGCACCCCCACTGTCTCTCCATGTTTTAACTTGCATGTAGTTCTCACTCACAAACACTCACCCTTATCTTCCAGTGCTGAGATATGGCTGTGGACTATGAATTTAACTACACACTTAAACTCTCTCACATGCGCACATCTGAATTAGAACTCTTGTATTCACTCTTTGTCTAAGGATGGGCAACATGATTGTATTGGTTTGTAATACGTAATATTATTTTTGTCAAATGTTGAATAAAATCAATGTAAAACATAACTCTAATGGGGGGGGGGGCAATTAGGATGAATAGTTACTTAGATAGTAGAGTGAGGCACTAAGTCAAATATTTTGGGATTTAATATATATATATATATATTTAAGTAAGAAATATTAATCATTTTAGATAAGAAAGCTACACATCTCTGCTACCAATGAAAACACAACCTTTATTTCAAGCATCTACTGGCTGTGAACAGTTCTGAATTATTTTTCATGTGTTTTTCATGTACTTATCTGCCGATGCAGATTAATAGACATTCATAAAATCTTGAAACTGGAACTTTATCTCTAAATCTCCAATTATTTACTTTAGGAGTTTTAGTTTTAACACTTTAGACTAACCCTGCCTTATGGATGCTGTACTTCAGTCTGGCAACTCTTGCTCTAAATGCGTTACTCAAAACGGTGTTACAGAACTGCCAGAGTTTTAAACATAACTCTAATTGGGGGGGGGGGGGGGGCAATTAGGATGAATAGTTACTTAGATAGTACAAAATTGGCCTGTATTTTGTCTGTTTCTACCTGTCCACAGACCGCAGAAAATGAAAATTTGTGATTAGGGCTGTCAAACTATTTTAATAATTAATTGCAAATAATTTTAAATTCATAATTAAATGCACAATTTTTCTTGTTCATGATCAAATTTGTTTTATCTACTCAAATACATTTGTGTATTGTTGCTCCTAAGGAACTGTAGCTTTCCACTTTGCTGTTACTTTTATTAGTTTGTTGTTTGTTTATCCATAGGTCTCTCGAGGGCACAATTATTGATTTACATTTACAGCATTTAGCAGATGCTCTTATCCAGAGCGACTTACAAGAAGTGCTTTATCTATCTAGAGAAATTATCTTTGCTAGTTACCAAAGATACTTTCTCTAGATAGACAAAGCTGTATTTGAACAAGAGGGCAGTTATAGATCCTGTCATGGTGAAATGTGGCACATGAGCAGCTGGACTTCAGTCTGGACTGCTGTAGTTGATCAAAGAGTGAAACTAGGTAAATGGGATTATTTACAGTGTTAATTTGACAGCCCTAAGGCATATCCATGCATGCCGTGATGCATATTGTGTTGTAGTATTGCGTTATATTTTGGACATATTGCACATCCATTACATCCACACAGTTATGGCTAGAACCACCAAGCTTGGTCCACCTTTTAGACTGAGCTAGCATATATGGGGCATGTCATATGCATTTGATTCAGTATGTGTGAACTGCTCATGACCTCTGTTCTACACTGCTGACGTATGCTGTGTCAAGAAGGATGGTGTTAGCAAAACAGATCACTTGCCTTACTTTTATTTACACACACACACACACACACACACACACACACACACACACACACACACACACACACACACACTTACTTTTGTAGTGTATGTGTGTGTGTATGTATGACTATTTTAGAAATCACATTTACACCAGCCCCGGTATTCTTTCTCTCTCTAGCTGTTCTTTCCACTGTTGTAGTATGTGTGACCCAGTTTCCACTCTCCTTTGAGCACATGTGATGGAGATGTGGGTAATTTGGAAATCACAGATTAGGGAACGAGAAGGGGGGTGGGGAGGGCAGGGGAGGGGAGGGAAAGGAAAGGTGGTTACACTGTGATAAAATCCCTCATGTTATTGAGCCCTGTGGAAAATGAGCTGTGAAATGGCCACATTTAAACCATGTGATTTTTGTCCTTGTCTTGGCCCCTGTTAGTCATTGTGTATTTTGTGTGTGCTAAGTGTAAGGCTAGGGGCTATTTGCTGTAGCAAATGAAATTGTATTTGCCCTCATTGTACCCCATCAGTGTAACCGTAACCCCAATCATGCATAATATGTTTTTAATAAAAACTCCAGTTTATGACAGCTGTGCAAGCCACAATATCTTAATTTAGAAAGGGTCAGTGCTCAGTTATTTTTCTGTAAAACCTTTTCATGTTATGTTTGATGTTGTATTCTATTATATTCCGTGAATGTGTATTAAGTCTCAAATAGCTCTGAATTATAATGTGATCCCTCTGATGATCTTACAAGTGAGTAGGTTACATATTTTTGCTCAAAAAGCAGCATAAGAGGTATTTCTGTTGGTATCAAAACATTTAACATGCCTACCAGTTCTCTCTAATTCCTGAAAATATTTGGACTTCATGTTAAAACTTTTTACAGTGCACTAAAACAAGCCTACAATTGTGAAACCGATGTTGTTTTCACACTCAGTAAGGCAGGGTAAACATGTGGTTATGCAAGAACAAATAGAATGCTTCCCTGTGGTAGTTCCGTTTGCTTGACTGTCGTGTGATAAAGGAAATTAATTTTATTCGTCTGTGTTATCTTGTTAGTTTGTGCTTGTAATGTTGTCTCATCAAGACAACTGACTTGTATTACAACCATTTTTTTTATTGTGACGTTGTAGGCTGTAAACTGCAAAGGCCAGCACAGTATCTCCTACACTCTGTCCAGAAACCAGACTGTAGTTGTGGAGTACAGCCATGACAAAGACACGGACATGTTCCAGGTAAAGTAAAACATGCATCCACACACACAGATCTACAATCAGTCTGTATAATAGATAGTGGTGTGTGTGTGTGTGTGTGTGTGTGTGTGTGTGTGTGTGTGTGTGTATAACAAAAATGAAGATAACTAATTGAACAATAGCAACTACTTATTGGCATTTAATAAATTTGATTTAAAAAAATCTCCATCCATCCATCCATCCATCCATCCATCCATCCATCCATCCATCCATCCATCCAATTTTTTTCTCCTCTACTCAGAGACACATGTGCTGTATACTCTGAGGCCTGATCCCTGTCACAGCTAATCTTAATCTATGATAGGAGACAGCTATCCCAGCTCTCTCATGAGAAACAAGTTATTGTTAGAGACACGTCTGCAAGCATATGTGTGCTTGGCTGCGTGTACCCATGTATGAGCAAAATGGGTCAAAGAAATGGCAACAAATGGCCAGAAATGAAAAGCAAAAACAGGAACCCACAGTAACCCACAGGGGGGAGAATACAGTAATCTTATTAAAAGGACCTAGGGCTGGAGACTCTGCAGTTTCAGTGGTTGTGTTCTTTCTTGTACTTCTATTTTTAAGTGATGTTCAAGGAAATGTTTACAATTCAGCTTTTTAAACTAAAACCACTTCTTACAACTTCCATGTCAACCAGTCTTTTTTTTCCCCTGAATGCAGCTCACAATTGCTTTTGAGAGAGTTTAGAAGACTGCCTTTTATAACCTGGTTGGTTTAAAGCACTGTTATTATGTTTATGTCAAAGCCATATAAGGGCTAACTGACACCCTGTAAAGGCCACTTAAAGGTCATTTTGTAGAGTCCTGCCCTTTCTTTTATATGCATACTCTTGCAAGACCAGATCTTAATTTGCTTTTCTAGTTTGTATAAGAAATATGACTTGTAATGGAGTTTTTATTTAACATTTAGTTTTTTGTACACCGGAGTTAAACAGCTAAAGCAAAGCAGTGTTACTGAATTAAGCTAATAATTAAGATAACCATCAACATAGTTTTGTGGATGTTGATAATATTTTCAGTGTTCTGGCTCTCTCTCTGTTATTTGTGTTCAACAAATGTGACCATTTCACGGCAACTGACAAATCGTATCAGTCAGCACTGTTTAACTAAAACTGTTGAATTATAAAGGTAAAATGTACAATTTAAACATGCACTTATACATGTGGATATTACCAGTCATCAGAATTTGTATCCCCTTAAAATGGCTATCTGTATCTGCCACATAATGTTTATATTGGTCACGCCTTGGATATATAACACACATGGCGTAGCTGACTTCTCTTTTGTTGTTTTGTGTTACTAGTAACATGTTGGCAGTATTTGGGTGACCATTGTTCCGTTTCTGCTGTGTTTGTAGATTGGGCGATCAACGGAGAGCCCCATTGACTTTGTAGTGACTGATACGGTGTCTGGGGGTGGGGACAGTGAAGACACGCCCATCACTCAGAGCACAATCTCACGTTTTGCCTGTCGAGTAGTGTGTGAACGCAACCCTCCATACACTGCTCGCATCTATGCTGCAGGCTTCGATTCTTCCAAGAACATCTTTCTAGGGGTGGGTGCTCCTTCATCACTGTGCTTCCCTGGCTTCATTCATGTATTTCAAACACTTTACTTAAACCCTGCTAAATAATATGGACATAACGATGCCATAAACATGTCATGACACATGACTTGTACTGTCAAAGGTTATCATACCAGATAGTTTAGTAATATAGCAGTTACTAGTAATTATCATGACTGTTTGTCACTAATTTCTGCTACTTCTCCTACCCTAGTTAGCCATCAAACATTATGACAACTGTCAAGACCATTACTGATCATAGCTACACAACATTGTTATGTTACTGCATATAGTCTGTAATGATAACTTATAATGGCATATGATATCTACTGTGAATGTTCATGGCATGGTTTATGGCATCCTGTGTAGAAGGTAAAGTATTACCCATGTATTATGCATAAAAAAAACAAAAAAAAACTCTCCACTATTTTATCACTGGTATTTGAGGAAGTCACTGTCTATATATACATAAATGTCCTGGCTAGGGAAGTATCTTCTTCTGCTGATTCAGTGGAACCTTCTAGAATAACCTGGTAAATATAGGCTTGTGCTGATCACCTACAGAAAAAGTCACTGTAGTCATGAACATGTGGAGGTGTTGGTGTAATGTAGTACTGTGTTTTTTTTTTTTTTTTTTTTTTGCTCTGTTCACCTGTCCACAGGAGAAAGCGGCCAAATGGAAGAATCCAGATGGCCAGATGGATGGCTTGACAACCAATGGTGTGCTGGTGATGCATCCGCGGGGTGGATTCACAGAAGAGTCCAAGCCTGGTGTATGGAGAGAGATATCTGTGTGTGGAGATGTATATACGCTGAGAGAGACTCGCTCTGCACAAACACGAGGAAAATTGGTTAGTGTTGCCAGAGTGTTCCATCCTCCTATCAGACGTAGATCTACCTTGACTTAAAGAGGAATTCCACCGAAAACAATTAAAATGTGTTCTTTGCATCTCCTAATTCATTCTGCTACTATACAAAGTGTTCCTGCCATGCTTACTGCTGTCAGCCATGCTTTTTTCTGTGTACACTGCTAGGTTGTTGTCTATGGTTAATTAATTTCATATCTTTCCCAAAGTCATTTGGTTATATCAACTGCACTTAAGTTCCCAATGTGCATGTAGATATGACTCTCATTTGTTTACAGAGTCACATACCGTGAAGCTCCTGTCTGCTGTAATGCCATTGTGGATACAAAGTGGCTCATTTTGTCTTGTGCAGTGGTGAAATATATGGCCTTTGGCCTTAGCTTTCTAGTAATTAAGACCTCAGGAGGTGCGATTTAGCAGCAATGACTGCTTTATTCTGATGCTCTGCACCAAAACACTTTTATTCTTGCAAGCCTTGTAAGGCATTAGGAATGTAGCTATGCTTGCTAGAATATATTTTGGTAGCAAAAATGCATGATTATACCCAAGTGCATCTTGTATGGGTGGTCTAATGATGACATGAATTTTCTAAGCATTTTGGGTTTGTGTTCTTTTAACAGTCTGGTGTACATATGAATTCTGAGACACATGAAGTTTAAATTTGTGGAATTCCTGTTCAAATTTCAAGGTTTTGTCTCCCTCCTTTTTTTTTTTTGCTCTGAAATGGGTGAGTGTCTTAAAGGCATCATAGCACTGAAGTCACAAGAGTGCAAGAGTGAGAGAGATGTCATTTGAATTCTCTTTCTAGTAAAGTATGAAAACTATGCAGTTTGAACACAGGAATTATGATATTTTCAATTCCTGCAGTTTTGGAGCTTAATTTACCAACAGAGCAAATGACTCTCCTATGACTAATCTGTTGTGAAAAGGTAAAAAAAGAAATGGAGAACATTCCATGCTTGTCTGGCCTTTTAAAGCACTGATTTAGAAATTCTGAAGTGCATCGCTTTTGAATCATTCTCATAGCCAAGATACTAAGATAAATTATGTTTTTGCTGAAATTAATAAATTAAATTTATAAATATTTTTTTATAAATAATTGTTGATTTTATTAATGAAATTAATGTAATGTGGAGAGCTTTCATGAATGAAGTTAGATATAGGTATATATGCCATGGTTGGACAGGTTCTGTCAGCACTGCACCGTCTTGAGCTCTAATCTTTATAGTATGTAATAGGTATATCTTGGTACACACTATTCAGAGAGCATTCAAACTGATGTTAGAGATCTACAAAAGCTTTTTGTTTGGCTGCTGTTTAGGTAGTAAAGCACCAGACATCAAAAATAAGTGTGTGGGACAGATAAGCATTTTGCAGACATGATAAACCGATTTGACTTAACACTGCTCAGCATATCCTTTTAATCACCTACTTGGGGCCAGAAGGATCTGTGAGTGTTTTTAGGCCTCTACCACCCTCTGGAGGTCAACTGATTTTACACAATGTCTAAATGTCTCCAATCATATGTGGGATTCTTGCCAGTTGCATGGAATGATATAATTTCTTCACAAATAATAATGCCAGCAAAATAGTGCCAAGGCATGAGACTACAGACTGAAATGAGCACTGAAGGCTTATTTACCTGTACAACTGAAATTAGTGGTGTAGTTGATCATTTCTGTCAATTTGTTGTTTTTACACATCAAAAGTATCAAAACTACTCTAGGCACTCTAATTTTTTTAACTTAAGTAATTGAAATCAATTATTTTAATGAGTTTTGATGGTTCATTGGGAAATTCGTGAGCTTGTATGCTAATCTGTGTTTTTTTTTTTTTCTTTTTTTTTCTTTCATGATCAGGTGGACAGTGAGAGCAATGTGCTGCAGGACGGTTCTCTGGTTGACCTGTGTGGAGCGACACTGCTGTGGCGCACTGCCGAGGGCCTCTTCCATACCCCTACGCAGAAGCACCTAGAGGCCCTGCGACAGGAGCTGAATGCAGCCCGACCCCAGTGTCCCGTTGGCCTCAACACCCTGGCCTTCCCTAGCATGCAGCGCTGCAGCCGAGCCGTGCCCAGTGTCGCCTTGCAGGAGGATAAGCAGCCTTGGGCCTACCTGGCTTGCGGCCATGTCCACGGCTATCATGACTGGGGTCACCGCTCCGAAAGGGAGCCCAATGCCCAGAGGGAGTGCCCCATGTGCAGAACTGTGGGCCCCTACGTGCCACTGTGGCTAGGCTGTGAACCAGCCTTCTACGTGGACACGGGTGCACCAACACACGCCTTTGTACCGTGTGGTCATGTGTGCTCTGAGAAGTCTGCCCGCTATTGGTCGGAAATCCCCTTACCACACGGTACCCATGCTTTCCATGCTGCTTGTCCGTTCTGCGCCACCCAACTCGATTTCACACAGGGATGCTCCAAACTCATCTTCCAGGGCCCTGTAGACTGAGCCTGAATGTTCAATGTAGTGCTGGTGTATGAACGTAGAATGGATCCATGTGAAGCCTGGGATGGAGCTGTAGATGAAACATGATAAAGAATTGTTGCACACCATAAGCTGTGAAGCTATCCTCACGTATTTAAGTACTTTGAGGAATATAAGGAAGATTTTACCCAGCTTGGTGCTCTATTCAATCTTTTGCGATTATCTTGAACTTGCCCTGGAGATCGACTGGGTTTTTGGCCATAAAATTCAGACAGTGAGTCTGTTTTATTAATACCATGAACTGTTGGATTGCTCCACTGGAATTTCACCACACCAGCATGATGAAAACACTCTGAGAACACTTTCAAACAATGTTGCTGAGCCTTGCTTAGATCCACTGATTTTAAAATAATGTATTTAAAAGCTGCAGACCAAGTTTATTAGTCATCAGATTATCACAATTAAGCTTCAAACTATTTTGGGAGTACACCTATATACTTACAGCTATAGACACAAGATCTCTCAAAATGCAAACACTGACCACAACATTTGTTTTGGATTTGACACACCAAAATAGTTGTTGTCCAAAGAAAAAAAGCAGCCAAAGCTGAAATATTAGGCTACCTAGATCAGCCTTTAACAGATCAGGGATAAATATGGATCACTCAGAGCCATTGCTTGATCATGAATAGGATTATGCATTGTTAAAATAGGTATAGGTTAAACGTGGTTTATAGTTTCTAGCTCTTTTTGTTGTAACCAACTAACGTCTCTGAACGGTAAGATTCTCTCTAACAGTTGCTGACTTAATGTTTCCAGTATATGCTGTTTTATTGTACTGTAAATCCTGAACTGCTTGCATTGCTGAAAGGAACAGTATGCAATCATGACTGATAGGGGAGCGTCATGCTCTGTAATCAACATCTAAGCCATAATGAGCTAGAACCTGATTTGAACAAAAAGCTGGTCATTTGTCACTTTTGGAGGTTTTGGAGTATTTGAAACCACCCAGAAACTGCCTTTATTCAGCAGGCTGGCAGCTTCAGGCTACGCCTTTCTTTTTGATCCCAAATTTGTCATCAGTGGAAATTCAAATCTTAATAGGATGTGAACGTGTTTTATGAGGTTGTTTTAAGATGAAAAATGTTTATTCTTCTATTTTTCTTAACCTTTGTACAGAGATGGATTTTAGTGCCTGCAAATGGGGGAATTTTTTACTGAGGTTTGAATGAGCTATTTTAAATAGAAGAAGTTTTAAAAGATTATAAAAGATTTAAAAGAAAACAGCCCTGTTTTTGTCTTCTATTCTCTCTGCAGATGTATTTTACTACTACCACATGCATGTACAGTTTTCTAACAGAAGAACTATTTATTCAGAAAGTGTCTTGTATTTTAGACAAGTTCCCATTTTCTAAAAAGGAACAGTTATTTTGAGTTCAGTATTGCATTATGTCCTGACAATACTGTCGCCTGGAAGGTGTGACTAATGTCAAAAGTTGAACAGAAACGCCTGTTGGGAACAATGCACTGCCTGGCAAATGTTCACTGGTAGAACCAAATACACCTAACTAAAGCAAGCTTGTTCCTTTTGGTGAAGATTATTTCAACACTGATGTGCATGATCTGGATGGAATCCTGCAGATATAGTAAAATAACTTGCAATATAACTTGTAATATGGCACCTGGGTGAGCTGACATGAATAAAAAATTGGGTCACAGGAATTTGACCAATCGTACATTACTCACACTGTTTACGGTGTTTCTCAGAACACACAGTGAACACTTATCGGAGATTAGTTTGCATGCTCACATAATTAAATAATTTCTTTACAAAGGGTGCAAAGGGAACACAACAACACTTGATTTTTAGTGCACTGGCTACACTACTAATTATCACAGAGGCCAGCATTGTGATGATTAACATTTCACTGTATTGTGCTCCAGTTGAGCACATTTAAGCATAGTGAAATAACATCATGTCACAGTTTTGTTGGAGAAATCATGTTTTCATGATGGTTGGTTCCATCTATAACCCCTTTTAAAAGTCACTAAATTAGTCTATATTACAAATGACACATAGAAAGACTGTTCCAGCCGGTGTTGGTATCGCATACCAATATGCTCTTAAAGTCAATTTTTCAAAGTCAGAACTTTTGCTGCAATAACCATTGTCTGTTTGGGTACGTTTCTTCCAGTTTTGCAGTCTGTTTGGAAGTGATCTTTGACCGTTTGTCCTGGTAAATTTGTTCCAGGTTTTTCAGGTTGGTTTGTTGATGCTTGTCAGTTGTAATTTTTAAATAGGGCCAAAGATAAAATCTCAATTTTGTTTTTATTCAGTATCTTCCTGTATTTTGCTCAATCCGTCTATCCTACAATTTTAACAAGATGCCCCGTCCCCTCTGAGGAAAAGCATCTGCATAACAGGAAGCTGCCACCCCCATACTTCACTGTGGCGTTTGTTGAAGAATGAGCAGTGTTAGGTTTGTGCCACACATAGCATTTTGAATTTTGGCTAAAAAGCTCAATTTTCATCTGATCTGACTGCGAAACAAAACATTTCAGCTTGGTCTAGACTGACTTTAATGTGGTGTTTTTTTTTTCTTTTCTTTCTTCAGTAATGGCATCTTTCTAGCCACACTCCTATGCAGGGTAGATGTATGCAGACTTCTAGATACTGTTGGCTGGTGCACCCTCACTCCTCTCAGCAACTTACCTCTGTAGCTCCTTCAGAGTGATTGTTGGCTCCTCTGTGGCTTCCATCTGAAGCCCCCTTCTTTCTCTTTTGCGAGATGGCCTTGTGCAGACGATGCCTGGGTGGTATGCTCCAGCTTCCGTTTCCACACAGTTTGCCCAATGGTGCTCTATGCAATATCCAAACACTTGGCCCTTTTCCATCTTGTGCATGTCTGTATCTTCTGCTTTCTTTAGAATGCTCTTTGGCCTTCAATTTCACAGCTTCACTTTCAGATTCAGTCTAGTAATTGTATTAAGGACAATTGTAAGCTAGTTGTGTCCTTGTTAGGGCAGTATCTTTCATCTGTATAGACTTGGAGCTTCCATAGTACACAAGTTGAATTCTTATGCAAACAGTATTTTTCAATTAGTAATTTTTGTCAAAATTTTGTTATATAAAACCAATATCAATTGAAATCAATACATTTTTAGGCTCAGTCTTTTTAAAATCAAAATGGAACAAAGCATAAAATATCAAGGTGTCAAGGTAATCCAGATGGCTGATTTTGAGAAGGATGGATACTTTTGTAAGACAATGTATTTGTTTGGATTTTGTGACTTATGCACACAGCTTGGTGATTAAAAAAAACTTGTGATGCAAAAATAGTCTTTCAGAAATGCCTGTCTGATTGCTGTGAATTTTTTTACGTTGTTATAAAATACGAGAGAGCCGTCAAAAGCGCTTCGGTTGGTTGAATTAAATAAAAAAGTTACGTCTTTCAGTATTGGTTTGTATGCTGCTCTCCCCATCTGCTGAAGTAGGCATCTTATCAAAATAGACTCAAACTTTTTTTGTTATTTTGAAACGATCTTGTAGATCAATAATCAGTACTGTGAGTTGAGGTCATTCATTGGGTGGCCTTGGATTTCCTGCTGTCTGACGTGCCAAATTTTGACATGATGCTGTGGGAACTGGCCTTCATCTCTTTGCCTTCTTCCTCTTCACTGAAGCAACATTCCTCTAGCCTGTTATTGGAAGGATTCCCACTTTACTCACATGCCTTGCTGTCTGGTCTCATTTATACACTCATTAGAACGGATTCATTCACAAATGAAGTGCCTGAAATTAGATATAATAGGTAGTGAAGCTTTCAGATCAAACTTTCTAAACTGCATTGATAAGAGTTCAGTACTTGAATCTTTTCAGAATGGTGTGCTTTAGTGACACCTGGTGGTTAAAAGCAAAAAAGCAAGTGTTAATCAGCTGTGTCCTGTCGTGGTTGTTAACTCAGCACAGTTTCATCTCTATCCCAGCACACTTGACTGATCCAGATTGTGAAGTGCTTAGTAGTACCCTGATGAGATGCATCAGGTGTGTTTTAGCAGGGAATACTTAAAATGTGGGGTGAGAACCACCATCTTTTTATTAAGGTTATCAGCAGCATAAAATATATAATAAAATAGCATCACTATAAAGCTATGGTGCGTGTTTAACTGTTTTGCCCACTACTCCATTACCACCAAGGCCAACTAGAATCAGATGCTTCTGGGTGTTCGCTCTGAAAATCTGCAGCTGTCCCCAGGCAGATAAGGTTGGGCCTCGCTGTGTAGGTCCTCTGTCAACTTCAGTGCAGCTTTATCTATTAATGAACTGTGGGTAACTTTCTTAGCTTGAGTGCTTGGTCTTTAGCTTTGCCTTTACCTATTGGGTTACTTAGAAATAGATTGTACCTGGTGTTTTATAGCAAGCTTGCTGAATAACACAGGCATAACCTTTATCATTTTTATCCTAGCCCCAGTTCCTGAAAAAACCTGGAAATTCCTTGGATAAACCTGAATAAATGAGTCAAGAAACATAACTGCAAATGCTTCTAGACAGGTGCACCGCATCATACACTTCAGCATTTAACATGTTACTCTCTGTGGCATATAAGAATGCTGAGCAAAGCTGGATGACCTCGATTTTGGATCAAGACGGCAAGAAGAAAAGATCTTAAGGACTTAGAAGGATGGTTCATTATTTAAGCATGGATAGGAAGAGCTTCGCAAGATAAATTCACAAGGGAGATTTCAATGATGCAAAAAACGAAATGTACAGGTCTACAGAGATGTGGGGGGAAAAGTGACATAGTGATATATAGATATAGTGATGAGTCATTCTTCACCATAGTGTCCCCATGTAGTGGGTTACATGAGCCACAAATGGGCGAGTGCATGTCTGGTGCCCAAGAGAAGAGTAAAGCCCTGCTTGACCCCTACAGTGAGGGTTTCCAGAGGCTCTATTAGACTGTGGCAGGTTGATGGCCTTTATTATATGATGAAACGTTTCGGTCATGATGGGAGTGGTCTCATGATCTCATAGAGTATCAGGGACCACAGAATAGTTTGATGAATATAAATGCTATAAATCGTACACTATGGCTTTCACAGTCACCAGACTTCATCCCAGTGTTAGGCATGTTAGACAGCCACCATCAAAAATAATTGGAATCCATGCCTCCATCACAGGTCCAGAGCTGTATAGTCTATGCCAAGGTGCTCTGAAACAGTTCTGGTTACTTGTGGTGGCCCAGCATCTTACTAAGACACTTTATGTTGGTTTTTCTTTTTAAAGCCAATCCAAATGCATGAATCACAGGTGTAGGTTTGTGAAACACTTTAAAATTGTAAACACAGAGTTTGTCATTTTAATGTTCTTGTATAAGAAAATGGGGCATCACTGTTGTGTCTTGTGCTTGACTGCTGCTGATCACAGATGAACATGAGTAATTAAAAGTCCAACCAACTCTGTACCATAAAGCAGCATTTCCATTCTTTAGTGATTCTTAGTAGTCAGCTGAATTTCCCACTTTTTTATCTTCCTCTTCAGGCTTGCTCACATGTTGCATCATGACTCTTATTACAACACTCTACTCATTTACACATTTATCACTGTAAAAAATATGGAAAATGTCAACAGACTATTATATTATTTGATTAAAGAATCCAGTCACATGTCCCACCAACCCCCACCCCCACCCTCAACCCTCCGCCCACACACATACATACACCCAAAACGAAGTGGTAAAGCTGAGTGATTTTAAATCATAGTAGATCTGAGTTACCACTCTCTTTCAGGCAATGAACTAGATAGCACTAACCCCCCACCCCAACCCTCAACGCCCCCCCCCCCGGCTCCAAAAAAAAGCAGTAGTTCTTTTTATAGCCACAATAGGGCGCTGTTGTCACAGTAATCAGTTGGACAGAAGTTCAGCTTGGCATAAAATAAACATTTCAGTCTTCTATAAGTATGTAAATGTAAATGGAAGTTTCTGTCAGTGTCTGACATGGGCAAGGAAAAAGTAAGTCTGCACAAGCAACATAAAAACAGGTTTAAAAATAAGTGTTAAAAAAATGACTTCGATTTTAATACAGCAATTTTAAAATCTGGTCATTTTTGCACTTTATATATGGAATAATATTGCAGTGTTTATCGGCGGCGTTCTCATTTGTGTTTTGACATTCTTGCCATGAGAATAAGTGTGTGAGTGCAGTGTGAGATAAGAACACCTCAAAAACCAAACATTTGCATTACTGGGAGCCATTCTCTAATAATTTCACACAGATTTTTAGACATGACAAACACTGGTATTTTGCAGAAATCACATTCAAAAAGGGAATGACTCCTGTCAGTTGATCATCTATAGCCCAGTATGTGCTGCGTATGGAGAGCTCACCCTATCCATCTCAAAAACGCCACAAAAATCACAGTGTGAAATAGCTTTATATAATGGCAACCGCATTATCCACCATACACAGATGACATATTTGTCCTTTTCATATCATTTCTCTCTACAAATAAGGGCATATAAAAGGATTTAGATTTAGAACATGCCATTTAGCTGCTATGAAAAGAAGGGATCAGCGGGATGCCATGAGTGCTAATTAACATTTCCTCCTGTAGATGTTGGAGAGATGGGACATGTGTCTCCGTCCCACTCGGTGCCGTTTTTCTGAATGACAGTGAATGTGTTAAAGGTGACAGTGTGCTCCTTTTGGAAATCTCGGCTTGGCTTGCTTTCACCTAAGAGGGTTTATTAAAAATGACATAATTTCTGCTTGTATGAGGTGGCAACACAGCTGTTCCTGTATCCTCTGGAGATTTTGTGTTTTGTGCTGTGCTGCATTGTGAGACAATGTTATATAACAGAATAAGGTATGTTGTAATATGTAATATGCTAAACAACACACCTAAAATATGAGAAATATACACTTGTAAATTTAAAATATGGAAAGGTAACTCATGGTCATAAACCACATTCAGCCAACTCAAACTCTTTATGGTCAGCTTTCTATTTGTAGACAACAAGGCCTTTTCTTTGGAGAATCCATTTTGCTCTTATGACATGTTACTCTTGCTTTGCTACTGATGAAATGCATTCCTCTAATGTATTCATGTTTCAGATGACTCCAAACTGTACACACACACAGCTGTTTTGGCCTTAATATTAAGAGCTTTATGGCAATCAGGCTGCCTCTCATCATACAAGTGTTTTACCTCATGCCGACAGACAGGAAGGTAGAGAGGCGTGCAGAACTGAAGACAATGTCTCTTTATTCACTCCCTCCTGCCTGTCTGCCTGCAAGATGCCTGCCAGCTCGTGTGTGTGTAGCTGAGGGATCAAAGCGTGCAGGAAAATGAAGATGTGCCACCTTGCAGGAGCAAACAGAAGATCCATGATTGTTTGGTTTTCCTTTTGACTACACATCTTAACACACAGATCTGTAAAGCCAGTAACACAATGCCATATTATTTACAGCCTCAGATGAATCCAGTCTGCCCTCGTCTCACACTAGCAGTAAAGTGGGGATGGGATGCATGGGGATGGGGCCCATGGTGCAGGGGAGCCCACCCCAAGACTCACAGAAATATGTTATTTCCTAACAAAGTAGCTCACCTTAGCTTCCATCAACACCACACAGACAGAAAGGACTACTGCTTGTCTCCCTAAAATGCATCTCATCCACGTTAAGCAAGCAGTATTAAATATAAATATTTATTATTTATAGTTCTAAAATCACAAACACACATACATATATATCCATATTACATAACATACAAACATGTATATATATATATATTATTTTCATATTATATTATTTGCATATATATTTTCGTAGTGAAAATATGTTAACATGTCCTCTACAAAAAACACATTCCTGCACATTTTAATTCACAATTACTCTTTTAATTCAACATATTAAAGAAAACAACATTTTTTTTCCAGCATTTTAAACTTGAGTAAAGTGAATAAATTGTGCTCTAAAAATGGCATATTGAAGTTTGTTCTCTGTAAAGGTTGTGTACTCAAAAAATCAACAAAATATTTATGGGGTCTATTTTTTTCTTTGGGGGGAGGTCAAGTTTCTGCACTGGGGCCATAAGATCATAATCATATCACTGCTCACTGGCTGCTTTCTTATTGGTCCATATTTTGATGCCTTTCCTGCTCTAACAGGCCACCTAGTCAGCTAATTAAGAAGCACAACTTGAAGTGTATTAATGCAGAGTGAGCTGTGCAGGAAAAGACTGGGATCCACTCAATGGTCAGTTTCTGATCATAGAGCAGTTCTTGACTTGAAATTTTGTTGGAGCTCCAGTGTGTTATTGTACACCTGTGGTACAGTACAAAGGTCAGAGACGTCCATTCATTTATTTAATTTCCAACCTAAATGGCCAGTAAGTACAAGTCCAAGTCATCAGTCTTTCAGGAGATATTTCTGAGGAGATTAGATATGAGATAATCTGCTTGCATAAGGAAGAGAAAAGCCAGTTGAAATAAAGTGAAAATAGGAGAATTACTAAAAGATATAGAGAAAAAAGGCTCCTAACAGAGCAAAGCCTGGCAGACCACCAAACCTGACCTCATCAGAAAAAACAGGCTACAGCTTTCATCCTCGAGAGAGAGGAGAAAAGCTCCAGTGTTGCTTCAGATTGAGGTGAGCGGACCTCATAAAGTAGCCAGTAGGTTGAGTGTAAAGGTGGGCATTTCTAACAGAGTGGTCTCCTTTTCCAGCCGGTCAGAGAGAAGAATTATGAAAAGTGTAGGAATGTGTCAGACACACAGTCAAACCTCTGCGAACAGTGTGTTCTCTCTCTCTCTCTCTCTCTCTCTCTCTCTCTCTCTCTCTCTCTCTCTCTCTCTCTCTCTCTCTCTCTCTCTCTCTCTCTCTCTCTCCTGCAGTCTCGATCAGACAGCGCTGTCTGCGTGTCTCCTGTCTTAAGCAGCGTCTCTTTTTGTTTCTCTCCGTGTCTCCGTGTCTGACCCCCGGTGTAACGGCAGGGCTCGTGCTACAGGTGCCACGCAGCGCCCCTCTGTGTCCGCCCTGTTACCTCCGCGCGCGTGATCGGCTGTGAACAGGAGATAGCGAGCTCTCTCCGTCACCCCTCCTCTCCCTGACCCCTGATGAAGTTAAAAACACGCTCGAGCGCCACGCCACGCGCGCGCCCCTTTCCCCCGCGCGCTTCATTCACGCAGCTTGGCAGCCGCTTTTAATCTCGCGGCAAATTGAGGCGGCGGGGGATCGAGCCGCGTGCTGCACGCGCCCTATTAATGCCTCACGCTCACTGTCTGCCGCAATTAGTCACTGTTTACTGCTGCAAATACCCCGTTAATGACGCGCGAGAGGGGAGAAGAGAAGATGACAGGAAAAAGAGGAGAACAGAGGGGAGAAGAGGAAAGAAGAACACAGGGGAGAACAGGAGAGGACAGTAGAACAGAGGAGAGAAGAGGAGAAGACAGTAGAACAGAATAGAGAAGAGGAGAAGACAGTAGAACAGAACAGAGAAGAGGAGAAGACAGTAGAACAGAATAGAGAAGAGGAGATGACAGTAGAACAGAGGAGAGAAGAGGAGAAGACAGTAGAACAGAATAGAGAAGAGGAGATGACAGTAGAACAGAATAGAGAAGAGGAGATGACAGTAGAACAGAGGAGAGAAGAGGAGAAGACAGTAGAACAGAATAGAGAAGAGGAGATGACAGTAAAACAGAATAGAGAAGAGGAGAAGACAGTAGAACAGAATAGAGAAGAGGAGATGACAGTAGAACAGAGGAGAGAAGAGGAGAAGACAGTAGAACAGAATAGAGAAGAGGATAAGACAGTAGAACAGAATAGAGAAGAGGAGATGACAGTAGAACAGAAGGGAGAACAGGAGAGGACAGTAGAACAGAATGGAGAAGAGGAGATGATGGGAAAAAGAGAAGAACAGAGGGTACAAGAGGAGAGAAGAACACAGGGGAGAACAGGAGAGGACAGTAGAACAGAATAGAGAAGAGGAGATGACAGTAGAACAGAGGAGAGAAGAGGAGAAGACAGTAGAACAGAATAGAGAAGAGGAGATGACAGTAGAACAGAAGGGAGAACAGGAGAGGACAGTAGAACAGAATGGAGAAGAGGAGATGACAGGGGAAAAAGAGAAGAAAAGAGGGTAGAAGAGGAGAGAACAACAGAGGGCGGTGAACAGGAGAGGACAATATAACAGAAGGGAGAACAGGAGATGACAGGAAAAAAGAGAAGAACAGAAGGGAGAAGAGGAGAGAAGAACAGAGGGGAGAAGAGGAGAGGACAGTAGAACAGAAGGGAGAAGAGGAGATGATGGGAAAAAAGAGAAGAACAGAGGGGATAAGAAGAGAAGAACAGAGGGGAGGAGAGGAGAGGACAGTAAAACAGAAGGGAGAAGAGGAGATGATGGGAAAAAAAGAAGAACAGAGGGGAGAAGAGGAGAGAAGAACATAGGGGAGAAGAGGAGAGGACAGTAGAACAGAATGGAGAAGAAGAGATGACAGGGGAAAAAAGAGAAGAAAAGAGGGTAGAAGAGGAGAGAACAACAGAGGGCGGTGAACAGGAGAGGACAATATAACAGAAGGGAGAAGAGGAGATGACAGGAAAAAAGAGAAGAACAGAAGGGAGAAGAGGAGAGAAGAACAGAGGGGAGAAGAGGAGAGAACAGTAGAACAGAAGGGAGAAGAGGAGATGATGGGAAAAAAAAGAAGAACAGAGGGGATAAGAAGAGAAGAACAGAGGGGAGGAGAGGAGAGGACAGTAAAACAGAAGGGAGAAGAGGAGATGATGGGAAAAAAAGAAGAACAGAGGGGAGAAGAGGAGAGAAGAACAGAGGGGAGAACAAGAGAGGACAGAAGAGAGAAGAGGAGATGACAATAGAACAGTGGGGAGAAGAGGAGAGAAGAAATGAGAGAAGAAGAGGAGAGAAGAACATAGAGGAGAACAGGAGAGGACAATAGAACAAAGGGGATAAGAGGAGAGGACAATAGAACAGAAGGGAGAAGAGGACAGAAGAACAGAGCAGAGAAAAGGAGAGGACAGGAAAAAAGAGAAGAACCAGGGGCAAGGACAAGAGGAATAAGAAATGGGGGGAGAATAGAGGCAATGAGAGGAAAGGGAAAGAAAAAAGAAAAGAGAACAGAGGAGAGGACAGGAGAACAGATGAAAAAGACGAGAGGAAACCAGACAGAAGAATAGAGGGAAAAGAGAAGAGGACGAAGAACAGAGAAGAAAAAAGAGAGAAGACAGGAGAGAATAGAGGGAAAATTAAAGAAACAGGAAAAAACAGAGGGGAACAGAAAGGAGAGGAAAGGCCTTAGGGGAGTTCCTCACCTCAGAACAGATGGTCAAATCACTCTTTTCTTGTTTTCACTAAACCTTTTGATATAAAAAGGAGTGGTGAACAATTTCCTACCTCCTCTTGTCTTAAAATATATTTAAGAAAAAAAAGTGATGCTAATTATGTTTTCATTAAATTACAACACACATTTTGTGTTAAAAGCACTGTCCATAATGCAGCACACAGATTTGTATAGTTAATGACACAGCCTGTCATTTTTACACATTTGTTTTGAGAGTGTACACACAGAAAAAAGGTACAATGCTGTCACTGAGGTGGGACCCTCAGGGGTACATCTCAATACCTTTAGTCAGGGAACATAACTGAATCATAATCCATTGAAATGATACTTTCTAAGTTGTACTGACTCCATAGACCCCATCTTGTCTCCAGGCTTTCATTCTGCTGTTCTGTTTTAAAACATTAGTTTATAAAAAGATGCAAATGTCTACTTTTCCACTAGGAAACTAGAACTACCTTAAGGTACACAGCTGGACCTGAAAACTGCTGTTGCACCTCTGAGGGCACACTTACATTGTTTGTACCTTGATGAACGACTCATGTACCTGCATGGTACCTTTATTTCTAACAGTGTAATAAAATATGCAATTCTATAATTCAACACACAGTGTCAAATATGAATAGATCGAGCCCTTTTATACAGAAAAAAAGAAAATTACACTGTTGTTCATTTTAATCAGTTATTTCTTGTAGGGATCACTTTAAACATGCATGTAATTGAATGAAACTGAGTCAGTCACGTTGTTTCAATCAAATGCATTTTCATTCAAGTCAGATTTACTTGATTAGTGTTTGTTTGCAAGCTTCTTAATCAACACCCTATTTGTATATTGTTTTACTTGTTTAATTACCATCTGCCCTTTTTTCCCCCTGACATAGCCTACTTCCCCTCACGCATGCATCTCCTTTCTACTGTCTCGTTAACTGTCTAGCACGGTTGGCTGTAAGAACAGGTACAATAGTACAGTAACACTGTAAGTAAATTACATAGATCGAACTTAAAGGCTTAACACATAAATGTATGCATGACAAGAAATAATGATCAGTCCCATTAATGAATATTTGCTCAAATCACTTTTTGTATGATGTATTTGTATTGATTGATTGATATTACTCTACTGAGAATCTCAAAAGGAACACAGTTGAATGGAACTGCTTGACATAATTTAATTCTAGATTTCATTGTTGTTGTTTGTGTGTCGATGCTATTAAATCATTATACTGCTGTCATATTGTGGAAAGGGCTCCCCAAACACTGCAAACTAAAACAAAGGCCTTCTTTCTCCTTTTAGCCTTAATACTCACATACAGAGAGATCCTATTTTCAAGGGCACTTCAGACAATATGATAAACAATAACCTATTGTGAAAGTAGTGCAGGTGTTTCTATTTATAATTAACAATAATATAATTGGCCATTAGGTTAAGATTTGTAGGCTAATATCGTCCATCATTTTCCTCATTTCACAGTTCTAGCTGAATGCAACTGTGTAACCGAAGCATTACAGCAATCTCCAGCATTTTAAAGCACTGAATAGTAAACTGTGAATAGTGAAAACATGCCTTCTTTTATATTCTCTCCAAATAAGGTTCATCTTGTGCAAAATTCCATTTTTAGGGTTCAGCGATTAACCACAGACAATCAGCCCCACGAATACGCTACGGTCGCTGCCTTGTGTTCCCCCTCCTCTTGTCTTCCCAATTCTAATTTGCAGCTCCATGGAAGCAGTGGCATGATGGCACTCTCAGCTCCATGAGAGGACAAATGACTTTAATTACAGAGTAATTGCCGAGTGTTGTGTTAATTAAATCTTGATCAGTTTAAGTAACTGGATTGCTCCCACATAGAGACCATGCTGTGACGTGCTGTCTCCCTCTCCCTCTGACTCGCACATCCTCCTTCACACATACATTCTTTGTGCCCCCACTTTGCTCTCGCTCTGCACGACGACAGGCTTTCCGTGAAAAATACAGTCGTAATGTAATATTTTTTAATTCTCCCTTTCACTGAAGTCATTAAAGTTCATTGTATTTGCTTGAACCATATCTTGGGAGAGAACCGCTCATTCAGATCTTTTCACTGTTGAGCCAAATTCATCTAGATCTACATCCTGCTCTGGTATAATGTGCTCCATTTATGGAAGCCAAGCCCTCTTCTCTTACTTGCAACGTCTTAGATTAAACAGAATTTGTTCAAAAAGGCTGTCAGCACCAACTTTCTCAGCACCACGTCGCTTCCCAAAATGGCATAACAAACATGATAGAGTCCAATCAAGAGAATGTAATTTTAGATACATGCATTATCTTTAGGTTCCTGTTGCTTTGGCCAAATTGAATCCTCTTATTTTAATTGGCCTCCATTAGGTGTTCTGCTCAAGGCAATTCCAACTGGGCCTTGCTTTTGTTGCTGCCTGTGCTCCAAAGCATCATTGCAGAATATTGATCATGATTGTCCTAATCTCTAATGATTTTAATTGGAGCTTGCTTTTAGAAAGCACAAAGAGGTAAACAGGCCTCAAAGGTGATCAAAAATGCATCTTAGCTAATATATGCATCAGGTCTGGTTTGTATTCTTCTGTGCTGGGAGTGAACAGACAAAAACAAGGCCGTTTATCTTGCTAAACAAGGGCCAAAATCAAGACAGTCTCAAATGATGCATGCCCTTAGCCTGTGATGTGTTAGGTTTAACACGAAGGCCAGTGGTGGTGATGCTTTTGTAGTAAGTCTTCATCTTTGGAATGCCCTTGCAATGTTCTTTATGCAGTAATGCTTGTGACAGACTCGACTGCCATATTTGGTAATTCAGCCACTCTCATAAATGACTGCGCTACAGTGCTATCTTCCCTGTAAGTACACTACTTTAAGAGCATTGATACACATACGATGTAGCAGTGAGCTGCTTCATACTGAAACCTTTCAATTTTGTCCACATGTTTATGTAGCTACCACAAATCGCCACAGGATTTTTCTCTCTAGAGATTTAGGGCTTTACTGACAATCCACTTGTTTGCTGTCCTCTTAAAGTTCAGATTAAAATATATTGGCAGTCTATAGTAAGTAAGCAGATAGCAAGCAATGCACCATCTGATCAGACATCCACCGAGTGGCTGTCATCTGTGCTTTAGGGAAAAAAAAACATAAGCCTGCTTTCCTTAATGCACTGAGTGGGTGTATTTATGAGGGTATAAAAATAATAAAAAAAATAACTCGAGCAATATATGGATAGACTATATTGGAAATACAGCTGTGCTGTGGCTGTCTCAGGTCTTCAAAGCAGGCTTGCCATGCAGTTACGCTGGAGAAATTACTAAACGAAAATCTGACATTTTTTCAACAGAAACAGACCAACCATATTGCTAAATAACAAATAAAAATAGCTGAAGTCTCCCCAAAAAAGAAGTGAAAAAGAGTACAAGGCAATCATTTGGCCATGTGGTAATTACTTCCCAAGGCTACTTTTCAGAAGAATCCAAATATTTGTCCTCTTTTACACTTTGTAAGATGCACTGTTCATCACACACACTGCCTTATATTACACAGTATATTAAAAGTACAATCATGATTTTTTGGGTCTTTTTCTTTCATCAAGCTTGAAGAGTTTCATGGCAAAACACTGTATATCATTTTCTAATAATTTTGGAAAGAGGGAGTTTTTAATCATAATACAGCAGATATACAGTTATATAATAATATAATATAGCTTCCAACAACATGTATGAGTCATTCTACATTGGTACATTCTCAAATGTGGGGCCTGAAAACACATTTCAGAATTTTGTTTAAAATGGATTTTAGAATAAAATCCTTTTGCTTTGTGTGAGCCTACACCCTAATTATGTTAATTTTATTGAACTCTTTGAGCATTCTATTACACCAAACAATCATAACACTAACCAAATGTTTCAACAGTGACAATATTAGTAAAATTTGAGCATAACTCAAAAATGCTAGCCAATACATCACTAGTGAACACAGCTTTGAACAACTGCACCCGCATAAAATCACAATATTTCTCATTAAAACACTAAAATGTTTATTAAATTGCAACAAATATGTGTTTCCACAGTGATAATTATTAATGTTATGTTGTAACATCAGTTACGTTGCTGATTTTCAGAGTTTGGGACACATTTACTGCTGCCTCACTTCCTGCTCTAAAATGCAGGGATGTGGCTAAAATAAGGCTCCGCCTATGGAATTCTGTGTTTTGGTAGTGACATGAAAAAGTGTTTTAAGCATGTTTTAATTTATTTTATTTTATTTCATTTTTTATTAAACTCAAATCAAATTAAACTTTTTTAACTTCACTTCAAAAGAAATCAAAAATATCTTTTAAAAAATGAATTAGAAAAATAAAAAAGCAAAAATATTTCAGTACCATTCTCACAAGTTGAAATTTAGGGATTAGAATTTGGGACAGACACCACAGACAGAAGGTACACTATAAATGAGGATTTTACATATATTTAGCTTATTTCTATCTCAATCAATGCACTGGTTTATAGCATAATGCTTGTTGGTCTGAACACTTTATTTATTTAGCACTTATTTTACAGTGGGACTGCAGTTTGAACTAATTCATTAGAATGGTCCATATAACGAAAAGGAAAAAAAGTAAAGAGGTCTATAATGTGTTATTATATCATATATCATTCACTTATATTTAATTATTTTTTTCTTAAATCTGGTAAGCGGATGGCATGGGAGGGGATAATGTGAAGGGTGGGCAGTGGGTTGGAGAAGATGGGTGGCAGGTGATGGGTAAAATAACTAAAAATATCCTAAAAATAACATCAAAGGTGTCAAACCAGAACTATGAATTGTACCAAGACTGCACAGTTGTAAGATTTGCACTGTTGGCAAATAATTCAGAATTTCTTCTCAATTAAAAAGTAGAAATGCTTTATTTATAAAATCTTAATCTAGCAAAAACATATCAGTTGGATTAGAATCAATAAGAAATAGATGAGTTTCCTTTTTGATCTGTTTTTTTTATCATTTTTTATTGTTTTATCTAGTATGACTGCACATATTCTGAAATCATATATCACGTCTGCAGTTTAAATACAAGATACATATCACTGTTGTCAGAAGAAAACCTTGTATCTTCAAAATGGTAACTTTACAGGAGAAGGAAAAAACCTACTTTTCTTTTAAAAAGTACTTGTACTTAACTTTTATGTAAGTCAATGGAACCATTTTTTTTTCCAAGCCATTTTGCGCCATTTCTTTTAGTCCATTCATTCTGAAATTTACACACAATGTAAAGAGCAATATGCATTTTTAAATTATGTCAAAAACAAAAAAACAGCAAAAACGGAGATACAAGGTTTTCTTCTGACAGCAGCAATATAGTGTTTTCAAAGTTGTCTTATATTGAATCAGCAATAACACCTTAAAAACTACTAATTTGACTCCAACACATACTACGGTGCAGCTCTAATCAACTTCACATCAATCATTTGAACAGGTTTAAAGCTCAAGTTCACGTGCTTATATTTTTGTTGCTAAGCAATCAGTGTTTGTGTACATTAGTATGAATGAACAATAATTCCAAGAAAGACAGACATAATTAAATTTGAGCAATTAAGACCGCCTTATGTTGGACCACAAATACTTTGAAATTCATAAAGGAATGTGTAAAGCGTAGGCTATGTGTGTGAGTGACAGTGAGAGAAAGAGAGAAGAAGAGTGTGAGGACAGACAGAGAGAGAGTATGAGTGTGTGTTTGGGTTGAGTGGGGGGCTTAAACACTGATTAGACAGTGTGGATGGTAGTAAGAAGGAAAGAGAGGGGGATTAGAAATTCTGAGGTGCTGACACATCTCTACCTCTCCAAGCTCTCAATTTAGGCAAGGATCAGACTCATTTAAGATAGAGCAGGATTACCGATCAGTCTAGCGTGACATTTTCATGAGGGGAACCCTTCAACTTGTGAACCTCACCACTTATGTGGCACTGAAGGGTCCACATACCACAACCACCTCCTGCAAGCAATGCCACAAAGAAATGTTAGCACAGTTAATTGTGCATTAAGTGAACTCCACACACTACGCAAGGATGTAGGTCAGACCAGCTCCTGGCTTTTTCCGTTCAGCCTTCAGCCATGACGTTTCAGCTACAGACAGCCATTAAAAGACTGACATTCCGTGAAAGAAGCAGACTGCGTTTTATTATTATCCACATTCTAGCACGCAGGGAAAACTGATGAGGTCCAAATATCACAAAGATACTGAAATCACATTTACATACCAGCACTCACAAACATTTAAAAATATTTATGCTTAGTTATTATGAAACATATAAATCTAGCTAAACAATGTATACTAATATGTAATCTGTAATCTACTCATATTTTGATTTTTTCTAGGCATTTGGTTTTTCAGAAGACAGGAAAATAAGCAAAGAGTGTCAATTACCTGAAGAGCTGAAACTGCTTAAAACTGGACTGAATTTCTTAAATCAGAACAGTCTTTAGTCACTACTGAATGCAGGGTTCAGGAAACATTTTCTAATACAAAATTAGGCACTTCAAAATGCATTATTTAGAGACTAAAAGCAAAAAATCTGCCTACAAAACTGTAAATGCCACAACAACCATACTGATAAAAAGTGTTTCCAACCAATAATTCTTATTTCTCATTAATCTGATACCTCGTTGATAATGAGCAGACTAGTAGGTCTGCCCATCCTCCTAATTTTGGTCAAGGTGAATTCTGATGTTTGACTCATCATTTAATCCTTGACAGGAGCATCTACTGCAGCCCATTCAAACAATCACAATTCAATTTAAAATTGGAAATCCAAAATGAATGTAACACATCTGCACAAGCCTGATTCAACTTTTAAAATCTAACAGAACCTCAACGGATCCAACAGTCATTTACAACATTGCTTTTAAAATTATTTACTAAACTAATTTACAAAGCATAATGAAAGAAAGAAATGAAGAACAAATGAACCAATCAGACTGTGGGTGGAAAATGAGTCCTGAAAAGTGACATTTTGCCTTATATTCTGCTTAACCACCAGTGGGCTGCCCAAAAAACACTGCCACCTTTGCCATCAATAGGCCAAAAGTGGCCTGCTATCCATTGCTACCTGGGATAAGACATGTTAACATTGATAGTAATAGCTGTATTTTTAATGTTTGGGACAGACTGGTGTGATAGTGAGTAAACTACAGATGATGAGTGGTAAGTTAGTTGGATTTACAAAAATTTACAAAAATTTACAAAAATAAATGTTAGCTGCTTTAAATGTGCTGTAATGCTAAGTGCTGGAATGGTAAGTAAACGGTAAGTTAGCTTAGCTGCTGTCATTTTTAACAACATTTTGACTGTTATGGACACTCACTGCACACTTTATTACAAACACTATACTAATATTGTGTCATACTCCCTTTGCAATCAAAACAGAATCAATTTTTCACATCACAGATTCCAGTAGATACTGTAAACATTCCTTAAAGGTTCTGGTCCATGTTGACATGATTCCATTAGATTTTTGAGGTTCACTTTCACGCTGCAAAACTCCTGTTCTACCTCATTCCAAAGGTGAAAACCAGTTTAAAACCAGTTTGAGATGACTTTTGTTTTTTGACATGGTGCCCTATCATGAAGGATGTAGCAGTTAGAAGATGGGCAAATTGTGGCTATGAAAGGATGCACATGGTTATGATGATGTGGTGATAAAATTATATAAACAGGCCCAAAGTGTGCCAAGAAAACATTCCCCACACAATTACACCACAACCACCAGCCTGTTGGCACAAGGCAGGTTGGGAAACCAAATTCTGACACTACTATGAGATTCATCAGAGCAGGCTATGTTTTTCCAGTCTTCAGCTATCCAGTTTTGGAGAGTCTGTGTACACTGCAGCCTCAGCTTTCTGCTCTTGGCTGACAGAGGTGGAACCTGACAAGGTCTCCTACTACAGAAACCCATTCGCCTCAAAGTTCAATGTGCATTCTGAGATACTTTTCTTTTCACCACAGTTGTACAGAGTGGTTATCGGAGTTACCATAGCCTTTCTGTCAGCTTGAACTAGTCTGGCCATTCTCCGTTGACCTCCCTCAACAAGGCATTTCTGTCTGCAGAAGTGGTGCTTTTCTGTTTTGTTCTTTATTACATCATTCTGAGTAAACATCTGGCACTAACAATCATACCACGGACAAGATTACTTTTTTTGGTCCTGGTGGTTGATGTAAACATTACCTGAAGCTGCTGGCTTGTATGTGCATGATTTCATGCACTGCACTGCTGCCACATGATTGGCTGATTAGATAATTGCATGAAGGAGTAAGTGCACAGGTGTTCCTAATAAAGTGCTCAGTGGATATAGATACACAAATATCTGTACATCTTTGCTGACGGATACTGATCCTGGATCAGTTACAGCGATTTCAAGCATTTACTGTTTTGCTGATGCAGTCTTTGCTGATGTTAGGGCTGACACAATAATGAAGTTAATTGTCATATGAATATTTGCAATTAACAATTTAACTGTCCTTTTGATCATTATTGGTAACTTTTACAATGCAAGCGTAAAGCAGCCAAATTGTCTGATTAGGCACTTTACCTGTTAGGTTCATTTACTTAGTAACACTGATTGTACTGTTGAATCAATACAACAGTTTCTACAGTTAGACAGAACTATGTTTAGAATTAAGAAAAGATACTTGCTCTTCACAAGAGTGAAAATATTAGCAAAAACATTCTGCCAGCATATATTCAAAAACATTAGAATTAGCTACATAGCTATCAAATAAATTAACTAACATTCAGCACTGCCCTCTAAACATGTTAGAGCACCAAGTTAGAAATTAGAACTTTTTTGTTTTCATAAGTCCATGATGAGCTCATTTAATGCCTTCTTTTATTAACAGGTATATTTGCCTCAATCCAGCACACTCAGCTCACGTTTTGTTTGTTGCACTACAAAATAACTGTAACATTTACTGTGGAAAAATGATTGCAGTCAAATAATTGCAAACAGGAGATTATACAGGACGAGCTGATGTTACAAATCTACAATACAGAATGACAAAAGACGTTGCATTGTTGATTTGACTCATTCACAACAACGAGTGAGTTAGGCCCTTGTACCCGAGTTAGGTAATATTTTCGTGTAAATTAATATAACTGTGTGAGAGTACCCAGACGGAAACTCATTTAATCCAACTGTACCGCCAAGCTCAGTGCTTTGCGTTTTGCTGAGGACCTAAATAGTGTACTAGGAATGAACTGTGGAACCTGTTGGAAGCGCCTTCTTACTTACAGAGCAATGGATGAATGACAGTTTATTTATTTAATCAAGGAAACGGTGAGTTTACAATGTATGTAAGTGCACATGCGACAGGACCGTAACGTTAACTGTGAACCTGATCACGCTACATTTCAGCGTTGTCGGTCTGCTCTTGTCCCTGATCTTTCCAGAAGAGAGTAACTCCCCCACTGAGGCTCTCGAGTCGAGCTCCCACGCCGCCTGTGCAGCCTCCGTCTACGACAGAGCGGCCAGAGCAGGAAGCGGAATTAACCACAAACCTCGGCATGCTAGTGCAGCGGTCTCTGACAGCTCGGCGCAAACCTGCAGTCTGGGAGGGACGGTTCGACCGCGGAGACGCTCATTTGAAGATTAAAGCAGGATGTGGCGCGAATTATGAACCGCACGCGCGCGAAATAAAGAAACGCGTTTTTGAGGCTGAAGTTTCAACAGTTCTGAAACGCTAGCTACATGCTAACGCTGCTGGGTCGTAGGAGCAGCAGCGTCGCTTCTTCTCCCGCTTAGTTTTCTACTGCGCTGTATTTTGATGCAACAGCTCTCTTTACCGGCAGAAGTGGGAGTTTTGAAAAACTAGCTAGGTGCTAATACTGTTACGGTCGTAGCTTCGCTCCTTAGCTCGCTATTATTCTGTATTTTGGTACAACAGCCCTTTTGTGGCGAGAAAACCCGGAGCTAGTAGCCACACAGACCATTTTCTGTAGTCGTACGGAGCCTGAACGCTCGTCGGGCCGACAGAACACAGTAAACGTGTATAAACGAGTGTAGACGGCGGGTGAACGTGTAAGATGTCAGCGGACAGGTGGTCGTGGACTTTGACAGGAGCGACAGTAGCCACTGTTACGGCGCTATACCTGCCCAGTGTCCCGCGGACGGTCCCCGGCGGAGACTCAGGTAGGCTGGAGGTGTCACGTGCGTTTGTACACACATACACACACACACACACAGCCAATCAGAGCCAACCAGAGCGTCGCTCTACATAGCGCGCGCAGCTCTTCTTTACACGATTGTGTTGCACTCCTCGCGCCTTTAGCCTGAAATGTGCACCTTTTGCCACTAGCCTGAGAAAAAACTGAGAAACTATGAGGCTGTGAAAAACACGAATGTCTCTCATCTCAGCACATCACCAGCCTGATTGTTGAGGCAGTATAATTCTACCAGTAGATGAAGCTTTTAGTTGTGTCTCAAATCGACCCCTTATTCGGTTTGTATTAAACTGACTTAGCATTCAGACATTTTCTTGAGTGGAGATGATCACAGTGCACTGCAGTGTTCACCCCTAATAACACACCACTGTGCTCATCAGACTGCAAGAGTCAAAAGCTTCGTCTGAACAGTTAAAAGGAACTTCCATTCCTTTTTTCCTTGATTTTGCAGTAGCCATGAAATAGATCCCGACATGCTAGTCAGCTCTGACAGTATATTTACAGTCAGTGGGCTACAGATCAGGTAAAACCATGGAAAGCAGATTAGAAAGGAAGTGGAAGTGTCATTCAGCTCTTTGGATACAGCTGGATTGTTTTCAATGTGAATCAAAACAGTTGACAACAAAAAATAAAGTTCAAGAAAGGTGGCAAATTCTATGTTATCACTAGGATTTAAGTTCTGCGTATATATTCAAAATGTTGGTCTTTTTAAATGTTGTATTTAGGTTTTTCAATGTATAGCCTCAAGAATATTAATTTCACATCTAAAATATTTCTCTTCAAGATGTGTGGCCACTTTTCTAAGAACTTGATGCTTATCTTCAATACAGCTTATCTTGCAATACAGGCAATATGCCAGGACAGCTATGTAGAGCTTATCAGAGCTTATTTGTGATATGTGGAGAGAATGCAGGCCAATCAAATTACTTGAATTTCTGGTCAGGGTGAGACAAAACCACAGCCTAAGCATTATTACACAGAAAAAGCAGAAGAATGCTGCAAACCACTTATTAGTGTAGTTACATTAATTATCTTTACCCTTCACAATAATTGCAACAGGTAGAGTACCGAAGAATTGATATGAAATGTAATGTCTGATGTGACTAATGTGCAAAGCAGTGGGTGGACCTTAGAGAAAGTGTACTTGATAAAAATACAATGATGAAATAGCTCTGGTAAGCTTCAGGATGCACCAGCCAATATTGGCCTCCTCAGAGAACGCAGTAACAAGACATTTGATTGGTCATTTTGTTTAATAGCTGATGACGTTTGCTTAATTAGCTTTATAACTTATTATTAAATATAAGAAAAACTTGCAGAAATGCTTTGAGTCAAGGATTGATTGACTCGGAAACACACCGATAGTGAGATGTGGCCCACTGGTTATATGCTGTTAATTTTTTGCTGTTAGACTATCAGAAGTCTGTGTAGGTAGGCAGTCATTTGGTTTTATGGCTACTCTGCTGTTAAAGTCGAGTGTGTGAGGTTCTCAACGTTTCAGTAAATCTACTTGTCTTTATAAACTTATAAGTGAACTCTGTTTACTTATCAGATCCTTAGATCATGTCTAAGTAGTAATGTAACTCATTTTTAACTGTTACTAGCCAATTCAATATTAAGTGTCACTGGAGTGTTGGAGTGACTAGATCTTTGCAGGCCTTGAGCCGTGTGTTCAAGATTGGGAACATGCAGTGCATCAAAATATGTGTAGGCAAGGCAGCAAAAACAGGAATGTTCAGACTTGAACAGAGAACAGCATCACTATTAGTTCCTTGTTCCGAGAGCAAAGACTGATCCTTAATTTAGCAATTTGTCCAGCTTTTAGGGCCTCACATAATGCTGTGGCCCTTTGCTGTGTTCTTTATCTTCTAACTTGCTATTGTAAATCGTAAATTATTGTGTAACACTAAGTTTAATTGTTGTCAACCTTGTAATGATTCAATAATAATTCAATTTATGTGCTATTTTGGATGTTTTTTTTCTAGGAATATGCATAGCAATGCTAGATCCAACTGCCATTGCGCTTTCCATATAATGCTTTTGTAAAGAATCGCAGTTGATATACCAAAAAGACCAATTTAAAATCTTAGCACTGCATGCTACACAGAAACAAATCTAAAAATCAGCTGCTAAGTCAGTGTCCCAACACTCGGCATGCCTTTCATATGTATGTGTCAGAAGAGACTTGTGAGGATAGACTCCTGCAGGTTAGGGCCCCTGTGTATTTTGTTGACCACAGTTGTGTGGACTGACAAAGGCCAGGCTTACATAGTGTAAACACAGAAATATGCTTGAGCCAAGCTTTTATTAAAAGAAAAGCTTCTTTTCAACAAGCTAGGTCAGAAAAGAAAGTGTCAGGCATACAAAAAGCTGAAAAGCTGTTCTGTTAGCTTTTTCCCTGCTATGAATCTCCCCTTGACCACCACCCCAGAATGTTGGTATGAGGGGTGTTTTTGGAGGGGGGTTAAAAAAAAAAAAAAAAAAAAAAAAAACCCACCGTAGCCCCTGAGCGTGGCGTTTAGGGACAGTGCAGGATGGTGGTGTGATAGAGCCAGCTGAATACTCGGCAGAAATTCTCCAGGTCTCCGTCTCGCAGCCCTAATCCCTTTAGGTGTGCTGCGCCCTGGAGAGGCTGAGCGGGCGCCCCGCGGGACCGCTGTTGTCTAGGAATGCGAGTGTGGAAATGATGGGGATTAAGGGGCAGAAAGGCTGCTGTGGGTGCCCAGTGCTGTGCTATCACAAAGACACTTGGCTCCTTCCACTGCTGCCCCGCTTTCACTGCATTTCCCCCACTTTGCTTTTTTTAGAAATTGCTCCTCACGACCAGGCCTGGCTTTGCTGCTCCGGACTTCAGCATCATATGGCGAAAAGAAATGAGAGATAACTTCACCTGTCAGTGTATATACCATGACAAAATGTGATTAAAAAGAAAGCTGTGCAGTTGGAGATGCGGTAGGCCTGACCTCAACATGTGTGAGTTGGTGTGTTTGTGTTCATGGCCTGCTCTAAACAGAACCCTGAAAGCAAAGAAAATTCCGGCACTGAAGAGTGAGGGGCCTGCACGCACAGATAGAGGAGTTCCAACATGACAACAAAACAGACAACCGCCAGTGAAATGTTGGAACTGCCTGCTAACGATTTCAAAATTCAGTGATGCACTGAACATTTAGGGTTGCATCAGAAAACATAGTTTATAGGATTTTCCAGTGGTGAGACAGTGTTGCATCAGACAGCATTTCTCAGATTTTAACCACATCTTAAGTTTCGGTCTGTTTACAGATAGTGAACCTTTAGCCAAGAAAACTCAGGACAGTATTTTAAATGAAGAATGTTTACTAAGAAATTGTCTTGCGTTTCACCTTCTCCTTCTTTTCTTGAAATTTAAGTGCTCTTGCAAACAACACCACTTGCTCTGTCCAATAGATGACACAGTTTAGTGTTAATTACCAGCATTCAGCCAAATGACTAGCTGTTGCCAGGAAACAAGTAACAAGTTAATTTGTTAAGAAAGAGCAAACAAAGTGTTCAGCTATAGTCAATATTCAGTTCTGCTCTTGCGCTCCTTTGAGATGATATTCAGCGAGGCAGTGAAGAGGAAAACTCCTGCATAATTCAGTGTTTTCAACATTTGTTTTTTTTATGACTTTTTAAATGACATTTTATGACTTTATATACATAAAAATCACAAAAAATAATTTCTTTGGGCACTGTTTTACCTCACAGCGCCCTGCATGTAAGTGTCTGCCATCAATAATTTAATAATTTGTATTTAAAAAATACATTTAAAATACATTTAAGGACAAAACGTTATTGATAAATCATCAGTGTCTGGCAGTGTACTTGTAAACATTGCATGTAATAACTTTCTGAGGTGTAGCTTTTAGATGAATTGAACTCTTCAGATGTCTGGTTCCTGTCACCACAGCTGAGAACAGTTTTTTGTATGTGGCTTTGAGTGTCAGATGTGTGGTAATTTTTTTTTTTGGGTGGGGGGGGGTAAAGGAGGGACTGTGTGTGTGTGAGAGAGAGAGTGTGTGAGTGTGTGTGTGAGTATTTGTGCATATGGAACATGTGCAGTGTACTCTTGCAGACTGGGGAGTATGGGAAGACTGAATGCACTTGCCTGTGTGTGTGTGCCTGTGTCTGCATGGGGATCAGGGGAGCACACGCGATGGAAGAGAATGAGCGTGTCGCTTAGGAAATGTCACACTGGGAAGATTTGCAGGTTTTGATCCGGGCAAATTAATGCAAAACCCCAGTGCAAGTATTTGATTTGGGAAAACTTTCGGGAGCGGACTTGTCTCTTAATAATAATTATTGGGTTTACATTAATTTCCCTCTCTGTTTTTCTACCACAGGAGAGCTGATCACGACTGCTTGTGAGCTGGGGGTAAGCATTAGCCGTATTGTTTAATCAATTCACTCATTAACTCTTATAAGCATTAAGGAAGTTTAATTAAGTATGGGGGGGGGGGGGGGGGGGGGGGAGCTGATTAATTTACTTTTCAGGCTACAGGTTTTTTCTTCACTCCCTTTTCTGTGCACTTCTTTTTACTAAGTTAGGACTAGAGAATGCTATAATTTGCAACCCTGTTCTTCAAATCCAATTAGACTGAATAGTAAGGCAATGGCTTTTGTAGGCTTTGCCTTATGTACGGTATAAGGCTTATTATACTCCAACCCCTCTTCTTTTTGTGCGTGTATGTGTGTGTGCCTGTGTAAGCCGCAAAGAATGAACTAAATCGGGTTACCAGTTATAATAAGTTTTATTATTTAATAAAGTTTATTACGCCGCCATGATCCTTTTAGGGAGGCTGTGGCAGTGTCAGTATGCCAGTAATCCCTCCCTCTGTCCGTGTGGCCTGCTTGCCTGCCGGCTCTCCCCAGGGTTAGAGGGGTCTCTCTGGGGCAGAAGGCCGGCGGCCCTCCCCTCCTGCTCCCTGGAGTCCCGGATCCATCCTGCCTTAAAGCTCCCTGCGGCAGGGCTCTCGAGCTGTGTGTTCTACACGTCTGTTACTGTACCACACGCACGTACGCACACAGACACAATAACACCTTTTCTCCTTCGGCATGCACTCTCACAACACGTGTGCCCTGCATGATGTCATCTTCACCGTACAAGTGGAAGCATTTCTGCCACACACAACATGCACATATACACACCACACAGACACACACGCCTCCATTTCCACCTCATGCTCACCTTGTTGGCACAGCAGAATGCCCTTCCTGACCCTACCATCTGTTTGCCATACTGTCTCTGTTTCTTCTGTCCTCTCTCTGTCCTCTCTCTCTCTCACTCTCTGTCCCTCTAGTCTTACAACATTTCTGTTCTCTCTCTCTCTCTCCAGTGAACTGGGTGTACCCCTTGTGTAAAGCTAAAAATAATCAGATCTGTGTAAATTACAGCTGCAATGCTTAGTCAAGTCAAATTAGATGTCAACAGCGTTGATTATGTGTCATGCGTGACCACATTTGTTCCTGTAAAATCATTTTATTGGTTTCACTCTGTAGTTAACTGGAGCTCATTTTGCTGCTGTGTTTTCTATCACAGTGTAGTGGTAGTTTCTGACATAAACTGAATAAAAATCATAGAGTTTACAGCTTTGTTAGATCACATTCTTTATATATCAAATAAATGCAACAGCAGCATTTACAAATCAGTAGATAACAGGAAATAGGAAGACACACCCACATCAACCTTAAAGAGTTAAAAATAAAAGTATTCTGTGATGCTTTCTAATGTTTCTAGGACACTTGAAGTCATTCCGCAAGGCACTACAGGAAGTGTAGGGGGCGATAAGGCTTCTGTCATTTTATTACACCATCAAAGAAGAAATTGCTTGTTGCAGTGACAGAGCTTAGAAGGTTGGTGGCACTGTGACAAGGAGTAAAGTGAGAGGAAATTGCAGAAGATATAATTAATCAGAATAATGTAGAATTAAGTTAATTGTTAGTTGTAGCTCTAGTATAAATTGCGGTCAGTGATTGTAGATGGAGCATGGCTGATTGTGGTCCTAGCTGTCACGTTGAATTCACTAGGTCATACTCTTCCAGTTTTCTTGAGGGTTCCCTGTCTTCAAACAGCTCTCTCTCTCAGTCTCTCTCTTTTTCTCTCTCTCTCCCTCCTCCCCCCCACACCCCCGCTCTCAGACATCTCCTTACTCTAGAGTGTGCTACGTTTTCTCAGCCTGCCGTGACTGTGTGTGTTATCAGGCTAGTAGGAGTGAGACAGCCTTTAATAGCTCAGCCCTTTATCGCTCCTGAGGGGACTTAGCGCCTAATTGCTGGGAAGGCAAGGAGACAGGAGATCAGGGTTTTGGAGGGTGATCGGGAGGGGAGGAGGAGATGATGTGTGCGTGTGTGCCTACCTGTGTGTGTGTGTGTGTGTGTGTGTGTGTGTGTGTGTATGTGTGCAAGTGATATGGAGAATAGTACCAAACCATAACTTGTGAACATGGCGCTGCCCTCTAGTAGAGAGCAGGAGGAGCATGGATGAGTAGATCAGGTCTCTTACAGACTCTTGACCTAAACTGTTATCTTAACTTTTTTTAATTCTGTGTTTTTTGTTTTTTTTTTCTCAGGTGGCCCATCCCCCTGGATACCCTCTCTTCACCATGCTGGCCTTTCTAGCCCTTCATCTATTGCCAGGCAGTTCTCCTGCACACAGCATCAATGTGCTGTGTGCTCTGCTGGGGGCAGGGGCCAGCGGGACTCTCTGCTACACTGTCTGCAGGTAAGAACCTGCTGTGTCTTTTCAGTGAGCCCTAAGATGGTCTGCCACAATATGTATCTTATTTACAATGACTTAGTAATTTTCATTTTGCTGTTGTATATTGTTTATATATAACAGCAAAATGAAAATTAATAAGTAATTTTAAATAGTTATGAAGCAAGCAATCCAATGAACTACATGCAAAGTGCATTCTTGTAAGAGCCTTCAGACAGCCACAGCTGTGGAAAGTGCTCTTAAGAAAGACAAACACATGATGATAAAGGCCACTACATTTTCTGTCATGACTGATGCCAATGGAAAATAACTATCTACAGGACTGTGGGCGGGGGCAGGCTAAAACGTTTAGGTTGGGTGTGGGAGCAGAACAAATTATGGTTTCTGCATGCAACAGCAGGATGAAGTCTTCCATTTGTTGAAAAATTATGTCTGTAGAACTTGGTTGCAAGCAGTGACAGTTTCCAGTATGTGGCAAATCATTGCTGCGTGGCAACAGGAAACTGGCTTAATTCTTTGTGGCATACTTTCAACAAGGTGCTAGAAACATTCCTCAGAGATTTTGTTTATTTATTTGAGGTATTGTTGCCTTTCTGTCATCTCGAACCAGTCTGCCCATTCTCCTCTGACCTCCCACATCAACAAGGCATTTTCGTCCACATAACTGCCGCTCACTGGATATTTTCTTTTTTTCTGACCATTCTCTGTAAAACCTAGAGATGGTTGTGCATGAAAATCCCAGCAGAGAAGCAGTTTCTGAAATACTCAGACCAGCCCGTCTGGCACCAACAACCATGCCATGTTCAGAGTCACTTAAATCACCTTTCTTCCCCATTCTGATGCTCGGTTTGCACTTCAGCAAGTTGTCTTGACCACCTCTACATGCCTAAATGCAATGAGTTGTAACCATGTGATTGGCTGATTAGCTATTTGTGTTAACAAGCAACTGAACAGGTGTACCTAATAAAGTGGCCAGTGATTGTAGCTCGGAGTGTTGTTGTCAAAGGTATCAAATTAATCCACCATCAACAAAGATAATCTATGCCGTCGATTTTCAGTCTCTGTGTTGCTAACAGATTTTTTTTTTAAATCGCCCTGCTTCTGCTTCTTAGCCAGTGCCTAAAGAATAACCGATAGAACTGGTGGTCTTTAATAATGAGTAACATGCTTTTGTGCTTTCAGCTTGCCAAGCTGCTGAGTAATAACTTCATGTTACCAAATAATGAAAATATTCTATGGGATGAGAATTATTTTCACTTTGGACATCAGTGTTTTTGTGTGTGCATGTTTAATTGTTAATAACAGATGCAAGGTAAATCTTTTAATTATAGACAACAAAGGTTATTTGTAGAAGTGCTTTAGGACAAACAAACTATCTTATGAAAATAATATTGTATAATTACAATAAATTTTTAGAATAAACAATATTTGCAAAGTTTTTGTCTAAGGATTTGGTCAGAACATTTCAAAAAGGCATTCTGAATATTAATATTATTATAACTTTATTCTCAATGTTATACCCTTTTCTCAGTCATTGTATAAAATAAAGAACAGTGCTTTAGATTCTACAAGTACATTTTTGCAAATTTATGAAAATTACTTGAAAACTGATGTTATATAGTACTAGCATCATTTTAGAGATTTACATCAACAACAAAAACAAACAAAATTACTGTTATTACATATACAGTCGTATGCAGCGTGTGCAAAAGTTTATGTGCCTCGGTCAAAAATACTTTGTTGATATTCTAAGTAAATAAGTAAAATAAGTACACATTTTCTGAGAACACAGTTCTTCACATTTTGAAGCACAACACAATTTTGTGAAGTTAACAGAGTAAAAAAAAATATGGCATATGCAAATGTTATAGTGCATTTCTTATTTTATGTTTTACTATTTTCTAATATATATCACCAAATATATAGAAATTATGCACTAAAATGTGCTTAAATATGCCATATTTAAATTTGTTTCCTGTAGTAAATCTGTTATTTTCATTTCAAAATCAACAAAACCTGTCTATCTGATCATAAAAACTTTTGAAAAAGGTAAAAAGTTTAACATTAGCAAACAGCTGACACAATGAATAACAAACTTTCTGGACCAGATGGAAACTTATTCAGACTGCAACTGTAGGTAAGAACAGGAAACACTTAAATCTTATTCAGTATGTACTTGGGAAAATTGTATTATTACTGCCATTGTTTTTGTCAGCCAGTTGGTCTGTTCTGTTTCATGAGCTGCCTCCACCATTGACTGGATATGAGTAATCCATCTGAAAATCTTGCCAACCTTTAGTGTTTAAAACAATAAAATGTGCAGGGCAGGGGTACTCCAGGACTATGGCTGTTTTATGTAATGAATTACAAAAGGAATGCATTTTAAAATGTGATGATTTGAAATACAAAGGACACCCATTTAGTATGGCATAGCATATGCATGGTATTTATTGCTGCGTATGAAACTTGTATATAAACCATGCACTATGGCCGAACTGGCGTTGTTAATCTCAGTATATTCACACTAACACAATTCACTTTTGCCACTAATTACTAAAGAGGAAAGGCCATCTCTCAAACACAGTTCATTTCAAGCCATTTTTCTCTGTCTACCACCTACTGTTGCTGTTCAATTTTAAGTATATGTCTAAACATGTGCTCATGTTGATGAATGTAACTGCTGTGTAGGACTCCCTAAATGACGTAAATGGTGTATGGCTTGCCTGAGGTCAGAGGACCCACTTCAATTAGTATTGCAAAAAAGGCTGACCAAAGATTTGGCCTGTGGCTACATGTAAAATGCAGCCCCTGCTCTTAATCCCAAAAGGATTTAGATCTAATTTTGGATTAGCGAAACTAAAAAGTCATTACCCATAGCCCATGCTTCCCCCTTCCTCTTCCCCTCAGCTGATGAGTGCTAAGGATTTCAGCGTAAACTCACTCTCTCTTGCTCTCACTCATTCTCTCTTGCTCTCTCTCTCATTCTCTCTCTTTCGCTTACGCAGATATACACATACTCTTACATATACTACATACAATCCAACCCTAAAGCCCTCTTAGCCTTAATTGTCAGTATATAATCTATGTTTTCAATTGAAAGCATAATCGTAATAGGTTTTGATGGTTATCTGTCTGCACTATGGCTGAGGTTTTGGCCCTCACGCTTGTCTGCTGGGCTGCGAGCTGTAGCTGGCAGGCGCAAGATGCCAGGGCTAAGGGGGGGGGGGGGCGTTTCGGGGCTTCAGAGTTTCCGGCACAGTCTGGGACGCCCTTCTGGGTTGGCATTGGGGTCCTCAGGTGCTTGGTCCATGCCCAGTGGGTGTGCTGAAGTGGCATACCACACGCAGTAGGAGCACTACCGGGCAGGCCTGTCCCCAGACTGCCACCCTGGCACCTTACACCACATCATTCTGTGGGTGACCAGCTCACTCCATCCTCTCAGAGTTGAAGCTAGGAATGGTAACTGCTTTGATTCTGTGTTATTTAATTACGTTTTCATAACATTGAAATCGGTAATTGCTGTTGTCATTAGTACAAAGCAATGTGCATTGTTAATATCCTGTTAAGGGAAAAGCATTACTTATTTGCATGAGCCTGCTTATTGCTCTCCCTCCTTTGATGAGCAAGGACAAAATACCATTTAAGTTTCTATATAAACTGTATGGTAGATAGTGTAAGTTAAGCAGTTTCTTTTTGGTTTGCAGTAGCTTTCTAATGGCACATGAGTCAAATTTACTCTCCATTATTTCAATTCCCAAATGAACAGTAATATCAGACTTTAGGAAGATCCTCAGTATTGTGAGTCTTTGATGTTCAAATTAGGTGGATGTCTGCCTGTAGAATTGCAGAGTGAGCACTGATGGGCTTGGAAGCCATTTCTTTTCAAAGACGAAGTTCCCCGCATCTCACACCCAGCACTCGGCCTCCCTTTGATTTGTCAATTACAGAACACTCTTCTAAACCACATGGTTTGATAGCCAAATTGCATGTCTTATTATGTTTCCACACTGGTGCCTGACAAGCCTTTGAGGATGGCCGGCCTCAATAATAATGGTAATTGTTGATTTCATTGCATTTAAAACTTCAGGGAATATGTATAATTTCTTGTGTTGGAAAGAAAATTTAACTCCAAGTTCACAAGAACTATTTTTGAACCCATACAGAGGAATGATATAAAACTTTAGTGCAGCTGTCTTGTTGATTCTGAAACAACTTTTGAAAACTGACACAGCAAGCCTTCCTTCCAGACAAATATTTTCTTCTTTAAGTCATCCTTATAAGTCCCACAACGGGGAAATTTCACCTCCACATTTAACCCATCCGTGAAGTAAAACATCACATACACACTAGTGAGCACACACACACTAGGGGGCATTACTGTCCCATATGCAGGTTTGCGTTAAATTGTGTTGCTCATTAAAGAATGACGCCCAATGTCTGCTATAACTCATTATGCAATCCTATGTTTATGGTGATAGTAATTGTGTAAGCTAATCTGTAATGTTTTAGTGGTATGTTTTTAAAATAGTAATACCTTCATAGTAACCAAACAAGGCATGAATCAGTGATGCATATGAAATTGGTAAACAACTATCACTCAGCATTTTCCACACCGTCCTGAGATCTTAGTTACATAACAGAAACAGCCAGGTGGTCTGAAAGGGACTCCACCCATCACCCACCCCCAGTCTTGTCTTCATGAAACCTGTGAGGGTACACAACTGCCAAGATCAGGTGGGTTCTATCCCGCGTGAGGCAGCTGATTACACAACTGGCTGGGCTCCAAGGCCCACCTGTCTCGCTAGTTCTGTGTTTTTCTAAGGGCCTTCACCATATGGCTGTGACAGTACTTTCCTCTGCATCGCCACTACATTTCACCCAGCCAACCTGCAGCGAGCCACCAGGGGATAGGGCTCCAGCGAAAGGTTTAAACGAAGGTGTTCAGGTTAATTTAATTTTTGTTTGTTAATTCCAAGGTAATGGTGTGTATGTTAGTAGTGTTTCGACTGTGTTGAAGCTTTATGAAGCAACTACTCTGGATCTGTTTTGAGAGCATGTTAGAATTAAAGCAGCATGTGAGCTGGCTACACGTTTTCTCACACCTCTGTTGTCAGGTAGAAAACCGTCCCAGGAACAACCGCTCTTGGCAGCTTAAGGCCTGGAGAACATATGTCTCCATTTATCGGCCTAACATTTAAGATGCTTTGGTTTATGGCCATGCGTTTGTTGGTGGCGACACTAGCATTATTATGTACAGTTTTTATTTTGGAACATCACCTTTAGCTTATATAATGAATGAACTGAAGAACTCCTTAAAGTTCAACCTTATCCTTACAGCAGGCAATGCTTTCTAACTGTTGAGATCATTTCTTTTCTGTCATACGGAGAGCCCTCTTCCCTCCTTCTCATTTTTTACCACTAGTAAATGGCCACCCCCAGCATGACCAATGGTTCATTTAACACACATGCAGTAATACATTTTAACAGATGTTTAATGAAGATGTCGTTTCCCTCATTACCCCATTCAGAATAGGGGGAATATAGTTATTTTACACTATTACGCTATTACTTTAATTTCTCCTAGCCTGGAGGCCTAAGATTGTGTCTGCCACACTGGATGTCAGTATTACCCTCATATTACAATTCTCAGTCTCCACAGGCACTTCGTAATAGCAGTCACCAAGCAAGGAGAGGATCAGCGTCTGCTTATTACCATACATCCCGAATTAATACAGTCTATAGGGCTGCTCATAATGCAGGATCACTGATGGCTAATGACTTTGTTGAAGTAATGATGGTGAAAGAAATTGCTGAATGACATACACATTTTGATTTTCTATTATGAGTGTGTTTGTTCACATGGTGGGAGTCGTTAGGGGATTAAAGATGGCATTCTGGGTGGAAAATGTGTCGGTGGCTGTATTTATTGTTTGGGGAGTGATTAATTTTTAGCACACACTGTGCAGAATGTCCTGTACTGTCCTGTAGGCGGAGCGTTTCTGTCTGGTCTCAGATCTGCTCATAAGCACTGCATATTTAAGGTCCAGTGGTTTTACAAAACAGGTTTCACAAAGGCTTAGTTTTGGTTTTTGAAACAAAAACTGTGTTTTTGAGCCACACATAGTAAAGTGTGATAGAATTTTACATTGTTACTGTGCTTTTTTAAAAATTTATTTATTTTTAATATGCACAGTTACATTTCAGAAAATGAAAATCTAAACAGTGGCAATGATGTGCTCATAAACACACAATAAAAACGAATAGTCATTTTTTTAGGAATTGTCATAAATTTTTCACTTAGGCAAAAATGCTGTCAACCCATGGTGGGCTTTCTCATTATTTTTTTTTTTTTTTTTTTTACCATTGTCACAATTACATCTAAAAACACAGAAGGTTCTCTGGTCTTTTTGGTTAGTAAATAAAATGACTATATCTACATTGTAAGAGATTGAGACCCCTGGTTCCTTTTACCACCACTGTAAAAGAAAACACTTTCCCTCTTCAGGATACTGTAAAAGAAAGAAAAGAGTTAGCTTTGGTTTATGCTGGTGTCTATTTCATTTTAACTCCTCAAATGGCCACGCCCCACTGGTGGGCCCAAGGTTTTATTACATATTTCTATAACCAGAATAGCTTTTCCCTGCAGTTCCTGAAAAATAAGCATTAAAAGATAATAAACCTGGAATTTTATGGGCTTAACATTTTGTAGTGTATTGTTTTATGGTCTCTGCAAAAAGATCTGTGACATTTTTATTTGAGCTTTTTCCTCATGTCAGGTTTTTACCATAATGTTTACAATAAAAAAATTAATATGTACTTCAATTAGTGATGTCTAAGTTAACACATTTAATATCAATTAATATCATTGTGCTAAATTATTATATTATATATATATTATATATTATATTGTGTATTATATACACAGCATTAATTTTTGGTTCCATTGTAGAATTTTAATGCCATTTTCTGCATTTTGATCTTTCCTTAACATCTGTAGTTTCAGCCTGATGCCCAGCTGCTCACACTTTGTTTCTGTGACACTGCTACTGTGGTCTTCTCAGATTTAATTGGTAAGAAGTACTAATAATGGCTCTCTTGATAAAAACAGTATTTCCAGCTACTGCAGTGTAACTTGTTTATCACCAAAGAACGTTGAGTCATGTCACACTGGTGATGCTGGCTGTATTGGTAACATCAGTAATGCTAGCACAGACAGACACCTTTGGCAGACTAGACTGGGCAGTGCTTGTAAGAGAACTATGGATTAAAAAGCTGTTCTGGAAAGCTCCAGTTCCTCTTGGAACAACATGTAGACCAGCACGAGAGTGAAACTCTGTAATAGTGGAGGAGATGGAACCACTAACTGTATATGTCATATAAACCCTCATAGGCTGGAACAAGAAGACATAGTTGCTCCCACTGAATGTTGGCGATGAATATTGAAGCACTATGTTCATCCTGTCAATCACATGATTTTCATGTTCAGATTCACCTGAACTGTGCATTCACATGATGAAAATAATATTGAATTACTGAAAGTAATACCTATTCCTATTCAGCTTGTCTGCTCATATAGCTTAAACAAATTTATTTTTAATGGAAAATTTGAGCAGATAAGAAGAATGCAGTTAATTGTGATTAAATACAATTAATCACTGTATATATTTTTGTTTGACAACATACACATGTAGCTGCTAAATGAGGTAATAAACTTCAAATGTTCTGTGAGGCACTGTCAGGGTGTTTTTCATGAATTGTAACATAATTTTCATCATGCCACTTGGCAAAACAGTGCGTCAGACATTTAAGTGCATTCCTACATTTAAAGCTTGTCATTTAACTCTGCTTTAGAAAGCTGAAAGCTAAATGATGTTTACTAGACAAGCAGACTGCTTAGTCTGACACTTTTGAATCCCTAGTGACAATGTCTAATGAAATTTTTAGATTCATTTAGATACTGATTTAATATGATACCATTTTACCATCCATAGACAAATACAATTGTGCACCATTACCTAACGCTAATATTGATGTTAGGTGTATAAATTCATGACTGCATAGCCAACTCTGTCTCCATGAGTGAGTGGTTCGGAGTTACAGAGACCACACACACACACACACACACACACACACACACACAACCCACTGAAGCATTCCGCGCAACACAGACAGATAAGAGCAAGCATGCCTCTGATGTTGCACTCCAGTGTCACTCACTCTCCCTTATCACAATGGCGAGAGGGAGAAAATCAGAGAGAGGGAGAAGGAGAGGCCCAGGTGGTCTTGCACGTGCAGAAACATGAGATGTGTAACACGCAGCCTGTCAGACACCTTCCCTCAGACAAAGTGACACTTTGAAATAGAGAGATGTCAAGCGTTTTCGGAGGGATAGAGATTCAAAGAGGAAAGAGTGAATGTGGCTGAGTGTTCCTGTCAGCCTCACTTGCTGATGTGGTGGGGGGGTTTAAGTCGGGCTGAACGTGATATTATTTCACACTGAGGACCCCTGCCTCTGGATGGCACCCCCTACTCCAGCCCCCCTACCAGCCCTCCCTCCCTCCTGTGTGCTGGGGGTTAATTGGCACACAGGGGGGTTGAATTGAGGGTGCGGGGGGTCCTGTACCTTCACCAAAGCACTTCTTTACTTCCATTCCTCCTCCCCCTCCTGTCTCTGCCTGCGCAGTAAGGAGGGGTAGAAAGTGGCTGATATCACCACATACACCCCCGGTACTCTGTGACAACCCATTAGCTCAACTGCACACGCTCACACTTGCATACACTCAAAATGCTCCGTATCATCTGAGATGAAAAAAGAAAAAAAGAATAAGGCAAGGAGTGTGAAAATAAGGAAGGTGGTGGTGGTGGTGGTGGTGGGGGGGGGGGGGCTTGGGTGGGGGGTGGGTAAGGAAGGAAGCAGTGAAGTAGTCAGTGAGCATGAGAGTTCTGCCCCCCCCTGCTTTTTTTCATCCTCAGCCTCCTCTCCTTTCTGTTTTTTTTTTTTTCCCGACTTACTTTGCTTTCCCTGCGAAAGCTCCATTGTTCCCCTTCCCCTAAGTCTCATCAGGCCCTTTTGTGGCCGACTATCACAGCGGCAGGCAGAACGGGCGCTGGAAACGTCTAAATGGTATCATGGCTGGTGATTAAGCGCCGGCGCGCTGCAGCAGCGCCGCCGCTGCTTATGAGTCAGGTCTGATAAGGCGGGGGCCCTGCTCTCTACTCAATTTCAGATACCGTTAATGGAATCTGTCTTGTGCGATTGTAATGTGAGAGCGCCTAATTTGCCATGGAGCTTGAAGCTGTCAGCGGCGAGGGATTGCGGGGTCAGGAGGGACCTGGCAGCCGCTTGGCCCGCGGCGTGTATCTGCGCCGCTGAATAGAGCAGCTCTCCGCCTGTCACTTAGCTGATAGGCTGATGAGGACTCTAAGCCACTCGCTACAATGAGGAGAGGGCCATACTGCCTGACTACTACCCCCCCCATCCACTACCCCCCCCTTTAATTGTCAAGCCCGCAAAAATTTTCCAAGCCAGTGTGCTGCTAGACTGGGCTGAGTTTTTTTTCCCCTCCTAGCTCTCTCCAGCTCTCTCCAAGCATCGTTCCCAACTTTTTTTTAACCCATCCCTTCATTTATATCCACTCTGGTCTCATATAGATTCTGCTCCCCTCCCTCTCTCTCCTGGCTTCCTCTCCTCCCTGCACACATTCAGATTTGTACCCTGTTTTTTTTCTTAGCCTCCCCTTTGCCGCGTGTGCTTCCTTTCTGTGTCTCACCCTGCGTGTCTTTCTAATAAGTGGTGGGTCTTAGCACATGACAGCTTATCCCAAGTTTGCCACAATTACCATTAAAGAGATAGGGATAGTGGTGGGGCTGTAGGATGGGAAGGAGGGGGCTGCTCTTTCGTGTTTATGCTTTTTTAAATAGTAAAGGATAGCCTATGTTTACTGGTATTATATGGGTCTGGTTTTCAGCTGTAGAAGAAGAGAAGTAAAGGGGAGTTGATGGATGTCTGCAGAGTTTGAGTCAAATTTTTTCATAACCAGTGGCATAAATTTGGCCTATTTTGGTATACTTTACATTATACGTATAAAGACTGCATGATGTGGACAGCAGACTAGCATTGTGATTATACTGCTACATGTTGAGATTATGATATGAGTTATGATATATTAAAACACATTAGTAAACCCTAAATGTGACATTTGTTACAGAATCTGCACTTTTTAAAAATAATATTTGCGTGCATGTATTCATTACACAACACTCCCTCCATGAGTGTTTTTGTAGGTTAGAGGGTAGCGGTATAATGATGGTGATAATAATAATAACAACCCTTGTATTTTGCAGTCTTAATAAATGTAACTGTCACCAGTGTTAAATTAAGCATTTCATTTACTCTGTAGAGAAACGGTTTGACAGAGTGTGCTCTATAATAGTATGTATCAAAGTGAGAACCTTATATAAACTTTGCTACCAGTATGGCAGACTGTAAGTGAAACATCCGGTAGAATGGCAGTGCAGAGCTATTCAGTTGCAGTTAATATTGTGGCCTTTTGGTCATGGCCAGACCCCTAGAGTGGCCACCAGCTGCCCAGCCAGGCTGCTTTCTGCAAACCCCCACCATATGGCTACTCATTACTGCAAACTGACTTAAATTGAATATGTAATTGCCATAATGTCAGACCTTCATGTAGCATCCAGTATGCTTTTGTGGTGTCCTGTATTTCTGTCCCCTTAATAAATAGCTCAACCAAACATGAAAATATGGCTACCCACAAATGAAAGCTAGTAGCTAATTAGTATGACTTTATTTACATAATGCTAATTGCTGGCAATTCACTTTCATTCACTCATTGTTAGAAACATTAGCATTTTTAATTAAACTGTTTGAGTGTGATTTGTTTGACCTGTGTATTTCACAAAGAGGTGGTGGTAAGTATAACATCAGTATTTATTTCTGCTTATAGCAGTAACAGTGTCACCAAAGTAACCTCTCTTCATTACTGTCATGTACAGTAGAAGTCAGAGACTATAATCCACACCGGGTTGGGGGATTAAGGATGTGTAGCTTTTGTTTATTAGCTGCAGTGAAACAGAAGCTCAGCAGTAATCCCAGAGAGACAAAGTTGCCTGTGTGCAGTGACTCAGGTAAGCACCCACTAAGTGCTATGGTTGTTCTTTTTTCTTCAGGTTGGCTGGGCCTGGCCCGGGAGCTGTCCTGGCAGGGGGCCTTTTTGCCCTGTCCAAACTGGTATGGCAGTGGTCAATAGTGGCTGAGGTGTTCGCTCTCAACAACTTTTTTGTGGGTCTCCTTTTCTCCCTCTTAACCTGCTTCCATAAAGCAGAGAATGTGGCTCAGAAGACAAAGGTAATAAAACACATTCACAAACAAACTGGCTCTTTTTGCTGACTTGCATATCTGAAGAGCCTTTTTTGGTCTTGGTGAACGAAGACTACACAAAAGGTTGGATTCTATAAAACTTCTTATCAACATTGAACTTTTAGCACAACAGTTTAGACCAAAATGTGAGACAGTTGTTTAAATTTCATGTGTGACTCTTACATGAGTACAAAGGTCTGGCCGAAATGCATTACTTTGTAAGAGATGAAAGAGCCTCTTGGAAGCTCAGAGAACCAGTTGCTATTGGTGAGCTGAGCCAATTGATACGAACTCGTGCATAAGAGCAATTATAGCTCGTCAGTGTGATATGTGTTTGCTTTGTTTAGAAAAAAAATGTTTTGTTTTCAGTTTGTTGTGTCATTAATCTTTTCTGAAGGCATCTTATCTTCTTCTGCCTGTCCCCAGTTTTCTCTGTGGGGGGCGCTGTGCTGTGGACTCAGTTTGTGTAACCAGCACACTCTGGTCATCTATGTGCTCATCATCATTCCCTGGGTGCTGCTCCAGCTCTACACTCACAATGTGAGTATTGAGAAGCAGTCATATTTCAGCACAGAGGTGTGTGTGTGTGTGAAGTGTAGTGTTCTTTTAATGTCACAGACTGCATGGTCTGCTGCTAACCCATATTTTAATATTATTTTATGCTTCCATATGGAAACATAATTATGCATGCAATGTCCCGTCTTTTAACAAAAATTAGAGAGAAAATTGCCCAACACAGGGAAATGTATTTAATTGCTTAGCCCTTGTGCTCAGCTTGGACAGCCTTGAAATTAAATTGCTTTGCAAACCAGTTAAGCACTCTATTGGACAGGAATAGCTCCCTCTCTGCTGTGATTGCTGAAAGTGTTTAGGAGCTGGCAGGCTGCTCTGTAGATTACTGGACACACTGCCAATCTGCAGTGTTTTTAAGGAAATTGCTCCAGGGGAGGGCACACAACCCATCCAGGACTGAGCGCTATTCCTATGTGTTTGTGTGCTAATACTGTGCTGATGGAGATTTTTAAACAGTTTTACATTTACATTTTAATATTAAAATTTTATCATTAAATGAATATTTTAGTTTGTGCAGGGCTTGATTATTTCAGTAATGTCGTTTTTTTCAGGGCTTGTGTTTTTCGGGTTTATTTTCTCTGGGCCTGTGTTTCTTGGCTGGATTTCTGCCCTACCTCTACCTGCCCATCTCTTCATACCTGAACCAAGCCCGCTGGAGCTGGGGGGACCAGACATCCTTAGGTGGCCTGATCACACACCTGCTGAGGGCTGAGTACGGCACATTTAGCCTGGTACACATTCTCCATCTTACAGATGAAGTAAATCTGTGTGTGTGTGTGTGTGTATGCTTATGTGTGTACAGTAGCTAAAAGTTTGGTCACTTTTAGTCATTGAAAGGTTTTCCTTATTTCTCAAATTTCAAGCATTTAAGCATAAACTGTTAGAAAAAAGTCTTGAAGAATTTGTCCACTTGTGTCCATTTGTGGCCAATTGTGTCCTCAAGGTCTGTCCAAATTTGGACTTTTATTATATAAAGTGAGAGGAAACAAGTATTCAAAAACTTTGGTTTTTGTTAGTTAATATACTTTCAGTGCATATATCCCCATTAAATGGATACATAATGCCTTTTGACTTTTGTATTTATAAAGAAATCAAAGCCTAAATAAAGATATGTTTTAAAAGCCACTAAACTAATAGGGGAGTATTGAGGTACAGAAGCTTTCTGTAAATGGTACTAAGGCATTACCCATCATCAAACGAAACATGAATGGAGCAATGTGCTGGGACATATTAGTAGAGAATTTACTCTCATTGACCAAGAAACTGAATCTCGTGATGTTTCAAGAAGGATGTTTCAACAAGCCAGCAACCCCAAATATACAGCCAAAATAACTATAATAACTCCAGACTGGTTTGTAAGAACTTCTTACCATACATGTATTGTAATTACCAACAGCTTTGTGAAAATGTTATTAATTTGTGGTGTCTGAATACCTTTTCCCTATCAATTTTGTTTTTAAACATTTTTCTTTATATTAGTACATACTTATTTGTTCTTATTCATAAGTTATATTCATATTACAAGTCATATTACAAAGTCCAAAGACAATATATGTGGAAATTGTGTGGAGATGTACTGGAGGTATATTAACTAACAAAAACCAAAGTTTCTGAATAATTGTTTCTCCTCACTGTAAGTGTACATTCTCAATATATTTCCCCTGTTTCCCACACCAACGCATGGAAGCTGAACACTCTACTACTAGCTGAAGTTGAAGACTATATAGAATATGTTGACTTTGCCTGCTCTTACATACTGTGTGTTTTTTCTTGACCATAGGCAAAATCAGAGGGAAAAGTTAACATGGGGAAGATGCTGCAGTGAGTATACCAACTGTTCTTAGCATGACCATATTTGGTACTACAGGGTCAGAAACAAAGATCCACACGTTTCTCCCCACAGTCAACAGATAGATAGCTGAGAGAAGCCACCCAGCATGCATTCTTTGTTCCTCTAGTTTCCTCACCTCTCTATCAGAGCTGCATGGCACCTGCTTAGCGGGCCAAATCTAGCTGCAGTGTTTTTCTGCACTCGCTTTTGAAATGATAGCAGGCATTGTGAGCGTGACGGGCTACTCTGATGACAGCCAGTGCAATATACCAGAAGATCTGGAGCTGCTCCATGGCCCTCCCTCATGTGTTTGGGTGCTTTCCTCTCTCTCTCTCTCTCTCTCTCTCTCTCTCTCTCTTTCTCTCATCTCAAGTCAACCTACTACCCACCACTTCTCCACCCCTATTTCCCATCGCTCCCCACTGCTGCTTACCACACAAAGTGATGGACAGCCATGCAAGAGAGAGAACGCGACAAGCACGTCACACACAGCGTGTAAACCTGCCACGAGAAGCTGACACAGTCTCTCAGTCACACACACACACAGACACACATGCTTTCACATGCTTGCTCTCACAGTGCCTAAATAAGCTGTCAGGAATAGAGATGGTATTAAGGCGTAAGGCAGGGTACTATCTCTTGGACCAGGGAAATTTACCCATTGACTGGTGACTGGAGACAGCTGGAAGGAAAAATCACATGAAGTATTATAATATATGCTTGTGTTGACCTCCCAAAAATTTATGAAAACAGTTAAGGGACAACTACTTACAGAAGTATGCACAAGTCAGAGAGCACCATTCACTTATTTAATTTCAAGTCAAGAGGAACAGCAGGAGTTTTTAAAGAAACATCTGCATGGATATTTTTCCAAATCTCCAAATTCCAGTCTTGGAAGTTGGTTTCATTTTGTGCTCCTTATAATCCAAAATTAATCCCCAACACATTAAGTGATGTTGAGGTCTGGACTCTGGGACGGCAAGTCCATTATTCTGAGAATAACATCGGCTTCTTGACAGCTACACAGCTGCACTTTGAGATTGCGTTGAGACAGCATAGAATTGTCTTCTCGTAGTGGAAATATTGACAGAAACACATGTGGACAGTGTTGTTTTCTTCTTTTTTCTAATGTCTCTCAAATATTAAAGCTATAAGAGTTGTTTAACTGTTGGACACAGTTTTGATGGTCTGCCAGGCCTTGTTAGGATTTTGTAACACATATGCACCCATTGAGCAAGTGAGTATATTAATAACTGTGAATCTTCTATTTTTCAGGGCTCAGTTGAATCACTGTGTGGCAGATCTCTCTGCTCCTGTGTTATTATTAGCAGTGATTGGTCTGCTGCATGCTTCACTGAAAAGGTAGGTTTCATTGGATAAGTCTGCCTATCACAAAGTCATCATGTAGAAAAGAATAAGGCCTTGTTCAACACATTTGTTTCCAGGTTGATACAGCTGGATTTCATGCTCTGTTTAAAGCTTGTTTTGGGTTCTAAGAAACCATCACCATTAAAGGATACAGAGAATTTGATGCCACATGAAAACATGCATGTTATTTATAGGGTAGTAACCCCTTTGTTTACTGCTTGTATTCAACCCTCAGGAGGCACTGTGCCTTTGTGTTGCTGTTTGCTGCTATGGTGAGTCTCTATTCTGTGTTCTTTGCCTGGAGAGCCAACCTGGACATTGAGAAGCCCCTGCTGCTAGGAGTAGTGAGTGTCCGTTTCAAACTGCTTCTGCAATGAACCAATGCTTGGTTTCAGTTACGCATGAATTAAATCTGAACAGTTCATACATTTTAATATCGAAGTAACAATTTAAAAGAAAGCAATTTTCAAATCCTAAGAGAAGCAACATAATTTATATGCTACATTGTTGAACATTGTCTTAGCATTTTTTTAAGTAGGGAATAATAACTTAATAACGCAGAGCTTGTGCACTGGCAGTCTGGCACAGTGTGTATACAAGCATATTGTAAGTCCAAAAAAAATATGTGCTGGCTGCTAAAATACTTAATTTATAGAACAAAATTGGTCCAAAACAATTGCAAATGCATACATTTCTTGAATCATTCATTTCTAGCTGGAAGTGTAGAGTATGTACTCTCTAAGCAAACAAAACACATAGTCCAGTTAAGAGCAACACATTTATGTTAATTGCACAATCCATTTGCTGTTTCACACAAACAGTGTTATCAGATTTTCTAACACAGAGATGTGCTCTAATTGCACAGTCTGTGTGTGTTGTGTGGGTGTTTGTGGGGGCAGGTGGAGCGGTTCTGGCTGCAGGCTGATGCTGGTGTTTGTGTTCTGGCTGGTGTGGGGCTGAGCTGGTCTGTGTGCTGGTTGAAGAAGCGACTGGGCTGGGATGCTGTGTGGACCACAGGGGCGTGGCTTCTCACTGTTGGACTGCTCTCACAAATGATCCACTCAAACCATAGGTAAGCAAGCAAGTGTGTTTTTTCCCCATGTCATATCAATTGTAACTTAATCCAGCTAAAACAGAGAGTAATGTGTTAATTACCATAGAGCAAATACCTTTACTTGTCTGCAGTTGTTCTCCTGGCAATTGTCCTGCAGGGTTTCATTGCTGCACTCACATCTGTTATATTCTTACTTTCAGTTGTTTCTGAAGGATTTATTAGTTGAATTATGTGTGTTAAATTAGTGGGTTGTAAATCAATAACTGGTTAATTTAAGGGACTGTTATTGACGAAAGCCGTAAAGGCTTTTTGGTCTTGCTTCATATGGATAGTCCATTATTGTCCCCTATAGATCATTTACAGATGTTCAAATTGTTTAACTGTTTGTGGTGGGGTTAGGGCTAGAGCTTGGACCATGGTGATTGTTGGGTTTGGGTTTTGGGTTGAAGTTAAGGTTTGGAGTAAGATTAGAGCCATGGTTGAGAGTTAAAGAAGGTGGTCAGTTTAGTAGATATTTAGGTGAATGTAACTTGAAAGTAAGATAAGTATCTACAATGCATCTGTGGACTGTCCAAATAAAGTGTTACCGACTTTTCCCATATAATAAAGTAAATCATCAATGCAGACTAGTACAAGTTTTTGTGAAAACTTTTTTGGCTAAACTAGATGTCTGTGAACATGTTGGGTTGGCTGTTGGCTTCCATACTTTTGGCCTTTATTGAATACAGTAGTGGTCAGGTTTCAAACAACGTTAAAGTAGGATTACAGTTTATATGCTAAAAATGGACTTTTATCGGGATGCTGTTGTAGGGAGCTGTGCTATCAAGTAACTTTCAGAATATGAATTGTCCCTCAGCTTGTTACAAATACACTTTCATGCCATATTTGCTGCCATTTCCACTCCACTCTTTACAGCTTGGGTTGCAAGCTTTCCACTCAGCCTCGGCCATGGTAGTCACTCACCACATTCCTCAGCACATCCATGCTTCATCTGACTTCAAAGCTCTCGGGTTCGCAACATCCCATCTGTTTGACTCTCCACTTGATTAGTTATCCTGGCCACGCTAGTCACGCAGATTAAAGCCGTGGCATTCTGTGGTTGATTAGGTGTCCTGGCCGCGGCAGTCTCGTAGATTAGAGCCGTGTGGTTTGGTGCATGGCTGCCTCGCTCTGCACCGCACCGCTTTGATCAGCCCGCTGGACTGACGCACTTGTCGGCGCTCATCACACCTGTCGGAGGCTGATTAGAGCAGCGAGGCGCTCCGCTGTGTCATCTGCGAGACTTTCACTCACCACGTGCTGCTCCGCGTGGGAAAGGAGCTGACAGCAGACCGGCTGGAGACATGATAGTGTCACGGATCCCCATCCTTTTCATCATTATCTCTGTTAAATGTATCATTGTTGTTATCATGAATTAGTTCTCACACATGGGCAGATACAGTGCTGTGCAACCGTCATTTGGGCAGTCAGTGTTTTTTTGCCCGTAGACAAACATTATTACCATAGAAAGTAAGAATTTTTTTTCATATTCAAAAAAGTTGTTGATATCAGACATGGCTAGAAGCACAGATTTGGTTCCTATTCAGTGCACGCTGGCCATTTCATGGATTTCTTTAATTTCAGCATTCCTGATTTAACTTGGTGAAGTAGGTGTTTGCTGGTAAGTTGGTAGTTAAGGAAGTAGTGAAGCCAACAAACTGACAGACATAAAATCACAGTTTATTGTATTAATGTTTATTTGTATTTTTCTAATGTATGTTTTTTCCAAGTAAATAAATCTTCCAGTATAAGTAGATTGAATTATAATTTTCTCACAATTTTGAATAATGTATATTGATGTTTAATATACCAACAGTTGCAGGATTTGCTCCAGTAGTATAAATAACTGCATTCATGAACAATTTTAAATATTTCATGTATATATTTTTTCTAGAGAGTGTGATCTTAGCAGCAGCGATGTGGTGGAAAAGTTTGCTCGTGAGGTTGTATTTTCGTTCCCAAATGGCTCATTGGTGCTGACGCGGGGTGATCTCCCCGGCAACACCCTCCGCTACTTGCACTACTGCCAGGGCCTGAGGCCGGACCTCAGCCTTGTTGACCAAGAGGTAAGTGTAATGCACATTACAGTACAGTTAAGACAAAGGTTAGAGATGCTGTTATTTTATTATACATGTGTAAATTTTATTGTACATTATGTAGTGAGGTAATTATGTTTAATGACTTCACTAGTTTATACTTTCAGTTTACATCTGTACTGGCAGATTCTCATCAAATTCAAACCATAATAAGATACCTTCTGTTCTTCATACAAACACAAATGTAGCATCAATTGAAAAATTAGAATTCACACTTTCTGTAGAATTTCTCAACTAGTTTCAATAAGCTACAAGTTAGAACTAATACATTTAAGTTTACAACAGGGATTTGTCATAGCCAGAGATAGCAGCGACTTCTGAGGGATTATTAAAATTATGTTAGGTAAAATGTTGTGTCCATTTTCATGTTAATTTCTTAATTTACTATTTTTATTGTCATGCAGATGATGACATATAGCTGGTATGTGTCTAAGCTTCAGCAACATTTTCCTGGAGTGAAGTTCCCTGGGCACCTTTGGGACCCAGTTAACACTGAAGAGAAAAATAGCTTCAACATTGAGCAGTTCCTCCAGCACAACACACAGTGAGTTCTGCACAAACAATCTTTGAATTACCCATTTCATTGCATCACCTTTAATGCCACTGTGTGAAAAACTTCATGGCTAGCTGTTCGTTAGAACATCCAGCTAAAATTGCATCAGCTAATAACACAGTTAGTGTTTATAGATTATATTGCCTGTGATTTTATAGCATTTGCTTATGTGGCACAACACCCAACACAGTGGGACAGACACGCATGTGAAGAGAGTTGGGTTCTATACTACCTCCATCCACCAGACGGCAGTATTTCCTTGCCAAAGCCCTGCAGCCTTGAGTGGGGGGCAGCAGTCACCAGAGGCGCTACCCTAGGGGCCCAGTGCACTGGAGAGAACATGCAGCAAAAAAAGGAGAACTCAGAAATGGATGACAAAAACACATATCAAAGGCTAATTTTCTGTATACAGATCGATTGTAGTCCTGGACTAAAAAGGATTTTGAGTGAAGAATTCCCAGTGATAATATAAAATAGTTCCAAGACTTGGATTTTGCTGGTCCTGTTTTGTACAGAAACCCAACCCTAAAGCATAGGATATAATTCTTTAATTGGCTACAATGTGCATTTTTGCCCTTGCAAATTGATTTAAGATGAACATCTGTTATCAGGTGATATTTTAGACTGCATGCATTAGTGACAACATTTTTTCAGAGAGCTGTGTACTGATTTCCTATGTTAACATGACTTTTGTACATCTTGGCTGATTAGCTGGTGTTTCTTGGCTTTGAAAAATTTGCTTCCAGACTACTGCATAGCTCTTCCTGGTTATTAAATTTGGAAATTTGGCTGGCTTGATTTTTTTTTTTTTTTTTTTTTTTTTGTCTGGCTATTTGGCTTAATCAAAATTGCTTCAATTACTCTATCCACTTTTCTTCAATTCTCAGTCAACTGTAACAGACTTACTGTAACAGCAAAAGAATCCAGTTAAACTCTGCAAATGAGATAGCCCTAATTGACAGCTGTTTCTGTTAAAGGAAAAAATGTTTCCAGTTATTGGACTGAGAACTGGTGAACAAGAGAAATGGAGTTAGCATGTAATTATTAATAATTACCTATCTCTCCCTTTCCATATCTCGTGTGTGTGTGTGTGTGCGTGCGTGTTCGCTTTTGTCACTGGTTACTTGAGTACTCGGTTATGGTTTGAGTTGCCAGTGTTCAGATACTGAAATCACTTTTTGTTATTCCTTTCGTTTCAACACAGGAAGACAGAGAAAATATATAGATGAACACGTTAGCAAGGATGCATTATTAAGGACGTGACTCACGAGGCAGAGATTGTGTGGCTTTTATCACTAAATATGCTATAGCTGATGTTAGATCCAGAAAGAGTTCAGATATATTTCTCTGACAAAGTGACATGTTGGAACTGAAGAAAAAAAACTGTTAAAGAAAACTGTCCATCCAGTGTTGTACTGGTTAGCTGTATCCATTGTATTGCTCAACTGACACAATAACCTAGTGATTTTCCTGGGCTGTTTTTTAAATAATATAACATTTTGAAATGTATTATTTTGCACGATGCCAAATTTTTGTGTAACACCAGTGCCGTCACCTAAGCTACAGCTCTGCTTTAATTTCAGCTGAAATAGATTAATTTCATGTTTTTTTTTTGTTTCCTTTACTAAGGTTAACTGTGAACATATATCTCTTACTGATATTCGAATATAAAATTGGTCAGAATGCTGTCTGTAATCTATTTAAAAAAAACAATCATGCATATGCATCAAGTGAACTTTTTGTTTTGAGAAATCACTGGGAGTTGTTCAATATTTGATTTAACAAAACCTCTTCATTTGTTTCATGCAACTATAGCTCACCTGTCGTGTTTTTGTGTGTGTAGCAGGCCCGTGTTTGTATGCATTGGTCTATCGGAGGGGGACCTGAGCTGGGAGAGGACGTTCTCCCGCTGGCCATGGGGGGTGTGTGAGCAGCTGGTACCCATTACCAGCCGCTTGCACCCTGAGGAGTGGGCACAGCGCACGCAAAACCTATACAACTGGAGCCAGCCACATGACAGGTGAGCTTGTTTTGCCTGGTTTCACATACAAAGATTTTGCCTTGCTGAATGTGCATGTTTAATATATAACATGCTAGACAGCCTTAGCAAGCATGCTAGACGATTAACAAAAGGTCAAGAGAAATAAAAAACAGTTTAAATTCTTTAAACTGTATGCTCACATAACCACGTATCTTACATAGCAGTTCTGTTGTATTTACTGCATTATTCATGTTTGTTGCTGGATTTTTATTATTACTTAGTGGTAACTTCCACTACTGGAAATTACCACCAAGTGATAATGATTAATTATATAATATTAATAATTGGATAGTAGACCTGCAGGTTAAGGGGTTAAAGCAGGGAATACTGAGACTGAGAAACACTGTCATAGAGCACATTTCAGCACAGAGCGTCAGGGTTTTTACCAGGTGCGCCTCCCTACCTTCTTATGCTTGATGTACTTCTGTTAAAATGTCCTCTCTCCCCACAGCTACTGAAGTCCACTTAACCACTGCACCAGCATCCTGCTGGGAAGGCAGCCACCGTCTCCAGCTTCAAAGTCGTTATTAGTCTACTGACCCCACCCTAATGACTTTCTAAACTGCGGCGTGTCAATACGTGTGTATAAAGTGAAATTAGTTCTAGTCTCGGGTGCTGAGGCTCTGTGCGCCTGCCTGGTATTCAGCAGGCTAATCGGGGTTGAATGGTGTGACATTACTCTCCTCTCGGCCGCTACAAGCGTGTCCATCCCTGCCCGCCAGCCAAATATTAGCGGGGAAGTCACATGCTAAAATATTCCTTTGAAGGAGAGGCCGCATGGTTATGTGCAATGAAATGGATGGAAAGAAATGCAGAAATATGTGGGTCATTTAGTGCAGGGAGTGCTTCTGATGATTGCAGTCTGCTGAAGATCAGCTGTCGCATGTTTTTAGGATGCTACGAATATGATTTTCAGGATTGCTGTCTGTTTTTTTCAGGCCTGCATGCCAACAGAAAATTGAACACGAGTACTTGATACCGTCAGCATGTTCAGTGCTGTATTTATTCTTGAAACATGATGTATTTTTCTAAATGACAAGGTGCTGCAGTTATATTTTGTGTTGTCTGTTTCATCTCCTGTACCAAGCCAGAATAACCTAATAGAATTGATATTGTATAAAAGGATATGCTGTGTTAAGTAGAATGGATTACAAGCCAAAAATCCTACCTACTACCATTCACATAGTATTAACTACAGTGGTCATATAGGTGGTCTGAGTGAAATACATATGTAGATATTTGTGTTCTTCCCATCACAGCTTTCCCCCTGGCTCATGGGAAAGAGTGGCCAATGAGGAGATGTGGCAGGCCAGGTAATATAGTCCACTTTACCTCCAGCAAGCCTGCTACTTCTTATTGCACTTGATCTTACCTTGTGCTGTGTTCATAGAATTAAAATCCAATTTCTACTGGAACCAGGATGCCATTTCGCTGCTTGTGTTATAGGATGAAAATGGCATTCTTCCTTTTTGACCTTGCTGAGAGGATGGAGGGAGAAGGCCAGGCTCGTCTCTATGACCTCTCTTACAATGTGAGTATGAGAGAGTAATGGATGTGGAGGTTTTAGCAATGGTAGCGTTTTAAGAATTTGCTTTGAAGGACCTATCCAGTTATTTTCGGTTATGATTAGAAATTATAAGTGTTGGCTGGTTGTTGAAGCAGCACATGTATTATTCTCATTACATGACAGTTAAAGGAATGGCTCTGCAAAAAAAATAATTGACACATTTTTCCCTCTTATTCCAGGTTTAGTTGGTCAGCCATGACATGCTTGGTGTCTAAATCTTGCTTCTGTAGTTTAGGTACTGAAGCTATGAGGCAAACAATAGTCACCTGCATCTTGTTCATAACATATGTTGTGCCAAAAACTCCCCAGCTCCTCTTAGCATGCATATATCTTTAGTTCAGTTCAATTGTGAGCAGTCTCTGTAGTGTCTTTATGCCTATGTGACATACATGAACACCACAGGCAGTCGAATTTCAGTGCAACGCTCGTGGTCTTTGTAGAGTCTGGCTCCACTGCATCGTTTTAGTAGCATTCCCCACTGCTCGATTAGCTTTTGCATGAAATCAGAACTACAAATTTATTTTTAGGATTCTTTTTTATACATTTTATCTATTTTACTTTGTTGATTGACAGCTGTACTCCCAAATTGTGGATGCCCAACCTGACTATCCATCCAACTGGGATAAGAATCTGGCTCTTGCTGCAGAGAGATTGCTCCGCTCTGGGGGCGGCAACCATGAGGCAGACTCTCTTCTGAGCCGCAGTATTCAGCACTTCGGTCGCTATCTTCAGAGAGAACCCACAGACCCTCAGCGCCAGGCCATCCACTCAGCCATCATGCACCTCCGCAAAGAAAGAGAGAGGCTCAGAGAATCTCAAAGGCAGAAACACTAGATCTCTACTAAACCATTCTGAAAAACCTGGGAGGACCAAGAAATACCTACTGTAGGTAGCTGTCTGCTCAGAGAGAGATTTAAATAGCCAACCAGATGGGGAAAGGGTGACAGAAACTTGAATTCTAAGAGTGCTGAGTGCTGATGTAGGTATGATAATGTGTAGTAAGCATAGAGAATGAAGGGTCAAATCACTGTTGATGTGAATTAGAGTGATGGACATTACTGCTCTGTGATGGTGTAGGATTCTCTTCAGTACTGTACAGAGTACTGTGGTGTGCTTAAGTGCTGAATATAGATGAATATAAGATGATTGTGTAAGATACAGCATGTCTTCAAAAAAACTGAGCAAAATGGGCTTTAGTTTTTTAGTCGGCTGTGATATAATTAGGAAGAGATGAAGGCCTTCTAGATGAAGCCATTCTGGTCTTTTGTTTACATTGATTTTATGGGGTACATACAATATTCTATATATTGTATCTTGTCTTGGGCTCCTGTATGAGTGGTTGTTTTGGCAACATTTGAATATTCACAATGATAATGCAAAAGCACAGTACTTGTTTTTGAGCTGACAGACTTTTGATACAGCACAACACCATTGTCTGAGATACTGTGCAGTGTTTCTTCAGGTGACATCCTGGTTTGAGAAGCGTGAGGAGCAAACTGAAAATGTTAATATTACATTAATATCCTTTCTGCTATTAGGCAGACATGACTCTCTCTCTCTTTCTCTTTCTCTTTTTCTGTCTGTCTCTCTCTCACTCACTCACTCATAATTATCCTTTAGCCCTCCTGCTGTCATGTGTCTCTGGCTCCCATATTAGGAGCATGGCAGTCTGGGATTGAGATCGGAGGGGAACCCAATTTGGGAACAGCCATAAGAGATTAAGAATGGCCTGTTAATCTGGGGCAGCCTCTTAAAATGGCCCCATCCTTTTCTCTACCCCCACGTTATCTGTCTCCACCCCCTCTGCTGCTCAGTGCACTCCCAGCTCCTTTGAACTCCAAACGTTAATGTATTTGATGAGCCTGTTTATATTTATTTTTATATTCATAAATCTATCTATTTGTTAAGACGACGGTCCAAGCTGGTAATCCCTGATGGATTGAGCTGAGAATACAGTATGTCAGTTTGCCAGAGACCCTTTTAGAGGTACCATGCGTGCGACAGAACCTCCCACCCCCTACACACACATGCTTGCATGCATACACTTGTGGCCCCACACGTTTTGGTTTCAGCAGTACTTTAAGCATTATGATTTATAGGCTATATGTTTTCCTTCTAGCTTTGATGTCGCATAAGGAATATATGATATCTGCTGTCCGTACACAGTGTAGAAGGAGAGTGAAGAAGGTGCAAAAGTGCTGATGCCCTGTGTAGGGTGTTTTTGAAAAGTGATCTCTCAAAATTTTGCTTTTCATTTCTGTCTTCCTGACTCGTCTGTTTCTCTGTATCTGTTTCTCTCTCGCTTTCTCTGCTGACTGTCGCTCTGTTTCTCTCTGTCCCTCTCTCAGCCGCTCTCTCTCATCTGAGGGATTGTGTGAACCCATGGAATCGCCGTGACCGCGGATGCAGGCAGGGCGCCACGGCAACACTGGAATGTGGGCCGCCTGAGCAGATAAGAGTGGAGAGCCCAGCCAGCGGGAGGTGGGGGGTTGGTGAAGAGAGAGAAAGTAAGAGAGGAGTAAAGGAGAGGATGCAGGGCTAGAACCAGGCACAGGATGGGACAGGATAAACAAATCAGTCAGGAAGGATGTGGACTGAAGGATAGATATTATTAAAAATATGCAACTGTGAAACAAATGCTCAAAGAGCAGAGAAAAGGTGAGTAAGGTGAGCGAGCCTCTTAATTGCAAACCCTGAGCAAAAGCCAAAAGAGAGAGTGAGAGAAGAGCAGTGGAACAGGCACACACACACAGAGGAAGATGGGAAGCCAGCCTTATTCCTCTTTGCATTTCATTTACATCCCTGGCTGTATCGACCAATCGGATTGGGAGCAAAGCCCGGGGCTTAGGAGGGGAATAAAAAGACAAAAATGCCTTCGCTGCTCTCATCCCTCCCTGATAATACCCCCTTCTGTTTTTCTTTCTCTCCCTGCGCCCGGAGAGGAGTAGATACTGTCCGAAATGCCAGAGCAGAAGCGACACCTCCGCTTGCTGCGTCTCGCCGATAGACCCCGCCAGCGGCGTGCTGAAAAGAGGGCTTTAGCTGCGGGGCCTATCTCCTCTCCTTCCTCTGACTGGGGGGAGAGGGTAGGAGGGAAGGAGGGAAGAGAGGGGGAGAAAAGGAAAGCACTGAGCTGGCCGCTGTACCAACGGCATATTATGAAGGGGGTGCAAATGAAACTTTGGCCACTGTTGCAGATTACTGTGTATGTGTGTATATAGAGAAGCCTGGCTAGGAGGCTGTGAATTTGTATGTTATACCACAGAGCTGGGCAAGATGAACAGGGGGTAATGGTGGCAAGGAGCATGTACTGAAGACATGTGATCTGTTGTTTGAATCCCTTTTGGTCAATTATATCAATATCCAGTACATTTCATGTTTCATGTCTGTTTTCAATGACAGAATCCCCCCAAAAAAGCATGAGGTATTTTTTTTTTATTTTCTGTGTCTATGTGTGAATAGTTTTTAGTGTTGCTGTGAATTCACTGTGACTTTAGTGCATTGTAAAAAATAATTCTAAAGGGTAAAAAATAGTTTGAATAGAATCAAGGTGAACAAACTCTGAAAGAATTATAAGCGAGGTCAGGGATTCACTCCCCTAAAGAATGTCTTGATCCATAGAAACAAATGTTCCCTGTTATTAATAACAATTCAAAAAACAGTGGGCAAGAAGAAGTGCAAAAAGCTGTATTATGTATGTCTACACTCTTACCCCTTGTTAGGCTGAATCTCACTGGCCTCCACAGGACCCCTCCATACCACCTCCATCCTCCACCTCTTCATCTATCCCTTGCTTTATTAAAGCTTCGAACAATAGAGGTAGATATACTGCGGATTAGGGAGAAGTGGGATTGGGAGCTGTCTCCGTTTCCCTGCAATGGTTCTTGAACCATTTGCTTAATCCCTGGCCCGGGACCCAAATAGCAGCACTGGGCAGGCCGGAGTGGGCGAGCAGAGAGTGAGGGAGGGAAGGAAAAGGTTTGGTAGTGGTGGTGGCACGGGGGGTTAACGGGGGATGCTGTGCGATGGCCATGGCTGCACTGGGCCTGGGGTCTGTGACACTCCTGATAGGAATGAGGCCACACCATAGCACTGCAGGACACAGGAAGGAATGTGAGCGAATGAATGGCATTCAGTGGCTGAGGGGGCTTTAGACAATGGGCTGCCTCCTTTTGATGAATTGTGTACAGGTGTTAGCATGTGTGTGCGTGTGCCTGTGGCCCAGTGCACCTGCTTTCTAGTGTCTGAGCAAATGGTACTTGACGAATTTAATTGCTGTGCTGTGCACGTTTTCAAACATGCAGTTTAACAGATGTTCGCAACGTGCCTTTCTGTGATAAGACAGCTATGATATTTATTTGAAGTATCAAAAGCAACTTTAGAGGAGATCTTCTTTGACTCTCAAAGAGGCAAAATGCCCCCATTATGTGATCTCTGTATAGGACTATTTAAATAATTGAGGGTAAACTCACACATTAGACACCTTTATGAATGCCTCCAGGCCTTGGCAGAGGTGCCTTATAGAAGAGGCTGCACTGCTGGTGGGTAAGAGATGATATCTCAGCTTTCATGCGATGAGTTACTCCCTGTGTGTGTGTTTGCGTATATGTCTGTGTGTGTGTAGGCCCAAAGCAGTTTTTCCAATTAAACGGGCTCCTCTCTCTCACCCCTCAGGTCCTAATTTTGTGCCACATTAAGAAAGCGCAGCGCCATTGAGGACACACAGCCACATTTTCATAATTTGCTGCCTCAGTGTGCATATGTCCTGCTGCAGCTGTGGCCGTATCTGAATGCCAGCCTGGGGAGGAAGAGCAGCCTGCCTGCCACTGGAAAGAGAGTGTGAGAGCTGAAAAAAGAGTGCAAAAGAGAACCAGCCCTGCCACATTAGCAGGAGACTTCTGACTCTCAATAACAGACCCTCTTGAAGGTATAAGTGTCAGAAAAGTTTTTTTGGTAAGATGCTATGGAAGAACCACTTGTGCTTTCCTTAAAGCACCTTTCAGCAGACTGAAGTAGAGGTAAAAGTACCTTTCCCAAAAAAAAAAAAAAAAAAAGTATTATAATTATTAAATATTAACTATAATATAGTTATATAGTTATAGTTATATTATATAGTTATATAATAATAATTTCTTCTTCTTCCAATGCATTGAGTTCGCTTTAGAATTGCAGCAAAACCTTTTACTACATACAGCATCTATAAGCATAGTTACTGAAATGCTGTTTTTCTTATTTTGCTTCACTCCTGGTCTAAAATAAAATGATAAACTTCAAACATAAGATGTCTGACCAATAGCAATGCACTACATATACTGTTGCCATTGTAACAATGACATTAAACACAATAATAATTACTAACTTTCCTAATTAAGATAAACTCACTAAGCACTTTATTGGGAACCCTGTACTAATGCAGGGGAGGGCCGCCCTTTGCTCTTAAAATAGCATACATTTTTTGTGGCATGGTTTCCATCATTACTTTGAGGTTCTGGTTTATGTTCACATGTTTTGTCATGCAGTTCAAATGCAATTTCATTCAATAAGTTCTACCACATCCCAAAGGTGTTCAATTAGATTCAGATCCAGGGACTGCAAGGGTCACTGAAGAACACTGTAGAACTCGTTGTCATGTTCATGAAACCAGTTTAAGATGACTTTTGCTTTGTGACATGCTGCATGGTGTCATGCTGGAAGTAGTATGATAGATTGGTAAATATAGTCGAGAAGGCATGCACATGGTTAGCAGCAACAATACTCAAATAGGCTGAGGCATTCAACTGATGATTGGTATTAATGAGCCCGAAATGTGCCAAGAAAACATTCCACACGCAATTACAACACTTCCATCAGCCTACAGAAATGGAACCTGTTGTGGTCTTCTGCTGTTGTAGCCCATCCGCCCTAAGGTTCAACATGTTACGTATTCTGAAGTGCTTTTCTTCTCACTACAGTTGTACAGTCCCAGGAGATCAGCAGTTATAGAAATACTCAAACCAGCCCAGCAGGCATGACTCAGTCAAAATCACTGAGATTACATTCTCCTGACACATTCTGATGGTTGATGTGAGCATTATCTGAAGCTGCTGGCCCATATTGGCAAGATTTTGTGCACTGCACTGCTGCCACATGATTGGCTAATTAGATAGTTGCATGAATAGGTAGGTGTACAGGTGTTCCTAATAAAGTGCTCAGTGTGTATGTACTTAAACAAAGGTAAAATCATATCTATATATAAGTATTTGAAAATACTCAGGAAAGTACAAATTAATAAAAAAAAATACTGAAGTACATATAAACTATCTCTGCTTTTTACTAGATGGAGGTTCATTTGAGGAAATTGTAAATGAGTTGGATAAGTGTGAAGAACCTTTTCAAGGTTTACGAACTTCCATATCAGGTGAAAGTTTTATAGCAATTAAAGTGTTTTCCTAGAACTACAGACCCAAGCCGAAAACAATTTAAGAAACTTTATTTTTATGAGTGTAACTCAAAAGTAATACTGTTGATTGTTATCCCACCCTTACTCAAAGTGGGAATACTTCTTCTACAAGCACAGTACGCTGAAACACATTTTTCTTTTGTATTACTATATTAGCCTGGTCCTTTTGTTTTTTATCACTGATAGAATACATCTGTTTACATTTGAACAATTTCTGTTTTAAGCTCGAGTCGCAGCCTATGGGCAGTACCCACTGCTTGTGTGTGCTTTTCCCCCCTTCATCCCAGTCGTAGTAAAACAGATGATAAACGCATCAATGAAAAGGATTAATGAGGCTGGTTTACACTGCATAGTTTTAGTAGTTTATGATTCATAATGGTGACAAACATTGGAACAGGGTCTGCTTAGTTGACAGTTTTTTTTTTTTTTTTTTTTTTACCATTTTTTGTGGAAAATATTTGTGAAGGGCTTAAAGGGATGAATCACATTTTGAAAAGTTTACATTTCCACCCTGACAGACAGGAGCTAATCGCGCCGTTGGGGGAACATTTAGAGAACGTTTCATAATGGGCAGACACCAGCTAATCTAAAAAGCTCCCCATTTACAAATGGAAATCCCAGGATCCAATTGGGCTAATGAAGAGAGTTGAGCGGGATAATAAGATGTGCTGTAATGCTGTGTAAGAGGCCTGTAATGTTGTGCTGGTGGTGGAGCCTCTGCGATGAGTTGTGTGTGTGACTGACTGGAGAGACTTCCAGAAGCCTGGAGGCCTGGCCGCTGCGCCCTGTGCCTCTCTCTGGGCCCACATCTGCCTGGATCCTGGGACTGTGGATCTGAGCATGGCACACTGTGCACTCAGCTCAGCCTTCAGCCCTGTGAGTTATTGCTGCTCTTGGTCTGTTTTGCCTTTTTTGCATTTAGAACCGTGGTTCTCAACCCTGGTCCTGCAGTACCCTCGTTCTGCTTATTTTAATGTTTTTCCTAATCTGACACCTAGCTTGTTGCTATACAGAAGCTTGTTGTTAATTTTCTGATTAATTGGATCAAGCATGTTAAGACTGAAAAACATCTGGATATGCAGGTTGAATTGCAATGCAGTGTAAGGTAGATAAATGTAAGTGCAACTATATACTTTATAAAACAATTCTTCATGGTTTTTAATTTTTTTTTTTTTTTTTTTTTTTTAGTAAAGGTAATAGATGTATAGAACCATTTAAATTTATAAAATGTGTCTAGCTCCAGTCCTGTTGGGCCAAAACACTGCAGATTTTAGCACACTACCTCATTAAACACACTTGTTTTAGCTCAACAGCTAATTAGCAGACCTTTATGAACTGAATTGAGAGGGTTAGATGAGGGTTAACGCTATTCTCTGCAGCACTTTGGCCCAGAACGTCCTCAGTTTGACATGTCTGGTGTCTGGTAGGTTTGTCTCTGTGAGTGGAAACTTTGTTGTATATAGAACTTTAAAGAGCTTTTAAAAATGATTCTGTATAGCACTAAAAAATGCATTGTTGGCACACCTTTTTAATGCAAAGCTTAGAGTATAGAACCTTATTATGCAGCAGTGTTGTTTAGTGCCCAAAAATGTTGCCAACCGGTTCACTGTTCCACAACAGTTGTCCCTACATTAAATGTAAACTTGCCCAATCAAACCTACTGTATACAAATGGTATGATTTCATAAAAACACATGATTTTAAGCTTCATAAGAAATGTGGACATCTGAAGAAACTGCTTGTATTCCAAGAATTTATTTATTTCTTTATCAGAAAATGAAAATCCTGGAGGGGTGACAATCCTGAGCAATTATTCCACAGAAGGTTGGCACCAGAGGTTTAGTGTTATGACTGCTCAAATTAAAGAGTAAAGTTTACTGTTTTAATGCAGCACTATGGAGGATTTGGGGATTTGGAGAACACTCAGAGAACACTCAGAGAACATGCAGAGGATTTTGTATCATCAGTTGTGCTTTGGACCACCACAAGCGGATAAATCTGATGGCTCTGAGCTTGTTGAAAGATTCAAAGAGAACTCAAATTCAATTCAAATTCAAAGAGAACTCAGTCAAAACTTGGTGAAGGACACATGTGAGTTATCCACTGTTGTCATCATTAAGCTGACTTTTTTTTTTTTTTTTTTGCAGGGCATATCATGTTATTTCATAAAGATGTATGACATGGTTTAAAAGCCCTTGTGAAATCAGTCCTGACACCTGTGACTTTTAAGTTATTGCATCAGGCTTTCTAAATTGACTTGTAGCTGAACACATATGCACACCATATTTTAAAGTGATTTTCTCCTCACTCTGTAACGCTTTCAGTTTCACAAAAAAACTAACATAGATCTGCTTTAAGAAAATGTTGCTTTTCGAAAATTGTATAGGAGATGGAAAAATGTTATTAATATCTGTTGATCCCTTAAACTTCATTGTATGTCTTATCATTCAGTACCTGCATGAAAAAACAGATTGATTGAATTAGTTATTGCTCTATAAAGGCTTAATGTATTTTATTTATTTTTTAAAAAAGTAATACTTTTACACTATTTATTTGGGGCCATTCATCATGAAATGTTCTCAGAATGTAGAGGGAAGCTGATGTTTGAAATGATGTATGCTAAGAAATGTAAAATAAATGCAAATAAATGAAGTTAAATGACAGGGATAATATACTGTTGAAGCTGAATAGAAATTCTTTACATTCACCTGTTCTTATACCCTTGGCTGTACCACCCTCCCTGCATTTGAGAGTTTGCTCTCATGCGCTATCATCTTTATTGGCCTCTCTCCCTTTACCTGCACCACTTGTCTCGCTCTTTCTTTCTGTTTTGAAGCGCCCCTCCCCCCTTCTCACATAGTGCCGCTCCTGCAGATGTGCACAAACAAGAGGAGATTAAAGCAAAACGAATCTAAACAGACAAACGGAATTAGACTGACGGGTGTTGGTGGGCTGGCTCACTGTGATAAACACAGTGATGCTGAGTGTGTGTGTGTGTGTGTGTGTGTGTGTGTGTGAGGGAGAGACAGAGTTTGCATGCGCACGTGTGTGTGCGTGTGTGTGCTTTCCAGTCTCTAGGGGATTAACAGTGGTTAGGTGTGTATGTCGGGGTGATTGCTTTTGGGTATTGCGATGTATTTGTATACCGTTCTCTGCTTTTTGTAATTATGTTTCTTCCTAATTTCTGTGTGACATCTGTCTGAACCTGTGTGTGGATGTGTCGAATTTGTACACAAACACTGTCCATCGATCTTGCATTTCAGGCTTTCATGTTCCTCGATGTGTTTTTCAACTTTCTCTTCACACTGGCGTTTCCACTGAGGATTGTTTTCTGTTAAGATGCCATGCATTTCCATGGATGCACTGGGTAGCTTTCATTCTTGCTAAACCTCCATGAATGCATGACTTCTGCATGCTGTCCTTCTTCTTTCCCCCTCCCTGCTCTGCCTAAACCCCTGTGAGTGTGTGTGTGACTGTTTTTACAGGTTTTCTGCTCCATGCTGGGCTCTTTTAAAAGTGCCTCTTTTTTCTGTGTACAGTATGTCTTTATGTGGCATGATACTAATTTCACAAGACATTTGTTTCTTAGGTTTGTTACATCTTGCATCATGCAGTGTTTGGCTCTAAAGAAATCCACTCCACCTACCCAAATAAGATGGCAGAATACACTGCCAACTTGGCAGCCCTGCTTCAGGGATTGCTCTGCACAACACCCATGATTTGGTACATGGTTCTGTCATGTGAATTCAGTTTGCTGGGACTATTACCTGTCATTCTGTGGTTGGTCAGACTTTTGAACTTTGGGATAAGCCTAAGGAAAAAAACTTAAAAGGGGGGTGCAATAAATGTATGAAATCAAAATAGATAGTGTATGACAAAATATCTTGTTTGTTAGTTTCTTGAGATTTAATGCTTGAGCTTTTTTGCTTGACCTACTCAATGCAATTAGGAATTGCACATGAAAATATAAATGCTGTGTGGATTGTCCCTTTGAGTACACACAAACATCATGTTCTATATGTATTTTGCATGAGACCATAACCCGGTACATTTAACAAATATATTATGCAAACGTCCCACCACAGCATTTAGTTTGTCCACTCTTTACTTTTATGCACTTTAACTCTTCTATCCTTCCAAAACCATCAAGTTACAGCTGTGTCCCTCAACAAAAGGTGTTCCTAAAAGAATGACTGGCAGTATGTTACAGTTCAAAGAGGCACTAACATTCATACAAGCAACTACCCAAACACACCTTTGATGCTATTCAGTTTTCTAAAATTGTTAAAGATTTCTGAAGATAGTAGATACCTGGTAGACCACCAACACGTCACCATAGGAAAAAAGTACTACACCTTTGTTTTCCATCCTTACACTGTGAAAAGACAGTGCTTTGGGTCTGTAAGGATGTGTAGCTGTCAATAAGTCATTAGTGAGAAAAGGAAATAGAAATAATAGATGGAAATTTGCCCTAGAACACCGAAACTGGACAGAACCCAGACCACAACTTCACTGAATATGTTCTGGATTTTAAGAAGCAGGAAATGCAACCAGCCTCTGGTCTGAGCTTTGGAGGTGATGTAAAAATCCCTGCAAATTTCTTTGACCAACTGAAAGCAAGTCTCTATAATAAAGTAGCTGTAATAAAGGCAAAGGGTGGGCACACTAAATGAATATATACACATTTACACAGGAAAATGAATATATACACATGTTTTATTTAGTTATTGAGGTGTCCGTGTAGTTTAAAATTTTACTCAATGGACGTTTTGACTGGGAATTAAATGAACAGGAACAATACTGTGATCACAAATGTTTGAGTCTCAGCAGTGCAAATTGATGACAAATGTCGAGTTGTACTGACGTAAAAGTCGCATGAAATCTGATGTTCAGACTGAGTTGCATTGCCGCAGATCAGATACGGATCGGATTTCAGTACCACATATGAAAGCGTCTCAAATCGGAATTGAAAATATCAGATTAAGTGTATTTTTTTACCATTCACACTGACACACCAATGACACATCTGTCACATATGAGGAAAAAGACTGGATTTGAGCCACGTTTTATCTTCTGTGTAAACATAGCCATAGCTGCACCTTTCAGCTGAAGCTGTGGAGAGTTGTTTACTAATGCTCACTAACACATGTGCATCAGTTACCAATAGCAACAGCAGCAGAAGCATGATTTGAACTCTTCAAAGTAGTTCAGTCTGGTGTGTGTGTCTAGTCAGCAGATTGAGGTGTGTGTGAAGGTGAGAGTGTGTAAATGGGGGCTAATGGCCTGTTTTGATCACCTGTCTGTGTCTGATTTCAGAGCTGCAGGCTACAATTCCATCAGTGAGAGAGAGGGAGAGTGAGATATGAATGGTCTAGCACATGCTCAGAGGATCTGATGTGTGTGTGAGTACTAGTCATCCACCAATATGTACAGTCCGCCGGCCCAATATGTACTAGTGCTGCCAAGGCCAGTGATATGTGGTTGCTCTGTATACAGAATTTGAGGACTAAGTGACTCTTGGTGCGTTTTGTTTATCTCTCTTGCTATATTGATAATGTTATGCATATAGTGTTGATGGAAGAGCAGCAGAAAGCATCAGCTCTCTCTCTCCCACCTGGGAGCTCCATTCCCGACTCTGCAAAATCTCCTCCCAGCACCAGAAAGCTGATTACATGGGAGAAGTGTACAAACAAACAAAAGATTACATACTGTAAACATCTTCAGCCCAGTGCCCTTTTCAACAAGCTTCCAGAGCACAATGTCTTATTCTATCTCGTCCCCCAACTAAATTCACCCCCCCACCCCCACACTCTTCCCTGTGCTGCCTGTTGGCCTGCTCTAGTACAGGGGGATTGTTTTTTGGTGCAACACGTGCAGTGAAGGTATTCTCCTAATGACACTGTTCCACGCCAATGCCCTGTCTGCTCAACTGGTATTAGTTAGGCTTTGGAGTTCAAGTGACTATGGGGGTTTAGAGATGGATTTAAAGGGGGAAGAGGAGAGAGGGAAGAAAGAGAGAGAGAGAGAGCGAGAGAGCCTCTCTGTTGTTCTTGAAAAGCTGTGTTTATCCAGGATTAGAGACACCAACATGTTAATAATTGTTTCTCAGAGAACTGCGAAGAAGCACTTCCCCTGTAATCCCCTAATCAGACATTACACCTCTGAGCATGCCCGCTACGGAGGCACGCCAACTGCGCATACTCACTCGCACACACACAAATACACACACTCACACACCCTGGGAGTGTGTGAGAGACGCCCACTGAAGTGTGGAAACGCCCAGAGTGCAATAACATACTGCTGCTGTAGCAGTGACGCCCACATTAACCCCTTAAACTACAAGGGCCTGTATGCAGTCACTCTCACTTAACAACTACATAATCAACATGATAATTTTGCTGTAACTACTGAGTGATTGAAGGAATAATTTTGGTATTTTTCAGCCTAATCTTTATCTGCAACTTATGGTCAGGTACCACGGTCAGTATTTTCAGTGGGTTTCCCTGTCCTGAGGAAAAGAACAGAAAACCAGTCAACTAAAAACACCTTTATTAAAAAAGGGGCAGGCGCTTCTGTGTAGCTTCTGTGATAAGTAGGTTTTAAGGCATCAGGTCAATGACATGACATACATTTCTTGTGTCCATTATTTTTCTAATAAATAATTTCCAAAATACATCTCACAGTTTTACAGCACCTCCTTTAGCAGAATACATTTTCAGTGCATCAGAATAAAACTCATTTTAGGCATTTATGTCTCCCCAAGTCTGAAAAGGTCAGGTGGTGATATAACCACATAGGCAGATTAAGAAAATTATTTAAAAAGTATTTTGTTTGTGTACAATTCTAAATAAATTTGTTTGGAAGTTATTCATGTTTGAAATCTTTAGGCACAACATGTCACAAAAGCGGGCAACTTTAAAATTATTCAATGAACTGCAAAATCTTTGTCTGTAAATTGCCAAATGTCATGCAGCACAGCCAAAAAGACATGTTATATTGACATATTTTGAAGAAAGAGTGGCCAGCATACTGCATCATAAAGAAGACCCCAAGTGACCTTCCTAGTGTAACAGCAAGGTCAGTAGCCCTTTCAGAAATATTTAAAAATTGTATTTTTTGAGTAGTGGTTCAGTTTACCAAGCCAAGCCATACCAAATGGTATGACCCCAAGAAACCATGAAAAATACATTTTATAATAATGTTCATTTGTTTACTTATTTAAGGTCTAACTTTGAGTTCAAGGACAAATGTTTATATGGGTGTCCAAGTACAAGAGTTTATACACATTTTCAGTAGTAGGAGTAAATACATATAGTAGTACATATTAATGAAGTGAAAAAATGATCATTTTAGATCATTTATAAGGTTAAAATGTCTAGGTTTATTTGTGACTGACCCTTTTACAGATGCAGGTGACAGACACTGAAGAGCAAATTCCTTCTTAGAGCAGTTCTGCACACAACAGGGCAACAAAGTAAATTGAAATAATTTAAAATATTTAGTTTTGCCTTCTGATATGTGTGCCACGTAGAACACTTCCAACATCGTGTCCTAACTAATCTCAGTAAAAACATGACACATCTCTTGTATAACTGCAGTGGGTAGTATATTTAACCACCCCCGTGTAGTCCTGTCACATGTAATAAAGTGAGAGAGTAACTCTCACAGCCTTCATGTTGAAGAGGTCATCAAAAGACCATTCCTCAAGGGCCAGCCAGTACAGAGGGGGCGGACAGCCCGGCAGTCAGAGGTGTGTTTATGAGTAGTGCACGCTGGGAGAATGACAGGGCCGCAGTCTCTCACTCCAGGCTGACTGGTGTGCCTCCTGTGGTTGGGGTCAAAGGTTGTTCTTTTCAATTAGGGATTTTGTAGTGTGCTTTGTCGGTCACCTACAGTACAGTCGTTAAGATGCTGAAGTTCAGATTATAATTTGGTTTCCATTAAAGCCACAGCCACGCCCAAACCAGCTCTGAGCTCAGTCTGCAATGAAATACACTATTGTTACTACCACTCACAGTAATGACCTACTGAGGCGTTCAGTGTTCACCTCCTTCTTTTTGCCTGTTAGTAGTAATAACAATAGGTCATTTGTTACATGTAGCAGGTGTATGTCATTGTTGTTATTGTTGTTATATGGTCAGAGTTTGTTTGTTAAGATGCTGTGGATGCGTCCTTCTCAAAGCAGCATTTCAACCCAAGTGGCCCATTGTTTGTTTCATTAGGCCTGCTGTTTTGTGATTGTTTTGTTATGTATTACTATTTTTGCTGCCATTGTTAATAATGAATGTTTATTGTTTGTCATTTGCACACTCCCCCGCACAACCCCCCTCTCCCTCCGCGTGCGTGGGATGGAGAGTGAGTGGAGGGGACACAGAGGGATTAACCTGGCAGAATTTAATTACTGGAGCTGTTGTTTCTGCCCATAACCACTCACCCTCCCCTCCTACTCCACCCGCTTCAGCCTGGCCTCTGACGGACAGGCGTCGTGGGTGGGGTGTTTGGGGCAGGGGTGTGGAGGGGGACAACTGTGTGTGCGTGTGTGTGTGTGTGTATTTTTCTTACTCTACAGTCAAGTGTGCTTTTTTATTTAACAGTTTCAAAAGTTTGGAATCACATTCATAATTATTGTTTTTTATTCAGATGACAAAGAATACTGAAACATTGTAAACTATACATAAAAAATATTTTGAGGGTATATTGTTTTACTCAGTATTTCAAGTTTTTTTGTGATAAGGTACTGACAAGTTATTATGAACTGATATCTTCTTATAGTCACTTACTGTCAAGTTTTCTGATGAGATTTCCTCTCAAACTGGCCATTAAGTACAAGCAATTCATTTTTAGTATACATATCTGAGGAGACTGGATATAAGATAATCCAATTGCGTAAAGAAGGGGGAAGCTAAAGGAACATACAGTAACTGAAAAAAACAAGGGTTTCCAATACCACAAAATTATTAAATTATTAAAGGAGAAAATTGAACTGCACTTTTGCTTCAGATCTGAAACACAAATCCACAATGATTTTGTCCAACTTTCCACTGTGAGAAGACAACTCAACACTGAGTCTGAAAGAAAGTGTAGCTAACAAGAAGCCCTTACTGAGAAAAGGGAAAAATTGGCACTAGAACACCAAAACTGGACATCTGAGATGAGGAGTAAGGTCAGAGATTGCTTGGATTGAGAGAAGCAGGAAACGCAACCAGATAAGACTGAACTTTGGAGGTGTGGAGAAATATCCCTGCAGATTTCGTAGAAAAACTGAAAGCAGGTCTAATGACAGTTTTTTTTTTACTGGAAATTAAATAATGCTACTGTTGGAAGAAAACATATCTCCATTTGGTCATTTTTCAGTTTTTTACATAATATGAAAATGCCTGTAGCCTGTTTACTTTGTGTGTACATTTAATGAATAATGGACTGAAAGAAACAGCTCAATTCATTGACTTACATTTCCTGTAAAATTTTCATTTTGGAGATGCCAGGTTTTCTTCTGACAACAGTGATAAGTAAAAGGCTGGCCTTTGACTTTTGCACAATACTGTATTTGATTTTAAATTTATAAGGATACAGGTTATTAACATTATGTTAGAATCATTTTATACATGTACCTGCAACAAAATTACTTTTACATTATTAAAAACAATGAGATGATTGGGCACAAATTCCCCATACAACTAATTTAAGCAATTCCAAACGTTTAAGCGATGTGCATGTACATATATGACTGTTCGTCTTCACGCGTAGTGGAGGCATAAAATACATGTCCATGCTGCAGAGAGTTCACTATGCTTATCTTTTTACGTTCTTCATTGACGGAACTGGTTTAATAGCTGGATGGACAGATGTAGACACAGACAGAGCGGCAGATTGTCCAGGATGACTTGGGGGATGTGGAGAGAGAGGTGTAACTGGTACCATGTTGGTGTTTATCCTCCCCCCAGTATGGCCCCCCAGGTCAGACTGAACGTGAGGTCCTGCGCGTGGGCTTGGGGGCAATCACTGCCAAATCTGAAGCTGACACTGTTGCATTGTAATCATGATGCTAAGCTCCCCATTAACCCATCTGGGGCCCCCCTATGTAACCTCACCAGCACACGCACATGCACGCACACTTTTGATGCTGGCCATGTGCAGGAAGTGTGCCTACACACCCAAGCACCTGCTGAGTATTAGGAAACAATAGTGCATACAGCAGGAATGTCTACTTACATTTATAATACAGCATAAGCCTGGCTTTATGTAGTCAGTTACTATGCTTTGTTGCATTATGAATGACAAAACTGTATTCATCAAAAAAGACAAGGACAAAGCAGCAGTGCACGGACAATCCAGTTACTCTATCAAATTATGAACAGGCCTAATTATATATAGACAAGACTGGATATTTTTGATCAGAAACAAAAACACTCTAACTTGCAGGATTTTGAAGTAATATGCAAATACAGTATGTATGGCAGTAAATATGTTTATGTAAGTAAATAATGTAGCTAGTGATGTGTTTTAGCACTTTTTTTATGTACCACTATAGCAGCAGTACAGTCTACACAAACAAGATCCACCTTGAATCTCTTCACACCAGCCTTGACTGCCTCACTCCCAAACCCAAACAAACTCAACCTTTGAGCCAGTGTGTTCCTCTAATTAGAGCCGGGTCTAATTAAGAAACTCCAGAGTGCTTACTGCTGTCCCAGTAGAGGCAGAAGGAGGGCATGTAAAGAGAGTTGGCTTGATAAAGCACTTGACATTGTAGGGTGAAAGTCATGAGTGCTGTTTTTATTCTTTAGACATGGACTACTCTAACTTATTCCCTGTCTCACAGTTTGGGCCATAACTCTAACCACTAAAAGACATTTTTTTTCAATTATTTGATGTTTGTATCAGTGATGTATATTTAGTGATATATTTTCTACCCCTCTGTTTTTTGGTAATTATATGTTTTTTTGTTACTACTAACATTGTCTGGTTATTTTCCACCAAATCCAAACAATTCAGCACGTTTTGTCTCTATTAACATACAAATGACTGGTAGAAAACAGTGTAAACGCGTTTGCTGTATGCAGGAAACTAGGCCAAACAACTGCTGACAAACAGAAGGGCAGTTGTGGGTCACTGGCGCGACGCGGCCGTGACAAAGGAAACAATAAACAAAAACAGCTCTCGCTAGCAAGCAGTGTTTAGATGTAATACAGTCTAGACTGCTCAGTGTGCTGAGTAAATACAGAAGCTTTCAGCTCAGATTCTTAAGAGCTGTAGCCCCCATTAGTTAAGTACATGTACATTATGGATTCTATACTATATTGAATATTGCAATTCAGATTAAGTCTGTTGTGGCTCGACTGTCAAGCAGTTTTATTCATTTACTCTCACTGAGATCTCTTTTACAGGAGTGTCTTGGCCAAGATAGGGAGCAGCACATGTAACAAGACACAGCAGTTAGGTCAAGGCACAACATTTTTTGGTAGTACCTCAGTATAGGGGGGTATTGTAACGCCCCTGTAAAGATCTTTTTAAGCCTCATCAAGCCTGTAGTTGGTAATCAACTGGCTGCTTAACTAAGGTGAATTTGGCATTTTCCAGAGCAGTTTTACTTGTATGTGCATCATAATATCAGTTTTAGTATTTGTATGATACATCATAATTGTTTGTATATAGATTATTAATTCTTTTGCTAAGACAATCTGATGAGATATAAACTAGCTAGTTAGGTATTACATTACATACAGAGCATTGTTCGAATAAGGCCTATACACTGGACATTAACTTTCTTATTACATTATCCAGAAGTCTTCACTTTTAAACAGAGGCTGATCTCTAGTATAGCTAGTATTTATATATTATAGTTATATATTAAATAGTTATAGTGTGTGTGTGTGTGTGTGTGTGTGTGTGTGCACAAGACCATAATGTATATCACAAAAAGAAGTAGAAAATGTGAAAATCGTTCTAGTTTTGCTTACTAATTGAGTAATAAGATGGTGGTTAATTAACAGCTATTGGCTTAATAAGGCTTTATAAAGAGTGTTACAAGGGGATTTTAATGCCTATATTTATGTGTTACCAATTCCATTTTTTTATTTCCATTTTTTATTTAATATAATATATTACATTATTAAATCATATATTAAATATATTCTATCATATATTACATCAGATAATGCCTATTGAAGACATCAAAACTACAAAAAATGTAGTGAACAAAAATGTATTTTTTGAACAGTGCCTAAAATAGTAAATACCAGTATTTTAAGCTTTCTGTTCCATGCAACATTTTCAGGTGACATATGCGTATTGAACAGCATATATACAGCATATATAGCAGCATATATACATATATACAGCATATTGAAGCCTGAGGCAGAATAAGTCGTTTTAAAGGGGAATGATAAGTTAAAGCTACTGCTCCCCACAGAGACTGTAGCTTGACCTCTGCTGCCTCTCTAGATTCCCACTGGGAGGGAGAAGTCAATGAAACCGCACGATGTAAGCAGAGAGAACAAAACAGAGAGATCAATTTAATTTGGCTATATTTACATTGAACTTGTGCTTCCCCCAGAAGATACCTCTAAGCTGTTAACAGAAGGCACAGGGTCTAGCTCCCCAGATAAGATGTCTGTTGTAGCGCCCAGAGGCAGAAGAGGCTTGCAATACAGAGAAGAAGCTCTGACCTTGACTCATGTTCTAAGGGATGAGCTGGATCACAAAATTAGAACTGCTAGGATGCACGAGAGCTATTGGCACTCATGTATGTGTTGGCTTTAACAGTACTGACTTAACTAAGTGAGTTGGCCAATTTAGCATCTGGAATCTAGTTAATTTATTTAATCTAAATTAATCTAGTTAATCTAATAATTTGTGGGGGCTGCAGTCATTCTTGAACATTCATCTTTGCTGTATTATGTCTATGAATTCTAATGTTGTGGACAAAGAAGTCAAATATGATTGAAGCACTGTTGACCTATCTGTGTCATTCTGTAGTAATTCTGTAGTTTGGAAAATTTAATGCCATTTTCAAAAGTTGCCCCTAATGTATCTGTGGTAAATAAAGTGCATTTATTTATTTTAGTTTTTAATCTTTCAGGAGATATTGTTGAGGAGGTTAGAAGAAAAAAACACAAGTTTCCAAAAGTGGAATAATTATTAAAAGATGTATAGAGAAAATGAGACTCCTAACAACCATGCAAGACCTGGTAGACCATCAAAACAGTCAACGTCAGATAAACAGTACTTAACGCTTTCATCCTCGAGAGAGAGGAGGAAATCAAGCTTCACTCCTGTTTCCGATCTGAAACAATCCACAGGTGTTTCTGTCCATCTTTCCTCTGTGAGAGGACAACTAGATGCTAGAGCTAGAGGTCTGAGTCGTTACTGAGTAAAGCAAACAATTTAAAAAATTGCACTAGAACATCAAAACTGGATGTCTGAGATGTAGAGTAAGGTTTTATGGATTAGTCTAAATTTGTAATTGGCATTATTTGTATCACGAGAAGGAGAAGATGCAGCCAACAACAACATTGAAGGTTTGGAAATATACCTGCAGATTTCTTTTTAAAAACTGAAAGCAATTCTCCCGAAAAGTATGGAAGCTATAGTAACAGCAAAAAGTAAAGACTAAAATATCTATGAATCAGAAATATTATTCAGTTGTTGACAGTTCTGTGTAGCTTTTTGTTAAATGTGTTTTCATCACACTGAAAAATAAATAACCTATGCTTATTGGCAAATTTTACTGGAAATTAAATAAATGACGGTGGTCTCTGACCCTGACTGCCCAGACATGTAGTCAGTGCATAATAAGTGCAGTGGTGGGTATACTTACTCTCATTTGCTCAGTTATGCTTACTTGAGTACAATTCTGATCTGGATTTGAACTGTTTTTAGTCAAATATATTTGTAATGTACATGCTATAATCAAGTATTTAAGTGAGGTTGCCAATTAAATGTGCACAAATATTACCTGAATGTAACAAAGCAGTATTCCTATTGTGACATCTACTGCAACTGCATCATTTGAACATCAAAGGTTTGCAAATGATCAGCATTAATCAACAACCTGCTCCAACACTCCTCCTGATTTCCAGCTCTAGGGTTAGTTAGTTGTGCAACAACACAAGTTGTCATCATCTTTCTTTGTTCAAACATCTTCATAAAATTCTAAACATGTTAAAAAATTGTTCTACAAAAGCGTATAGTTATAAATATACGTCATCATCTGCACCTTCACACACCCAGCTACCCAGCTGCCCACAAGGCACGCCACTCATCAGGAGCCAGTCTGGTAGTTTAAGTCTGCCAGATTTGCTCCATAATACCCTCTCCTAGCCCCCCCAAAAAACCCTTTCCCAAGATCCACTGCCTGCCTTGGGGCTGTGCGGCACAGCCTAAATACCCCTTTTGTCTGGGTGGGATAATAACCGGTGGCCAAGCGGCTGGTGTGGCACGCGCTGTTTCCAGTGCCCAGTCTCTGCCCCAAACAGGTGGGTCAAATGATGGTGAGCAGCAACTGATTTAAAAGACTGACCATGGAGAAGAAGAGAGATGTAGAGGAAGATGAAGCTGTCTTATGGTGTTTATCCTATCATGATATCCTGTTTTTCTTGAATGTACAGAAAAATAAGAACATGAGGATTGATTTGGTCCGCAAGACATTAAAGGCTTTCAGTGATGTTTGCCTGCATTTGATCTTTATATCATAGTCGTATGTTTTCTTTGAAGCAGTTTTACTAATAGTTAGACTCTGCAACCAAATGATATATCAAAAATGATTAATTATAAAAATGAATTGTTATTGTTTATGATTATTGGATCTAAAGAGTGCAGTGCCCTATGGACATCACCTTTACTTCAGGCATTTGGGTTTACATGGCAGCACACTGGCTTCTCAGTCGGTCTCTTTTCCTGCTTTGGGCTCATAGACTGGTGGTGCTGTCCATTTGACTAGGACCAAAATGGAGGAAAATGGCTAATATGTTTAAATGTCTAAGTACCACTATTCATATTTACCTTTTTCCTGTCTTCAAATGCACAGATGATCATGTATAGTTACTGTTTTGACATTTCATAATTTCTTAGAAAGCTTTAACTACCTGAGGCAAACCTGGATCTGGCTGGCTCTGAGGTCAGTGATGAGAGCTCTTACCAAACCCTCACATGCATGATCAAGTGCTCAGATTTCTGTTGTCTTTGATTAGGATAATGAAGTATTCCCTTGAGCAGGTGATCTTCTTATCCCTAAACAATTAGGAGCCTGTGGACTAATTACACTGTCTAAGGCTAGAACCTGAGATGCAAGGGGGAAACATAGATGATGGACTTGTGGAGAGAGGCAGCAGAATCTTGTATGTTATAATACCCTTAAATATGTGCAGCAGTAGATACATGTGACATTACATTGTGAGCCATAGAGTGCAGTTCCAGTGAAAGAAAACACAATCATTATCATCACTAGCACACCAATACATTATAATTCTTCATAAATCAAAAACCTAACCCATAACAAGGCATATTTTAAAGGTAGTTTAGCAGGCATTGGCCAAACAACAAATAATAAAATAGTGCTTTAAATGAACAAAAAATTAGTCAGTCTTGAGTTACTTTATATCATTTTGCATAAACAAGGCGTAAAGTAAGTTAATGTGAATTTTTTTTTTTATTAGAAAGGTCACAAAATGGGTGTGCAAAACAGGCCTAACTCAAAGGCACAAAGAGCCAGACTTTATTACCGTAGTAAACTGGATCACATGATCCCACTTGAGCAAGCCCACACCTTCAGCCCTAATTTCCACTAATTTTCAGGTTTCTAACCCACTGTTGTCCATCCAGGGGAGTCTCAAAGCTATAATCTCATGGTTTCAGCTAATTAATTTGCACTCTCTGTTACATTTTCTCACAAGTGCATCTTGTTTGCAAGAGATTAAGAGCAAGTGAGAGGTCGTTAGAAAGGTAAATGATTGGTAAGACCTCCTCTTCTGCACCTGCCTAATTGGGCTAATGATGCAGCCCGGTGGGCCTTTACTGGAGGGTGGCACAGAGCTATTCCTTTAGTATCTCATCTCATTGCCATGAGAAAGTGATAGCATATGACTAAAGAGTACAGCTTTAGGAAGCATACAGTACTGTGCAAATGTCAGATATAAACCTTTTATACCATTTCCTGTCAAAAAGGCCATGAAGTACAAGTCATTCATTTTTCAGCACCAGTAAAGAACATATATTTAACAGAAAAATGACAATTAAAATTAAAATATTAAAATTAAAAACTTAATTTTTTTAGTATTTAATGCTTTGCTTTTATTACTGCCTCATCTCTTTTCAATAGACTTTTTTTTTTTTAATAAAAGTTCTGTCTTAAAAGAAAAAGCATTTTTTGCTTCACACAATTGGAGTAATCCCAGAAATATTCGGTGATGTTAAAGTCTAGACTCAGGGGTTGTTGGTCCATTGTTATGAGAGCACCAGCAGCTTCTTTACTTAATTTTACAGATTCTTGTCAGCTACACATCCTTTCAGACACATAGCATTAAGATGTCTTCTCACAGTGGACGGATGGACAGAAACACCCGTGGAGTTCTTCAGATCTGATGCAGCACTGGAGCTCGATTTTCTCCTCTCTCTCAAAGATGAAAGCTGTAAGTCCTGTTTATCTGATGCTTGGTGGTCTATCAGGTCTCGCGCGGTTGTTAGTCCCATTTTTGTCTGCATTTTTTAATATCTTTGTTTTTCAACTTTACTTTTGGAAACTCCTGTTTTTTACTTAATTTCTTTGATTTTTCTCTTCTTTTGGATTATTTTATATCCAATCTTCTCCTGAATAATGAATAAGTTGAAGATTTCTATATCTATATTCTATCCCATGTGTCCCCTGCGTCTCATTTATTTATCTACCTCAGACTCACTAACTGCACATACAGAAATGTGTACAACAGTACATCTCATAGATTTATTTCATTCATTAAGTTTTGTTTCACAATTATTTATTACTGTACAACTATGCATTGGGAAATGTACAATAGAGTTGGTGTTTATATATTTCTGTATATTCTGAGGAACATATTTTTGTACCATAATCCATTGAAATTATATTTTCTAAGTTGTATTGATTTTACACACCCTGTCTCATCTCTATGCTTTTTATTTTATTGTTCTGTTTTAAAGCTTTAGGTTATGAAAAGGTACAATATGTACTTTTTCAATGGGAAAATAAAACATATTTAAGGTACACAAATACACATTAAAGCCACTGTTGTATCTTGGAGGGTACATTTACATTTTTGTACCAAAAGTGTACCTGAAATGTAATGAACCTTTATTTCTAACAGTGTAGCTCAGTCTAGTAATGTGGTTCATATTGGTCGTCATACTCCCTGGTTCTTGGAATTTTTGCCCATGGTTGGGATTAGACTACCATTTTGCTCTTAACACTCCTGCATCCATGAAAAAAACAGACCATTAGAGTCCAATAATCCTCTATAAAAGTATTTCCATTTGTCTCCTTATGGAGATTTTTCATTAATGTTCTAACAGTGGAAATAGGCTAGATGTTGTGTAGCTCTTCCATCCAGCATAATCCATGAGTTTTATAGTCTCACTGGGGGCCTAAATGGACTCTCACTGAAGACCTTGTGTGCGCATTAGCTAACTAGGTATTAAGTGACCAGTGGACGGAGCTGTGACACGCAGTTTCAGCGCAGCATATGTTGAGACCTCTTAAGCAGCTTATGCATTTTTTCCACCATTTCAACCAAACAGCGTTCTGTCTAATGGTAGGAGGCCTGTTTTGCATGTTCACTTTTATTCTGCTTGGAGGCAAGAAAGTAATATCAAAAGCCCAACAGGAGGAGAGCACCGACTGACCACTTACTCTATTTGGAGCATTTTATCAAAGACTAGGGCTGCACGTTTCTCAGTCAAGAAACTGACACTGTTAAAACAGGCAATACACTAGGCAACAGGTGACTGTAATCATATGCAGAAAATATGAGAGAGAGAGAGAGAGAGACAGAAACAGAGAGACAGAAACAGAGAGACAGAGACTGAGACAGTGTGTGTGGCCTGTACATTATCAGCCATCCGAGCTGTCAAGCTGCTAGCACTATATTATCAGTATCGGATCTCCACAAATCCACAGATTTGTGTGAGCAGTCGGAGAAATTAAAATCACATGCTTTTTAGTGCGCTTAGCCCAATCCCTTTAGACTTCATTTTTAAAACATCTAAATCTGTTATTATGGGCACAAAACCCCTTTAATTTAATCTTTGACAAGATTACCAAATTCATTGATGATGTCACAAACTTAAATAAGTAGTGCAAAAACATAGTCAGCTTAGCTTGGATAAATATGGGCAACCAGATAACCCTGCAGTTCAATTGATTAGGGCTTTTAGCAGGCCTTTATTATTATTATTATTGTTATTATATTTATTATTATTATTATTAATGTTGTTGTTTAATCGTATTCATAATTCTAATGTGATTGGACAGACTAAACATAAACTACCGTCAAAGAACGCACATGAAAATCTAGTAAAAGTTCAAAGGTTTTAGGTCTAGAGTTCTGCATGTGGCCATTAAACCGGTTGAAATCTTTTGCTTCGTCGGCGATTCCAGGCGCTCAGTACAACAGCGGATGCAGATCCAGTCTGGTTTAAGAAGGTATAGAGCTGCCGTGAGCTTCGCTGTGGTTAATGACTATTTTATATACATATACACACACACACACACACACACACAAGACAGGGTGAATAGAGCCAATGCTATATAACTGCAATATAGTATGGTGCAGTTATGTTCCTAAAGGTCCTGAAGACCACCCCAGTGACAGTTTAGCATTTTTTCTGAGCTTTCTGAGAGTATAACGCCTCTAAAAAGCAAAATGTTGTCCACGCGCTAACTTGTCCATTTTAACAGTTTTTGCGTTATATTGATCTGATTTCTGATTTACCAAATTCTGTCTTAAGGGTAAATCATGTATGTATATATATATAAACGTTACATCAAAAATAGATAATCAGTGCTGAGTGACTGATTTATTTTGACCGTCTTTGATTAGATTTCTCTTCTGTCTGCTCACTCTGAGCTGCTAGTGTCTGAAACGCAGTGGTTTCAGTAAGTCTGTACTGTTCGGCTGTGAACCGTTGGTTCTGCTCAGCGCTGCTCTGACGCTCATGACTTGCACCTTGCGAGGACTTGGAGAAGCCTGTGTGGACCAAGAAAGCAGGCTGGCCGATGGCTGGCCGGGAGAGCTTAAAAGAACAGAGGCACATTGTTGAGTCCAGCGCTGGGCAGGGCGGGGTGCGGATTAGCCCGGCGTCTGCCCGTCCCACATGTTACTGTAGGGCCGCGTTGCCCTTAATTAAAAAAGAAAGATGCTCTCTGCAGGAATGGAGGCCCCGGGTTCGGGACAGGTCTGATCTAAGGGTGACTTGTGCACTCTTAAAACAACAAGTTCAGAGCTGTAACCCCTGGAAGAATCCCATTGTGTGACCGAGATCGATGTTAAAAAATGTTCGGCCAAGAGTTAACAGGGAGGGTCTGCTGTCTGAGACCCCAGCGTCTGCTTCACAAATCAGACGAGTCACTGTAAAAAAAAGTACAAAAAAACCCCCAAAAAACTTCGATTGAACTTAAATAAGTGAGTAACCTTGTTGCCTTAAATATTTTAGGTAACTGAACGTCAACGTTAAAAACTCAGATGATGTTCCCCGAATAATGTTGGTGGGTCTAATTTGACTTGACCATAGAGGTCGCGCGATATTTAGATTAGGTAGATTATTACATTCTGAAAAAAATCATTTCGACTTTTTGCGATGTCACTTTTTTTAATTCCATGTACTTCCCTCCGCTTTATTTAAGTTTCAATTAACTCACAATTGGAAACCAATCAGCTTCCTTGGAAAAAGAAAAGGCTGCAGGTGAAACAAATGTTACATCAACACAACCGACGCCTTTTCATCAAACATTGTGTTGATATACTATAAAAAGTGGTGTTCAGTAACAGCACACTTTAACACATTTTGTGCTAAAAGTAACCCAAAATGTGCATCTCCGTCTGAACACAGTGAGGTGGCAGAATGTGTTGCTTTATAACTCATATATTTTAGGAGTGCAGTGTTTGTATTCATGTTCTCCTGATTGATACATTCGACTTGTGTAAATTCAAATCGCTGTTTTTTTTCAATGTTGTACTGCATTAACTAAGCAATGGGCTCGTTATGTCCGGCGTGCTGGCTCTGTGCTGCTGGACTCGGCTCTGTGTGGGGAGGGGAGACGGTACAGTTTCGCTTAACTGTCACTGAAAAATTCAATTAACTGTTGCTTGTCTGTCTCATCACAATGGCACTAACTGTCGCAGCTGACCTACATAGACCGACTATTTACTCACCCTGACGGACACCGCCAAGCTGTTGCTGAGGCTGTTTAAGGGAGAATTATAACCGGGTGGGCATTTCTAATTCATAAGCCAGTTTCCACTCTGTGAAGGTAGAAGCTGTTGTTTAGTTACTGAGTCACAAATTTGGATCACAGTATAAAGAAATACAGACACCGGGCCTGAAAGCTCACCGTCCACATTATCAGCGAGAAAAACACTTACGTGTATCTGAGGACATCTGCGCAGAGATTGCGTTATTGTTAACTCCCATGAGCTTCATTATAGAAAACATACAGGCTAATCATAATAATAATAATGAGCAGCACGAGTCCATGTGCACAATTTCTGCTGAAACAAATGTTTATAGAAGAGCCTGATCAGGACCTGCAGTTCAGTATGGAACCTAACGGTCTGAGACCATCATAGTTTTAATCAGTAAGAGAATCGACTGAAAGGCTGACATTTTCACAAATGACAGATTTTATTAGCTTGTATGAAAGAGTGCTGTGCATTTTTGGAGCTCAAGCGGAAGATTAAATTATCCCAACAATTAACTGAAAAGCAGGCATACATTTAACACTGGGATTATCGTGATGTGTATAAATCAAGAGATTTCTTAAATCTACCCGATCCCCAATTACAATCGATACAATGTTTATAGATCATATTAATTTGCCATTTTTTACACTGAAAATGTACGTTTCAAATGTGCACATGGGTTCCAAACAAATGAAACATATGACTTCAAATGAAGTTAATTAAGTTCCTATACACAGTAATGTTGATATATTTCACTGTGTACAGTGTACATATTTGAATAAGGTACATTTAGAGCAACACTTTCAGTCTTTCTGTATTCATTAATTTATTTTATTCAATTTGATTTATTTATTATTTGGATCTGCAGGCTGGTCGTTGGTCACGTGACGGGAGGAGTCGCCAATTAACGCAGGCAGTTTGGCTGTATGTAAAATCGCCTTTGTTCTGCTGTTTACTGTATAAACGGGTCCCTCTTCACATTTAGGCTGCATGTCGTTTCATTTTAACTGCGCTCACTGTCCAGCTTTATTAGACTACACAGGCACGTGATAATGCATCATGTTGCATTAACATTTTTAAAATGTTTAAAGAAGCCGAGAGTGTTTAATTAACTGGGAAAATGGACAATATTTAAGGTTCGTGATGCCTCGTGAAAAAAGACCATTTCTCATGACTGAAAAATGACTTCATTAGTGAAGATTGTTCTCCTCTCCTCGCCGTGTTGGAGAATATGAGACGGTCGATTCTCTCCAGTCCGCGTCTAAGTGTTTCGATTATTTCAAGCCGTCCTTTTAACCGCGGCGTCTTCAGCCAGGACGCGAATGAAAAGGAGATTATTGGCAATGTCAAGGGCGCTAATTGAATGTTCAGCTGCTGTGAGTTTCTGAAGGAGGCCGTGGCGAATCTCCGCGCGTCTCTGCTCTGCTTTCCTCCAGCGCCGCAATTACGGCTCATCTCGGGCCTTTAGACTGAAAATAACCACCGAGTCACCGGTTGTCTTAAGTCCTACCCAGACTTTCTGCCCCTCTCTGAGTCCCCCGGAGCCGCTGAGGACTGCGGGGGGGCTTTGTCCCCGCAGCACTCTCTAAATCCTGTTTGATTAAAAAAAAGAAGATAGAAAATAAAAATAATACTTTATTATAGTCTACATCAACCCACATTATACCCTATAACCTTAGAGTACAGAGAAGAGCCGAGATACTGAGATACATTACAGCCTGTTAACCGCTTGGTTAAAATAAGGGGAACAAGTGAAGTAATGTGTTTTATCTGGATCAAATCTCACTGTGGCCTGTAACTTTTGTAAAATTACAGCTAATTATTTTTCAATTAGTTTAACTCCATTTAACACCTCTATGAATATCATTTTATAACTTTTCCCCCTGTATTTATTTATTCATGATGTGTTGGGCATCTCATTTTTAACCGAGGGAGACACCGCACAGAGGAAATAACAGAAGCATTTTTCTCCTTTATGAAATGGTATCTGTGAAGTCGCCGCCAAAGAACCGAGTGATGAAGAAGCTGAGGAAGAGGCCTGCACCCTGTCTCCTGCCTCCTGGCCTGAGGAAAGGCCGTAGTGGAGCAGCGGGATTAGCCGCTCTGCTCTTTGAGGCTGGGATTAGTGCGACTTTCCCAAAGCGCGCATTCCTGCTGCCGCAGCGCTCAGAGAGAAAAGAGCGCAGAGCCGGCGGCGGAAACCAGACAGAAATCAAATACCAGCAGAAAAATACATTTAGCTCAACCCTCCACTTGTAGAAGGCCAATTACAAAACTAACACGAAGACAAAGTTCACTGATTCCTCCTCAGGTCGGTTTGAATGAAGCTAGAACTACAGATTAAACCTGTTTACATCCACACGTCCTGCAGAGTTCAACCCAATTTACCAACGAACAAAAGTACAACAGAATAAAAAACGGAAAGGTCTTAATCTCCTTAAAGTCTGGACGGAATGGAGCAAGTTAAGGTGGAGATGTAATTAGCAAAAATTACTGTTAATATATAATTGGTTTTATCGCCTAAATAAACCGCTAATTTGTATTGCTTAACTGAGTGTTTCTTCAGATTATTCGACAATATAAAAGCAATTGGTAGAAGTACATTTTTAAAAATTAAGTAAACGTACTCACATCTTTTTGAACGCTGCAAAACTAATCTATATTCTGGTTGGTGAAAACATATTCGTTTTTTTTAAACCAATCAATTAAATAAAGAATTTATCACAAGTGGAATATTCTACACTAACTTTCCAACTTTCACCCGTTTAAATGCACACACACACACACACACACATACACGCACACACACGCGATTAGACATGTTCTGAAGCCCTCCAGTCAGACTGAATACGTTTAAATATGGAGTCAGATCTGAAATCGTTTATTAATATTCTCTGCAATGGTGGGACCACATTAGCACTCAAGTTTAAGATCCACGTTGGAGGTCGTGGACGGTAGGACGCTGCAGACCAGTGGAGAGCCAGTACGCAGAGCCCCGAGCTCTCCAGTGTCCATACGAACTGGTCTTTGTAGAGGTCCAGCTTCGATCAATTCCAATAAGTGACTAATATCATTTGCCGTACTGGTTCTTCAAAGGAGGAAAAAAAACGTGAAAAATCTATTAAAATCACAGCCGAGTCTTCGCGGTTCGCGAGGGAGCTCACAAATTGCATACAGTTACAACAGATCACAGTTTCGAAGGCTAGCACAGATAAAAAAAACACATATGTACCATTTATAGAAGACACACATTGATTGTCTCTTAAAAACTACATATTGATTCCTTATAAACACTTTTTTTTCTTAAATAAAGTAGTGCATCCAGGTCGCCACGGGAGGCGTTCAGCGCGGGCGCGCGCGCACACACACACACACACACACACACACACACACACACGCACACACACACACACACTCATTCTCTCTCTCTCTCTCTCTTTCATCGTCCTGATGGAAGTGTCTCTCGTCTTGCCAACGTGGAGCTTTAAGAGGCTTTAGAAGAACCTGCCCTTCCCAAACACTTCAACCCAGCACTGGCTCCTTTAGCCTTTAGGGTGGTTTCGATTTTTCTTTTTTGTGTTCCTTCTGTCTTTTTCTCGGGTGCGGGTTTGTTCCGTGGCTGTGATCTAAGTTATTACAGACTCTCTTGGACTCTTTTCCTTCAACGACTGCCTGCGGTCACACAGATTGCGCAAGCGCCTTAAGCCCGTTCATAATGACCTTATGACCGTGTCACGCGCACCTGTGAGTCAGGGCAGCATCCATGCACCCGTCTTAGTTTCACGTAGCACGGAACACTTTCAATTTGTTTTGTGTACGAGTGTTTTGGAAGCATGGCAGGTCTGCGGTGTCTGTTGTTTTGTCTTTTTTTGTTATGATCTTAGTGTCTCAGTGTTTTGTTGTTTGTTGTTGGTGTTTTTTGGACGCTCCTCGCTCTCACAACACCTGGAACTTCCAGGACGAAGTCTGATCTTTGTAATCCAAGCAGTCGGCGTTGAAGTTGAGCTTCCACGAGGACGCCTGCTCCTTGTAGTCCAGGCAGTCGGCGCCGGAGCCGAACCCCAGGCCCGAGGCGCCATAGCCCTGCGTGGCCGCCGCCTGGTTGAGGTGACCGCTCACCGCGCCGCCGCCGCCGCCGCCCCCCATAGGGCTGAGCGCCGAGGCCGGGCCGGACAGCTGGTGGTGGTGCATGGGCGCCAGGTACGAGCCGCAGTCCACGCCGCCAAAGTATGCGGAGGCGGAGCCCGCGTAGCCCTGCCCGTAGCCGGACGCCTGCGTGTACGTCATCGGGTAGGAGCGCTGCATGCACGACGAGGACGTGGAGAGCGCGTCCGGCAGCGGAGAGATGGATGCCGGGCTCCAGATGGACACGGGCGCCGCTGCTGTGGTGGTGGACGCGGCTGCCTGCACGGCCGACACGGTGCTGCTGGCGGGCGGCGTGAACTGGCCGGCGCTCGCTCCGCTCTCGGAGCTGGCCTCGCGCGCCGGGGAGCTCTTTTTCTTGGCCGGACGCACCTTGTTCTGACCGCCGTTCTGCTGCTGCTGCTGCTGCTGGCGACACTTCGCCCTGCGGTTCTTGAACCAAACCTGGGAAGAAAACAGGAGGACGCGTTAAACATGATAATACAAGCATTCAAGCCGAGTGTCTGATTTTACCGATCAAAAAGCGAAAGAATCCTAGTAAAACACATGATGCCCCTCAAATCTGAGCGTTTTAGTGCAAAGATCAGCACTTCCACATCGTTTCCAACGCAGATATGCACATACCAGTTCACTCCCCCTGTTTCTGTTACTGACCTGTACGCGGGACTCCGGCAGGTTGATCTTTAGCGCCACCTCCTCGCGCATGAAGATGTCCGGGTAGCGCGTTTTGGCAAACAGCGCCTCGAGCACGTCTAGCTGCGCGCGGGTAAACGTCGTCCTCTCCCGCCTCTGCTTTCGAGGAGTAGCTGTTGAGGGGAAATAAAACAAAATAAATCACATAATAATACAAAACAAAATAAATCTAATAATAATAAATGTAATAATAACAACAACAATAATAACAATAATAATAATATTCTAAATGACTTAAGAATCTAGATAATGATCAACTATAAAGACACTGTCTAATAATAATAGCAACTATATATATATATATATATATATATATATATATATATATATATATATATATATATATATATATATATATATATATATATATGAACAGTGTTCATACAAAACTACATTCAGTGAACAACACCACACGATGCGTAAATAATGCTTTTAGTCTCGTATTGTGAAACACTAAATATTTTATCTGCATCTGTATATTTCATCTGTATCTGAATACACAAACATATTTCAACACATTTTGTGTTAAAAGTAACTCAAAATGTGTGTCTTTAACGGAACACACTGAAGTGTCTAGTTAGAAATAAAACATGCTGTTTTTTTAACACTTCTGTTTTAGAGCGAACATCAATTACTACTGCGACGCATGAAGGCCGCCAAACATACATTTGCTCTCTCTCTACTTGTTTAATCTTGTGAATAAAAAGGTTTACTGACTTTAATCATAATTAGGATAGTTTTAAAGCTGTTTATTCAGTTCATGGAAAAACGTTAAAGAAAATGTTTGATGATTGAAAGTTTTTTTCTAATCCCACTGGAAATCATGCGGAGGTTCCGACATGCTACACATTTTTAAACGCTGAACAACTCGTAATTTAGTTCATCCGGTTAAAGGAAGGTCTGATGACTGAAAGTACTTGATTTATTTCTTCTTAATTCCAGTACGGTCCTTGGATTCTTTTAAACTATATCTAAATGATTCATTTTGATTATTGATTTGTTTCTCAAGTAATTTATGCGGATTCCCTTTAGTTTCTTAACTCCTATTAACTCTTAATAACTTTTAATAACTGACCACAAAGTTGTTGGCGCTTCAGCTGAATTAAACGATAGCAATTAACCTGTTTAAAATATTTTATTGTTGTTGTAAGATTACAAAAAACATTCAAATCAATTGTTAAACGATAGTCTAGACAAAATGAACTAATAAATCATGAGATGATCCTGAGTAGAAGTGTCGTAATCGGTGTATAAGACAGAGTAAAACTGTAAGACTCGCCAGTCAAAGTGAACTCTTTTCAGGGTCTCTGCTCACCTGGGTATCCCACGGACGGGTGCAGGAGGTCCATCCCGGACGTGGTTAAACTCAGCCCATTCACCGTGTAAGGTGGTTGCTTGAGATACGACATCATGCTAAAGTTGGTGCTGGAGGTGAAGTTGGAGAAAATGTTGGAGCTCGGTTCTGTCCGCTTTTCTTCTCCTGGTTGTTGCCTGCGGCTGCTCTTCGCTCCAGGCTGCGAGCCCTGCTCCCAGAGAACCACACACACACAAGCAGAGATGTTCACCAACGGTGATCTGACGGAGCCTTCAGGCTGGGAGACTTAACGGGGAATAAACGCAGTCCCCGGCGCAACGTGCTCTTAAAGCTGCTCCGGACCTCCAGCTGGCCTCGTGAAGGGAGAGAGGCTCATCTTGGCACCCCCCACCCCACCCCGTCATCATCCCTCCCCCTTCACCCTCTCTCCCCCATCGACCCCCCCCCCCCCCAAAAAAAAAATGTAACATCTAATTGCAACAAGTCCCCACGATGCACAGAACCACTGCCTTTCTAATGTGCATACAGTGAGAAATAACGATTTGCATAGGAACCAGGCTAATTGTCTCAAGCATAAGGGAACTGATTGGAGGCCATTTGTGGCAACAAAGGCTGCTGTTAGTCTGATAAATAAGGCCGATAACAAAAGCCCTACTGGCGAGAGGCAAAAGGGAACAATACGAGAAGACCTCATCGTTCCCCACTCAGTGGGCCTACAGTGGCCATTAAATTAATGAATGCACCCATAATGATGTGTTTTAGTATCCCTACTATCTTCGTGAATGTCAATAGGACTATTTGACTAACGATAGGTAACAGTGTTTAATGACTCGGCTGGAGAATTCGGTCACCATTAACACCTCATTCAACGCCTCTCTAATTGGATTTTTGAGTTAGAGAGAGCAACTGAAGTGCTTTAGGGTTAAAAGGTAAAGTAAGCTAACATTTTGGAGACATAACTATTGGATGGCACCAAAAAAGTCAGAGCGCAAGGTTTGTTATTTTTCAGTTGACTTCCATTTCATTGTATTACTGAATGAAAATCACTAATGCACGAAGAAAGAAAAAACAAACCTGCGGTTAGGTTTAACGGGCTGGACGATCTTATTTTCATTCCAATAAAGACAAAACAAAGATATTTAAATTACTGTTTCGTCAGTGGAAATTCCCAAACTAGCCGAGGCGAATATTAAAGTGGGAGCCCCCTCACTGTAGCCTAATTACTGAGGAGCTGGGGGTGTTTTTTAATATCCAACGGTTTTCCCCCTCAATCTGTCACTTAAAACATGCCTCGTCTACCAGTTGCACAAGCGCTCAATAGTAATTACCTCATCCAAGAATTAATTATGATAAATGTTTTTGTTGATAAATTAACGAGATAATCCGGATGGCACGCGCTCCCCTAATTACTGGACGCTACCCTTCAGCTGAACATTTGGCCTCATTGATTCGGTGCAGGACGACAAATCTCTCTCTCTCTCTCTCTCTCTCTCTCTCTCTCTCTCACACACACACACACACACACACACACACTCGCGCACACACATCAACTCCTCTTTCTTATTAGAGCTAAATAATGTAACCATATTAGTTCAACTAAATATTTCCGTTTGTAGTTTAGAATAACCGTCACTTTAACTGCGCGAGTTCAGTGAGTGCAGCATGTCCAGCAGGCCCGGAACAGCAGGACACCTCACAGACTGTTTCTCTCCAGCCCTCACAAAATCAACCAGACCGTATTCGGTAAACGGCCCACCGAACACGGCAGGTGAAGCGCGCGGTTAGTATTTAAAGCGTCAGTAGTTTGTATATATTTGTACAGTGTATTTTTACACTCTCTCTCTCTCTCTCTGTTCTCTCCCTCTCTCTCTCTCTCTCGCTCTCTCTCTTTAATCATCTCCCTTTGTCTCCACTTCGCCCCAGTCCAGAGCTCACACTGAGGCGGGAGGGAAACCAAGTTTACCCAAGTGGGCTGGTGGTCGCTCTAAATTCATCCTAAACCCCACTTAGACACTAGACTAACAAACTGGCCGTTACTGTAAGAATCAAAGGATATTCTCACATCTTGTAAACACAAATGGTCTCCTCAAGTTTAAAGAACAAGTTAAATGGGCGCAGGTGACTGGAGCTTCGACTAATTATTGTTACTGTAACCGTTACAGAAGCTAATAATAATAACAATAATAATAATAATGTGTTAGTCAGAGTGTAATACAGGTTATGTAATAATACAGTCTTACAGGCTGGCTATGGTGGTGATCTTGCTCGACCTGATGAAGTTGATGAGCAGAGGAAAGTGGGCTACTTACCGAAGCACTCTGTTGCGTTTCACACTTCACTGAGAGAAGATTACAGTCCGGCAGCGTTACATCCGACCGTTACCTTCACATCTAAAACGAAGCCCTTTTATTCTAACCGATAAAAACAGTCAGTTGTCAGCCGAGCAGCGCGGAGAGCCTGAAAAGCTTCAGTTCCTCCACAAAAACGGACAATGAGTGCAGAGCGTTTAGAGAGATTAAAGTCCGTACGGTTATAAATCGCTGCTCCTTCTGGGCGAACTTGCTCGCGCGTGATTCGCGGGACGTGCTGGCCAATGGCGAGGCGGCTCGAGGGCTCGCGACTGGAGTCGGTCGCTCTCGCGGGGGAAACAAATGTCGCGAGTTACTTTTTCTTTTTTTCCCCTTTTTTTGACGCAAACTCTTCAGCCAATGAGAGCGAGGCTTGTGCGGACAGCGCGCTGGTCTCCGCGAGCAGAGCCTGGGGAGCAAGCTGATTCCAGCTTTCACACAGCTCAGGTAGCGCGTTTTCAGGAGAAAAAGAGAGAAAAGTTCCACATGTAGAACCGAAAGGCTCAGCTCTGATACAGTGAATCGGGGATGTGAGCTTGAGTCTGAATAAACGGCCCTCGCTGCTTTCTCAATCAGTCAATCCGCCTTAGCAGTAAAGGTGCCGACGGAGAGTGTGGCCTTAATCTCAGGCATAATTATCAATCGTGAGGAAGAGAAAAAAAGGCCAGCAGACTCAGCCCCTTATTATCCCCGAGAGCGTGTATAAACGCCGGGGTGAAAGGGGGAAACGCAAACGCTGAATACACACGCTTATGCGCAGAGTCCTCTTGCATTCTGCTGCGTAGCCGCGGGGATTTAGGGGGACTTAATGCCTTAAAAACTGTCCCCTCGTCCACATGACGTTCAGACTGCGAGAGCTCAAGTTGATACACCGAATTGTAAGCAGAGCTGATTGGAGAGCAGAGCCACAGGGCTAGATTAAGGCCTTCTATAAGACATGCTGGAGGAACGGCGGAGCGCTATTATGCAGCGGGGCAGCCGCGCACAGGCAGCCTGCATTAGTGCTTTTACCACTGTGTTTTTATATATAGTTAAACACGCATTACGAGCATCCGGGACTCTTACGCGTGGGAGGGAGGACGAGTACAGCCCAAGAGTTAGCCTATACTTTTAAAGATGTCCTGAAAGACAGAGGACCTGAGCGCGAGCGGGGAGGATGGTCACGACTCAGCAGTGAACAGGTGACGTTCATCAAAACTTTTGAGTTTATATGAAATGTGGTGAGAGCGCAGGTGTGTGGGACTGTTGTTGCTGCGTCTGTGTGATTTGTCATTGTGTGATTTAGGCACTCAGGCTGCTACAGCGTGGTGAGTAAATGCATGGGTGTGTTTTTTACATGTCACTTCTATGTCACTTTGTGTATTTTCAAACGACGCAGATCCAAAAAATAAAAGTCTCTCTGTTATTTTACCAGAATGAAAACTATTGGTATACACAAAATAATAACTTTCTTTTATTATTAACAATAATAACAACAATAATAATAATAACAACAACAATAATAATAGTAATAACAAATATATTATTATTATTATTATTATTTCAGAGGCAGTAATAACGATACAGTACTGTTGTAAAGTTACAATAATAGTATATTGCCACACAATGCTAATTAAACAGAAATATTAATAACAGAGTCATTTAATAATATTTATTGAACAGTAAAATATTAAAATTGAATTTAAGAAAGAAAAACATTTTCGAGGCTTTTCAGAGAGACTCTCAGAGTACAAGTGGTTTCTCCTGCGTTGATCAAAGGCCGCAGTGTTTGAACTTGTTTATTGATACCATGGACAAAATAACGCCGCTCCAGCCTTTCTTTTTTCCTGGACTCCAGGAGAAGGTGCAGCTGCATTCCGGAGCCTTACAGCTCTGCGAGTGTGTGAGTTGGCCAGTGCGGCTATATAGTTTAAAAGACTTTTAGGAGAGGCTGAGGGTCATTGGGTCTGATGGAGAGCACACAGGTGTTTTGGAAGGCCAGACTGATTGGTCACTGAAACATCCTGGTAAAGTTCAGCGGATGAGGCTGGTCAGTGCTCCGCTCTGCCTCTCAGCAGGACGAGACTGCGCTGCTCTCATCTGCGCCTTCAGTGCTCTGCTGAAGCTTTTACCGTCATTTATAAATAACACACATGGTTAGACAGAAACTCGAGCTACATTAATTACACCGTTAATTAGGCTTTTTAGAGACACACCAGTCTTACAGAGGAGCAGAAGCAGAGCAGAATCAGGCTGCTGTGCACAGCGGGTCACAAACCGCACCGCTAATGTTCATATTACTGTTATTCATCTATTGTTTCAATATTGTCCCATTTATATAGAGCCAGCGCGCGCTGAGCTCCATTCCAGCAGTGCTGAAGCCTCCCGCCTTTATCGCCGGGATCTCGCGCAGCGTCGCCTCGCGCTCTTTAAATGACTAAATTATTAATCAAACGCTAAACGCGCGCGGTCCTGAGGGGATTTTACTGCTGCAGGCGCTGAGGGTTCAATCCAGAGCAGAAGATCAGAACCGCGCTCTGCACCACACAAAGCACGCAGCGCCTCTGACAGCACTGAGCACATACAGAGCACTTTACACTCTCAGCCATTACTCTGTGACCTGTCAGTGAAAGAACAAACATTAAACAAGGCTTAAAACATTATTATGATGATTATTAGTATGAATAGTATAAGAATACTGTACTATTAATAATTATAATTCGATTATTATTAGCAGTAGAAGTAGAATTATGGTGGTTTACTACTACTAATATTATACTGAATGTATTAATAACATCTGTAATAATAATAATAATAATAATAATAATAATAATAATAATAATAATAATATCCCAAATTACTTTCAGGAATCTATATAAATGATAATGATTTATAAATACTCTCTCTCTCTCTCACACACACACACACACACACACACACACACACACACACACACACACACACACACACACACACACACACACACACACACACACACACACACACATAGTCAGATATCAGAGTGATGAAGTGATGTGCTTATATTCCTGCGTTCGGAGTGAAATATGTAAATATTTTAATGAAATGTATCTTCTTAAATTGGAGAGTTTTCCCTGGAGCTCATTCTAAACACGCCCATCTATTCATCTGTTCAGCTCTGACTATCAGAGCCCCTTAACAATCTACTAACACCTCTAAAGGCCATAATCTCTCTCTCTCTGCAGGTGTAGAAGTGACCATTCAGGCTACCATTCAAAAGGCAGAGACTGATGAACTGACTAAATGTGTGAAAAGGATTCTAGAGACAGGAGGAGCACTAATGTTGAAGGTATTCACAAATAACATTTAATATATATATATATATATATATATATATATATATATATATATATATATATATATATATATATATTAAATGTTATTTGTGAATACCTTCAACATTAGTATATATATATATGACACTGGTCACATGGGACAGAGATAGTGAGCTCCTGGGTTGGTGACGCTGCTGTAATGCAGTGTGCGATGCTGTATGTATCATAACTGTGACAGGCTGAAATGCCGTATCAGAGAGGAGCGGCTTTAATGAGAGAAGCACTTGAACGTGAAGGTGTATTTGCACAGAGTAATTAGTGTGAATAAAAGAGCCCGTTTGATCCTTATTGACATTCCTAATTTCCCTCGCGGCCCGTAAAGGTACGAGCGAGCAAAGACAGCAACTTAAACCGGGTTAAACGATACGCGTCACGGCCACAGGAAATAAGAGAGGAAGACGGGAAGAGTGAGGAGAATGGAGTCGCATTTCACAATAGAGTTTAGCAGATCAGAGAGAGAGAGAGAGAGAGAGATGGAGAGAGAGAGATTAAACATTTATTTTAACTCAGTTGAACTAAGATTTCTGGTGAACGGTTTGAAATACAGGCGGGTAATTTCTGTGACAACATACTGACTTACAAACCTAATGGATCATTTACAGAGCTTTATTACATGGTTATGACATCTGCATAGACTAGGAATACATACAGAAAACATCATTAGATTTTTACTAGTGATGTGTTTATTCTGCAGATCCTTATCTAAAGTAATAAAAAATTTAATAAAGGATAATCTCATATTAACACTAAAATGCTATTACTGTTTACAGGAGTGACCACTATTTACTGTAAATATTATAAATTACAAGAATGCATCTACTAAACAAGTGACTGTGTAGTCTTTTTTATTGTAAATAAATAGACACGAGTGTATTTATTTATTTATTTTATTTAGATTTTAATGACACTGATAAAAGTCAATATTAATGCATCTCCAGGAGGACAGGTCTGAACGTTTTAATCACAACTTCTCCACTTTCCTCTCAAAGACAATGAAAAGGTCTTTTTCCATCCAGTTTCTAAAAGGGAGAGTCAGGGGTGGGTGGGCTGCACGTCACTGTGTGTCCTATAAGGGAAGTAGAATAGCAGAGTGCAGTCTGAGGGAGTGCTGCATTGTTAATATGCGGCATTTATTAATCAGTGCAGTAATTGTTTGTCTGCTGTTTGCACAGGAGCCAAGTGACAAACAACCGGATTCAATTAAAACACAGTCTACACTTCATATCAGCAGCGTGAGGAGGTAAAGTGAGCCCTTCACTCTATACACACACACACACACACACACACACACACACACACACACACACACACACGCATTCACTTTCTCCCTGAGGTGTCAAGACATCCAAATCTTCACCTAGTGAATTTACTTCTTTTATTATAATAGTATGAATTTCAGCTTTTTTTCTGCTGCATAAATAAACTGTATTTAATGGATGAAAACAAATAAAGAATTGATTTCTGCTTTCTGATTTTTGCACAGTACTATGATTTTTATCATAATAATTTTAGATTATATTATTACTCCACCAACAACAATAATAAAATAATAAGAACTATTATTATTATTGTTGTTGTTGATGTCTGTGTGCCTCTGACCCTCCTTCTCTCTCTCAGTGCTGTCCGTGCTGCTGTGCTGAGTGCGTGTGTGGTAGAACCTGCCCTGCAGTGCGGAGATCACCCTTCTCTCTGAGTTCAAAGGCACAGGAGCTCAGAGGGCTGGATTTGTTCAGGCATATTTGCTAAACCCGTGGATTTGAATTGTAGTGTTCGAGGCCCTGAGATCACGTTTAAGAAATGTTACATTGTGAGATTTTCTGTGAAATCCCCATAATAAATTCACCAAGTGTGCACAAGAAATGGCTATTTATGTTTGTGGTCATATTTTCTTTCTTTGGTTCAACCTTAGAGGTAGAGGTTTGTATGTGTACAGTATGTGTGCTTTTTAGACATACATGCAGTGACACATATAAACATTTAGGTCTATAATGTCTGATAATAAAAGAATATAGAGCTACCTTTATCCCCTTTAGAGGTGCACTCTTGTAGGCTTAGATGTTTTTTTAGCACAAGAGTCATAAACATGCTGAAGTAAATCGATTTTATCCTTCCATCTGTGCCCCAATATTCAGAAACATGTATGGAAGTTGTAATTCATTTATTTCTATTGTCATTGTTTATTTAAATAACATGTGGAACTGTGATATTTTGGTTCAGGATAGGAAAAGAAATGTGCAATAAGCTCTGGAGGTATGCATTAGCAAAGGAGCTGCCTGTGAGAATAACTGCAAACATGCTATAAAGCTGCTGTAAAAAGAAGCCATGATTTTGGAGCTTTATTAATTATTATTATTATTTTATTTATTCAATTAAAATGCATAAAAAGATGTATCTAATCAACATGATCTGTTTTCCTTAAGGCAGTTTCACATTTTAAATTCACACACACACACGCATACATACACCACACACACACACACACACACAGAGCCACACCATCGTGCTTTTAATTATGTGATATAATTAACCCTCCATCCAGTGTGAAAAGCGTGTGAGCTGAGGACGAGCCCCATGTGGGTTGAGCATTCCTTGTTTGTGCCCTGTCCAAACCCCACTTTGTTTTGAGTGACACTCTGGCACTCACGCTCGCAGACCCTCTATCAGTCTCCAAAATATACCCCCCCACACACACGCACACACATATATACACAAACCCCTCTCTTTCTCTGTCTCTCTCTCTCTCTCTCTCTCTCTCTCTTTCTCTCTCTCACTATTCTTTCTCATACAGTACTGTGTAAAAGCTTCATTTATCTGGGAAGCAAATATGTTTTTGTCAGTAAAAACACAATATAATGTTAGAATACTTAACAAAATAAATCTTGTTCTCAATAAAGTTATTGATATATTGATTAAAAAACAATTAGAAAAACACAGGTTTAATTCCTGACTTCTTGCTGTGCAGCTTGTTAACCCCTTAATATCTCAGGCTTATTACATACAAAGGCGTATTATTAAGTAAATACAGTGAGTTCAGTGCAAACTGGCTGAGCTATTCTTAGGTTATAGAAGTGTGTAATAAAACCTGCTGGTGGCCCTGGCCATTTAATGGGTTAAATTCCATCAGCAGGTCCCGATTTACTTTAATGAAGGATTGCTTAGCTGAACTGGACATTGAATGGAAACTGGCCTTTCTTAAGGAGAGGCTTGGAAATGGTCACGCTGACATATTAACAGATATAAAATTAGTTCTGCGTGCTTCCGTGAAAACAAGAAAATAAAAGAAAAAACACATCCTTACAAAAAGTAACAGTTAACAATGAATAAAAAATCTGACAATACAAGTTGCTTGTCTACCGATTACTGTCTCAAACAAGCTGATTTCTTCAAGGCATGCCACTCCACCCACAAGCATAAACATTAACCTAAATGTTTAAGTTAGACTATGTATTTAAGATACAATTAATAAATATATCATATTGCAGGTTGCGAAGGATCTGTTGGAAACAGTTACCACGGATTAGATGCATTATGAACTATGCTTCTGTATAAAATGACAATGCATTATTTGTTGTCTTTATTCTGTTTTCTGAACAACTAAATGCTCAGATACATGGCTTTGTACAAAAATGTATGTAATTATGTGAGTACTTACTAAAAAGAACACTAATCCTGTTCTTAACCTCACTAATAAAAAAAGAGATTTTCCATTTCCAACAAATGAAACATGGAAGATATTTGTCTTGAAAGTGTCTGAAAACAAATACACATACACACTCCCACATCTGCACTGATCCTGACATTGCCAGTTCCTCTCAACTTTTTAATATCTCTTTCGGCTAGTGCATGTTGTCTGTCGGGGCTCCCCTCCTGACACTTGGACGTTTCCATTACGTTCCCACCACGTTCTCACTCCGTCCCCACCATGCCCCCCCCACCACGTTCCTGCCGTGTCCGTCCCGTTCCCAGCCTGCGCTCCTCTGCTATCCCAGTCTCAGGCTGCCAGCCGCTCAGAGCAGTTGGGAATCTCGGAGGGCTTGTCCATCAACTGGAACCCTCCCCTCCAATTAGGAGAGTAAACACAAGGCCCTCTGGAGTGTGTGTGTGTATGTGTGTATGTGTGTGTGTGTGTGTGTGTGTGTGTGTTTGTAAGGAGGCGTCGAACTGGCTCCTGAAGCTTGCTGAGCCGTCCAGCAATGATAAAATGACACCTAGACACTCATCAGAGTGATCTCTCCATCTTTCTCTTTCTCTCCTCTAGAGGGGAATCAGCCAAGATAAGTAGACAGTGTGGAGACACGCACATATACACACACACACGCTCACTCTTATCTTACTTATCTGTCAGTAAGACAGTACCGTGTGCCAACAGGGAGCCAGATTGTTGAGTATGTCTTACTTACTGGTTATTGACAGAGAAGCAATGACAATGTTTAAACTAGGTAACTACCCTTCTTTTCTCTGATAAGTGCATTCTCAAATGTCGGTCTCTCAGAAAGTACCACATGCCTCCTGCAAATACATAGCAATACTTTAAAAGCCAATGGAAATTACATGATTTCTACCTTAACAACTTTAACAGGGAACTGTAACAAAATATTTCTCTACACATGCAATACAGCCCAACCCTTCTGTTCTGTTCAGTTCTTTCTATCTTTCTATCCAAGTTAAAACAACATTAGTGAAGAAAAGTGACAGGTTTTGTCATTATACAATTTTTGATTATGATTGAGAATGATGAACAGTGAATGAGCACTTCAGTAAGGGAGAGCAGAGATCATGGGGTGAACATGGGGTGAAATGTAGTGTATACTTTGGTTAAAAAGTAGCATGTGCTTTTAGGCATGTATTCTCATAACAACATATCTGCTGGTTTTTATAACAATCTGACACAATCTGAAAGATATTTTGAGAGATTTGCAAAGATATTTGCATTTGTAAATCTTTTTTTTTTTCATCAGAAATGTTTGATCACAGAATTCACATCTTTATTATTTCGATTAATTGATGCTTGCAATATAGCACTGTTTTGAAGAATGTAAACAACTTTGTGAGAGGCAGCAAGGCTAACTTACAGCCTCCACATGGCAGGGTTAGTTGTAATTAGTTATAATTTACATAGTTTACAACAGGCACTGTCACAATGCAGCTTTACATAAAATCATAACTCACTAAGAGCCAGAGGAAGAAGGCTTGAGAGGAACCAAGACTCAAAAGAGGAACCTGTCATTTTTTATTTAGATTAACCCCTTAAATCCCAGGCTAATTACATACTAATGTTTATTATTCGGTAAAAATTTCTGTGAAAATTGAAGAGCTGCTCTTAGATTACAAAAGTGTGTAATAAAACTGAGCATCAGTGGGCCATGGCTGTATAAGAAACTAACTTATTTATAAATAATACTTATTTCCTAGCAAATAAGTTAACCAATGATAACTGATGA